>NC_091950.1:73635589-74835589 GCF_031021105.1 Erythrolamprus reginae
ACTCGCAGCGTCACAGTGGAATCACAGCATTGTCACCTGATGTATCGCAACTTTTTTCCCTTTTGCTAAACCAGGCATAGGTGTGGCCAGCAGGTGACAGATTCAGTCCACGGACCGCGTGTTTGACAGCGCTGCCCTAAAAGGTCTCATTTTAAAATAGTCAACATGCAGTTAGTCCTTGACTGCAGAAATACACCACTAATGCAGGGGCCATGGCCTATTCGCAGCCGTGACATGGGAGCAGCAAGCCAATGCACCAGAGGTGGTTTTCAACAGGTTTTGATCAGTTCTGGAGAACTGGTAGTGGAAATTTTGAGTACTCTGGAGAATTGGTAAACACCACCTCTGACTGGCCCCGCCCCGTCTATTCTCTGCCTCCCGAGTCCCAGCTCATTGGGAAGAAACGGGGACTTTGCAGTAACCTTCCCCTGGAGTGGGGTCAGAATGGAGATTTTACAGTATCCTTCTCCTGCCACATCCACCAAGCTACACCCACAGAATTGATAGTAAAAATTTTGAACCCCACCACTGGAGTGCACATGTGTGCGCAGCTTGACTCAACCCTACACACACACACTCAACCCTACACACACAAATTAAGCTATACATTCACACACGTGCCCCTGCCCCTCACATCCTCTCTTCCCTGTGCGGGGTTGCCAACCCTGGAAATGTTAGGGAACGCTGCTCTAATGGATTTCAGTTTTTCCTTCTCAAACTGAAGTTCTTCCATTCAAAGAGAGAAAATATGTATTAAGAAAAAAAGATTTCATTCAGTCTTTAATGTGAGTCAGAGCTACTAACATTTCAAGATTGGTATACATATAATTTTTTTAAAAAAACTTCTTAGAATTTTTCAGATTAGTGTTTATAATTTCATACAGTAAATAAAAAAATTGAATTTAAATTATTTTTTCTAAAAACCTCTGATGATTGGCAAGATCATAAGAGAAATGCTAGCATAATCTAACACTTGAGAAAAATAATTTATGAGATATAATGATGAGACCACACCATCATGGATATAGGAATTATCTACTACTATTGGTCAGTATTTTAAATACAGTAATACCTCATGATACGTACTTAATTGGTGCAAGGAGGAGGTTCGTAAGACGAAAGGTTCGTAAGACGAAACATTGTTTCCCATAGGAAACAATGTAAAGTCAATTAATCCGTGCAACCAAAAAAAGCCCCGCAAAAAAAACGGCTTTCGGCGACTGCTGGGAAGCCGCGCGGCTGTTTTAAAAGGTGACAGCCGGCCTGGGGGGCTTCCCAGCACCCCCCGAACCCCGAACCCGGGTTCGGGGGGGTGCTGGGAAGCCCCCCAGGCCGGCTGTCACCTTTTAAAACAGCCGCGCAGCTTCCCAGCTGTCTCCCGAAGCCGAACGCCAAAGCCCGAACCCCGAACCCAGGGTTCAGCAAAATTTTGCCTCTTCTTACGAACTTTGTTCGAGTTACGAACCGGCGTTCGGGAGGCTTCTGGGAAGCCCCGCCGCCCGGCTGTCACCTTTTAAAACAGCCGTGCGGCTTCCCAGCAGTCTCCGAACACCAGTTCGTAACTCGAAAAAAGTTCGTAAGAAGAGGCAATATTTTGTTGAACCCCGGGTTCGTATCATGAGTTGTTCGTAAGACGAGGGGTTCGTATCTTGAGGTACCACTGTACAAGAAAAATGTATTTTTCTAGGGATTTCTGTTCACGTAAATGCTGCAACTAATATTTTAACACCATATATTCCTACCTTATTTGCAGTACTATATATGCAAGGGGAGAAGAAAAAAAGACATTCTCATAGAGCAGTTGCATAGTGACAGTGAGGGTAGAAATTGGAACTTGTACTCTATGTGAAAATCATTGCTTGTTAGGGATGTTATGAAGATAGTAAATGATTTTCAGACCATTTAGCCCTCCCCTTCAGAAAGTTGAAAAAAGGCCTGAGTGTTAATATTGTGAAATATATATTCTGCTAAAAATTAAATTGAAATACTATTTTCTAAATACTTTCCCACACGTAAGTCACCTTTTTTTATTTCTTGAGACAGTATCAGTTTATTTCAAATTTAGAGATACTGGCCTTGATTCAAATTCATGGCAGTTATAGAAACCAATGTTCCATGGCTTGATTCAGGTGGCAAGCATTAAATCTTTTTCCTGCTGTCATGCAACAACAACTTTAATACAAATTAGCACTGCCAAACTCACTTTTCTGAGCTACAAAGTCCTTGATGCTATTCCCTGAATTTTATTCATTCTTTCACATGGACTATGCTCTTTTAAAATGGCTGTAACTGACAACAAGAACAACAAAAACCAACCATTTAAAAACAATGGATTTTGCACTGTAATTCACCGCACTCTAGACACTTAATAGGAAACAGTCATTATTTTAGCTAAGGTAAAACTGAAAATAATGCATTGTAATTTTGTGGAAAAGGGATTTAATACAATCAAATCCTCCTATTAGTCTGATTGCCTACATTTAATCTAACATATCAGTCATTAATGATTTCATATGCATTATCCCAATACAACAGCATTCATTTCCATTTCACTTTGTAGGGGTTTTTTTCTACAATCAATGGTATCTTCTAATCACATTTAGCCTTTGCATAGTTCACTTTATAAAAGCTTTTGCAGCAAGAACAGTCCACTAGGGTCAGGGGGCTAAAAAAAAAACCCTGTCAGGCTATAGAACCTATTTATGTTTAAAAAATAACCTGTGGAACCCTGATAAAGAGAAGTTGGGCTTCCAACTCTCAGCTGATAACATTGCATCTTTTTTTAAAAATTCAATATGGCTGCTCCTAATTAGAGCAGCATTGAGATTGGAGCAAGTGGCTAAGTACATTTAAGGTGTCTCCCACCTAGTTCTATGGTTCTTTGCTATGCCCACATTTTTTGGCTCGATTAAAGATACACTTCAATATAAAACAAGTAATACTCAAATCTTATTAAGAAGCAGACTACCAGACCTCTTCAATCTAATCCTAACTGACCCAAATATGTGATTTCCAACTATACATTTAAATTAAGTAATCTTTATGATTACTTAATGCTACTTCATAGTATATACAGTATATATGAAACATTTCATTTAAATAACTGCAATATATCAAACTAGAACAGAGCCGGGGTGGCGCAGCAGGTAGAGTGCTGTACTGCAGGCCACTGAAGCTGACTTGTATATCTGAAGGTCAGCGGTTCAAATCTCATCACCGGCTCAAGGTTGACTCAGCCTTCCATTCTAAGTACAGCTCTAAAGCAACAGCTCTAAAGCAACGGCTCTAAATAAAGTCCACCTTTATTTAAATATGAGCTTTGTTCAGCTATGGAATAATAATAATAATAATAATAATAATAATAATAATAATAATAATAATATTGTTATTATTATTATTATTATTATTATTATTATTATTATTATTATTATTATGTCAGTACAACACAGCAAATGAGATCACTATACTGGATTTCGTATTTCATCACCAGTCGGGCGATTCCCAAGCACCTAGGACTGCGTGATGTAGCGGCGAATTATGTTTGCCGATCGCAGTAAAGTGTCCTTTTGCAATTGACAGATGGAGATTTTGTCAATTCCAATGGTTTTCAAATGTCCGCTGAGATCCTTTGGTACTGCGCCCAGCGTGCCAAGTACCACTGGGACCACTTTCACGGGCTTATGCAGCTCGTTGCAGCTCGATTTTTAGATCTTCGTATTTCACTAATTTCTGAAGCTGCTTCTCCTCAATTCTGCTGTCTCCTGGGATTGCAATGTCGATGATCCCTACTTTCTTTTTCTCCACGATCAGTCTGGTGTGTTATTATTATATGTTATAAATTATTATTATTATTATTACTATTACTATTATTATTATTATTTTATTTATTAGATTTGTATGTCACCCCTCTTTTTCTCATTTTTTTCTCAATCAGATGATGAGATTAGACTTCTTGGTAGCTAGAAAGGATTTACAGTGGTACCTCAAGATACGAACCCCTCGTCTTACGAACAACTCGTGATACGAACCCGGGGTTCAGAAAAATTTTGCCTCTTCTTACGAACTTTTTTCGAGTTACGAACCGGCGTTCGGAGACTGCTGGGAAGCCGCGCGGCTGTTTTAAAAGGTAACAGCCGGGCGGCGGGGCTTCCCAGAAGCCTCCCGAACGCCGGTTCGTAACTCGAACAAAGTTTGTAAGGAGAGGCAAAATTTTGCTGAACCCTGGGTTCGGTTTGGGAGGTTGCTGGGAAGCCCCCCAGGCCGGCTGCGACCTTTTAAAACAGCCGCGCCGCTTCGCAGCTGTCTCCCGAAGCCGAACGCGGAAGTTCGGCTTTAGCGTTCGGCTTCAGGAGACAGCTGGGAAGCGGCACGGGTGTTTTAAAAGGTCGCAGCCGGCCTGGGGGGCTTGCCAGCACCCCCCGAACCCCGAACCCAGGTTCGGGGGGGTGCTGGCAAGCCCCCCAGGCCGGCTGCGACCTTTTAAAACACCCACGCTGCTTCGCAGCTGTCTCCCGAAGCCGAACGCGGAAGTTCGGCTTTAGCGTTCGGCTTCAGGAGACAGCTGGGAAGAGGCGCGGGTGTTTTAAAAGGTCGCAGCCGGCCTGGGGGGCTTGCCAGCACCCCCCCAAACCCGGGTTCGGGGTTCAGGGGGTGCTGGCAAGCCCCCCAGGCCGGCTGCGACCTTTTAAAACACCCGCGCCGCTTCGCAGCTGTCTCCTGAAGCCAAACGCGGAAGTTCGGCTTTGCCGTTCGGCTTCAGGAGACAGATGGGAAGCGGCGCGGCTCTTTTAAAAGGTCGCAGCCGGCCTGGGGAGCTTCCCAGCACCCCCCCGAACCCCGAACCCGGGTTCGGGGGGGTGCTGGGAAGCCCCCCAGGCCGGCTGTCACCTTTTAAAATAGCCGCGCGGCTTCCCAGCAGTCGCCGAAAGCCGGTTTTTTGCGAGGGTTTTTTTTGGTTGCACGGATTAATTGACTTTACATTGTTTCCTATGGGAAACAATGTTTCGTCTTACGAACCTTTCGTCTTACGAACCTCCTCCTTGCACCAATTAAGTTCGTATCATGAGGTATTTCTGTATTTCCTTCTTCAAACTACTAAGTGAAAGTCCCTCCCTTCCTCTTCCTTATTAATGCTTACATAATCACCAACACTGCTGCTTCTGCCTGTTCCCAGATCTGAAACTTTCTGAATTCCATAACCACTCAACTTTATGTCAAACATTGCCTTCTCATACCAAAAGGACAATGGGCTTAAAGCAGAGGTCCTCAAATTTGGCAATTTTAAGACTTGTGAACGTCAACTTGCTATGCTGGTTGGAGAATTCTGGGAGTTTAAGTCTACAAGTCTTAACGTTGCCATGTTTTAAGACCTCTGGGCTAAAGGATGCCCTGGGAAGATGTTATGTTCTGGTACCACACCTGGCTGCCAGTTAACACTATTGTGATAGCAAATCTTAATATACTAGTAGCAGGAAACAGAAGCATAATTTAATCTTTTGTGCAGTTCTGTTCTGTAAATATGCATTCTGAATATGCATTATTGACAGCAATGGGAATTACTACCAGATTTATGATGTACAAATCCTAAAATAGAAAATCCTAGAAGGAACAGTGGGTTAGGAGTAAATCTTACAGTTCCTTGAAGCACATTGCAATTTTATGTTGGGCAGGGAATATGAAGACCAGATTACCTCTTTTCAACAGACATTTACAATATATAAGTATGAAAGGAAGTTTATTGTGAATGCATTAATTATCATATTGACCTTCAAGAAGGTACCGTATTTTCCGGCGTATAAGACGACTGGGTGTATAAGACGACCCCCTAACTTTTCCAGTTAAAATATAGAATTTGAGATATACTGGCCGTATAAGACTACCCCTCTTCTGACGCACATGCCTTCACTCCCCTTCTGTGCTGCGGCCGCGAGAGAAAGGAAGGGGGGGAGGAACGAGCGAGCGAGCGAGAAACGGGGTGTTGGTGGAGACGGCGGGCTGAGGCAAAGGGCTGCGTTTCCCTTCCCTCCCTCCCTCCTGCCCCCGTCCTGAATGGAAGCCCTGCTCGGCCAAGCAGCCCTCTTCTGACGCACATGCCTTCGCTCTCCTTCTGTGCTGCGGCAGCGAGGGAAAGGAAGGGGGGGAGGAACGAACGAGTGAGCGAGCGAGAAACGGGGTGTTGGTGGAGACGGCGGGCTGAGGCAAAGGGCTGCGTTTCCCTTCCCTCCCTCCCTCCTGCCCCCGTCCTGAATGGAAGCCCCGCTCGGCCAAGCAGCCCGGGATCTCCGCCGCTTACAAACCGGGCGGGCGGAGCGGACCCGCGCTCACTTTCGGCTCCGGGGACTGCGGGTGGCTACGGCGCCGAAAGGAAAAAGAAGTTGCTGAGCGTCCCTTCATCGTAAACCCGACGGGAGGCGATGCCGCAAGACCCTGTCTCCTCGAGCGCTCCCTTGCCTCCCGAACTCCCGCCTGTGAAGAGAAACCAAAGGGGGAAATAAAAAACAAGGCGTCGGGCGAGCGCCAACCGATTCTGGAGCTCCCTCGCCGGCTTCATCGACGCGCTGCTGTTGCTGCCGCCTGAGGCGGCGGCACTCGAGTCTGGCGTGGTGGAAAATCTGGAGGCAGGCAAAGATTTTCCACCACGCCAGATTCGAGTGCCGCTGCCTCAGGTGGCAGCGACAGCGGCAATAGCAGCGCGTCGATGAAGCCGGCGAGGGAGCTCCGGAATCGGTTGGCGCTCGCCCGATGCCTTGTTTTTTTATTTCCCCCTTTGGTTTCTCTTCACAGGCGGGAGTTCGGGGAGCTTTGGGCCGGCAAGGGAGCGCTCGAGGAGACAGCGTCTTGCGGCATCGCCTCCCGTCGGGTTTACGACGAAGGGACGCTCAGCAACTTCTTTTACCTTTCGGCGCCGTAGCCACCCGCAGTCCCCGGAGCCGAAAGTGAGCGCGGGTCCGCTCCCCTCCTCTCCTCAACCCGCTCCCCGCCTCCTCCCGCCCGCGGCTGTGGCACCCGTGTTAAGCAGCAGCTTTCGCTGGGTGGCTGCTGCGTATGAATGACTTCGGCACCCAATGGGCGCAGTATCCGGCGTATAAGACGACCCCCCACTTTGGAAAAGATTTTCAGGGGTTAAAAAGTCGTCTTATACGCCGGAAAATACGGTATATGAAAAGGTGAATGAAGACTACCTGCAAATAAGAATTGCTCTTACATGGGTAATTGACAGTGGCAGAATGAGTTGCCCTGATAAAATTGGGATAATGCAATTGTTTCAAAAATTAAAGGTTTGCTTTCCTATGGACGAAAATCAAACTTATTTTAATGTAGATTCCAAGAAGGTTTGTGGTTAATTAAAATATCTCAATCCAAGCAAACCACCCTTATAACTATAAATATATAAAAGTGTAGAAACATTATGTAATGGAGTAAAGTTTATTGGGTATTTACGGTTAGAAGAAACTTATTTCGGTGCCATAGTAACTTTGAACAATTGCTAAACAAATGGTTCAAAGTAAAGGGCTACCTGTATTATAACAACAATCAGTGCTTTATGTAACAGACCATATGGCACCTTCATGTGCAAAATGAGCAGCTAAGGGGAAATGTGTAATTGCCTCAAAATGTGGTTGAGTGACTTATGACCAGTTTTCCACTTACCGGTACAACCATTGCAACATCTCCATGGTCATGTGAGCAAAATTTGGCTGATTAACAATTGGCATGCATTTATGACAGATGCACTGTCTCAGGGTCATGTGATCACCATTTGTAACCTTCCTGGCCATGATATGATGCAATTGATGAGACTGTCTCCAGCCGATACAAGATATGATTGGATTGGATGTGTGTGAGTATACACACACACATTCATCCAATGTGTGTGTGTACACTCACTGTGAGGTCTTTTAAAAAGTTTTAGTAAATTTTTATATTTTTTAGTTATTAGATTTGTTATATATTTATATTCAATATTGTATGCCGCCCTGAGTTGCCTCAAGGGCGGCATAGAAATCTAATAAAATCTAATCTAATAAACAAAATCTAATAAACAAACAAACTAACTAATAAATAAATGAGCATGTAACCAAATGATGGCCTATTTATATTATGAAATTATAATATCCCAAAATAGATGTACCAAACCATTTTATGGGAACAAAGAGTAATACAGTAATCCAAAATCAAAACCTTTCTTCATAAATATTAGTAACATTTATATTACATAACTACTTAAAGTTGCCATACAAGACAACTTGGGGAAGGTACATATACTCTACTTAAAAAAGAACTATGATCCTCAGATCAGTAATTTTAAACAGATAGGTACTTTGTTACACTCAGGATGTAAGCCTCATGGGTTTCCATGGTCATGTCCAAAGACCCTTAGCAAATTATGCATTAAAAGGAGTATCCATTCAATTTCTTTAAGTAACTAACCAAAACAGAAGAATGGAATATAAAATCCCTTCAGGTTTTTGTCAAATGAATCAGTGACTCATTCTAAAGTGGCCTTGGACTGACAGGCAAACATTTTCTCATTTACGCAAGTGTTTGGCCTATAGATGTTTATAAAGTTGCTATTTTTATACACTACTACCTGATTATTTAGATGAATTTACACTGTTTATCATGTTACTTTTTATTGTGTGCTTCACCTTGGGCAAAATTTACAGAATGACATAGTAAAAACATGATAAAATGGAGTATTAATCTTTAGCAGGTACTCTCTCAATTCAGAGAAAGTAAAAAAAAGGAGACACTAAAGACCCCTTTAAATAAAAAGAAATCTTGCTTTTAATAAGTATTTCCTCCAATATATTAATACATATAAAGTGGTACCTCTACCTACGAACGCCTATACTTACGAACTTTTCTAGATACGAAGCGGGTTTTCAATATTTTTTTGCCTCTTCTCATGAACCATTTTCCATTTAAGAACCCGAGAAATTTCCCGGGAAATTTGAGAGCGGCACGAAGGCCCGGCTAGAGAAGTTTATTCCCTCTCCAAGTACCCAGAGAAAGGAAATGCTTCATTTGCTCTGGACTGCCAAGAGCGAAGGAAGCTTTCTTCTTCCCCATTTGCTGTCTATGTGTCCTCCAATTTTCATGGAAGGTTTCCAACCTTTCCAGGAGGAAAGCTTTCTTCACAGCTCTGGCTCGATGGTGGGCTGGGGTAAAGGCGCCTTACACCCCGTTAAGGCAGGATTAGGTTTAAAGCCAGCCGAGCAGCTTGCTTTGGCTCTTAAGCCCCAGAGGGGTCGTCAAGGAGAGTGGAACCCCTGCCGTCTGACAAGCCACCATGCAGCTCTCCCCCCCATCCACTTCCTCCACCCACCCCCGAACAAGGATCAGAATGCCAGCAGTGCTTAAATACAATTCACAGATGGGTTTGCACGCATTATTTGCTTTTACATTAATTCTTATGGGAAAAATTGCTTCTTCTTACGAACTTTTCTTCTTACGAACCCAGACACGGAACGGATTGAGTTTGTAACTAGAGGTACCACTGTACTCCAATAGGATAAGTGTGAGTTTCAATGTAGAGGATACTTTACTATGCAATTAATGTAAAAAAAAAAAGGGCAATACTTTATTAGTCATGAAAAAGTAAAGTAAAATTTTTGATTTTTTTCAACTTCCTTCAAAATTCAAATATTTAATCTTTATTTCAACAATATTGATAAACAGTATTCAAGTGCACTATTTACATTTCCTAGCCAATTATATAATTTAAACAAACATAATGCATACCGGAATGTGAAAAAAGTAAATAGTATAAAGTAAATACATTCCTATATTTACTGCTATCTCAACTATTTAGAATTCAAATAAGGTGCACCATTTTATTGATTAGAATATAATTAGAGAGGGATCTGGGAGGAGCCTGTCTTAATTAAACATTAGGCATTTTGATTTATTTGCTGCTGAGGTGCAAGGTAATAATCATATGTAGATCAAAAGCTCTCTGAGGCCTTTGGAAAAAAGTTATATACCACTGTATGTCCCTAGAATGGGGTTTTAAAAGATTGCCAAAGAACTGGATTCCACTAGCCACAAGATTACCGTATTGTTGGAGTATAAGATACACCTTTTTACCCCAAAAAGGTGAAAAACTGAATGCATTTTATACACTGAACGTAGCCTGCCCAGCTACCCCTACCCCTTGCCTCTGCCTCCCAGCAATTTACCTCCTTGAAGCAAACAGTGCAGAGCCTGATGAACACAAGCAACTGATTATCAGCCTCCCCACCCACAGCTGATTCAGGATACTGCAGGCAGGCCACATGCTAAAACTGAAAGACATTTATAAGAAATGCCAACCAAGGTTGTTTCTGCCTAAAATGCAATGCCAGATGTGTTTCCCCAGAACATTTGCTGCTCTGGCAGGATTGGGCTATGCTTGGCAACCAACATGAATTTACAATGGTTACAGCATCCCAGGGTCATATGATCACCACTTCTTACCTTCCCAGCCGCCATCTTCCTCCAGGTATATTACAAAACTAATGAACGTGGTAAAAAAGTAGCTTGATTTATATTCATTTTCTCAAAAACACTTTATGTATTTAGGATAACATTGTGGAAACCTTTGGTACAAATTATTTAGGATAAAGGCTATTTACTCTGTAATGAATAAATGCACCATATTATTTTATTTATTTATTTAGTTAGTTAGTTAGTTAAATTTCTAATCCGCCCAATTCCTTGCATACTCTGGGTGGCGTGTATTTATGTATGTACATAGTTCTGCCTTCCACAGTTACTTAACACATATGAAATTGTATTTGTCATTGAAAATGTATTGGATTAAATTGAAATTATGAATGTCAGCTAACTTCAAGTTCATACAAAAAGAATGTACATATAATATAGATGGATTGCTTGTGTGTGTGTGTAGACACACACACATAGGAGTATTTTGTTGTATGACTGTTTTAATTTTGCGGTTTTAACTGTTCTTATATTGTTTTTATTGCTGTATGTCAACCAGAGTCCAGAAGTAGTGGGCGGCTTATAAATTTAACAAAATTTAACAAATTAAATAGGTGATCTAGAAATGGAGTTCAATTTTACAATGAAGATGGAAGTGGCTGGTTAAAATTCCCAGTTAGTAAGATTTTGTTTTCATGTTTATCTTAGTCTGCTAGAGGAAAATCTAACTTCCACAATAGCCATGTTAATATTTTATAGTAAAAACAATGTAAAGTTCTATGAGCAAAAAAGAATTCCACTTTAAATTGCACTTTTGTACACAAATAAGTGGAATTGCAGTACGTGTGTGTGTGAGAGAGAGAGAGAGGGAGAGGGAGAGAGAGAACTATAATTAGAAATGTACTTGTCATTTTAATAACAGGAAAAGAATCCTGTTATCTATACTGAACGTTTAATACTGTTCTGATACTGTTATATATTCTTTTTCCAGTACACTACTCTCCAAAACAGAACATGTATATAAAAGAATAATCATGGAAGCCATAGAAATAGAAAAACACGCCCTCAGTATGAATAAACGTGATGACATGTCCTGCCTACCAGAAATTTGGAAGCCAGCTGTAACCCAAAAAACATATCACAATCATCACCATGTCAATCTTTTAACTAAACGTGATTCCAACCAATCAAATCATTAAAACACAGCCACCCAATCTATTTGCAACATTTAAAACAAATAAGGAACAAATGGCAGTTGCAAACAAACTGTATTCAAAGCAGCACGAAGCTAACAACTTCAGCCTGATGATGGTGAATGTGATTTCACCGAAACGTCGCGGGAGACTAGGATAGCTCAACTTTGGCCTTATTCTGGCCTCATCAGCTAGCTATACCGGGGGGGGGGATATATGTGTATTGGACAAAATAAATAAATAAAATATATGGTATCTGAAATCTAAACATTTGACAATGCTTGACCAGTATTTTTTATTTCCACTGAAGTTTTCATACAAGGTACAAAATTTTGCAGCCAAAGATCTGTTACTAAGAACAGAAACATCATATAACTTAGAATGTAATACAGTGGTACCTCTACCTAAGAACGCCTCTACTTACGAACTTTTCTAGATAAGAACTGTGTGTTCAAGATTTTTTGCCTCTTCTCAAAAACCATTTTCCACTTACAAACCCGAGCCTCCGAAACTGTAACCGGAAAAGGCAGGCAGTAGCCTCCGTGGGGCCTCTCTAGAAATCTCCTGGGAGGAAACAGGGCCGGAAAAGGTGGGGAGAAGCCTCTGTGGGCCTCTCTAGGAATCTCCTGGGAGGAAATAGGGCCTCCACGCTCCCTGTGGTTTCCCCAATCGCACACATTATTTACTTTTACATTGATTCCTATGGGAAAAATTGTTTCTTCTTACAAACTTTTCTACTTAAAAACCTGGTCACGGAACAAATTAAGTTCGTAAGTAGAGGTACTAGTTAGTTAGGAACTGCATTCAGGTCAGGGTAAGTCTACAGCAAGCACAAAACAAATTGCTTAACTTTCATAATATTATTGCTGAGATATAAGTATTTATGAAACTAGGGGGAAAATCCCAAATGTCAGTGCTTGAATAGAAATATTGAGGAAAGGTTGAAGTTCAAAACCTTTAAAGAAAAGATTATTTCAGTTGCAACCTACAAAAATGAGAATTCACCAGTATCTGAAATTAACCTCAAGAGGACCAGGACATAGAGACAATAAAATGTCTTCAATAAATGTATAGATTTGAAAGATACAAATCACAAGCAGTTTAAAACCATTTTTAAAGAAGTAAAAGAATATCACGCATGAAGCTTTTCCATCTAAAACACGTAAGACTGTTAAAATGGGCTAGGCCAGTGATGGCAAACCTTTTTTTCCTCGAGTGCCAAGAGGGCATGTGCGCCAGTGCCCACACCCATAATTCAATGCCTGGAGAGGGTGAAAACAGCTTTCCCCACTTTCCAGAGGCCCTCTGAAGGCCACAAACAGCCTGTTTCCCAACTTCTGGTGGGCCCAGTAGGCTCATGTTTCGCCCTCCAAAGCAAAACACAAGCCCTGGAGCTGGGGGAGGATAAAAACACCATCCTCTTGGAGGCTCTTTACAAGCCAAAAACGCCCTCCCAGAGCCCCTGTACAAGCCAAACATCAGCTGGCTGGCACACACAAGCACGTTGGAGCTGAACTAGGGCAACGACTCATATGCCAGCAGATATGACTCTGTGTGCCACCTGTGGCACCTGCGCCATAGTTTCGCCATCACTGGGCTAGGCTATTCTTAAGATATTCAATAACACACCTTTCCATCATTATATAATTACTTAATCTGCCCAAATGTCCAGTCCTGTGATGGCCAACGTATGGCATACGTACCACAGGTGGCACGCGGAGCCATATTGGAGGGCACACAAGACTTTGCCATGTTTCAGCTCCAGCAATTGATTTTCGGCCTTGGGAAGGGCCGTTTCGTCCTCCGGATGCTTCAGGCAAGCTTCCCTGAAGTCTTAGAGGCAAAAAAAAAATCTCCCAATGGACAAACCGGAACTTTGGAAAAACGCACTTCCATTTTGCTGTTGTGCTGTTTTTTGCACTCCAGAGGGTTCAGGTAAGCTTCCTGAAGCCCCAGAGTGCAAAAAAAAAAAAGAGCACAATTGGCAAACTGGAAGAGCGTTTTCTGAACTTCTAGTTTACCCGTTATGCTGTTTTTGCACTCCAGAGCCTCAGGAAGCTTCCCTGAACCCTCCGGAGTGCAAAAACAGCATAACGGAAAACTGGAAGTGCATTTTCTCGAACTTCTGATTTGCCCATTTGAACATTTTTTTTCACCTACCAGCTCAACAGAAAGTCATAATTCTTAATCCTGAAATATAAGCAATTCAAAACCAAATACTAATCCTAATGCTATAGATTGGAACTATATTGGAGCAGTTTCACTGTATACACTCATGTTACATTAAATTATAAATCATAAAAGCACACACAAAGTGATAGTAGAAAAACAGTATGGTAATAATTGGGTTTTGCATCTCTCAATGTTGCCCATTTTACAATACTATGGTGTACTTTTGATTTAGTATAGAAGAGCTGCTTTGCAATTCTGAGAACACAAGTGCAGTATTTATTTATGCACATTAAAGCATAAATGTGCTTTGAGGTACACAGTACAGTATATCAGAGATCTCCCAAAAACAGTTGTACAATCCTGTAAAATGATGCAGCTACTTTAATTAACTGCACAGTGGATTTAGGTTCACATTCCCAGTTTCCAATTGACTGAACACAAAGTATTATGAAGTCCTATTATTATCTATAAGGAAATTAGAATGACCATTGCGATTTTTACAATCAAGTTATTAACAACCTCTCAGAAAAGCTAATGCTTTTCATTGATAACTTATACATAAGCATAAAGGTTTGTAGCCTATTCTTTATAGAAAATAAGATTCATAGACGATTGAAATAATCTTCCTTTTTAAACAATATCAATTCATGACATCATTTTAGAGATTTTTTTGCAACAGACTCATAATGAAAGATGAGATTATCTCCAGTAAGCCCATTTTTCAGTTTTATTTTTTTCCCTGGGGGAAAACAAGAATTGGTAGGGACATAAAATCCTGAATTGAAAGGTTTCTTTTCAGGAGGAAATATTATCAAGATATTGCAAATGCAGGCTAAATCCAACACTTTGGAGAAATTTTGCGGGACACAGCATGTACATGGATGAAATATATTTCCTTCACCATAGCAGAATGGAACAGATTGGAGGCAATTTTCACTGATTTTTTCTATCATGAAATCTATCTATCCTAAAATTTGCTGCAGAGATTTGGGGACCAGTTGCAGAAGAACTGTACAGAATCAGTGAAGAACACTTCTCATTTTCTAGGAATAATATTTTGAGCTGAATAAAACTCAGGGGATGCAGCAACTGAACCCCCCCCCCACACACACACACGCAAAATTCAATATACTGAAGTTTAAAGACACATTTTTAAAAGCAGCTGAAGGACTGCAATGGATCGCTATCTTTAAATGAATTTGAAGTATATGATGATATGACAATGTCACGATTAGAGTTCCTCAAAACAATGTTTTCAGCACATTACAAAGTTGTATTTCCAAAAATATAAACTGAAAGATGAAAAATATGTGGAATTTTTAATGCGGAAGTCCTCTAGTCCTCAAGATTTTTAATTTTTTTATTTAAAAAAAGCCAGAAAATGGGCATTTACTGATTTTGAACTATTATGTTCCCAAGCCTTAGACCTAGTTTACAGATATTTTCATCCTAGAAAATAGACCCACTAATTAAAGTAACCATCGAGATCTAGCCATAAATGTTATGCATGGCTTTCACTGTTTTATTTTGTTTTTAACTGTTTTATAGGTTTTTAGTATTATTTGGATGATATATTTGGGGTTGTGAGCTGCCCAGAGTTCCTAGGGAGTTGGCGGCATAGAAATTGGAATAAATAAATAAAGTAACTGTCAGTCCTCGCCATTTTTTTCCTTTGGGTCTTCAGGGACGCCACACTTAGAGGATGGGCATATTGTGGGAACTGGGAGGGGGGTTGGATGGCGATGAGGTGAGATGTATAGCCATAACAACATTGTTTCACTGGGAGTCAAAGATGTTCAGTCTGCACCTGAAGAGGCATGACTGGAAAATTACTGGAGTTAAGATGGTGACATGATTGGACCATGTGATGGACACGTGGGCACAGGGTAGGGGGCTTTGACTTTCCTTTGGGGGGGGGGACATCTCTAATAAAATGGAACTTTGAGGAAATGCCTGCCTCGGAGTCTTATTTGGTTGGAGGTGTTACTTGGAACCCCGACAATAATGCCTGGAGCACTTTTCTATTACATTTTATTCCCCTCTATACTTTCCTGAATTTTGGGGGCAATCAAAAGCACAGAAGTTTCCAAAAAATCCTACACATTCTTCAAATATGCATAGTAACACTAAATAAACACTAAATAATCTTTGGAACCAGCTACCTCCTGAAATTCGGACTGCTCTCACCCTACTTGCCTTCCGAAAAGCCCTAAACATAGAAACATAGAAACATAGAAAATTTATGGCAGAAAAAGACCTCATGGTCCATCTAGTCTGCCCTTATACTATTTCCAGTATTTTATCTTACAATGGATATATGTTTATCCCAGGCATGTTTAAATTCAGTTACTGTAGATTTACCAACCACGTCTGCTGGAAGTTTGTTCCAAGCATCTACTACTCTTTCAGTAAAATAATATTTTCTCACCTTGCTTCTGATCTTTCTCCCAACTAACCTCAGACCTCACATCTGAACCTCAGACCTCACATCAATCCCTGCAATGCAATTCAAAATTCAAAAACTCTATATAATTTGGATCAACTGGACCAGAGAACCGACCACAGCAAAAAATTTGCATCCTTAAATTTACACTATCAATTATACTCTTTATTAAGGGGGGGTAAAAACTTTTTAAGCTCTTTGTAACCATTGCGGTTTCATATTTAGGACCTGCCCATAAATCCTGGCATTGCCGGCAGGCCTGGCGTCACTGATCAGATGGCACACCATCAGGATCTGGCCACTAGAGACATACATGGTTTTTAAAAACTGTTTTAATTGTTGGTTTTAAATTGTTCTAAATTGTTTTTTAATTATTTATATTGCATTATTTGTATTTGGCTTCAGGAGTTGGGCAGCATATAAGTCTAAATAAATGAACAAACAAACCCAAATTTTAAATGTTCATATAATTACAATTTATGAAAACTGATGTTATAAATGTATTTTACTTTTTAAGTCAGTAAGATGAATTCAGAAATCTTGATAGCCCATTAAAATGTAGACTAGATGAATGTAAATGATTGATATAGATAGTGCAAAGACTTCTAGACAAAATGGGCATTGCAATCAGGTTGCCACTGGCAATCAATCTCTGGCATTTTATTTTGTCAGGATGACTTTTAGCACTCTAAATTTATTAAGTGGAACAATATATTTTCCCCCAAAATACATACCGTATTTTTGGGGTATAAGACGCATCTTAGTTTTTGGGGAGGAAAATAGGAAAAGAGTTTGCTTAGCAGGTATTTGTCTGGCTAGTGTTCTTAGTCTGGTCAGCTTCAGCACATTATTCAGCAATGTCGTTTGGCGGGACCCAGGGTAAGAGCCTTCTCTGTGGCAGCTCCGACCCTCTGGAATCAGCTCCCTCCAGAGATTAGAACTGCCCCCACCCTCCTTGCTTTTCATAAACTCCTTAAAACCCACCTCTGTCGTCAGGCGTGGAGGAACTGAAACATCTCCCCCTGCCTATGTACTTTTTTGTGTATGATATGATTGTATGTATGTTTTCATATACAGTGATCCCCCGATTATCGCGAGGGTTCCGTTCCAAGACCCCTCGCAATAATCGATTTTTCGGGATGTAGTGATGCGGAAGTAAAAACACCATCTGCGCATGCGCGCCCCTTTTTCCATGGCCGCACATGCGCAGATGGTGGAGTTTGCGTGTGGGCGGCGGGGAAGACCCAGGGAAGGTTCCTTCGGCCGCCCAACAGCTGATCTGCTCCACAGCGCGGCAGCAGCGAGGAGCCGAAGATGGGGTTTCCCCGTTGCCCAGGCAACGGGGAAACCCCATCTTCGGCTCCTCGCTGCTGCCGCGCTGCGGAGCAGATCAGCTGTTGGGCGGCCGAAGGAATCTTCCCTGGGTATTCCCGCCGCCCAGGCAAAGGGGAAACCCCAAGATCGCTTGCCGCTTGCCCGTTCACCCGGCCGCCCGGCTGCTCGCTTGCCCGTTCACCCGGCCGCCTGGCCGCTCCGCTTGCCCGTTCGCCCGCCCACCCGGCTGCTCGCTTGCCCATTCACCCGCCCGCCTGGCCGATCCGCTTGCCCGTTCGCCCGCCCGCCCGCCCGCTTCGCTTGCCCGTTCACCCGGCCGCCCGGCCGCTCCGCTTGCCCGTTCGCCCGCCCGCCCGGCTGCTCGCTTGCCCGTTCACCCGCCCGCCCGGCCGCTCCGCTTGCCCGTTCACCTGCCCGCCCGGCCGCTCCACTTGCCCGTTCACCCGCCCGCCCGGCCTCTCGCTTGCCTGTTCACCCGCCCGCCCGGCCGCTCTGCTTGCCCGTTCACCCGCCCGCCCGGCTGCTCGCTTGCCGCTCGAGAGCAAGAGGGGGAGAGATAGAGAAAGAGAGAGAAGGAAAGAAAGAGATGAGAGAGGGAGGAAGAGAGTGTGAGAGAGGAAGAAGCAAGATAAAGAGAGAGAGAAAGAAAGATGAGAAAGGAAAGGAGTGACGTCATCGGGTGGAAAAATCGCGATATAGCGTTTCGCAAAGATAGAGATCGCGAAACTCGGGGGATCACTGTATTGGGGTTTCTTGGGGTTTTTTTTAGAATTTTTAAATGTATTATTGTTATTTTAGATTCTAACTATTAGATTTGTCATTATATATTGTTTTTATCATTGCTGTAAGCCGCCCCGAGTCTACAGAGAGGGGCGGCATACAAATCTAATAAATAATAATAATAATAATTATTATTATTATTATTATTATTATTATTATTATTATTATTATTATACCTTCTTGTTAGGGCTTTTAAAAAATCTTAATTGGAGAAAGTAACAATGAAAATGCTGCCAACATAATTAGCACCTGGAAAGAAACATTTAGAGCAAGTAGAGCAGTGTTTTTCAACCTTTTTTCTTCAGGGGAACCCTTTGGTATCGTCAGATTTCTGGTGGAACCTAGTTGAAAAACACTGCATTAAGCTATACATTCTGAAGCTGAAATATAATTCTTCTATTGGCCAAGTGTGATTGGACACACAATGTATTTGTCTTTGGTATATAAGCTCTCAGTGTACATAAAAAAAGATACATTTGTCAAGAATCATGAGGTACAACAGTTAATGATTTTCATAGGGGTCAAATAAGCAATCAAGAAACAATCAATATAAATCATAAGGATATAAGCAACAAGTTACAGTCATAAGTGGGAGATCGGTGATAGGAATGGTGAGAAGACTAATGCAGCCTTAGAGGATGGAGGCAGAATCAGCAAGTGCTGCTACCGCATGGGGGTCCGTGGCTGCGGAGTAGCAGACAGACGGAGAGAGAGAGAGAGGCTGAGCCGCGAACCCTTGCCGGGAGTGCTGGGCCTGAGCGGGGCAATAAGCAGAGATCATTCGCTCTATTCCACCCGCTTTCCCTCCCCATTTTTTGGCAGCTGCGGAGGCCGGTGGCAGGGTAGGAGTGAAGGCAAAGCTGGAGAGGATGCCTTCAGCTCCTCCTGCCCTCTCAGGCCCCGAGCATGAGGGGAGTAGTAGGGCACACTCTCTTACAGTGGCCTGTGCAGAGAAAAGGGAAATTTGGCGGCATGTACGCGTGTACGCAGGCATGGGAAGGAGGCATAAGGAGGAGCTGGAGAGAACCTTGAACCGCCTGGCATACCTCGGCCCTGGACTGGGAAGCTCCGCATTGGAGATGCTGGAGAGGGAACCGCTCCCACCTCCTCCTCTTCCTCCTTTTTCTCCTGCTGCTGCAGCCCATGCTTTCACCCCGCTGCTTCAGCGAGGGGCTAGAGGGCCGCTGCTGCTGCTGTCGGCGCCAATGCTGCCGCCGCTGCCACTCTTCCTCCTGCTTGGTGGCTGCTGCTGCTGAGCATGATTGATCTGTCGGACACAAGACGGAAGAAGTGGCTGCCTCGCTGCAGAAGCGGGCAGGGTTGAAGGGGGAAACTGCCTTGCCTTGCCTTCGTATTAGGTCACGGAACCTGGCTGGCCCTTGCGGAACCCTTGGGTTGAAAAACACTGGTTGAAAAACACTGAGGTAGAGCAATGGAAAAAACCCTGCAAAGACTTAGGGCTTGGAAAACATTCTTCGCAGAGAGTAACAAGAAAGAGTTTGCAAGCTATAAGAGCTGGGAACATTGCTAGTGCCTGGCTAGGGGCAGGAAAGAAACATTAGGACATTAGGAGGAAGTAAAGCAATGACAAAAAAATCCCTACAAAGGCAGTTTTGAAAACATTCTTAGCAGACAGTAACAATGAAAGAGCTTGCAAGCACGTAAGAGCTATGAACATTGTTGGCATCTGGTTAGGGCTGGAAATAAATTTATTTGGAGCAAGTTAGAAATAAATTTATTTGGAGCAAGTTAGAGGAATGAAAAAACCCTGCAAAGACTTAGGGCTCGGAAAAGATTCTTCGCAGAGAGAAACAATGAAAGAGCATGCAAGGTAAGGGCTGGGAAGATTGTTAGCAAATAGTTAGGGATGGGGAAAAAACAAAAAACAAGCAAACAAACAAAAAAGCTACATTTAGAGTATAAGACACACCCAAATTATCAGCCTCCTTTAGGGAGGAAAAAGCTGTGTCTTATATTCCAAAAATACGGTAGTTTTTTTCAACATTTGTGTATATTGAAGTCAAATATTTTGCAATACATTGGGATGATATGCCTTCCTATAATGGCCATGCTGTCAGGCTGAAGCTTGGAGGTCTTGGCCTGCGACATTATGCTACATTCTTTTGGAATGTTACTTGCTGTGGGAAATTGGGAGCTATTACATAAGGAGTTAGAAATAGACAAAATAAATTCCTTTTAGAGTTTTCAAGGTCATCCTTTGTCAGCAAGGGAACGGAAGAAGATGGGCGGCAGCAGAAGATTAGTGGTCCATGTGATGAAATTGTGGATGTGGGACAGGAGAATGAACTTTAAACTGGAAGTAGAAATCCTGGGGAAATCAGATTTGGGTTTCCCCAGAGACGTGCCAGAATGGCACTCAGGATAAATTGGAACTATGAAGAAGCCTTTGCCTTGGACTCTGATTTAAACTTAGATGTTAATTGGAATGCTGACACATGTCTTATGTCATTTGTGTTGCTAACGATGTCTCTTGCATATATAATTCTATTATACTTTTATAAATCAGCATTTGGATAAATGATTTTGAACCATTAATATATTTTCCTGGTTAAAATTCTCTGAGATATTCTTAATAAGAGTCTTAGATAATGAATTTGGGCAAACTCTGGAACAGTCTTTACAGTATTATCATTCTCATTAATTTTCAAAACTACCCACTGTGTTGAGATGATCGTCATGGGTTTAAGACTTCAATTTGGCTAAATATTTTTGCATATATTTCAACATTTAAGTAACAGATGTTTACATCTTAAGTTTGAATTTTAGTAATGGTTAAATATTTACTATGATGCCCTAATTTACTTTACAATGTTCATCTTCATCTCAGTTTTTTAGCCCTGAAAATCTAACTTTACTATATTTACTATAGTGAAAATAGCAACAAAATCTGTATTTAGTAAATCTAGCTATTATTATTATTATTATTATTATTATTATTATTATTATTATTAAAAATAGTTTAATAAAATATAATTACTTTCAGAATAGTTAATGAAGATTATATGCACCACCCCATTCGAGTTCCACTTTGAAGTGTCATTCCTTTTGTTATCTTCAAAGACTATTTGTTTCCCAATTGTTTCATTCCTTTAGTGTTCTCGAATCAGAGCAATAAGTATTTCATTACTAGTTTATCTGTCCAGAGGCTTGAGAAGCAGTAACAATTAACCCGCCCTTCACAGTGATTGATACAGGCTTTGCTTTCAATTTGTTCCACCACACAGATCATGAAATTCTGAATGTGATCATCCTTATTGACCAATATCTTATTGTCTATCTTATTGACAAATTGCTACAAATATACACACACACACACATACATATATACATATACATATATATATATACACACACATACATACATACATACATACATACATACATACATACATACACATACATACATATAAAATATCATAGCAATTTATATACAAACATGCACACAGAGTACACACACAAACATATATAAATATATGTACAGTATGGAACAAGTCTAACTAAAACAAAGTTTTAAAAAAACTTTGATTATAGATAGTCCTCAATTTACAACAGTTCGTTTAATGATTATTCCAAGTTACAAGAGCACTGGAAAAAATTGACTTGGGCCATTTTTCATACTTATTACCATTGCAGCAATTCCCATGGCCACATGATCAGAATTCAGACACTTGGCAACCAGTTCCTATCTATGACTGCTGCTGTGTCCCAAGGTCAGGGGATCAATTTTTGCCACTTTCTGAGAAGCAAAATCAACAGGGAAGCCAGATTCACTTAGCAACCATGTTATTAATTTATCAACTGGGATCATCCACCTAACAACTGTGACAAGAGAGATCATAAAATGGGGCAAAACTTAGTTAACAATGTCTCATTTAACAACATAAATTTTGGGCTCAATTGTGGTTGCAAGTCGGGGACTGCCTGTATTTTTTTTGAGCAAATGTATTTGTCAGATAGCAAGACAATCCATTATTTAATTTTACAAAAAAAAAAAACCCATATAGGCTTACATCTGACCAAAAATGTATTGTTTTTGCAATTCTTCTCCATCAGTAATTTAAACATATCACCTAGGCAATATGAGCAGAATTGCTAGTGTAGAACTGAAATTATATATAAAAGTTATTTAAAACAATTTTTCCTACGGTATTACTGTACAATATCAACATCAAAGAATACTAAAGTTCTTCTGATGATAGAAAGGTTCTTTCAAATCAACACATTAAACATAATTCACTTTCTCTGGATGGGACTACAGTGATCCCTCGAGTTTCGCGATCTCGAGTTTCGCGAAACGCTATATCGCGAGTTTTCAACCCGGAAGTAAACTCCACCATCTGTGCATGCGTGCCCCTTCCACGCATGCGTAGATGGTGGAGTTTCCCCGCCGGGCAGAGGCTTCCCTGGGTCTTCCCCCTCTTTCTCTATGTTGCTTCTTCCTCTCTCACACTCTCTTCCTCCCTCTCTCATCTCTTTCTTTCCTTCTCTCTCTTTCTCTATCTCTCCCCCTCTTGCTCTCGAGCGGCCGCCTAGCAGCTGATCTGCTCGGCAGCGCAGCAGCAGCGAGGAGCCGAAGATTGGAGTTTCCCAGCCGCCCACGCAAAGGGGAAACCCCATCTTCGGCTCCTTGCGCTACGGAGCAGATCAGCTGCTAGGCGGCCGAAGGAACCTTCCCTGGGTCTTCCCCGCGGCCTCGGATCCTCGCTGATGCCCGCCCGCCGTTTGCCGCTCGCCTCGTTGGCTCGCCTCGTTCCCCCGCCTTGTTCACCCCCCCCCGCTCCATTCGCCCCGCCTCGTTCACCCCCCGCTCGCCTCGTTCGCCCCCCCGCTTGCCTCGTTCACCCCCCGCTCGCCTCGTTCGCCCCCCCCGCTTGCCTCGTTCACCCCCCGCTCGCCTCGTTCGCCCCCCCCGCTTGCCTCGTTCACCCCCCGCTCGCCTCGTTCGCCCCCCCGCTTGCCTCGTTCACCCCCCGCTCGCCTCGTTCGCCCCCCCGCTTGCCTCGTTCACCCGCCTCGTTCGCCCGCCTTGTTCACCCCCCGCTCGCCTCGTTCGCCCCCCCCGCTTGCCTCGTTCACCCCCCCGCTCACCTCGTTCGCCCCCCCCGCTTGCCTCGTTCGCCCGCCTCGTTCGCCCCGCCTCGTTCACCCCCCCCCCCACTCCATTCGCCCGCCTCGTTCACCCCCCCGCTTGCCTCGTTCGCCCCCCCCGCTTGCCTCGTTCACCCCCCCGCTCACCTCGTTCGCCCCCCCGCTTGCCTCGTTCGCCCGCCTCGTTCACCCCCCCCGCTCCATTCGCCCGCCTCGTTCACCCCCCCGCTCGCCTCGTTCGCTCGCCCCGTTCACCTGCCGCTGTCGGGACACCCCCCCACCCCAGTACCTTTGAATCCCGCCGCTTCTGCTGGATACGGGCGATGGGGGGGGGCGAGCTGCCACAGCCCTGGCTTCCGCGCCGCTGGTCCCACCCACCGCCCGTATCCAGCAGAAGCGGCGGGATTCAAAGTGCTGCGGTGGGGGGGGCTGTCGGGACAAGGAGCGAGGGGGCTGCGAAGGGGCGCACGCGGCAGAGCTCCGGCGGAGGAGAGGTGGCGGGGAGAAGCTCTCTCTCCCTCCCCCCCTCCCCCGGAAAAAAGAAAGCAGCCCCAGCCAAAGACGCCCAGCGAGAAAGAGGCCTCCGAGCCGGACTTGTTGCTTCTGCCTGCCAAGAGAGCCGGGCGTGGACAGCAGCCGAGAAAAGTCGGCGAGGAGGTCTCTTTCTCGCTGGGCGTCTTTGGCTGGGGCTGCTTTCTTTTTTCCGGGGGGGGGGAGGGAGAGAGAGCTTCTCCCCGCCACCTCTCCTCCGCCGGAGCTCTGCCGCGTGCGCCCCTTCGCAGCCCCCGTCTTCAATTCGCCGTCTCTGGCGGGGCGGAGCCTCCCACGCGCTCCCGAGGCCGGTGGTGAGATCCTTCATGCCCCTGCCGCCCGTCCCCGGCTTCTGGTATCTCTGTGGGGGGGGGGGGGGAGGCGGCTGCTTGAAAACCCCCTGACCTCCATCGCCTCCCCCCCACGGCACAAGGCGAGCACACAGGCGGCGGGGACACAGGCGGCGGGGACTGCCCTGTCCCCCTGTCCCCCTGCGCAAAACTACGCAGCCCCAGATCGCTCGCTTCTCCAGCCAGCAAAGCCGACTGCCCGGCTTTGCTGGCTGATGCAGGAAAGGAAAGCGTCACATTTAAAAAGCACGCCGGCCTCGGGAGCGCGTGGGAGGCTCCGCCCCGCCAGAGACGGCGAATTGAAGACGGGGGCTGCGAAGGGGCGCACGCGGCAGAGCTCCGGCGGAGGAGAGGTGGCGGGGAGAAGCTCTCTCTCCCTCCCCCCCCCGGAAAAAAGAAAGCAGCCCCAGCCAAAGACGCCCAGCGAGAAAGAGACCTCCTCGCCGACTTTTCTCGGCTGCTGTCCACGCCCGGCTCTCTTGGCAGGCAGAAGCAACAAGTCCGGCTCGGAGGCCTCTTTCTCGCTGGGCGTCTTTGGCTGGGGCTGCTTTCTTTTTTCCGGGGGAGGGGGGGAGGGAGAGAGAGCTTCTCCCCGCCACCTCTCCTCCGCCGGAGCTCTGCCGCGTGCGCCCCTTCGCAGCCCCCTCGCTCCTTGTCCCGACAGCCCCCCCCACCGCAGCACTTTGAATCCCGCCGCTTCTGCTGGATACGGGCGGTGGGTGGGACCAGCGGCGCGGAAGCCAGGGCTGTGGCAGCTCGCCCCCCCCCATCGCCCGTATCCAGCAGAAGCGGCGGGATTCAAAGGTACTGGGGTGGGGGGTGTCCCGACAGCGGCAGGTGAACGGGGCGAGCGAACGAGGCGAGCGGGGGGGTGAACGAGGCGGGCGAATGGAGCGGGGGGGGGTGAACGAGGCGGGCGAACGAGGCAAGCGGGGGGGCGAACGAGGTGAGCGGGGGGTGAACGAGGCAAGCGGGGGGGGCGAACGAGGCGAGCGGGGGGTGAACAAGGCGGGCGAACGAGGCGGGTGAACGAGGCAAGGGGGGGGCGAACGAGGCGAGCGGGGGGGTGAACGAGGCGGGCGAATGGAGCGGGGGGGGTGAACGAGGCGGGCGAACGAGGCGGGCGAACGAGGCAAGCGGGGGGGCGAACGAGGCGAGCGGGGGGTGAACGAGGCAAGCGGGGGGGGCGAACGAGGCGAGCGGGGGGCGAACGAGGCGAGCGGGGGGCGAACGAGGCAAGCGGGGGGGCGAACGAGGCGAGCGGGGGGGTGAACGAGGCAAGCGGGGGGGCGAACGAGGCGAGCGGGGGGGTGAACGAGGCAAGCGGGGGGGCGAACGAGGCGAGCGGGGGGGTGAACGAGGCAAGCGGGGGGGCGAACGAGGCGAGCGGGGGGTGAACGAGGCGGGCGAATGGAGCGGGGGGGGGGTGAACAAGGCGGGGGAACGAGGCGAGCCAACGAGGCGAGCGGCAAACGGCGGGCGGGCATCAGCGAGGATCCGAGGCCGCGGGGAAGACCCAGGGAAGGTTCCTTCGGCCGCCTAGCAGCTGATCTGCTCCGTAGCGCAAGGAGCCGAAGATGGGGTTTCCCCTTTGCGTGGGCGGCTGGGAAACTCCAATCTTCGGCTCCTCGCTGCTGCTGCGCTACCGAGCAGATCAGCTGCTAGGCGGCCGAAGGAACCTTCCCAGGGTCTTCCCCACCTCCCACACGCAAACCCCACCATCTGCATGAAAAAAAATGGCGCGCATGCGCAAATGATGTTTTTACTTCCGCGCCGCTACTTCGCGAAAAATCGATTATCGCGAGGGGTCCTGGAACGGAACCCTCGCGATAATCGAGGGACCACTGTGTATTGTGTTAACAAAGATCAATGGCAAATTAAACAACTTCTGTGCTGCCTCTTGATCATTTCCTCCTTTGGGAATCAAAAATGGAAGTACAGGAGGCTCAGCATTATACCAGCAAATATTCCTTGTGTTGCTCCATGTTGATACAACACAATCTCCCTTCATTGCAGCCATAGCTTCCTTCTGAGATAATAGCAAACTTTCTATAGATTGAACTTTATCAAAGTTCACCAAAGCTGCATACTTCATAATTTAATTAGATTCTCTAGCCCATGATTCTATTCATTTTCTAGAGGACCTGGGTATGTACTGGAATCTGGAAGACATATAAGAATCTTTAGAAGCGGAGCAAAAAAAACAAGCATTCACTTGTATAACGAAGTTTGCAGCTCTGCCACAATTTTTTGCAACAATATCAAAATCAACAATACATCTGGTGAACAGGAGATTCCACAATGGTTGGTTTCAAGCTTCTACTGTTCAATGTTCTACTGAGTAAGGAGCAACAAGTTAGTGCGTACAACTAGAGCAATTTTACCAAATCACATGGACTACAAATATTATTCAAACATTCCTCCCCCCAAAATTATGTTAGGAATAGTGGTCTAACATGCCTGAAGGATACCTAGAAAGATAAAGTATATATAATTAGATAGATAGACAGACAGACAGACATGAAAGAATCTCAATAGGTGTCTAATCCAATACCACACTTTTTGCAAGAAATCCACTATTACAGCAAATTTGATTTATTACCATTGGCCTGTGGTTCACATGGATTTAGAAAATTTGATTTCAGCCTGTAAGTTTATTATCTCTATAGTTTTTTTAAAAGTCTAATCAATCTGTAATTTTATTATTTTACTTTTATATCTTCACATTCTACATGTATTCTAAAAGTATTTAAAATTTGGATATAATACATTTTTAGTCCCAATTTAATTTTAATTATTGGGAGTCAACATGCAGAACAGAAAAAAAATGATGAAAGAAGTAAACAGACATTAATTTGTATTTAAAACATCACATTGCATATTTTTTTGGAAAGCAAATATTTGTATCAACAATTCACATTAGTTTTATTAAATAATGGCATAGAAAACAAATCACTAGCAGAGTATTTCTCTTCTTTATAAAAGTTCCCAAGTTTATTAATTAGAACCTCTATAATATAAAATACCATAGGGAAATAGTTTCACAGAACAAAATTTTACAATTAAAAATACTTAAAATATCATACATTTGAGAATAGTATTTTGAGGAACAAGATACTTTATGTAACAAGATACTTTAAGGATGCCTGAATCATGTGGACCTATTAGTCATGAAGTTGAACTCCAATTGAGCATTATTTTTCACTAGAATCATGTGCAAGAACATAATGGAACAAAAGCTCCAGACATTATAAGAAATTAAAGAAAATGTACATTCTAAAATGAGGAGAGCAAGTATGTATACATTTTGAGCATCTTTCTATATAATTCTTCAATGTACACTATTCAGTAGTTATATATAAAAAAGCAAAATTACCCAGGCAACAATAAGATTAAAAAAGTGAACTTCTCTGATAATTATCATACAACACATTCGATGTCGAAGAAAAATATTACAGAAAAGTTTTGAAAGTAAAGGAGGTGTCAATGCATAGCCAATTTCATTCCTCTAACCTGGAAAACAATTCACAGCTGTAAAAAAAGTATTGTATTTTTTCACTTTCACTTGCATCAAAGAAATTTTTAAATTAATTGTACGGGGAGGGAGCTATTCACAGAAATTCCTGAGATTCGTATCAGCATACTTTTCAAATGAAGAGCACTTTAATCAGTAGAGGAATCCGCACATTTCTAATGTCTTGCTGAGCATTCAGCAGGTTAGAGCAGCAGCTGGTAGGGGTCATATATCTTTTGTGAGTATCCCAAAAAGGCTCACTGCCAGACTGTTAAATTATGAATAAGCAATGAACAAAAGGATGCAGATACGATAGTGTCAAAATAATCCAAGCAAATTTATCTATGACAAATTTCACAGGATTAACAAATTACATTTACATAGAACAATACAAACCTGCAAAAACGATGAGCTTATTTTCCCTTAAAACCATCATTCCCCCCCACAAAAAAATGCCATCCAAATTCACTGCATGCATTTAAAATTAATTGAATTAGAAAATAAGATACATACAGCTCAATAGTACGCATGTCGTCTTCAGAGTAAATCCAACTTAGTTCAATATACCTAATAGTTGTGCCAAGGACTGTAGCTATAATTAATGACAGAAAAGGGATTACGGTTCTTTTCTTCAAGCAAAATAACACATTTAATGCATGGAATGCTTTATTTGCAGATTATGTAGTACAATACAGTGGTACCTCGATTTAAGAACTTAGTATGTTCCGTGACCAGGTTCTTAAGTAGAAACGTTCTTAAGAAGAAGCAACTTTTCCCATAGGAATCAGTGTAAAAGCAAATAATGCGTGCAAACTCATTAGGAAAGAAATAAAAGCCCGGAATTTGGGTGGGAAGGAGGAGGAAGAAGAGGAGGAGGAGAGTTACTGCTGAAGGAAGAAGGTGAGGTGAGGGGGGGGGGGGGGAAATCCAAAACTTTAAGGCTTAAAAAAAAAAAGAGGGACTGAGGCGGCGAGTAGTACGCGCCTCCAATACACCCAGCGCGAGGCTGCCTCCCATACACTGTTGCTACCTGCTGCCTCTTCCTTCCCATGCTGAAGGGCTCCCCTCTCCTCTCGCTCGCTCATTCGCTTTGTAGCCGGTGCCTTTCCTTCCTCGGCTGCCCAGAGTGAAAGGAGCATTTCTTTTCTCTGGGTGCTGTCAGAGGTTTATTCCCTGTCCAAGCACCCAGAGAAAGAAAAATGCTTTGTTCGCTCTGGACTACCTAAGCCTCCTTAAGCGCCACCGAAAGGCTCCTCTGGCAACCCAGAAAAGCCCAAGATGGCAGAGATTAAAGGGGGAAAGGCTGGGAAATTTTTCCTAGCTTGAGTTCTTAAGTAGAAAATGATTCTTAAGAGGCAAAAAAAATCTTGAACATCGGTTCTTATCTAGAAAAGTTCTTAAGTAGAGGCATTAAGTAGAGGTACCACTGTACTTTAAAACTGTTGGTTTCTCTTTTAAAGGATGTGTTTTACAATTAATGCCACCACATTTATTTTCAAGGTAGAGCTGTTATATTTTAATCATTTATTTAATTAATATAATCAGAAATATTTAAAGCTTTCATTAAAAAAGAAGTTGTAATATATTCTCCAATTTTTTTAAAAAAAATTAAAGAACTTATCAAATGCTTAGAGAATTTATTAATTAAATTGATTAAATTTATGAAATAATAATCAGGAAACTTGCTGACAATAGTCACTGATATTATTAACTGAACTATCTGGTATATCTGTCTGGAAACTGGAAAATCAGAGATATATGGAGAAAAAAAATCAACCCAATCTCATTCTAATCATTCATGACTAAAATGCACATGACTAATTATACCAGATGTGGCTACAACTTTGGAAGTGTAATCATCTGAGAGAATTGCAATGCAAACTTCACTGTTCTTCAAAGCATACATTGAGTTTCTTAGGTCCTGATCCAGCAAGCATTAGTAGGGTTCCAAAAATCCTTTGAAAGATGACCAAGGCAAATACATAAGCCTTAGCAGGGAAAACCAGCTTTTTAAATATATGCTTTATTTTCCTGCATACTACATAATGCCTCTTTCAAACAACTGTGTAGACCTAAAATGCATATAGAGCTAGAACTATAGATAAAGCTCTCTTGATGAGTGTGAAGCTTTAAAAAATATTCTAGAGGTAACTGTCTTTTAGATACGCATTCCGCTACTCTTCAACATTTCAGAGTCCATTGTGTAAGATGCTTACAGACTTCACTGCATGACATTTGATGCTGATGTACTTACCTTTCTCAGTCTTAAGATCTCAAATGTAAAATATATTTTGCAAGAATCTAAACCAGCTGGGAGAGTCATATATTGCCCAGAAATTATGGGTGTAGAACAGCGTTTCCCAACCGGTGTGCCGTGGCACACTATGGCCAGGTGTGCCGCCAAGCTTCAGCTGGGTGGGGCGCTGCTGGTACTTCCGTCCTGGGGCTCCCGCTCGCAGCTGTCCCCCGCCTCCTGCTCGATGCCGCGGTTTTTGGCGCTCTCCTGCTGGGCCCCAAAGAAGGAAGGCAAGAAGAAGGAGAGCTCCATTCTTCGCACCTTTTTCCCGCCTTCCTTGTTTGGGGCCCAGCAGGAGAGCGCCGAAAACCGCGGCATCGAGCAGGAGGCGGGGGACAGCTGTGAGCGGGAGCCCCAGGACGGAAGTACCGGCAGCGCCCCGCCCAGCTGGAGCTTCTCTGGCGTCGACGGCAACTGTCCGATAGGAGCGGGGGGGGGCGGCCGCAGCGGCCGCAGGCAGTCGTGGGGAGATGGCGGCGGCGAGAGGGATCGCTCTCACTCTCTCTCTCAGCTGACTGCAAGCGGGAGCCCTGACGGTGGCGGTTGGACGTGCTGCTGGACGTCGTACATGCTGGCGCTGCGTGCCTGGCATATACGGTGTCCAGCACCACGTCCAGCTGCCGCCGTCAGGGCTCCCGCTTGCAGTCAGCTGAGAGAGAGAGAGAAAGAGAGGCATATAAGAGAGGCAGAGAGAGAGAGAAAGACATAGCGAGAGAGGCAGAGAAAGAGAGACAGAGCAAGAAAGAGACAGCAAGAGAGGCAGAGAAAGAGAGACATAGCAAGAGAGGCAGAGAGAGAGAAAAAGAGAGACATAGCAAGAGAAAAAGAGACTTAGCAAGAGAGGCACAGAGAGAGAGAAAGAGAAATAAAGAGAGACATAGCAAGAGAGACAGAGAGAGAGAAAGAGAGAGAAAGAGAGATAGCAAGAGAGGCAAAGAGAAAGAAAGAGACATATAGCAAGACAGTGAAAGAGAGAGAGAGAGCAAGAGAGAGAGAAAAAAGCAAGAAAGAGATAGCAAGAGAGACAGAGAGAGAGAGAGAGCAAGGGAGAGAGAAAGACATAGAGGAAGGGAAGGAGGGAGAGAGAAAGAGAGCAAAAAAGAGAGGAAGAAAGAAAGAGGGATGGAGAGAGAGAAAGAAGGGAAGGAAGGAAAAGAGAGAAAGAGGGAGTAATAGAGCAAAAGGGAGGAAGAGAGAGGGGTTTTTTGTCCAAACTTTTCTTTAGCCCGCCCCCCCCCCCCCCCTTTCAGTGTTCCTCAGGATTTTGAAAATATGAATAATGTGCCGCGGCTCAAAAAAGGTTGGGAAACACTGGTGTAGAAAGCCCAGAAGAATCAAATCAGGGAATAATAATGTATATTAATTCTGATTACATGTCAATCAATTAAATGAACTAAATTTTGACTAAGATATACCTTTTTATTGTTTTTAATTTGAACCTATTCCACAAAAGTATCTTTGCAATTATTTTTCATCATGCAACTTAGAAAACACAGCCTAGAATATGACAACCTACAAACCATCATTTGTTACAAAGTTAGGAAATTGTGGTTTTGTGGTGTTTTGCCTACTACCTCTCCAGTCGTTCGCAATCGGTGTTGGCAGGAGGCCAGAGGTCGAGTCCTAGGTACCACCCCTGTGGGATTCCTTAAGGGTCAGTTCTCTTGCCCCTGCTTAATATCTATAGGAAACCGCTGGGTGAGATCATCCAACAGCAAGCATCATCAGTATGCTTTATATCTCCACCTCATGTCAACTCAGTGAAGCAGTGGAAGTAATGTGCCAGTGTCTGGAAGCTGTCAGAGTATGGATGGCTGTTAATAGGTTAAGATTCAACCCCAACAAGACGGATTTTGCCTCCCAAGGACAATCGCAAAGCATCAGTTGTATTTGACCATATTGGTTAAAGATTGTGTAATTTGTAGTTTTATTGTATTGTATGTAGGTAGGATTAGGCTGCAAAAGATGGAGCAGACCACACCTATGCATTGCAGTGATGTAATATACAATTTTAGGAACAAATTAGTGAGGGAATTCTTTTCTTCTCCTGGGAAGTTTTTTTTATTTAAATGCAAAGAAATCATGCATCAAGAATTTTTGAAGGACTGAATATCTGCACTTCTTGTTACCTGCAATAGCTGAAAGGTAACTTTAATCTCCTTTCTTAACTGTGTATTTTCCGCCAGCATCCGAGATGGAGATTCTTAAAACTTCTGCAATAGCATACCTTATACCAGGGGTAGGCAAAGTTGGCTCTTCTATGACATGTGGACTTCAACTCCCAGAATTCCTAAACTAGCATGATTGGCTCAGGAATTCTGGGAGTTGAAGTCCACAAGTCATAGAAGAGCCAACTTTGCCTATCCCTGCCTCAGACCATTTCAGCATCCCTTTCTTCATACCGTGCATGCTAATCAAATTCCAATGGCTTTGTCCAGAGTGCTTACATAGTTTTGCACACAATTAGTTCAGAAAGTGTACATGTATATTTGAATTCCAAGAGACTCTAGATTGCAAAGAAGAAATTTGAAATGAAAAATGTATGTACCGGTATGTATGTATGTATGTATGTATGTATGTATGTATATAAAATATAAAATGATTATCCTTGAAAACCTATTTTATTTTTCTCTATTTTATTTTTTTACCTTTTTAATTCAAGCACTTTAAACATTAATTTTAATAATTATACAAATTTAGTGACATATTTACACACCCATGTTAATTTACAATATAAAAACATGTTTGCCAAGCAGTAATCATAAAAATGCCATATTAAAATTAACATCTAATTAATATTTTAATGCACTCTTTTAAACTTCCAATGCAAGTGTTTTAATATAATCAATTATTCACTAAGTCAACCAAAATGCAGAAGGAAGAAACATAATCTAGGCTTACATGAAAATTTATGCTTTTTTAAAAATAGAAAATGATGAAAAAATGAGTGATTTAACCATTTTTCACATTTATGAGCAATTCTTTTTTTTTTTTTTATCAAGCCTCAATTCATCTGTAAGGCTTTCTAAATCTCTCTGTGAACCACTGGTTTATATAAAACTGAACGATAACAGCCAACTTGGTATCCGGTTATATTTTTTCACAAATAGGATCAGCCACTTTGTGCTATTATAAAGGTGAAGGGATAAACAACACACTCTACAAAGGTCTTTTTTTTAATCTTTACATCCAACATTGTAAAGATTCAGTTGTTCAGCCCTTGGCACTGACCTACACCTTGACCTATAAAGTCTATTACCTACAAGTGTTTGAATATCCTGTTTTTCATTCTGCTGTGCTGCAAAGTTGTTTTTTAAGTAGAGAAATACTTTTATTTCAATACTTATCAATTTACTGAATGTCTATATATAAATTTTATTTATGGTCAAAGACCATCAATATAATATTAATAATAATTAAAAGGAAAAAGAACAGGAAACAGGACTTTTGGCTGAGCAACCAAGATTGACCTATTGTAACTATACAAGAGATGTACATATCTCGCTATTAAGGCACACATTTGCGACGAATCCCCGCTGCTGCTGCACAGAATCTGGCCACCTGGTGCTGTAATCCTGGCTGCTCATCCCCAAGCAACCACCGGAGATAGGCAACATCCGAGCGGCCAGGATATCCCTCAATAAATGGTAGAATATGCTTTCTCCTAATGTCAGTGTAAAAGGAGCATCTCAGGAGCATGTGTTCCTCAGTCTCCACCTCTCCTGAGCCACAAGGGCAAAATCTTTCAGTGGCTGGAGCTCCCTTGTACTTGCCGTACAAAACAGTGGATGGAAGCGCATGGCACCATACAAGAGCAAATGCCTTTTGACGGCTTGCTGACTCTAGCTGTCCCAGGTATCTTGCAGGAGCCACAACATATCTAGTGGCATCTGGGGCCAGAAACAGCGGAGCTCTACCCAAGCCCTCCTGCCTCTCGATGTCCTCCACCCTTTGTCGCAAGGTCTGTCCCACTAGATCATAGTTCATCTCGAGTATTAAATCTGGGGAGAAGCCTAATTTCTGAAGATTGAACTCGATGGCCTTAATCCATGAGGAGGAAAATTCATCATGAAGGATTAACGGAGCAAGACCTTGCGGAAAAAAATTAAGCTTTAACCACATACTTAGGGACGCTATACAGATTCTTGCTTTGACTTTTATCAGTCCAGTCTCCAGGCGCAGAAGTGCGTTTGAGACGCAACATGGCATCTGGAGAATTGCTCTAATAAATTTGGATTGAACTAATTCTAGTGGTGTAAAGTGTAAAGCTGAAGCTGGTGGTCCAAGCAAGGACCCGTAAAGAAGCTGAGCTAGCGACTTGGCCTTAAAAAGCTTGATAGCAGCAGGAACACAATAACCTCTCTTTGTGTGGAAAAAATTGAGCATGGAGCTCGCTGATCTTTGGCCCAAGGCAGCTGCATATTCTCCATGTGATTTCCTTGAGCCATTGGCCTAAACCCCCCAAAGGTGGTTACCTGCTCTATTTTGTGCCCATGAAGATACCATGAGTAACTTTTTGGCCTTTTTGCAAAGGCCATGATCTTTGGTTTTTTCATAATTTATACTCAGGTTATTGTTATTACAGTACTGAAGAAGGGCTCGCAAGGCTCTTTTAAGACCTACTGGTGTCCTGGAGAAGATCACGGCGTCATCTGCAAAAGGGCGATGTTTCGGTCGCCTATTTTTTTGGGGGGGGTGATTTGGTTTGTTCAACCATTTTGCCATATCATTTATATAAAAGTTGAAAAGTAGGGGGGCCATGATGCACCCCTGTTTAACCCCTCTTTCAGTTTTAACTGGCTTTGAGAGGGACCCTTGCGTATTACACCTCACCCTGAGGGACGTCTTGGTGTGTAGGGCACGTAGTAAATGAAGAAGCCTTTGATCAATGGAAGCAGCTTCCAACTTCTCCCATAATTTAGTCCTATTTGAGATGTATTTTTCTATAAGATGGCGGAGGACTAAGCACTGATCAATAGTACCCCTTCCCTCTCTAAAGGCGGCTTGCTCTTCAGTGATCAGATTCTCAGAATCCAGCCACTCCTTTAGCTTGCCTTGTAGGTGTTTATATAGCACCCTAACTGAAATGGTAATTTTACAATGAACTAAGTTATTTGAAATGAAATGAGCATTAATCAACAACTATCAAAAGTGGAAAATGAGGTGGCAAAAATTACTAATTTGTATAAAATGTAGAATCAGTTTTGTTTTACTTCTTTAAAACATATTAGATGTTACCTGGCTAAAGGTGAACACTAAAGGTACAGCTATCTCTCTGCAAAACACAACTGGTTGGCAAAATTTCAAAACCACTTATTTCATTGGATAACCTCGCACAAGGTATTTTTTCCACAGCCAATGCATCTGATATTATCATTACTTCCAGTTCTCAATTGCAGAGCTAATGTACCCTGTATACACCCTTATTATTGCTCCTCAGCCACTGTTATAGAAAAGCACTGACCTGGGACTGGACTTGCCAGGGAGAAGATTATCATATTAATTTCTAGCTTGTAATCACCATTATCATAATTTAGAGCCCCTCTGAAAAAAGGCAGTTCCCTACATTTTCGAATACAATACTGCAGGATACATGCATTGGCTTGGAAAATTTACAATGCTATATCATCTAGCTAATTGATACATGTCTGGTTACATGGGTTCTCTGCTAAACCTTTATTTCATTGCATCTTATGCAGTTTGTGTGAATGCCATCTTTCTGAATTAAAAATTACTTATGACTGTTTTTCAGACTTATGAGTCATTACCATCATTGCAGCATCCCCAATCACATGACCAAAATTTGTACACTTGACAATTGGTTCATATTTTTGACAATTTGCAGTGTCCCAGGGTTATGTCATTAACATTTGCAACCTTCTGAGAAGCAAAGTCAAAGGGGAAGCTAGATTCATTTAACAATCAGGTTAACCGCAGTGATTCACTTACTTACTTACTTACTTACTTACTTACTTACTTACTTACTTACTTACTTACTTACTTACTTATTGGATTTGTATGTCGCCCCTATCCGCAGACTCGGGATGGCTTAACAACTGTCGCAAGAAATGTTGTAAAAATGGGACAAAATTCACGTAACCACTTCTTTAGTAACTACCTTTGTTAGTAATCATTCACAAATAAAACAGTAATAAACAGTACTAAAAATGTAATTTTCCAATAATATACAACCAAATTTCATGCAACTGACAATAATATTTACAATTAAATTTCATGCATGTGACAACAAAAACCTTCAATGTGAAACTGATTAAAGTCTGTTAAGTTTCAGGCAGCAGTTGGCTGAACATTCTAATCAACTAATTAGCTCAGAACTGGGCTTGTTAAGTACTGGTTAGCACTTTATAGGGAAGTTCCACACTGAGGAGAAAAGCAACCTAGAAAGCAATAGTTTAAGCAATTTTTCCAAACTGCAAGGGAGCAAAATAAAAGAAAAATAACTGTCGGGCCCAAGACACTATATAAGAGGACTTTATCTGAATGAGATGGCAGCAACCAGTGATCTTCGCAGTGTTTTTCTGTCATGCATTCACTTAATGACTATGTTGCTTAAGGACCAAGTTGTCATAACAGAACCCAGTCACTAAATAAAGAGTGGAGTCTTCTAAATTATATAGAAGTGGTTTACCCATAAGTCAACTGCAAATTACTGTACTATATTGTATTACTGGGAAGTTATACAGTGATACCTCATCTTATGAACCCCTCGTCATACGAACTTTTCGAGATATGAAACCGGGGTTTAAGATTTTTTTGCCTCTTCTTCTGAACTATTTTCACCTTACAAACCTGCCGCCGCCACTGGGATGCCCCACCTCCGGACTTCTGTTGCCAGCCGAAGTGCCCATTTTCGTGCTTGTGGGATTCCTTTGAGGCTCCCCTCCATGGGAAACCCCACCTCCGGACTTCCGCATTTTTGCGATCCTGAAGGGGAATCCCAGCATCGCAAAAACGGGTGCTTCGCTGGCAACGGAAGTCCGGAGGTGGGGTTTCCCAGCGAGAGAAGCCTCAGCGAAATTGCAGCATTTGCCGATTTATTAAATCTAAAATCAGAGAAAATTAAACAACTTATCTAAAATAGACAACAATATGATAAAATTAGCAAATCTTTTCAAACAAGCAGAAGAATCTCTAGAGTAAATCTTCTATAGATCGTGGTAGGAAGTGAGACTCATCACTGAAATTGACACTATACTTATAAACAGGACTATTTTTGCTAAGGATTGTATTTTAAATCATACAGCAAATAGCTAAGGGGACTAGGTAGGTTTAACCTAAATAAGAAAAGTCTCAGGGCAGTTTTCCAATACAGGTAGTCCTCAACTGCCCCGAGTCTTCAGAGAAAGGCAGCATACAAATCTAATCTAATAAATAATAATAATAACTTACAACTGAGCCCAAAATTTATATTATGTGATAAATTTGTTGTGAGTTTTAACCCATTTTACGACTTCTCTCATCACATTTGTTAAGTGAATCATTGAAGTTGTTAAATTAGTAACATTATTATTATTATTATTATTATTATTATTATTATTTATTAGATTTATATGCCGCCCCTCTCCGCAGACTGTTGTTGTTGTTGTTAAGTGAATATGGTTTCCCCATTGTCTTTGCTTGTCAGAAGATTGCAAAAGTTAATCACATTACCCAGGGAACCGTCATAAATATGAACCAGTTTTCAAATACTCAAATGTAAATCATGTGACCATGGGGATGCTTCAATATCATAAGTGTGAAAAATAGTCATGTCACTTTTTTCAATGCCATTGTAACTGAATGGTCACTAAACAAACTGTTGTAATTCATGGGCTACCTGTACTTGAAAGGCTATCACAGGAAAGAGGGCATTATTTTGCCTCCCAGAATTATGGGTGCTCCACTGCGAGAGATTTTCAAGACTGAACAACTATTCATCTAGGATGGTATAAGTAATCCTTTGGGCAGTTTAAGGACTCCTGTTTTGGACTAGAAGACCTACAAGATCCCTTCCAGCCATAGGATTCTATGATTCTAAACCTGAGACTATTGTCATTTGATTAATAAGAGACTATTCTAGTCGCTACAGGCACCAAAGCAACATAATGGAATACTATCATTTCCTAAAGAAATGGACATTATACAGGTAACAGTAGGCAAATTCTGTTTGTTGAAAAATGGATATTACAATTCTTTTTTTCATTTTGGAAAAGAAAATAACTAATACAACGCAGAAACACAATTTACTTTTCCTACCATGTATTTTCAGCTCTAGCTAATATATTGAATGACTGAATGAATTCTTTATTATGGCCAAAGGCCAGCAATGTTTTAATGTTTTGATTTTCAGCAGTGAAACCTGCCTCTTTATAAACACAGAGCTGCAATCAATTGTGACCATCAAATAGGACATACAGTACATTCCTGTTGGATTGGGTTCTTTGTCCTGTATCCCCTTCTCAAACACCTCTTGTTGTGTTCCAGAAGGCTGAATAGCAGTACTACAGATTTTATAAATGCAACTGGCAAAGTTGTACAGGAGAAGATGTAAAAATAATTTCAAATGCAACAGTCCTCTATACTATTCTTTAATGAGAATGAGTGGGTGTGAGAGGGGGGAGGGAGAGAGGGGATTCATAATTTGCCTTTCTTCTTTTAAAATTCATACCGTTCTTTGAGAATCTCTAACAATAGCAATAGCATTTAGACTTATATACCGCTTCATGGTGCTTTTACAGCTCTTTAAGCGGTTTACAGAATCAGCATATTGCCCCCAACAATCTGGGCCCTCATTTTACCCACCTCGGAAGAATGGAAAGCTCAGTCAACTTTGAGCCAGTGGTGAGATTTCAACTGCTGAACTACAGCCTAGCAGTTAGCTGAAATAGCATCCATGCCGTACTCTAACCACTGCGCCACCCTGGCTCTTAATCTCATCTAATAGATATTGTGACATGCAACCCTAAAATGGGTATGCTCCCATTCTCATATCTTGAGAACTATCTGTTCATGTAGTCCTTGCCTTATAACCAGTCTCTTAACAACCATTCAGTTATGACAGACCTGCCCAGATTTGGGAGTTATAGCAATTACACACACAGAGACACACACACACATGCACCTCAGTCATGTGATCACATTTTGGGCACTTGGCAACTGGCCCATCTTTACAGCTATTTGCAGTGTCCTGCATTCCTGTAACCACCAGTATCCGCCTTCCTGTAACCACCAGTATCCACCTTCCTGTAACCACCAGTATCCGCCTTTCGATCAAAGGAGCAGGTTCCCCCTCTCGCCCATCAAGGTTTCTCTCTCTGGCGCAATGTATAACCCTTGACTTCATTAGCGACTGTTCAAAGTTACAATAGCACTAAAAAAGTGACTTACGACATCCGTTTTTAACACGTTGCAGCCTCCCATGGTCACATGATCAAAGTTCAGACGCTTGGCAACTGACTCATATTTATGATGGCTGCAGGTCATGTGACTAACTTGTGTGACCTTCGGACAAGCAAAGTCAGTAGGAAAGCCAGATTCACTTAACAACTGCAATGATTCACTTAACAACAGTGGCAAGAAAGGTTGTAAAATGGAGCAAATTTCACTTAACAAATGTCTCGCTTAGCAATAAAAATGTTGGGCTCAATTGTGGTCATAAATAGAGGATTATTTGTAATTTATCCTGAAGTAAACCGGGGTAAAATCCAGCAGGTTCTGGAGAAATGGTAGTGGAAATTTTAAGTAGTTTGGAGAACCAGCAAATACTACCTCTGGCTGATCTCAGAGTGGGTTGGGAATGGAGATTTTGCACTGTCCTTTCCCTGCTACACCCACAGAACCATTAGTAAAAAAAATGGATTTCACCACTGGAGTAAGCGTTCTATTGCAACTGCTCTGTAGAAGAGCTTTCCCACCCAGAGATCTGCAGGGCCCTAAGCTTGCTATCCCTTGCGGCAATCTTTAAGAACCTGTTTACCTCTCCCTGCTCTTGGGCTTGAGATTAAGTTGATTGTGTGGGGAGAAGGATCTCCTTTTTAGTGGTAGGGTTTTTTTGTGGTTTACTTCATCCCACATATTACATGTCCCAGTTGTGTTTTACTACATGTTATATTTTGCTCCTTTTGTATTTCATTATGGTGTGTACTTGAATGTGTATTTCTTTCTCTCTCTCTCTCTCTCAACTTGTCAATTAAATTAATGTTAAATTCTCCAAATTATATATGCAAAGAATTTGGAATCATTTCATGTTTTAGAATCCACACAAATATATGCTCAGCATCCAGAATTCAGACTAAACAAGGAAGTTTGATGTAGGACAAGCTTCTGTGGATAAAGTGTTATCCTCATCTAGCAATTATATACTTGGATATAGAGGGGGGGTGGAATCAAAACACTTAGACCATCTGGAATTAGCCATTATTTTGTTCAAGCATGTCCATTTATAGGACAGCAATAGGACCAGGAGGCTGAAATATTTCCCAATGGTTTGAATTACCATAATTTTCCCATCTGTATTACCTTTCATCAATCTCCTTAACATTAGAAATGCCCAAGTTAAAAGTTGTGTTAAGACAATATACCAATAAATGAAAAAAAAATAGCTTTGATTATTCCCCTCCCCCCCAATAATCCTATTCCCTGCTTCTTCATATGAAAATTAGTATTTATCAAGTAATGTTAACTATTTATGGTCTGAGGAATAAAATTAGATCCCCTTTTGTTTTATTAAGTAATTAACACTCCCCACTCCCAGCAAAAGGATAACCAAAACTGCTCAGGTGTACAGTACATATTTCAGATAATTAGATAATTGTATAGATGAATTATTTTTTTAAAAAAACTAATGAATTTACAAAGCCCAGATGGGTCATACTTAAAGATTACTTCTTGACTAAGAAGATAGCTGTTCACCTATGAGCCCAAACTTCAGTTTTAACATTCATTCTTTCTTTCATTCTTTCATTCTGTTTATATGCCGCCCCTCTCCGAGTACAACATGCAATGTATACATTCAGAAGTCAAGTAGTTTCCTGTTTCTCATCTACCGTGTCATTAAGAGCAGAAGAATTTGCTTCTGTTTCAAGCAAGTTACAATGATATACTATATCTGAACCTGAATAACCTAACGATAATATAAGAAAACAATTCAAACCATAATCAGAAGTGATGTTATCTCTGAAATATAGTTAATATAATCAAAACTGAATGAGATTCAGATATGAAGATTGCAATGGGATAAGACTACAAGTCTTGTCATAGATACTTTGGAAAAGAGAGCAAATATATGCAGCTCAACCATAGTTACACTTAAAACATTAAACTATGTCTTGTTGCTAAAGCCAAATTCATCCAGTAAGGCACAAATTGATGCCAAACTGTCCATTTGATGAAAACAGACCATAAGACTTAACTGATAAGGGAAAGATGAAAAGAATCCACAGACAATTATCAATTCTCACCAAACCACTCTTTCATGTCAGAACCTATGACAGAACAGTATATTATGAGCCTTTTCTTCACTACACAGAGTTCAGTTAATCTGGGATATATTGCAAACATTTAATGATTTGAGGAAGGTCAATATACTTAATTCCGATTATGCAACACCATGTTTGAAGGAAAGAAATCAGAAGTATTTTGAATTAGTTCTGAAAGACCTCAGGGCATTGCTAATCATTAGTTGTGTTAAGAAAAATAACTGATTCAGTATCATATAAATGAGATTCTATATAAAAATGAGATCAGTGTGACCTTTGTTACATAATATAATTAAGATGCTCAAAGACCCTTTAAATTAAGGAAATACTTTATATTTTTCTAACATCCAAATTAAAGCAATTAAATATATATTCAATTGGGTCAATGAATAAGAATTTTAAAATCAACCTTTTGATTTTAAATATAGCATATTTTAGCTTGATCCTATTTAATGTGCATAATTAACTAATGCTCTTTTTATTAAATATCAACAATAAGATTTCTATTTATTTTCCCAGGAAATATGTATCAACTGTAACTGCTGCCATATCCTTCAGCATAATACACGAACATACATTAAATTATTAATGAATACCTCAGTTCTAAGCCACATTAAAATAAAAGGAGATAGTTTGTTCTATAGGTAGTTGATAGAGGGCAAGAACTACCAAAAATAAAAAGGTGGCATAATGTATTAGATTTGTATGCCACCCCTCTCCGAAGGCATGTGGCTTTTATATAGAAAAGGCAATTTTAGTAATCGGCAATAGTTTTCCTATATATTTCTTATTAATCCTTACTCCTGCAAATATGGCATTATAATACATTATTACCACTGTATCACCATTTACAGACACTCTTAAGGTTCCTCACTCTAAGAAGAATTTATAACAAAGCAAAATAGCTACAAATTCTTTTACACAAAGTTGGAAGGCAATCGAAGAAAAAGTTAGTGTAAAATATTATTTTTTAAAAAAAAATCCTACCCCTTCAAAATGAGATTTTTCCAGACAAACCTAAAACATAAAGTTCTGGTGATTGAAATACCCCAAGTAATTAGCTGAAGACTATCTGCAAGTTAGATGTTAAAGAATGATTTATAAAAATAAAGGTTATATTTTAAAACTGAGCTTGTTCAAACATTTCATATGATCTCTTACAAAATATTCAACCAAAGCATTTAAACAAATACTGGGTCTTACCAAAATTATCCCCAAGCGTCTTTATGAAATTTGTGAAGATTTCAAATATTTCAAAAATACCTTTCCTATTTAAAGCTGCTAATTTAAAATATTATTCATAATATCAATTATCTGCACTTTTTAGTAAGGTATTGATAATATATTATACTCAAATATGAATGAACAGAAAATAACAAACCAGCATCACAACAGTATTTATGTATATTTAATTATATAGCTTAATGAAGTGAAGCATTAAGTGCAACAGAAGTACTACGATAACACTCTCCTAGGAAAGTCTTGTTCGTTATTTCACACAAGATGCAATGCAACAGCTTAAGTGTTGGATCTAATGTGTTATTTGCAGTATTGTACTCACAACAGGTGAGATGCTGGTTAAAAGATATATATTTTAAGCAAAACATGCATGTGGTTGAAAACTACATAACAAAACATTAAAACATATTTAGTTCATTACTTGTTGAAAAATATTTAATACTCTGATATGAACATATAACAAGATATTTCATTAGCCTACAATACAACAAATCAAATACGGGGGATAATATTTCAAGCTATTAATATTACTGCAACTACTAATCCATAAATCAGGAATCAGAAATATTGTGGTAATGGGGAGGCTCTGTTTAATAACTCCTAGCTCCACAGTTATAAGATGTAATATCCTCTCTGGTACCTCTATGATATGCCCATGCATTACTGTTCTTGTTGACAGTCTGTTGCCTTGGAAATATTTCATTATTTCAGTTTTTCCATTTGTAGACCCTTGGCCTTGTGATATGAAGGCCACCCTATTTCATATTTTCGATTATCATTTAAGCAATCTTCTGGAGCTATTTATATAAAAGCAAGTGTTAGACAATGCATATCATCATTTATCATTGCTGTGTTTAAGCATATACTGTAGAAAGAAATACCAAAAAAAAAATGAACAGAGCTTTGTTCCAACAGAAGCACAGCAATAGGCTTTACAAATCACTACAGACATATCTTATGCATTACATTTGTGTCTATTTAAAGCACATTCCTATGCATATCTACTGAAAATGAGCCCCACTGAATTCAATGGTGATTACTTCCAGGTGATTGTGTATAAGATTGAGTTCCTAAGATATACATAATCAGAAAACTGCATACATTCAAAACTGTTTGTATTTTAACATGATGTATTTTAACATGAAAAATACATTAAATACATTAAAGTCAATTCCATCACTGTTCATCCCCCCAAATAATATTTTGAATATTAACTACAGCTACTAAACATAAAAGTTTTGAAGACTACCTTAACAACTACAGTATGTTAGTATTTATAAAAGTTTAATATATTTGACTTCTATTCAACCATTATAATGTTAATGTATAACAACTAAATTATAAGAACACCAAAAATCTGTCTTAGTATCTTCTAAGCACTACATGCTAGTTTTATGATCTGAAGAATATGATTTCAATAAAGTATACATCTCACTCACACGTTTGCTCACGTGTAAATGTATCATTTCAATTCAAAAAGTGTGTACAAAATTGTTGCCTTAATCCCTATTACAATTTGCAGATTATTAAAAAAACAAGACGAGAGTAGTTTCAATTAATACTAAAATATAAAATGTGTATTAAGAAAATATTGAGTATTTAATCTATTGAAATATAATTCTATTCTTCAAAGCACTGTGAAGCAGCAACAGTTTGACATACCATGTCTTATTCAAGCCCCTGAAATAATTCATGTATAATTTCATCATAAACTAGTTGGAGCACAATAAGCAGTGACAATAACTTAGGCCTCAGGGCATAAAACAATCTGGACACCAGGGCAAGCTTTGGGTTATTGGTCTTTCATGAATTAAAGTTACCCCCCACCACCACCCGTTGAAATTATTACTCATTCCACTCCCTACACAGGATAAAACTACTCTGATCCAACCTTTAAGATGACAGCATCAGAGCTGAACAAGACTATGTTATTAAAGGGCATTAAATTAAATACAGTATATCCTCCTACAACTTCAATCAGAATTTCAGACCAAGTGTTATTTAGTACAGCTCTCAAGTGAAGCAGAATAACAAATTGCACACTTTGATTTACCTTCTTCGAATGCCAAATGGAGACAGGTGATAAAGAAAGCACTCATGCACAGGCTATGAAGTTTCCCCTAGAAATTAATTCTATCTTCAAGATTCCTATCTCAGAAAAATTCCCAAAATGACACACAAATATGCCTCTGCTGCAGAGATTACTGAAGCTGTCCCAGCAAACATACTTATTACTAATATAGTACTTGGCTCATAAAGAATATACAACTCTCTGGTTTGAAGCCATGGTAAGGTAAAGACAGACACTGTATACCAGCAGTTATGTACAATATTAGCTTTCTTTCCCTTTGAGATGTATAGCTTAAGATACAGGATAACAGCACTCTTCTATAATGAATGGCAACGTACATATGTTTTGCAGTCACTGGAACACTCAAAGTTCACAGAAAAGGATTAGCAAAGTGACTTCAAACCCAATTCCTAAACTCTAAAAATATTGCCAATATTTCCAACCTGACTTTATGCAAATGTTACTGGCAGTTGTGAAATGCAACAGTTTATACCATCAATGAAGCAATAAGTACAGGATGAACAAAAGTGAAATAGAGACATTTGGAATAAGATACCTTAAAGAAAACGGAATCACCTCAAATCCAAAACATCAGCTCTGTTGCTATAGTTTACACAAGCAGATAAAGATTCTCTTGCAGACCCATGTAAATTTAAATTCACTCCCTGCTTTGAGATGCTGCTAAAAGCCGTTTATTGCACTCAGTATTTAAAAGTTACAGTACTTTTTTGCAATCTACCAGCTTGTAATGTGTGGACATGTTATGTTTTTAAAAAGTAGATTTTAAAATAGGAAATTTTATATGTTAACTAGCATGTACGAGCTATTCAACATAATTAGCTATGCTAAAAGTGAGCGCAAGGGATGACAAATGCAGTATGTATCTTTCCTAATATGAAATTGAGCCTCATTTGGTAAACATCTGGTGAACTTTTTAAAGTATGCAACTTGTTAGCCTTCTTTACAATGATGTTCCATTCCAACTACTGTATCATGTTCCTAATCTCCATGCAATCTATATGCCATCACCAGTTGCTTCTTATTATGTCCTACAATTTTGAACCTATTCTCCTTATTAGCCATCTACTGTGAAATGGGAAGCCTCAGGAGGTGATTCAATTTTATCTGGATCAAAGACCTTAATGCAAAAGTCTTTCTGATTCCTAACTCCACTTCTAGAAGGATTGAGTATACTTATCCATGCAGTACTTTACTCATGGTTAGATCAGGTACCATAGGTATTAAGCCCTGGCAAATCCTACCTCAAATTATTTGGCATTATACTACAAGAAAGTTCAACTGCCTCGGTAAGGAAACCCACGTTTTTTTAAAAAAGCTTTTTACAGCTCAAACTAAAATTCCTTCACACTTTTCCATGGTTTCCAATGGCTGCTCCAGAGATTTCAGTTACATGGGCTTCCTATCTGTCTCTTCCCCAAGGCTTCCAGGTGGCATGCTTCTCTAAAGATGCACTTTAAATTTTGCCTAACGCGACAGCTGCAAGCATCTCACCAACTATACAGCCTAACGGGAACAACAATAAAAAGTACATATCTGTTGTATATAACTGATGGCGAGAGAAGACGAAAGCCAAGAAATCTTAAAACGAGCCCACCGCCCTATTTCCTTTCACAGCAAACTCTTCCTCGGGACTTAAGCTTCACCCGGGCAATAAAAGTAAGTTCAGGGTTAAACCCGGGCGATTACAAAAGGGGGTGGGGGGAGTGGGGGGGAAGGGAAGGTTAATAAACGCGAGGCCGTAGTTGTTGTTGTTGCTGCTGAGCTTGAACTAAACTTGCGCCAGCAGTTTTGAGTGGAGTTCCAGCAAGCTCCTATCCTCCTTTTCGGCCTAGCTGCACGAGCCCAGCCACTCTCTCTCCTAAAGCAACGCCGGGCCTGCTCAAAAAGCTGTTTTCCTCTCACGCGCTCCCCTATCCCCCCCTTTTTTTTTTTGCTCCGTGCCAACCTGCCGTGGGTCCTCTCTCTCCCCCACCATTTGTCGACACCCATCCAGCCGAAAAGTTGCCTCACGGGAATTCCGCCCCCCCCCCTCCCTCCGCCTCCCCACCACCACCACCCGCACGCTGAGCCAGACACCGACGACTCCTCCGATGTGGGGAGGTACAAGGCTCCCTCCTGCTGCTACTACTGCTGCTGCTGCTGCGGGGCGAACCCAGCAAGTGGTGTGGTTCCGGCGGCGGCAGTAGCAGCAGCAGTCGCCGCCGCGGCGAAACGTGCATGCACCACGAGAAACTCCCCGAGACCCAGCAGCGGGAGCGGGTCCGCGGACGCCCCCCCGTCCCTCCGCTTTTCCCTTTCCCAGGCATGGAAGCCAAGCAAACCAGACCCAAGGTGGCGAGCGGCGGCGGTAGTGACGGCGGCGTCCCAGACCCAGACTGCTGCCTCGGGTTCAATAGAGAGAAAGTGTTACCGTTCTCGCCTCGAAGGATCCTGCTGAAAGCTTGGCTTGGTGGGCGCCATCTTCCTGGGCTTTTTTTCCCCCTTTCCTCTCTCCCTTACTTTTCCCCCCTCCTTGTGTTGCTGTGTGGTGTTGTGTCTAGCGGCGGCGGCGGCGGCCCTGCTTAGACAGGCAGGAGGAGGAAAAAAAGTAGTGAGGCCAATGCATTGCGGGCTCCCGCTCCCCGGCGCAGCAGTCCTGCCGCAGGTTGCTTCGCTTAGCTAGGCTCTGCTGCTGCCGCCGCCGCTGCTGTTCTGACCGCAGCCGTCCATAAGCCGAGGAGCGGAGAGAGCCTAGGCTCCGCTGCCTCCGAAGACATACCAAGCCCGGCGACGGGTGGCCGGCCGCAGCCGAGTGAGAAAGCGCGCGGCTCCGGTGGGCAGCCCGGCCATTGGCATCGCCCGGCAGGTGTGACTAGGCACCACGGAGAGGGAGCCCGTGGGACCGGCTTTTAAGCGCGAGGCCAAGCCATAAGCAGGCAAGCCAGAAGTCTCGGTCCTTCAGGCTTGGCTTGCCGCGGAAGTGTCGGCGAGCATTTTCCAGCTGCTTCCCCAGCTCCGGCGCTCTTGACTCTGGTGTGTAAAGGGACAGGAAAGCCTCCGCTGCCGGCGCAACAACGCCACTCAGTTGCAGTTTCGCATACTTTCCTTCTCTGGAGTAGCAGAGCCAGCAGAGGAAGAGGGAGAGACAGACAGAGGGAGGGAGGCAGACTAGGAAGCCGCGAGCACACGGTTGCTGGTGGGGGAAATTCCCAGCAAAAGCCAGCGTGTATTCGGGGAAGACCATAACGCGTGGGATAAAAGACAAAATTGGAGAACGCGGGGTTTTTTTTTTAAAGTGGCGTGTTGGTTTTGTGTGTTTGTACATACACAATCGGTGCACAGATTTGAGCCTCTGTGCGTCTATTAGCATACGTGCATGTTTTTATGTACACAACCTATGTGTCTCTATGGAAGAGGAGCGACATCCTTCAGCTGCACGAGCTGCACATGCGTCTGACTCTTGTCCTTCGTCCAACTACCGTATACAACTGAGTGGACGTGTGACTGCGCAAAAATGGGTGTAAGAATCCTTTCATCGGGACGTAGTGCTACCGTATTTCTTCTGGCATATCGATAGCTCACCCTGTTGGAGAAAGTTCATTTTGTTCTTATAGACTGTAAGGGATCATAAGTTAAATGAAGAAAATTCTGATATAACAGGTGGGGACGGGCAGAGTGGCTCTTAGGGATGGCAGGGTGGGAGAAACCGATTTCTCAAATTTCAAACGTTTTCCTACGAATATGAGTCGATTTCATCTTAAAAGTTGCTCAGCATCACTAATTTACTCAATCGCTTAATGGGCTGGAGAGAGTAAGGAAGGTGCTGAAGCAGAATTTTGACAAAAGTTATGCGGAATGCAACAGATGCAGGCGTGCGTAGGTATGCGAATAGCTGCATAAGGGCTTTGCAAATACGGAAAGTTTAGCTGGAGGGCGCAGTCAGTGACCCCAAAAATATGATCTCTGCCACTGGAGGCAGATAATTTGACCTGCCTTAAGTCCCTCAGGACTCGGAAGAGCAGATACAGCCGACCTAAGAAGCTTCAATGCAGAACCTTACAGCAACCTCTTTGCTTCTAAGAACTGCCTTCTCATTTAGCAGGCCAAAAAAAAAGAAGAAGAATCAGTCGTTAAGGATCTACACTAAAATGAAAATAAGTAATTTTTATAAAATAGAGAGTCCCAAGTTTTTATCCAGGAGAAATTCCATCAACGCTGTCTGGAGACAGGGCTGTAAAGCTCCGTTTCTCCACCTGCTCAAAACAATGAAGTTTAACAGGTGTCATCTAGTTTGACTAGTGAGTGAAGGACTAGCAAAATCTTTCTGATTTACTTTACTGTATGGCAAAACATGGAAGAGGTTTTTTAAAAGCTGATTAATAAGAAAATGCCTTGCTCTTAAGTTTTGGGGAAACACGATTTTCTATGCTTCTTAAAAATAAGGAAATATGGCATATACTGATTATAAGAGTCAGTATACAGTACTAAGAAATCTAAACTTGTAATTATGTTTCAGTTAAGCTGATAATAGGATCCACTGAGTAAAATGAAGCTCATTCTCCACAACAGTAACCATGTGTTGTGTTTATTGGGATAAATAGCTACAAGTAAGAGGGCATTATATTTATTAATCCTTCTTTGTATTGCCAATTTATCAAATATATATTTATTTCTTCAATTTTGTACATACTAATTAAAATATAAAAACCTCAGAACTGTTCAATATACATTTTCTGCACAGGATAAATGAGAGCTGTTTTCTTATTTTTAAAAAAGTTTTACCATTTGAGCCTTGACTTTCTTTCTTTCTGCTGTCCTACCCAAATTATCTGGAAAGCATAAGGTGACAACCATCAATTTATCCTGGTAATTTAAGAAACCTATTATAAGGGATAATCCCAAAACAGAATAATGAGCTTTTCACTAATTTTTTCTTTATATTCATTACACTAGTGTAGCATTACACTAACTTTACACTTTATATGCATTGTACCTCCTTAGAAAGAATTTGTGTGTTTATAAAATAGCACTGGTCTTCAATTCCAAACCTTTATCGGCTTTAAGAGTCCTCTGCTGTCTCCTGAAATAACTTCATGATTCTCAAACTATCTCCAGAGTGCATAAAGCAAAGGATTATACATACATTGTTTGAAAAGTTTACTAAACCAAGTCATGTCTTGGGCACCAATTTTTTATCTGGGCAGCTTTCTCATTCAAGCAAACATAGTGCCAGCCTGACTGAATAAAGAAAAATATGGTTTCCAAAAGTTCCTTGTCTGGTGAAATTTTAAATTTGAAAGTACAGTATTGGTTTATTTTTGTGTAAGTATTAGTTTATGCTTACATATATTTTGTTTCACATAACCTGTCTGGAAGAAAGTGTAGAACATGGGGGGGGGGGAGAAATGAGATGTTGTGAAGCAGAATGAAATAAAGGAAAACAAGAAAATATTTTACTTTTGGAAAAACAAAATGTCAATTATTCGTATATATTGTTGGTGCTAGAATTTTTCTGCAAAGCAATGATAAGGAAAGTAAATTTTAAAAAGCAAAGAAAATCTTGGGCACTATGACTTGACTAACTTAATGTTAGATCCTTCCAATGTATCTATAGCACCTGCTCAAAAGCACTTAAATTCAAAGGGACTCATTTGGACAGAAGTAACTTAAAACAAGCTAGCTGTGAGATTCCGGTATTTGCATTAAAATGCATTTCTGATGAATACTCCCAAAGTGTTAAATCACTTAGAATTTCCTGCTAGATTTCCCTGTAGTAACAGGTGACATGCTAATACCCTGGTAATACAAATGTGTAACTGCAAGGGTGAAGTGCCAAGTGAAAACTCTATCGTGCTCAATTGAAAATAAATCATCAATCACAATAGCATGATCAATTATGCCTCTTAGCTGCCATGCTGTGGGGTTTGCACAAGCCGCTGACATTGAGAAATTCCTACTTAGGAAGGAGAAACAGACAGGACCCCAAACTTTGCGGCAGAAGGAAAAACAAAGATAATCTGCCTTTGAGTAGGCGACTATCTTACTTTTCCCTTCCCTATTGTTGTTTTCCAAGATCAAGCAGCTCTAACGTGTGTTCGCGGCTTTTAAAAACACCCTTTTGGGTGAAGAGTTGCATTTCCCAAAAGCATTCGACATCGAGATTTGGGGGATTTGTTTTTGTTTGTTTTTTCTTTAAAAAGACGAACACATAACGCGCAAACGGACATAAAAGGCAAGTGAAATTAGTCGAAAAGATCAACACACACCTCTCTTAGCTTATTATGTACTCACCGTTGTTGGTAGGAAGTAATGCCCTGGACGTTTTGCGGATTCCCGTTAGCTGCGGTACTGGCTCTCCCCACGCCCGGGCCGGCTGGTACTCCCCCGGCCGCAGCTGCAGTCACCTGCACGCTGAAATCCGGGAAGATCCGGATCATTCCCGCGGCTCAGCACCCAGCGAGTGTCGGCGAAGAGGTACAGCAGCTCCTCTCCCTCCGGCGGCTGCAGCAGCAGAGCCAGCCACACTGCAATCCCATTAGTGAACAGCGGCCACTGGGAGGGAGGCACAGCGCTTTGATGTGAGCGGCTGGGCTGAGATTGAGTTGAGGGGGGGGGGTGACTTAAAGTGAAGCGAGGGATACGGAGGGGTGTTTTTTTTTAACCGATTTGCAAACACGCAACGCGCCGGGATTTGAAGAGAAGCGCGGGACTGGGAGGCTGAGGGGGAAAGGAGGGAAAATAGGGAAGGGGAGGGGGGAATTCTCAGGGTAGCCTAAACCGGGGAATCCGAGGGGTGAGGGGGCTGCAATTACTTTAACGCGGCTGTGAAAATGATGGACAGCAAATGTTGCCTCTCTCCTCTGCCCCCCCCCCCCCAACCTTCTACTCCGCCCCAACCACGCGGAGTCCGCGAGGACTTCTCGGTTTCTGAAAAACACTGCTGACCGCAGCTTTAGTGGGCCACAATAAACTGCGGGGGAAGGAAGTGTGTGTTGTGTGTGTAGAATTCCTGGTTCTCAAAGGGGGGGGGAGCGGTGGGAAGGAAGCAGCGCGTTACCGGACAAGTTCTTGAGAACAAGCTCCTTGCCTTTCTATCTCCCCCTCTCCCTTTCTCCTTTCCCTTCCTTTCTTGTATTCTCCCCCCCCCTTTTTTTTCTCTTTCTTTTTTAATGAAGCGCCGGTTTGCACCGAGAAGAGGGGGGAGGAAAGCCCAACACGCCGCTTTGTGCCGCGGTGGGGCTCCTTGTCTTCTTGAGGGGAAGTGACTCTCCTGCCCTCCTAGTGTGCGGCGCCGTTACTGCTACTCACAAAAACTTGGGAAGGTAGGGTGTCTGCGCGCGCGGCCGGCTGGCTGGCTGCACGCGCAAACTCTCCCTCGCTGCTCTAAACAAATCGATTAAACCCGTTGAGTGCAGCGCAAGAAAAGCGGTTGCAAAAGGCATTGTGCGAAGCGGGAGCGAACACAATAAGGCGGGAGGCACCCTCTGCGAGCGAGCGCGCACGCTGTTAACTAAGGTTCTTTGTGGGGCGGGGGGGGGAGAGGTGGTTGCAACGGCGTTCCTTAAGTTGGCGCTTTCAGGTGGGACTTTTGTTGCCATCTTACAGGCCCGGGAAGTTTAAAGCGAGAACATTAACGGGCAGGGGAAGCTCTTCCACGTGTTCGGAATTGTGGGTATTGCCGAGTACTTCGCGAGGTGAGGGGCCGCCGTTTCTTTGTGCGCAGGACGGCGTGCGAATTTACATCCCCGTCCTCTCGTCCTTTCTAGCCGCAAGTAACGGGGGAAGGGGCTGGCGAGCCGTTTGTTGTTGTTGTGGCCAGCGACATAGGACTTTGTGAGTGTTGCGAAGCTAGGGCTTGCCAAGCGGTGGGGTACCCGAGCTGGAATGTGCCGAGGTAGGAGCTTCCCGCTTTATGCCTCTCCGTTCCCACACCACACAAGTGCTTCCCTTCACTACAAACAGGCGGATGTCAAAGGGAAGGTTTCTGCTCAGGCAAAGCCGTTGGGAAGACGCCCCTGTTGTTAACCAACGACACTGCGGTCTCCCTCTCTCTCCCTCCCTCTCTCCTCTCTCTCTCGGTGTCCCGTTTCCTTTTTCCTCACCCTTCTGTTTCCATTGCTAGAAGCCCACAGAAAAAAAATAAAAATAAAAAATTTCCCGGTTAATATTCGTTTTGCCTGCTAGTTCTGTATAATTGTCAGGCTGCATCTGTAAGCAGCAGTACTTAAGGGAATTATTAACATACGGTCCGCACCGATTGGATGGGGAAAAATAGATACTTTTTCCCCCCTGAGAACATTTAAGAGTTTTTGAGGTATTTCACGGAATATCAGTCCAGTATCATTTGCCAGAATCCCACCAAGTTTAGTATATTCTGGAGGGCTCACTGGGAAAGACTGATGCCAGGTACAAATTCCCAAAGACAACAGGAAGGCACAATTATCCAGAATGGTAGCTTTTGTTTATAACAGAGTTGTGCATCAAAATTATGCACCTCTCTTTACGCTGTCCTGTCAAAATAGCATATTTCAGGAGTACAGTACTGTATTTGTTACCACATAGATACTTCTCTATCATACAGCCTTATATTATTGAGCAACCATTGTACTCTATGACAATCAATAAATGTTTTACCTCATGATTCTTGACAACTGTATCTTTTCTTTTATGTACACTGGGAGCATATGCACCAATGACAAATTCTTGTGTGTCCAATCGCACTTGGCCAATAAAGGGTTCTATTCTATTCCATTCAAAATAATTTACAAACCTCATCTTTGCAATCTAATCCCAAATTGGGAAAAGGCTTCAGTGATGATCTGTTAGAGCAGAAAATTTATGTGAGAGGTATGGAGAGAGGTGGAATTGAAGAGTTTCCATGTGGTCCATATATAGAAAGGGCATTATCCAAAAGAACATTCAACACTAAAATAAAATTAATATTGATAGAGAATATTTGTGGCTCGGGGTTGAAATGAGGGATAAGAACATAAGAAGAGCCATGCTGAATCAGGCCAAAGCCCATCGAGTCCAGCATTCTGTGTCACACAGTGGCCCACCAATTGCCCATGGGGATCTTGAGCAGAAAAAGAAGGCAAGACCCTCCCTTTCCCCTGACCCCCAACAAATGGTACTCAAGGGAATCCTGCCTGCCTCAACCAACATAGAGGCGGCACATGGACATCCGTTTCAATAACCACAGATACACTTGGCATCCATGAATCTGTCTAATCCTGCCTTGAAGCTATCAAGGCTGACAGCAGTCACGACCTCTTCTGGAAGTGAATTCCATAAACCAAAGGCCCTCTGGGTGAAGAAATATTTCCCTTTATTTGTCCTTGCTTTCTTACCTATGAACTTTAGGGAGTGCTCCCTTGTCCTAGTATTGTGTGATAGAGAAAATTGTGTGAATTTTTCACTATCCACCTTTTTTATCCCATGCATGATTTTATACACTTCTATCATTCTTGTTGCCCTTTTTTGCACCTTTCCCAATTCTATTATATCCTTCTTGAGGTGCGCTGACCAAAACTGTACACAGTACTTCAAGTGTGGTCTCACCATCGATTTGTACAGAGGCAATGCAACACTTACCAACTTATTTTCGATTTCCTTCCTAATCATGCCAAGCATGGAATTTGCTTTTTTTTTTTACTGCTGTTGCACACTGGGTTGACATCTTTATTGAAATGTCCACCCAAACCCCAAGATCCCTTTCCAAGGGATCCTTGGTGTGCTCTAAGTTTGATTTGCAGTTTCATTTCTGAAACTAGGTAGCATCAGCAGTGCACTGATTAGGTTACCTAGTTTGTGTAAAGAAATGTCTGCAGGAAGATGACCAAGCTCAGAGAAAACCAGGGACCTCTCAAGATTAATATTTTCTTTCAAAGGAGATGAAGTAAATTGGTTAATCACAGAAATTGCATTGGTATGTTTTTTCTCTAATAAAAGGATCTTTTATTAGAGACCAGTTGTATGACATTCATACAAAGCCACCTCTTATTAAACTTAGAGGAACTTCAAATTTCATGCAATGGTTTCCACTTGGGAATGGAAAATCCTACTTAGTGTGGTCATGCTTAATAATTTGTAAGAAAAAAAGTCATATTTTTGTTTTTCTTGTCATGTTTTGATTGAAAGAGGACCACCATGAAAATGTACAAGTTTTACATCTTGAGTTTTCATGCCATTATTAAAGTGAAACTTATCATTCTGGCCCTTAAGACATGCAAAGCAGAGGTGGGTTTCAGCAGGTCCTGAACAGTTCTGGAAAACTGGTAGCAGAAATTTTGAGTAGTTCTGAGAACTGGTAAATACTACCCTGCCCCCCATCTATTCTCTGCCTCCCAAGTCCCAGCTGATCTGGAGGAAATGGGATTTTGCAGTAAGCTTTTCCTGGAGTGGGAATGAAGATTTTACAGTATTCTTCCCCTGCCACGCTCACCAAGCCACGCCACGTCTACTATGCCACACCCACAGAACTGGTAGTTTAAAAAAAATTGAAACCCACCACTGAAGCAAAGCCAATTCTTTATTGGATGTTTTGCTCAGGTTTAATTTCCAGATTAATCATGGTTCCACAAATTTATCCAAGTTTTGATCTGTTTTGTTTTGCTCCTTTTTTTATTTCTCCAGAAACAACTTGCAGTTTGTCAACTGCAGGAAACATGAGTAAAAAAATTAGGTTTGGAAACAATGTGAAATAAATGTTGAGAATTTGCAAAGAATATTGATGGTGCTTTAAAATAAATTTAATATTTCTCAATTAGTATTGTCTTAGATCCTTTGGAAGTGTTTAATTAAGGTTTATTATAGTCATCTTGCTTTTGACATTTGGGAGATAGATGATCTGGGCCTGGGCAGATCCTCTGATGATCTAAAATCCACAGGAATGTGAACATGATTTGAGACCAGTTCTGTGCAAATCATAGAGGGAAAGAGGCCACCTTAAAAACAATCATGGGCCAGAAAGTGGTAGCCAACATGCCAATCAGTTGTGGCTAGTGAGCTAGCAGTATTGGTGAGCTCTGGAGGCATTTGTTAGCATGTCTTTTGGGGTGGACATAGCAAATCCTCCATGGAGACTACAATATTTGTCAATAGTGGGTTTGTTGAGATTTGGATAGAAAAAAAACCACTTGGGAATTGCACAAAACTGAATGGCAGTACTTATTCAGCCCATAGACAGTAGGCGGCATAGAATTGCTTTAAAACAATTAGTGTCCCTACCTTTAGATCAAGTGCCAGGGGTATTTTCATGGATGGGGATGCATAAACAATTAGTATTGTGTAATATGTAAAAGATAATTCTACATCTGATTTGTGGTATTGGGTATGTGTTTTTTGCCTGCATTTTAAAGTAGCTTTTTTATACAACAAAAGGGGCAAAAAAATAAATGTTAAAAATGTGATCAAACTTTTTGAAGATATTTTGTTACCAGACTTTCCAAACTATTTTCATTGATTTCAGTACTTATTCATTTCTCATAGAGTTGGATGTGAATTTTGGTTTTCATTAGTTAAACACTTTTAATATACAGTATATAAAAAATGTTTTGGAAAACAATTCTTGCAATAATTAAAATCTGCCCAGGCAAAGCCATATGGTTGTTTGTATTAAACACACATTTTTAATGGACTTTTAAGAATTCTGATAGGATATGTTTCATTCCAGTGTATTAACATTCACTGAAATGAAACAAAGATGAAGAGCTGCACTGTCCGCCTCTTTGGGTGCAAATTCTCCAATGCATTTTACAGGCATCCTTGTTTAATATCAATTTATTCAGTCACCTGATCATCATTTCAACATCCTGGTTTCCCCATTGAGCTTGGCTGTTGGAAGTTGGCAGAAGGTTGCAAATGACAGTCATGTGACAGCAGATTATTGCCAGCATTGCTGCTGTAAGTCAGCATGGCCAGATGACATTGTATCTTACATTCACATCACTTAGTAATGGGGTTCCTGATACCAATTACACGGTAAGCATGAACTACCTATACTACCAGATGTGGTTTGCAAAATTACGGGTAGCTACTAGATGACAGCAAAGAGGTATTAAAAAAACAATCTTGTTTCTGTCATCTTCAGATAATATGGAGCTTGGCGCAGGTGGCGCAGTGGGTAGAGTGCAGTACTGCAGGCCACTAAGGGTGACTGCTAGATCTGCAGGTCAGCGGTTCAGATTTCATCATCAGCTCAATGTTGACTCAGCCTTCCATCCTTCCAAGGTGGGTGAAATGAGGACCAGGATTGTGGGGGCAATATGCTGGCTCTGTTAAAAAGTGCTATTGCTAACATGTTGTAAGCTGTCCTGAGTCTAAGGAGAAGGGCGGCATTAAAAAAATCGAATAAATAAAAGTTCAGTACTGTAGTCCTAGCTAATGTCCCCTATTATTAAATCAAGGACTATTTGGTCTAAGTGACTGAACATATAAATATAGAAAGGCTCATAGGCCATTAACCATCTTGAAACAAGCCTATTTCTAACAGGCCTATATAATAGGCTAGTTGAGAAGCATAGGCAACTCCCTGGGTTTATAAGTAAGGAAAATCAATTTTGAGAATGATGGCTTAAGAAAATGAACTCAAGGAAATGTTTCCCATGAAGTTGAGATCCTAAAATTAACATTTCTAAAGTATTTCAAAGAAGCTAAGGAACAATTGTGCCAAATTCAAAGCCATAGTGTTTATAACCATAAACACTATGGCTTTGAATTTGGCACAATTGTTGCCCCCAGCTGAAAAGCTATACCAATACGCAGCTCAGTAGCAAAGAATCAATAATATATCTTTCTCTCTCTCTTTTTTTTTTTTGCTCCAGTGTTTTTGTTCTAAAACAAATCAGGGTACATAAACTCGATGGTAAAACTGTTTGTGTTGAAATCCTTTGTATCTAATAGCATCTGTGTTTGCATTCTACTTTAATGCAAAATGCTTTGGACTGCAGCTAATACCAAGAGATATGAAACTAGTTAGTCCCCACATGTTGCACATAAAAAGAATTCATAATGAGCATCTGTGGGATGTGGAATGGATCCCATGAGTTAGCTGAAGACCTCATAACGTAAGAGCTGAGGAGCCTAAGTGAATTATGACTGTCTCTTTTCTCACAAGTAGGATTAATTTTCTATCCCACTTATATTCATTATCTATCCTGTTTATACCGCAGGGACACCAATTGTTTGAGTTTTGAATGTAAAGTCTTCACAGAAAATATGGCACAGCTGACTGAACACTTTTTTTTTCTTTTTCGGCAGCCCGAATACTACTCAAACTCCACGTTTAATCACCAATATTAGATAGAGGCATTTCTTGATACTTTAAGTAGGTTTATTTTCTCCCTAATTGGCATGTTTACATGGACCAGTTCTCATGCTATCTTCCATATGCCCATTGCTCTTCCAAAGATATCAATAGCAATTTTGTATGCAGATCAAGAAGGGTATATGGCCTTTAGAGAATAGGTCAATAAATGGCTGGGGGAATGATTAAAGACTTTTTAAAAATTCCCTTCCTTTTTCTTAGAATGGTGTACAAGACTGGCATGAATATAGGGCTTATATAGGAAGCAGAGCTTAAAGATACATATAATAACCAGGGGTATGACTCTGCCTATTTTGATAGCATTTTCAAGGTTGATTGTAAACTGAAATGCATTTATTTTAAATAGGAGCATCAAATTTTCTGGAAAATATTTCCTAGCATCTCTCATTAGTCATGCTGTTTGGCTCTTCTGGGAGATTTAGTTCATCTGGAGATCCTTAGATTTCTTGCCACATATTTACAATCTGATATTAACCTTAATAATTATCCAATTGTTCAAATATTAAACATAGCCTCTGTGCACAAGAGAATAGTCCCTAACTAGGCATGCCCAGATCCTATTTTGGAGAATTCTGGAGATTCTGAGACATTGTGGATTATAACTTGTTCTTTGAGAATAGAAGCAATCCAGGCGGTGAGAATTGATCACGTTCTATCTCTTTTTTCCTTGAAAATTTGTACGTATTCTGCTTTTATTGTTAAGCTTCAAGTTTAAAAGTCTTCATCTTTTTTTGGGGGGTGGGGTGACTCTGTTACATTGCATAGTTTATATGGTCAGAAGACAATATAATACTGGGGAAAAAATACCGTAATCTATATTTGATGGAGCCCTTTGTGATCTACTCATAAACTCCAGTTGTTGAGATACAAAATATTGATTGAAAAAAAGATACTGGTGTAGGAATTTGAGTATCCATGGCGAAATGCAAAAAATGTAATAAAAGTAGATCTGTAAAGAAAGAATATTGGGTATTATTTTGTATTTGAAGATTATTTGATCCTATGCTCAAATAGAGCTGATTGGTGGGGAAAGAGATGTGGTGATGCACACAAACCTGATTAGATGTGTCTTGTTCCCATTCACTGTTGCGATCTTCACACACTTAGCTTGAGGAGCAGGTTCAACTAATAATCTTCATAGCTGTATTTTATGTTTATTCTCAATATTGTCTTGCAGGAATTTCAATTCCAGTCACACGTTGCCTTTTCGTTTTGATCAAAGTTGGTACAGAGTTTTAAAATATATAAGAGTACAATCTCTAGAAAAATGAAATATATATTTAATGGAAATATTACCTAACACCATGTAGCATCCATCAATGCAACCTCGTGCTGAGATTCTGAAATCCACCTTAGCTTTGATAAAATTCCAAAGAGAATATATAACTGAAAGAATGACACTCTGCTTGGATTCATGATCCAACCTGTTTTGTTTAGGTTTTGCCTTGTGTATTGTAATGTGTATTGTAAAGTAATTGTGGTAAACCATAATTGTGGTAAATCACAATTTATTCATTATAAACTATATTCATTATATAGGTAATTTTTTGTCTATGGGGCTGCCTTTCCTATTTTTATTATTATTATTATTATTATTATTATTATTATTATTATTATTATTATTGATATTATTATTATTATTATTATTATTATTTTAAGTTTAAAGCTAATTTTGTTAGATATGTATATTCAGGATGCTAAATCAAAAGAGTAATATTTAAAAAATCAAGTCCATGATCAAACAAACTATGCCTTGATGCAATGTATGAATTTAGTCTTTAATTAATTAAATTTTAATAAAACAATTGGAAGGAAGCAATTGCTTAAGGGCTCTGGGAAGCATTTAAAATAGATGTTTGCTAATATTTGGGAGCTTGTATAAAAAGCCCCCCTCTTTTCCAATCAGAATAAATCTGCATATATTTATTTTCATGCAGAGGTAATAAGAATAGTTTCTGAAATGCATAACATACAGATTATGTGATCTCTAAGAATTTGAAAAAAATTATTTGTACATACTAGGTCCTTTTTTGAATGCTTTGCAAGCTCTAGCATTTATTCCTTTACTTCTTGAATAAAATTAATTTCTTGAAAGCAATAGTCAGCCCATCAGCAATGGTGTGCTGCAGTATGGGCCAATATCTAAATATAATGTAACACACCAAGGCATATTACTGTAGCTTAGCCTTGTAATTAAGTAATGAATTGCTGTTACAATAGTTGTGTTTAAAAGCCTATTTTTCATCCAGTCTGGATGAAATATCCAATATTTGAAATATCCAAATATCTAATCCAGTCTGGAACCTCTGTAAATTTTTTCATCCCAATCAAGAAACTCTGCAAATACCTAATAGAGACATGCCGCATTAATATGTAATAAATAAGACTACCTATATCTATGATCTGTTGCATGCAAATCACAGCAGCATTCACTGGGTTCAATATCAAAACATATTACAACATGAATGTGCCCAGGATTATAGATACCAAGTACAGATGTATTTACTGGTGGACTACATGCTTCAGATGCAAAATGAAGATCTTGCGTTTGATAACTGATATCTCCCGATGGAAATGAAAGAAAACTCTATCTAAAAACTTTAGAGAATTCTACACGGTTAGACAATATACAGTATAGTGAAACAAACTGGCTAATGGTCTTAAGCTGGTACAAATGGGTAATGGTCAACCCAGTCTTCAAGCAGGGATTGCCAAATTTGGTTTCATCAGGAGATGTTTTGATATTTTACAATATGTTAATTTATTTAAAGACCTAGAGGAGGAAAGATCAAACTCTCTCATACTTGGATACTCTTCTATATTGGAATTCTAGAGAAAGAATTCTGTGCAATAGCAATAGTACTGAGATTTATATACTTCTTCACAGTGCTTTGCAGCCCTCTCTAAGTGGTTTACAGAGTTAACATATTGCCCCCAACAGTCTGGGTTCTCCGTTTACTGACCTGGGAAGGCTGAAAGGCTGAATCAACATTGAGTCGGTGAGATTCAAATTGCCAAATTGCAGTCAACAGAAGTAGCCTGCAGTACTGCATTTTAACCACTGCGCCACCACAATATAAGAACACAAAATCCAACATGAGTTACATTTGTTTTCTTAGCCTGATCAAAGAAATAGGGCAGGAATGGGCAAAAGGAAGTTAAAAATATATTGGTGGATCTCTAGATGATTTTTAGCAGATTGTCCAAATTGTCTAATAGTAATGGTGGGTTCCCACCAGTGTGGTAGGCAACTCCATTCCAGTAGTAACTGCTAGATTGCACAATTGGTGTGTGACCGGTCTCTCACAAAAACTTTTTTTTTTTGCTTTTCTGCTTCCTGCACAGAAGCAAAATCTTGCAAGAGGATGCTTACTTGTGTGAGATTTTGGTGATTTTTTTGCATGGGTGGAAGCAAAAAGTTGCTGAAATCACACACAAGCGCATGTCTTCTCGTGAGATTTTGGCACGTTTTTGCTTCCTGCGCACCGGGCACACCTGAATGAAGAGGATGTGCGCATAGTGCACCAGTTTACAGGTAAGTGCAACCCGCCGCTGAATTGTAACAACAATTCCCAAACTGGTGATATTTCATAAGTGCCCAGTTCTTTGAATCTGCACAATAAAGTGGTGTTTTGTACCTGGTAATGTCTAATAATTTTCAAGTTTCTAGGAAACAGTTAGCTAGAATATTTAAGCTTGCCCTCCTGTGAATTTTAGCATTTCAGGCAGGATGGATAATTTAAATCACTAGTAAAAACTCTTGATTTAAATCAACTCAATTTAAATCATATTTTTTTAAGAGCAACTGTCATCTCTGTCCGGCAACTCCTCTTCTGACCCATTGTTGATTCACCTACAGTCCCAATATTGCAGAATATACAGCCTCATGTTACAGAACTAAGCTCCATTTCATGCTGAATAAACTAAATAATTAAAGTATCTTAAATAGAAAAGTGTCTTTAGATTTTTTACTCCAAAAGCATTTTATTAAAACAAATTTGATTAATTTTTAAATTTAAAAAAATCATCAATTTTTATCTACCTTTATTTTAGCCAGGTGTTCGATAGCAAGTGGAAAGGCATGATATTGCAGTTTTAATTAAAATAACGTATTTTCCTTTGGAGTTCCCAATTAACTTGCTCATTGTTATGGAACATTTATCTGTATTTTCCCTAACAATTAGTCTTTCACAGTATTTTCCAATGTGGCATTCCAGCTCAGAATTCCTCGGCCAGCAAGGCATTGCTGAACATCGTTTCATACATTACAGTGACATCAGGTGGTTCTTACTTGCTAATATTTCAAATACATTTGCCATCATCGTGGGCATATTAACAATTTACCAGCCAATTTTAAAACGTGTTTTTAAAAATATGACTCAGAGGTTAACACAATAAAACAAGGTTTCACATGAAAACTGTTCCATTGATAAAAAACGCACTATAACATATAAAATTGATATCTTCAATTAGAGAAAAATATTCAGCCTTGTTTTCTTCTTACTACTTAGGAATAAGTAAGAGAATAATATCAATTTATCACATTAATGATTTGCTGAAGACACCCAGACTGGCAATCACATTGTGTTTCCTTATCTGTAGTGGAATTTCACTATATGAAAAGAGACAAAACCATACATATAATGGAGCTGTGTCTCTCTAGAAATAAATGGAATTATTTTCATCTACAATCTCTGAATGCACTGTGTGTGTTTGTGTTTGTGTGTGTGTGTAAGAACAGACATGGGGCATCTAGATCAGAATGTAAATGTTAGATTTTAGGTTTGAGCTTAATTTACTTTTTACAGAGTTCTGGCATAATAGGCATAGTATTACATGATGTTCTGAAGATTGTTTCATTTGTGGTTAAAGCATTCCTAATAATAGAAACCCCCCCTCCTCAATGAACTCTGTATTATCTGCTACTATGGGGTAGAAACTCAGCAATGATTTTAAAAATGAATTGAAGTATACGTCCAGGCTGTGTAATGTCATAATGCTTAATATTTAAACCTTACGTTATCAACAATTATATGCTGTATCTGTCAGTATACTACTATTCCTTACCCGTATAAGTGAAAGAAAATCTCTTTAGAAATTCATTTCCATTTACTTAAAGTTAAATGGTTTGACTTTGAATTTTCATTATCTCTTGTTGGAAGGTGGTTGTGACAGGTATTGAAGAGAATGCCACAACCCTTCATTACATCATGTAATTTTTACTTTAGTTATTTTAGATAGAGTGTAAAACACTATTCATAGAACAGAAGAACAGGAGAACAAAATGAAACAAACATAAAACAGAACCAGTTGTATAATGAATTGTTAAAAAGGAAAACCTATTTATTGGTAACCATGCAGGCATACATGACACTATAATTGTAGTATATATGTGTTTTATTGATTCTTTGCCACTGAGATAATTTCATTAATTTTAAACAAATAAAATACCCCTTGATAAGATGTAATAAAGGTGATCTTATGATACACAAATAACATGATTTTCTCCCCTTTCCCACTTTATAGTATTTATGAGCTAGGGAAAGGATTATTTTAGTTTTTAAATGTTATTCTCCCTCTGTCAGTTACAAAGTGTTATGTTTCTCTGTGAATTGACATTGGTAATAGCCACACTTATATTTATTGCAGCAGTATATCTTGAAGAATATAATGATAAACCACTTCTCTACTGATGTTAAGCAGACTGTTTCGTTGTGTTCACTAAGAGACCAAGTCCTTCTATCTTCAAGCAATGTATAAATTAATAAAAAGGAAGTAACTATATGAAGCAATAATTTAACTTATGAACTGATGGATGGAAAATGAGTAATAGGAAATTAATAAAAGACAGAAATAAAGGAAATGTTCATAAAAAGGCACCAGCAAGAATATTTTTAAAAATTCTTCCAGATGAACTGAAGAATTTTAATAATTTTATGCTATTTATGGCGTAATTGTATACAGTATACCATATTTTTGGTGTATAATACATACTGGAGCATAAGACACACCTTAGTTTTGTGTGAGAAAAATAGGGGGGGGGGGAATCTAGTTACCAGATATTCATCTGGCTAGTGCCCCTAGTCTGGTCAGCTGTAGCACATGTTTAAAAAGCCTTCTTTGGAGGGAGTAGCAATGAAAAAAAGCCTGCAAAGACTTAGGGCTAGAAAAAACCACCTTCAGAGGGAATTGCAATGAAAGAAGCCTACAAGCCAGGAAGAGCCAGGAAGATCATTACCACCTCATTAAGGCTGGGGAAAAAAGCTTTAAAAAGAAACACATTTGGAGCATAAGACACATCCAAATTTTCAGCCTTTTTTGGGGGGGGGCAGGTGCGTCTTATACTCCAAAAATACGATAAGTAAAGTGAAATTATATATCTCAGATTATATTGCTTAATTATACTTTAAAATATTATGAATACAGATAATCTTCAAATTATAATCCCAATTAGAACTAGAACATCTGTCACTAAATGAAATAGTTATTAAGTGAATCATTAGGTAACTGCAGCCAATTTTACCACTTTTTTTTTTTGCTACAGTCATTACACAAACAGCTTCCCTCCAACTTTGCTTGTTGGAACCGAGAATTCAGCAAATGGTGATCACGTGATTCTAGGAAATTCTAGGTGATTCTAGGAAACTTCAAACGTCATGAATACTTTCTGTGGATCCTTGGATCAGTCCTAAGTCACATTTTTCAGCAGTGTTGAATAGTCATTAAACTATATATGGTCATAAGCAAGACCTACCCTGTTTTCCCCAAAATAAGAGATCCCCTGATAATTGTGGCTAAGCGCTTATTGCAGTGTTCAAAAAGATATAAGACGGTCTTATTTGCGGGAAAACACAGTACCTTTACACAATCGTAATTGTATACATTACATATTTCACTGTAGATAAACAACCCAGGAATGAATTTTAATAATGGTAAAATCTTGCTTTTCCAGATTGCCACTCAGAAAACTTTCAGAAACAAAGGCTTTCCTTTGCACTTCATTCCTGAACTCTATGATTTTTCTCAAAGAACTCTGGACAGCCTTTGGCATCATTACATTCAATGCAAACTGCATCAGTTACATAGATTCAAGATTAGTGGATATTTGGTTTTAGCGGACCCTCCCTCCATCCCAAATGATCTGTATATGCATGGTTTCATTTTCAGTATCGTAACCAAAGGTGGGATTACTTGGTATTTGTGCATTTCACTGTTATGAAAAACAGTAACAAGGATCTGTTTTGCACTTTATATCCAGTCCTTTACAAAACGGATGAGCTGTTTTTAAAATAGATTGTTCATGTTTATGTTGAATTGAACGAAATAGCTACTTTTATTGCTTCCATTCCCCTGATAATAAGCTGTGTTAAATATCTAGATGAGAAATATCATTGGGGGGGGGGAGAACCTAATACAGCTGCTTTAAAATCTATGATGACGGCCTTGGAAGTGTATGTGATCCTCAAGGTCACTTATTGTCTAAATAGAAAGTGAAGGAAAGTGTCAAGAAAGTCCCAAAAAGAGAGGCAAGCAGAGAATAAATTAGAACAAAAGGGCCTGGGGATAGTAGCATCACTACTGAAGTCATAAATGATGTATAAAGACATCAGTAGAAGAACTGGAGGGAAAGAATCTCTGGAAGAATGCCCTAAGGTGTTATCTCAATGGCTGATCTATTAGCTGATTATGCAGCTGTTGGAGAACCAAAGGTAAGATTTGAGACTAGCCTTTAGATCCGACTTATTAGTGCTGGCATCAGAATCTTCATCAAGATGCTGCTGAAACACAAGTGTCAAGGGGCTGTTTTCCCAGAATCTACAAATAGGTATGCTCCTTATCAGTGCTCAATGGATCCAAAAGTGGTTTACAAAACTCTATATCCCAGCTTATATGTAACAACATAAACCTAATGGCAAGACAACAACTCTAATATTTATAAAATGCTCTCATCCTAAAGATTTGATTTTCCAAAGAGTGTTGAAGTATTACATGGCTTTTTGATTCTCTTTCATATCAATAAGGCTTACATGTAAAGATCCATTTGCTTTCAAGTGAACAGAAAAGAAGCTCAGAAAGTTCATTGTGAAGATTGGAGAAACAAAACTAGTCCTTCCTTTATTATGGTAGGCATTTCGTCTGAAATTACAATGTAAATTTTCTCAAGAATTAAAAAGCTGTGTATAGCAAATGTACTGTTGTTCAATTGTTGTTGTTGGAGAGAATTTCTATGATTAAGATGAATGTTTTACCCAGAACGTTATTTTTGTTTTACACAATACTAGTTTTGGCAACTGATGTACCATTTAAACAATGGCAGAAGGATACATCTAAATTTGTATGACCAGGGGGAGAAACTGTGACTTACGTATAAGCTTTTACAAGAAGATGAGGCTTGGACCTGCCAGATTTGAAATTAAGTTTTTCTGCTTGATCTTTAGTTAGGTTAAAAGAGTGGTGTTGAAAATTACTGGATTTAGAAGGTCATAATTTGAGATTTTGAGAGAGAAAATTTGATAACAGAAAACTATTTTTAATAGTTTTATTATATACAATTAACACTAAGGTTTAAAGTAAGTACAATATTTTATGATTTTGAATTTAGCAAGATTGAATTTAAAATAGAATTGTGTACTTATAGTAAATATTGCTAAAATGTAGATTTTTTTTCTGAAATATGGGACATAATAAGAACAAGTGATTGATAAAGTGGGCTTAACATTTTTTCTATAGTATACAGTTCGACATATTTTTAAAAAGCCAAAACATTTTGGATGCCAATACATGCATTAATTCAGAAGATTTTAATAGGTAAACTGATACCACAGACTTTTCTTTTGGGATTAATGGACAAGCAACTAGTAAAAAGTCATTGAAGGACAATGTCTTAAATAAATGCACAAAGATGCCCTATTTCTATTTTCTTTGATCTGGATTAATTGGATACAGTCATAATGAAAATTCATAAAATCATTTGGAATGTTCAGTGGTTCCAATGGCCTCCAAAAATATTCTGTAGGCACATGATCTTTTAACATATGCTAAGGCGGTGCTAACTCGGAGAGACGAAAGCATTGCTACATAAGATGGTATTGAATGGCTGATCACAATATTATATTAAAATAATTAGTATGGAAAATTAGTGATGTTAGTTGAAGTTCTATTTCTTGAGATGTCAGGTAAAGGGATTTGTTTTTACAATTAAATAGCATACATTATATAGAATTGAAAATAAATTTGCTTTGATAGAGATGCCTCTTTTCTTTAAAAACTAACAATTTGGCTTCATATCAACAGACAGCAGCAAATGTGATGATTATCTTTACTGAAATAACTTTTCATTATTTAAATAGCATTCATATTTATTCAGTAATTATGTTTTTCATAAATTTGCTATATATAACATGCAGCCATTGCCCCTGATTATTTGAAATTAATACACAAATTCTGCATGTCGGTGCACTGTGTCATGAAGCTTTAAATTCTCTGGAGGAAATTTGATAACCCCAGGATGCACAGATTTTAATTAGTTAGTTAATTAATTAATTAATTAATTAATTTACTTATTATATAATATATATTATTTCAACATAATCCAAGTGAGAAAAGAATAGCAGAGTGAATGGGATGAAAAATAAATAAAATATTTCAAGTAATATTTAACTAAAGGAATATTGGAAAGATTGTCTTTGGGATCTGAATGACAATAACAGTATGTGTGATTTCAAAATATGGGCACAGTTTGCTTATGAAATGGCTATTTAAAGTATGTGTGAACATTCCTTCCATGCATAACAAATGAAAAAAAATCTGTTCTGCTTTTCTGTGGTTCTGCTCCTGTCTAGGAGTGCAATTCTCATCAGCATAAATAATCTTTGATTTACAACCACAATTGGGATTGGAATCTTCCTCAATCAGCAATGTGGTTATAAAGCAAGTTGTCACGTGACCACATCGCCTATCAGTGGCAATCCAGGCAGTTCCAGTTGCTGTTACCATTGTTAACCAAGAATCACAGGTCATTAAGTGTGGACCCATGCCAATTCAAAGCATTTTGACTTGGTCTTTCCCAACCCCAAGGTCAGTAAAGATTAGATTAGATTAGATTAGGTTTATTGGATTTATATGCCGTCCCTCTCCGCAGACTCGGGGCGGCTCACAACAATGGCAAAAACAGTACATAGTGACAAATCTAATAATTACCAATCTAATTACAGTTTTAGGTTAAAAAATTCATAAAAGCAACCCCAATATATATAAAAAACAAGCACACAATCAGTCAAACACCAAAACAACATGGGCAAGGGGGAGATGTTTCAATTCCCCCATGCCTGATGGCAGAGGTGGGTTTTAAGGAGTATACGAAAGGCAAGGAGGGTTGGGGCAATCCTAATCTCAGGGGGGAGCTGGTTCCAGAGGGTCGGAGCCACCACAGAGAAGGCTGTTCCCCTGGGTCCCGCCAGATGACATTGTTTAGTGGACGGGACCCGAAGAAGGCCAACTCTGTGGGACCTAAACTAAGAGGCTGCCTCCTACTACCCCCACCCACCAGTCTCCTCTCCATCCCAATCCCCTTCGAGTGACAAGCAGTCACATGTGGCTTTAGGGCTGCTTACCATGGCCCAGGAAGCCACAGCCACCCTAATTCTCTATGTAGTCTCAGCCTTACCTGCCAGACTTCTGCTCCCCTGCACTGAAGAAGCTAACTGGATATGCAGCAACTGACTTTCTCTGTTTTCTTGTTCCCACTGCCGATAAGGCACTTGACATGGCTGCTGGGCTGGGCTGGGGCTAGGGTTTGTGTTGCACTGGGGCTGATAGCAGCAGCACCACCTAGATTTACATACCATTTCAAAGTGCTTTACAGTCTTCTCTTAGGCGGTTTACAGAGTCAGCGTATTTACCCCCAACAATCCAGGTCCTCATTTTACACGCCTCGGAAAGATGGAAAGCTGAGTCATCCTTGAATGCTTTTTGGTTGCTGTAGTTTTGGGCTTGCTTTTGGATTTGGTTTTTTTTTTAGTCTTTGTGGATTTATATCTAAAACACAGATGAGGGAAAATGTAATAAATATTTTAAAGATACTAGAACATTAGACCATGACATATACTTTAGCCGATGGATTTTAATGGAAGGCAATACAATAAAAGAAATTGAATGGAGTATTAAATGTGATTGGCAGGCATTCGGCAAGCGAAGCATAGTTTTCAAGAACATCCTCCCATATGCCTGAAGATAATTTTTTTCCGATCAGTGTGTGCTCCTGCTCTAACATATGTTGGTGAAACGCGGCCTTCATCCTTCAATGGATAGACAATGGCTAAAATGATTATGGTGATGATGTAGATACACCCATGCTTTGGTTGTTAGTATAATTTCCATCTATAATTCAAGGTATTTGTTTTGACCTCTGTTTCTCTATAGATTTCTTATTTAATCCAAAGAACTTGGAAATTTCACACCAACTTTATTTTGGGAAGTACAACCCCATTCGGATCTAAAAAATAGAAATGTCCTATGTCAAGCCAAAGCCATTTTATTTGGACTCTTTGGCCTACCACACTATATACAATGGTACTTCTACCTAAGGACGCCTCTACTTAAGAATTTTTCTAGATAAGAAATAGGTGTTCAAGATTTTTTTTGCCTCTTCTTAAGAACCATTTTCTTCTTAATAACCCAAGCCCAGAAAAGTTTCCAAGGAAATTTGAGAGCAGTACAAAGGCCCAGTCAGTTTCCTGCCATTCCCCCTTTAATCCCGGCCATCCCAGGCTTTTCTGGGCTGCCAGAGGAGTCTTTTGGTGGCACTTAAGGAGGCTTTGGCAGTACAGAGCGAACGCAGCATTTTACTTTCTTTGGGTGCTTGGAGAAGGAATAAACAACTTCACTGTGGTGACTCCCTCACGCTCCCTCCTGTACACCTGGCGCGAGGTTGCTGCCCGGAGTGTCTGGGCACGGAAAGGCAAAAGGGGGTGCTTTGCTCCGGCCGGATCAATTCAATTCAATTCAATTTATTAGATTTGTATGCCGCCCCTCTCCGAAGACTCGGGGCGGCTCACAACAATAATAAAAACAATATTCCAGTGAAAACTCAGCTTCAGCCAAACCGAGGAGTCACCACAGTGAAGGAAAAGCGCCAGCTACAAAGCAAGCGAGTGAGAGGAGAAGGGAGCCCTTCAGCATGGGAAGGAAGAGGAATCTGGTAACAGCAGCAGCAGCAGCCGCCTTTCAGTCAAAGGAGCGGCAGGTTCCCCCCTCTCGCCTGCCTGGGTTTCTCTCTCTGCCGCAGTGTATGGGAGGCAGCCTCACACCGGGTATATGGGAGGTGCGTGCTCCTCCTCGCCGCCTCAGAGTTCCTCTTTTTTTAAAAACCTTAATGTTTTGGATTTTTTTGATTCCCCTTCCTTCACCTTCTTCCTTTGGCAGCAACTGTCCTCCTCCTCTTCTTCCTCCTCCTCCTCCCATCCAAATTCCAAGCTTTTATTTCTTTCCTAATGTGTTTGCATGCATTATTTGCTTTTATGTTGATTCCTATGGGAAGAATTGCTTCTGCTTACAAACTTTTCTACTTAAGAACCTGGTCATGGAACGAATTAAGTTCTGAAGTCAAGGTACCACTGTACTACTATATCATGCATTTTCTATTGTGGGAAAATGGGAGAGGGGAATAATATGAGGTTGTTAGCATGTAGCCATAACAAATTCCTTTCTAGAAACCCAAGAGCATCCTTTGTCTCTGCGCCCCTGCACCTTAATGGAATGAGGTGGCTGGATTCTGCCAACCTGATACTTGGTGATTGGAGAACATGATGAACTGGTGGGAGTGAGGGGCATGAGTTTGAACTTTCAACTGGGTGGTGAAACCCTAGAACTTCAGATTTGGGTTTCACCCAGATGTATCAACATGGCTCCAAGAATAAATTGGAACTTTGAGGAATACTTTGACTCGGACTCTGATTTACTTTTGATGCTATTTGGAACCCTGACATCCTGTTCTGGGAGACCTCCAGGCCTACAGCAACTTGACTTTCCTAAGATTGAGGTGAAGTCTGTTTTCCCCCATTCAAACCTTTAGATAGTAATGAACCGTTATGGCATTATTTGTTCCACCCAGAATGTATAATTGTGTATCCCGGTTTACTCAAGCAGCCTCTTACTATACTGATGAATAATAATTACATGTAGATGCTAAAAAGGAATGGGAGAAAATAGAGTCTCAGAACGCTTTACAGGCTTGGATCCAATCTGTGTCCCTTACTGAATGGAATTGACCCTGGAGAACTATAGTATCAAAACCTAGTGTTTCTCACTCCATGTTCCTTGAGCTGGTCCAGAAGGATACCTTGTTTGATGATATCAAATGTTTGTACCTATATATCTGCCAGAAGTCATGTTATAAAAACCAAATTGTTGGAAAAAGAAGTACAGATACATTTCATCCTAGAACAGAATTCATACACATTTGCAGGAACAAGCACGCTGAAGAGATAAGGAAGTCATCTCTGAAATCAGACAAGACTAAATGACAACAACTAGTGATAACAAAGATAAATGCCATACAGCAAGTCATATTTGTCCCCGGAATCTTAAAGTCAACAAAGGAACACTTGAAATGGCATGTGATGGAATGGGTGAGAGTATGCAACTGGCAAAAGATAAAAAGGGAAAGCTACACAGGGAAGAGTGCATGCTTGCAACATCTGCTGAGCACTCCTGTGTTCTCCAATTGCTACTTTTGCAGCCACACAGATGAGTATGGATGTGCATATAGTTCTTAAGCAGTTGTAATTAACAAAGCTTCTGTAGGTTAATAGAAACACTTGTGTTCTCATGAGCATTTCATTATCACATAAGATTTGAAACCCCTGCTTCTCTTTAAAATATATGAATGTATCTACACTGAGCAAGTCTTTGTGCCGTGAAGCTTCATCTCTATCCATTGAGTCTGTGCATTAGATACAGTGCAATGCATTCAGAAGGCATATTCATTGGCAACCTTCAGTCTTGAAAGACTATTGTATCATGCTCTGGAAAGAGCTACTAGAACAGAATCTAATGTGGCTAAAAAGGCCAATCTGAGAGTGGCAATCCTTTCCACACTGAATCCAGATCCATTCTGTCACCCAGATTTCACTGGTTCCGGTACTGCCTCTTTGAACAGGTGTCTCCTCGAAATGGAGAAGGCCATGTTGCGTCTTTAGTCTCGAAGCTGAACGATCAGAGGTCAAGGTTTCCCAGCTGTTAATGTCTATTCCCAAGGCCTTTAAATCTCTCTTAGAGATATCCTTATGTTGCAGCTATGGTCTCCCTCGGGGGTGATTTCCCTGCATTAGTTCACCATACAGGAAATCTTTCAGAATCCTCCCATCATCCATTCTCACAACATGTCCAAGCCAGCGAAGACAACACTGTTTTAATAGTTTATACATGCTAGAAATTCCAGCACATTTCAAGATTGTGGAAATTTGTCCTGCCAGGTGATGCCAAGGATACTTTGGAGACAGCACATACAGAACTTTCTCTCTTGCCATGCATAAAAGGTCCAAGACTTACTGCAATACGACAGCTGTATAAATCGAGATCTTTGTATGTTCTTTCAGCTTCTTATTAAGCCACATTCTCTTTCTGAGTCTAGAGAATGTGGTGGCCACTCTACCAATATATTTATTCAGCTCAGTATCTAGAGAGAGAGTGTTGAGCCAAGATACACAAAGTCATGGATGACCTCCAATTCTTGTGCAAAGATTGTAATATGAGGAGGTGAATCTACGTCCTGACCCATGACTTGCATTTTTTTCAGGCTGATTGTTAATCCAAAATCTTGGCAGGCCTTGCTAAAACAATCAATGAGTTGTTGAAGGTCTTCGTCAGAATGAGCAGTAATGGCATCATTGTCAACTAAGAGGAAATTCCATAAGCATTTCAGCTGGACTTTGCTCTCAATCTAGAAAGGCTAAAGAGTTTTCCATCTGGTCTGGTCCAGAAATAGACTCCTTCCAAAAGCATGCTTCAGCATAACAGAAAAAAAGAGATCCCAAATAGAGTTGGCATCAGGATGCAGGCCTGTTTCACTCCACTTTGAACGTCAAAGGAATCTGATGTTAAGCCATCGGAAACCTTCATTTCCTCATTAAAGGACCTGATGATGTTGAGGAGCTGGGGTGGAGAGCCGATCTTGGGGAGGATTTTATAAAGGCCACCCCTCCTAACCAGGTCAAAAGCTTTCATGAGATCTATAAACACTACAAAAAGTAGCTGTCTTTGTCCCCTGCATTTCTCCTGAAGCTATCTAAGAGAAAATACCATATTGGTAGTGGACCTGTTGGCTCGGAATCCACACTGTGATTCTGGATAGACTCTCTCTGCAACCATCTGGAGCCAAAGTGAAGCCAAGCACTACATACACTTCATCATATTTCCTTGTCTTAGCTTTTGGGAGACTTACGTTTGTTTCATTATCTCCGTCTCTCTCTTCCTTTCTTTTCATCCCTGTTAAATATTTTTCCATGGTGTCTCTTAAGGGTTTGTTATCTGTATTTCATATCTCCTGCTCTGTGCTGTGTGCTATTGTTTGGTGCAAAACCCTCTACTCCCTGCAGCAAAAAAATCCACATCACACATTCCACCTGATATTGTTCCATACCCCTCGCAAGGGCCCCCACCCAACTATTTGAGAAACTATGGTATAGAGGATAAAATGTTACCCAAGCAGCAGATCCCCTCTCTCCACGTCGCTGAAATAATCCAATGGAGCAGCACAGCCGATATAATTGTTCAAGATGCATCACAGCAGTTATCCGAATGTGGCTATACACAATCATGAACTGCTTCCAAGACTTCAGCTCTGGATTTTCCCTCAGGGTTTACTCTTGAAGCCTTTTCCAATAATGGATATAGCCATAAGACAGTGGATGTTTGGAATCAGAGTTTTCCTTCTCCTAGAAGATGGTTTTGCCGCTTTATCTGCCATTGTAGAGCCTCCTTTCTTCCTTCAGAAGGCATATGTGCCTTAGCAAAGTATTACAAAATGAAAGCGAATGACTGAACTTCAAATGGAAGCAATATTGTAAAAATCGCACTTCAAGAAAGGATAGTTCAGAACAAACTAAGAAGAATATAGAATGAATTAAAATTAATTCCATGTAATTTCAAATTAATTGCCAATTAGAAGAATAGAATAGAATTTTATTGGCCGAGTGTGATTGGACACACAAGGAATTTGTCTTGGTTATTAAATTAAAATTATTTTTCTATAAAATAAATTATCTGGATATCCCATCTGCATGTATGCATGCAAACCATACTTCCATGACTAAACTTTCTTGCGGGCAAGTAAACAGAAGCGTTCACACATTCCTCCTATTTTTCCAGCAGAAATAGCAACCTGAGGTGGGGAGACCAGTATGGCGAAAGAATAAGTTGTCATTTGGGGAATGGGGAAAGTAGTAGAGATAAACAAAGTGGGTGTTGTGGTTAGCTCTGGCCCAGCTCCTGCCTCAAGGACTGTGGATGTGGGGGAGACATCCACATGCTGCAGGCCTGTTTTGCCCCCGATGGAATCTGCTGATGAAGGCTCCTCTGACCAAGAAGACATAAGTGACAGGGAGGAGGAGAGTGTGGCAGACAGCTCAGAAGGAGATCAATTATCTAGCTCCTCCTTGGATTCAGAACAAGAGTTAATGATACAGTCACGCATGCTGAGAGTGATGCATAGGCAACAACAACTGAGAGATTATTATCAAAGAAAATGAGGCCACCTATGGTTGGGTGGGGCTGTGGTAATTAGTGAGGCTGCTATAAATGGCAGCCTGTGGGTTTGGCCATTGAGGAGGATTATCTGATCGTTGTGTTTCGTGCCTGCTTTGCTGCGTTTGACCTTTTGTGTTGATTTTTCCCTGCTTTGAAACTAAACCAGAGCAAAGTGTGTTTCACTTTGTGAAAGAAGAAGGACTGTGAATTGCCTCACAGCTGCAAGCTAAGTATCACAGAACTGATAAGGGACTTGTCCCAATTACCAGTTTGTTTGGAGACAAGTGCTCTTTGCTATATCAAAAGAGGGCTTAGTTTAAGTGAATTTTCATTATAAAGAACATTGTTTTGAATTTTCAAACGTGTGTGTGTCTGAAATTTGTACCTGTGAATTTTCAGGAGGAGTCTACCAGAGAGCCCGACAGAACAAGTGGGTAAACATGATGGGAGGAAAAGAGGTAACAGAACAGGAAATGAAAGAAATGAGAGCAAAGCCTTATTTAGGCATTACAAAATACATTACATTTCAGATGATGAGCAGCTCCTTTGGAGCTACAACATTCCTCCTTTTCAGCAGCAATGTCTGCAGTCATTTGCTCTCCCTGCCCATTTATTTTCAGCAAGACTCTGATTCCAATCAGCAATTGCAAGATCCAGTCCGTAAGTAATGGGGGCAACGGGGAGGGATTCACCTTCATATTGTAATTACAGTAGTTAGGAGGATGAGCCAAAAGGAGTTACCATTAAGATTTCATTCCTTATGGAAAACATTTCGTAGCCCAAAACATGGTTGTGGTGCTAATTGTAATGGCAGCACAGCAAAACAGAAGATAAGAGAGACAAATAGCTGCAAATTGGCAGTGAACAAGTGGCAAATAAGGTGATCACCCAGAGACAATTGCAAGACTTGTGAGAGCTCCCTTTTTGCACAGAATATATTTGAAAACATTCAGCACCGACATATTATTAGTTCTTGTGTACGCTGGAGGAAGATAATATTGGCTAAGATATAACTCACTCCACTGTTTTGAAAAGTGCCTCTAGTCTAACTTCTGCCTTGATAACCATCAAAGGCTGACTGAATGACTCTCAGTTTAATGTCCTTTCCAAAAGGATAGTACCTATGAAAACATATTTACTCTGGGCTGACGTATAAAGACACTGAAAATCAGCTAATCTCAGGTAAGGAGGTAGAATCCACAGTTTTCTAGCCTGTAGGCGAGTCTGTCTTCACATTACTTAAATAGACAATAGACAATGTTTGGGCTCTCATGGTGAGTATGATTTACTGCACTTGTCAGAGCAAAGCAAGTGTTAATGCTTCTTTCCACAGCCAAAGAAACTTGAACCTTCATACAAATAAAATCAGAGGGGAAATGATCCCATTAAGGAGCTCCATTCTTAACTTTCTCATTGCCTAAAATTATTCATCAGAAGTTCCATGAATAGATATGGAGTTTCAGGAAAGGAAGGATGGACGAAAAAAATACTAATATACCTTTTATCTAACTGTTGTCGATCTGTATATTGCACAAGTCAAAAAGAGGGCTGTGAAATATCTACAGACCCCTGAAATCCTGGACATAATTGTTTCAACTTCTACTCTCAGAACAACGCTATAGGGTACTGCAAACCAGAATAACTAGACACGAGGACCATTTTCCCTGAATGCCATCATTCTGCTTAAACAACTAATTCCCACAACACTCTTAAATAATTTACTAAGACCGTATTACTATTATTCTTCTATTCCTTACTAGTATCTATCTCTTCCCACCTATTACTATAACCATGTTGCTTGTGTCTTTCAATTTATGTTGTTTTTATTTGTTTCCTAGTACAATTTGATAGCTTAGTAATAACCTTGACTATTATTAAATGTTGTATCTTTTTATTTTTGAAGAATGTATTTTATTCTCCTTATGTACATTGAGAGCATATACACCAAAGAGAAATTCCTTATGAGTCCAATCACATTTGGCTAATACAGAATTCTATTCTATTCTATTCCATTCCATTCCATTCCATTCCATTCTACTCCACTCCATTCCACTCCACTCTATTCCTTGGGGTCTTCCTAATCTGATATACATGGTTGGAGATATCTCAGAAACAGTTGCAGACTTAGAGAAGTTTGCATTTGAAAGTAATGTGTAAAAAACACTTTGTCCTTCTCTCAATATGGGTAGTGACCAGGGGTGGGGTAGGCTGCTAGCCGGAACACTAAATTGGGCTCGCCGCCATGGCTCATGAGTGCTTGCCGGGCCAACGTGATTTTGCTTCTGCACCTGTGGGGATAGCAAAATCATGCATGGAGCCACAGGTGCACCCATGTTTCGGCAAGGTTTTTTTTTTCTTCCACACATGCTGAAACAGGGGTGCACCTGCGGCTCCGTGCACAATTTTGCTATCCACAGGTGCAGGAGCAAAATCACACTGGCCCCGCAAGAACTCACAAGCGGCAGCAGCAAGCCCAATTTAGTGTTCTGGCTAGAGCCTACCCCTGATAGTGACCCCCACTGATTCCCCATCCCTTCCATGAAAACAAATTTTACTTGATTATGGATTTCTTAGAGTAAATATATTCACCCAATTGTCTGCTAGCATGTATAGCTAAGTCATGTTTACCATTGTTTTCCTGAATCAAATGGACTCCCAGTTCCCTTTCCCAATCTTTTCCTAATCTGCTATAGAGGATTACAAGATCCTCCAGAACAAATACAGGAGGACTGGAACATAGCATTAGCAATAGCCGGGGTGCCGCAGCAGGTAGAGTGCAGTACTGCAGGCCACTGAAGCTGACTGTAGATCTGTAGGTCAGCAGTTCAAATCTCATCACCGGCTCAAGGTTGACTCAGCCTTCCATCCTTCCGAGGTGGGTAAAATGAGGACCCGGATTGTGGGGGCAATATGCTGGCTCTGTTAAACAGTGCTATTGCTAACATGTTGTAAGCCACCCTGAGTCTGAGGAGAAGGGCAGCCTAAAAATTGAATATATATATATGGCCCTGGGTTGGACTGAGAGGCAAATAAGGAGCTGTGATGTTCTTTCAATACACCAGGGTGATTCAACACATAAATATGTAACCCTTCCCTGGTGCAGAGCTGAAGGGATTGGATACTGTAGCCTAGAGGATAATTCTCTGCCTTACAAGGTAAAGGTTGCAGGTTCAAGTCCCAGTGGGTATGGCTAGCTGATGAGGCCAAAATAAGGCCAAAATAGATCTATCCTAGTCTCCCTTAATTTTCAAATTCAGCAATATATATATATAGCTATATAAATAGCAATAGTATTAACAATAGCATTTAGACTTGTATATTGCTTCATAGTGCTTTTACAGTCCCCTCTAAGCAGTTTACAGAATCAGCATATTGCTCCCAACAATCTTGGTCCTCATTTTACCCACCTCGGAAGGATGGAAGGTTGATTCAACCATAAGCTGTGGTGAGATCTGAACTGTTGAATTACAGCTAGCAGTTAGCTGAAGTAGCCTGCAGTGCTGCACTCCAGCAACTGTGCCACCCCAGCTCTAACACAGGTCTCCTTAGAAAAAGGATGGAAAGTGTCATTTATACAGCACTGAATAAAACTGGGGCAAATTATTGAAGACACTCTTATATATGGCAATATCCTGATGTATTTTCTTCCTTAATTCCACTTGTTCTGTAACCTTCATCCACTTTAACATGTTCTTTATTTGTTTTATGAGCCAGACAGCTGAAGTTGGCCATACATTGAACTACATAAAATATGGCAGATGAGAAAGCTCTGAACTTTACCTGATAACATCAGTTTCTATTCATGTAGCTGTTCCTCAGTCCTTATATGACTCATTGCAATTCTACAAACGCCATAGGAAAAGGACATACTCTTCTGATTTTGAGCACAAAATGCCTATCCATCATGCAAATATACGAAACTAAGATTTTTTGAGGTCTTGGGGAAGTTGATTTACCAGAGTTTCATACTGTGGCAAATTACTTTAATTCTACTGATTAGTTGGCAGAAAACCAGAAACAAAATGCTTTTCTTCTGTATTCACCAGGAGGCAGAAGATAGTTTGATGCTTTTGTGGGAGAAAAGGAAAGAGACTTACAATTTGGCCCGCTTCTCAGCATTCAAACGTGAAAGACTTTAGATGATGTCTTCATGCCCAGAATCTTCCTCAATTGATCATAGTCCGGGCACTTGTACCAAGAAGATCCAGCTAAAAAGCACCAAGAATTCATGGCTGTTCTTGTTTTGTTCTGCAGCAATTAGATTTACTCTGAAACAAACTGCTAACTTAGCAACCTTGTTCACTAACTGTATTGCTTATGTGCACAACTAGCTTTATAATGTAAACTCCCTATTTGGGAAACGAATGATACAAATGTATCAGAAGTAGGTTTCAGCAATTTCTGACTAGTTCTGGAGAACCATTAGCAGAAATTTTGAGTAGTTCAGAAAACCAGTAAATATCAACTCTGACTGGTCCTGCCCCTATCTATTTTCTATCTCCTGAGCTGATTAGGAGGAGATGGGGATTTGCTAGCTGATCAGCTTACTAAGGTATGTAGGAAGCCCATCACAATAGTAATGGAGGATTTTAATTACCTTGACATTAACTGGGAGACAAACTCTGCAACAAGTGGAAGATCCAACAGGTTCCTAACAAACCTAGCAGACAACTTTGTTACCCAAAAAGTAGAAAAGGGAACAAGGGGATCAGCCATATTGGACTTAATTCCCACTAACAGAGATGAAATGATAGAATATGTTGGAGCTACAGGAACCTTGGGGCAAATGATCATGCAATATTGCAATTCAACATTATGCAAACACAAGCAGTAGAACAAAGTCAAACTGGAGTCTTGGACTTTAAGAGAACTAATTTCAATAAACTTAGAGAAAGCTTGGGAAAGATTCCATGAATAAGAATCCTCAAGGGAAAAACAACTCAAGAAGCTTGGGAAATTTTGAAAAGCGAGATTATAAAAGCCCAGTCTAGCACAATATCAATGAAGAAGAAAAATAATAGATCCCAAAGACACCAGGATGACTACATAAAAAACTCTCTGACAAATTGAAAGACAAAAAGGACAAGTATAAAATATGGAAAGAAGGGGAAATAACTAAGGCAGAATACCAGCAAATAGCCTGATACTGTAAAGATGGGAGAAAGGGAGAAAGTGGCAAGAAGGTGACAAGCAACAAGAAGAAAGCAGAGCTACTTAATTCATTTTTTGCATCTGTCTTTACACAAACTGAAAAAACAGTCCAACATATCAAAAACAACATCACAAAAATATCAGGAACTCAAGTTAAAACAGGGAAGAAAATTGTAGGTGAACACTTGTCTACCCTAGACAAGTTCAAATCACCAGGACCAGATGGATTACAACCCAAAGTTCTGAAGGAACTGACAGACAAGATCTCAGAACCATTAAACTATACCTTTCAAAGATTCTGGAGGACTGGGGAAATGCCAGAGGACTGAAAAAGAGCTGATGTAGTTCCCATCTTCAAAAAAGGGGGAAAAAATAGATCCAGGAAATTACAGACCTATCAACCCGACCTCAATACCAGGCAAGATTCTGGAAAAGATAATCAAGCAACAAATCGATGAACACCTAGAAGCAAACAAAGTAATAACCAAAAACCAACATGGATCATGCAAGACTAATTGCATTCTTTGACAAAGTGACAAAATTAGTGGACCAGAGGAATCCTATCGATTTAATTTACTCGGACTTCAGTAAGGCATTTGATAAACTAGACCATAACCTTCTACTAGATAAAGTTGAAAAATGTGAGTTAGACAGCAACTCCGAGTCTTCAGAGAGGGGTGGCATATAAATCCAAATAAATAAATAAATAAACATCACCAGATGGATTCAAACCTGTCTAACAAATCACACTCAACACGTAGTGCTCAACAGAACTGCATCTACATGGAGGGAAGTGTGCAGTGCAATACTTCAAGGCTCTGTTTTAGGCTCAGTACTCTTCAATATCTTCATCAATGACTTGGATGAAGGGATAGATGGAAAAATTTGCAGATGACACCAAACTGGTAGGAATAGCCAACTCTCCAAAAGATAGGCTCAAGATACAGAAGGACCTTGAGAGAGTAGGACGAGAAGTAATGGATGGAAACTAATCAAGGAGAGAAGCAAGTTAGAACTAAGGAGAAAGTTCCTGACAGTTAGAACAATTGATCAGTGGAACAGCTTGCCTCCAGAAATTGTGAATGATCCAACACTGGAAGTTTTTAAGAAGATGTACAACAATTTGTCTGTAGTAGTGCAGGTTCTCCTGCCCAAACAGCGGGTTGGACTAGAAGACCTCCAAGATCCTTTGTTATTGTTGTTATTTTGCAGTATCCTTCCCCTGGAGTTGAGTGGGAATGGAGATTTCACAGTATCGTTCCAAGCCATGCCCAGCCCACAACACCCACAAAGCCACATCCACAGAACCAGTAGTAAATTTTTTTGAATCCCATCAGTGAAATGTATCAGTACTTTTAAAATCTCCATTTGTCCTTTTTAGTGCTGTGTGGACAACACTACAAGGGAACACAGTTCTCACATTATTGGGACATTAGAAATAACATAGTGGCTGTGATTCTGATGAGTATGAATAGATTGCCTCTGAATTTTGGAAATTTATTTGGTTCAATTCTAGTAGGAACCATCAAATACTTATTATCTGCTATTATTTCCTTTTGGTGTGGGAGTTCAAAAAACGTATCTATAAAGATCACCTTGTTGTAATTAAATCAGCTATGATTACCATGCTTGTCATAATTGTCCCTTACAAAGGGGTAGTAGACACAGTAGAATTCAGTTTTATATCACATTCTTATGAAACAGTATAATAATATCCGTGTTGTTATCTATCAGAAGACTTATAGGGAGCGGTGATCATATCAATTAGTTGTAGTTGCTTATACCAGCAATAAATTTTATATCAGATTTAATGTCAGCTTGTATCCCTGGACAGCTATTGAACCCATCATGTAAGCAATGACTGTCTTCAGAGAAGGACAACTAAACCTGAATAGTTACATAGAAACATAGAAGATTGACGGCAGAAAAAGACCTCATGCTCCATCTAGTCTGCCCTTATACTATTTCCTGTATTTTATCTTAGGCATGTTTAAATTCAGTTACTGTGGATTTAGCAACCATAGTTACTGTGGTTTTACCAACCACAATTAGTTACAAATAATTAATAAGTTATTTACTCTTTTTTTCACCCACTATGCCCCATATTTTGCATCAGTCTTGAACTTCAAGTGGACAATTTCTAGCCAGAAACAAAGTTAACCATGTTTTTGAGGCAGACACTATTTTTCCCTGCAATGTCCCTGATCACTATCATTCATTGAGCACTAAAAGATGAAAAAGTTTGAAGATAATCTTTCACATAGTTTGGGAGTGTGGGGATGGTAAGAGCCTATTGCCATGTATTTGTTCAGACCTGGAAGAAGTACAGTTCTGTACAAAATACTTTCAGTAGGAGCAGAAATTTCAAAATGAAGATAATTTGTTTAGCCTTTTCTTTTTTTTGGAGAAATAAATAATTTACAGTTCAGGCTACTGTTACAATCATTATTATTCCAGAGAATAAATGATGTAGGCAATACATGGCTTGTCTTCTAATATCTATTTTTAGCTACTTTTTAAGGTGACGGGACACTGCACATATATGCCTGCTAATACCTCAGTGTTGCTGTCAGACAATCTTTCTAGCAGTGAATGATAGGTGTTGTGAGTATGCTCACTTCATTGTGTGCCAGAAGCACCAACCCCACACAGGATTAGAGCTACCCGGGGTGAGATTTTGACTTAGCAGCTTTCATTTTGAAGATGGTGATAGAAAACCAGCTTCTGTTTTTCTCCAAAACTATTTCCCTGTCCTTAGAAATGTACAACACTGTATAAATTATGCAACTGATTTATAAGTCACTTTTAATGGGCATATAATTTCCCCATACTTCAGTAAATACAAATTGTAGTCTGATTGAAAGCAGACTTTAAAAAAAAAGGAGAACAAGAAAAGCTCAAATGGAACTGAGTTCTCAAAATTAATTACCTTCCCCTAAATATTGCAATTGGATTCTCTTGGAGGAACACATTTTCTTCTTTGTATGAGAAGTGATAAATGAAGAACCTCATCAATCTACCTCTTTACCCTTGGAATAGAGCCTTGCTCTATATGCATACAAATCTCTCTCTGCTCCTCATCTGTTCTTGCCACACAGAGCAAAATATCATGATTCTGTTAAGTCATTTGCAAAGAAAAGTGCAGGAGGATTTCTGAAGCATCTTTATTCCTATAAAGTCCTATGTATTAAACCTAATAGTATGGAATGCTTTCTATATTAAAACAAAGCAAGCTTGTCATTCCAAATCTTTTCAGTTTTTATATATGGATGTAGATTTTTGGGATAATATTTTTAGCAATATTTAAACAGTAATCTCTCTCTCTCTCTCTCTCTCTCTCTCTCACACACACACACACACTCTCTCTCTCACACACACACATACACACACACACAAAGGTATATGAAATACCCAATCTCTCACTTTACTTACTCCAATCCAACTAATGATTTTTTAAAAAAAATTGTTTTATTGTTTTCATAAATACATATGTCACATGTTGTTTGTTCAGTTTACAGATCTTGATCCAACTTTTATACCTGTTACAATTGTTTTTAGTTAAGTTAGGTCTTATATTTCCTAATACTATGCGATAAAAGAAAAAATGAAAACATTTGAACGGTATTTGTTATTTTTTACAATTTGTACTGCTATTTTATATTATACTATACAAATAATTTCTTTTGAATCCATTCATGCCAATTAGCCCATATACATTTAGATTTGTTAATTCTGTTTCCCTTCAGTAAGTTTGTAATCTTGTCCATTTCCACACATGTGTATATCTTGTCTATTATTAAGTTTTCCTTGGGAGTCTGTTCGTTTTTCCATGTTTGCGCTATTGCAATTCTGGTAGCTGTGTTTATATGGGTCAATAAGAGAAGCGTTTGTTTTGAGTATGATCTCTACCAAATTCCAAAATATCATGATTCTGTTAAGTCATTTGCAAAGAAAAGTGCAGGAGGATTTCTGAAGCATCTTTATTCCTATAAAGTCCTATGTATTAAACCTAATAGTATAGAATGCTTTCCATATTAAAACAAAGCAAGCTTGTCATTCCAAATCTTTTCAGTTTTTATATACGGATGTAGATTTTTGGGATAATATTTTTAGCAATATTTAAACAGTAATCTCTCTCTCTCTCTCTCTCTCTCTCTCTCTCTCTCTCTCTCTCTCATTCTCTCTCTCTCTCACACACACACAAAGGCATATGAAATACCCAATCTCTCACTTTACTTGCTCCAATCCAACTACTGATTTTTTAACAGAGTTGTTGTAACAGCGAGATGGGAAGCAGAGAAATTTAGTAAATAAAATGAAACATAAAATGAATTCTACTCTATGCTTGGTAAAAAGAAATACTAATAGAGAGGGGGAGAGAGGAAGAACTTCTGATTAATTCAGTGGCAGCCTAGATATGGCATTGTCGAAGGAACCCGGACATAGTTCCTAAATCAAAGCCTCTGTGAACAACAGTTCCATATTCAGTATACACAGTATATGCCCCAATCCTATTACTGCGGCTGTTACATATTTTCAATTACAGCATTTGGAATGTTCATGACATTCAACCTTTACTTGTTGACTTTAAAGGGGCAAAACTGAGCTTTTCTGCTTAAATTGGTTGTAAGCAGAGTTTAGATAAATAATTCAAGTTGTTTGCAGAGGTGTTGAGCTCTTCCCCTGGGAAAAGACAATATGTGGGAATTACATTAGCCATATGTCCTGTTGTATTGCAGACTGGTTATGCATGACAACCCCAGTAGTACAATCACCTACTGAGAAATTTACTGTCATCCCACAACCATTTAATATGCTAATTAGTTATTTGCTTGGAACACAGTTGTCTGTAGGCTTCTCTAACTGCAAAGAGGTGGTAAGACTGTCCAGCTTTACTACTGCACGAGAATGAAACTGACAGGGTTATCAAATATATATATATATCTCCCTTAATTTTAAAAATTCAGCAAAAACATATGATATAAATATGTATATGTATGTGTATGTGTGTGTATGTGTGTGTGTGTGTGTGTGTGTATCATATGTTTTTTCCTGTTTTTTTTCCTACAGAAAAAAAACCCATATATATACTGTAGCCTGGAGGATAATTCTCTGCCTTACAAGGCAAAGGTTGCAGGTTCAAGTCCCAGTGGGTATGGCTAGCTGATGAGGCCAAAATAAGGGTGAAATAGATCTATCCTAGTCTCTCTTAATTTTCAAATTCAGCAAAAAAAACAACAACAAAAAAACATGTGACACATATAGATAGAATTGTCGGCTATCAATAAAATTAACTGCCTTGGAAATGGCCCTAGGTTGGGCCGAGAGGCAAATAAGGAGCTGTGATGTTCCTTCAAATACACCAGGGGGATTCGACACAAAAATATGTAACCCTTCCCTGGTGCAGAGCTGAAGGGATTGGATACTGTAACCTAGAGAAGTGTTTTTCAACCAGTGTGCCGTGGCACACTAGTGTGCCGTGAGACATGGTCAGGTGTGCCGCGAAGCTCAGAGAGAGAAAGAAAGCAAAAGAGAGAGAAATAAAGAAAGAGAGAGAGAAAACAAGAGAGAGAAAAAGAAAGCAAGAGAAAGAGAGAGAGAGAGAAAGCAAGAGAGAGAAAAAGAAACAAGAGAGAGAAAAAGAAAGCAAGAGAGAGAGAGAGAGAGAGAGAGAGAAAGCGAACAAGAGAGAGAAAGAAAGCAAGGGAGAGAGCAAGAGAGAGAGAGAGAGAGGGAGGGAAGGTGGGAGAGAGAAAGACAGAGGGAGGGAGGGAGAAAGATAGCAAAAAAGAGAAGAAGGAAGGAAGAGAGAAAGAAAGAGGGATGGAGAGAGAGAAAAAAGAAGGGAGAGAAAGAGGGAGGGAGAAATAGAGCGAAAGGGAGGAAGAGAGAGAAAAAACTTTTGTCCAAACTTTTTTTAGCCCCCCCCCCCCAACTCAATGTGCCCCAGGGTTTTGTAAATGTAAAAAATGTGCCATGGCTCAAAAAAGGTTGAAAATCACTGACCTAGAGGATAATTCTCTGCCTTACAAGGCAAAGGTTGCAGGTTCAAGTCCCAGTGGGTATGGCTAGCTGATGAGGCCAAAATAAGGCCAAAATAGACCTATCCTAGTCTCCCTTAATTTTCAAATTCAGCAAAAAAGCAACAAAAAACATGTGACATTCATATATATATATATATATATATATATATATATATATATATATATATATATATATGTATGTAGATTGTTCTGAGTTCGGGTTTTGCCCCGTGTAATATTTTGAGTGTCTATGCGACGTTTTGGTGAAATCACATTCACCATCATCAGGCTGAAGTTTTAAGCTTCGTGTTGCTGTAAATATTTACAGCAACACGAACCTTAAAACTTCAGCCTGATGATGGTGAATGTGATTTCACCAAAACGTCGCATAGACACTCAAAATATTACACGGGGCAAAACCCGAACTCAGAACAATCTACATACATATACCCGTGAAAATCTACGAAAACAAATATATATATATATGCAAGACTGTGATTTTAGAGTCTAAATAATGGTTTAATAGCTATGTTTCCATTCTGAAATCTGATTTAGGCTACTCAGGGTTTTTTTGTTTAGCAGTTCTGTTCCTAAACCAATAAATTGCCTTTGTGTCTCCCTTTTACAATTTATATAAATATTTTGATAATTAATGCTTTCACAAAAACAGAGGAGAGGCATTTGTAATGCAAATGGGCATTCAGACCAATCAAGCTTCTCTACACTTATATTAGAAAAAGGGCAGGGGGGGGGAAAGCCACTATAACCCTCAGATATCAAGAAGTAGGTCATTTGTCCCAGTGGGTCAAAAGGTTTCTTCCCAACTACTATTTTTAAAATGAAATCTGAGGTAGAAAACTCAGGTGATAAGTAGTGACTGGACTGTACCCAAAACAGACTCTGAGAAACAGAAATAATAGAATAGGGTTTTCTTCCAGTGCCAAAAACTTAGCGACTGCATGCCTGATGTGAGATGTAGCATATGTTTAAAAACCTGTAAGAAAAGTCTATTACCCTCTAGGGCAGTGTTTCTCAACCTGTGGGTCGGGACCCCTTTGGGGGTGCAAACTACACTTTCTCAGGAGCCCCCTAAGACCATCAGAAAACACATTTTTCCAATGGACTTAAAAACTGAGAGTCCGCTCCTCTATCCGTCTCCACCCACATGCAAATAGACTACTGCAAAAAATATATATGCCCATACCTTGGGAACATCTAAACATGAACAGACGCTGAATTTCCAGTACTGTGCATGCGTCACCATCTTTTTTCGTTTTTTTTTTTTTTTTGCTTTTCTAAAAAATTTAGAACTGTGCATGTGTATCCACACAAAGCACATGTGTGGCCACAAGGCATGGCCACACAGTGCAGGAAGAACCAAACAGACAGTGCGGTAAATTAGAACCCACTCCTGATTTTCCTTATAATTTTATTTTTTGGTTGGGGGTCACCACAACATGAGGAACTGTATTAAATGGTTGCGACATTAAGAAGGTGGAGAACCACTGCTTCCAGAGCAGCCCTTCATGGCATTGGACCAGAATATCTCCGGGACCGCCTTCTGCAGCACAAATCCCAGTGACTGGTTAGGTCCCACAGAGTTGCCTTCTCCGGGTCCCATCGATGAAACAATGTCTTCTCTGTGGCGGCCCCAACCCTCTGGAATCAACTCCCCCCAGAGATTAGGACTGCCCCCATCCTCCTTGCCTTTCACAAACTCCTCAAAACCCACCTCTGTCGTCAGGCATGGGGAAATTGATTCCCCTGGGCCGTTTCCGCTTTATGTATGATCTGTATGAGATGTATGCTTGTTTTTATATTAAGGGTTTTAAATTGTTTTAAGTATTAGATTTGTATCGTTTCTTGTTGTGAGCCGCTCCGAGTCCTCGGAGAGGGGCGGCATACAAATCAAATCAAATCAAATCAAACCAAATCAAATCAATAAATAAATCCTGTTTATTGAGAAAGAGTTCATACATCAGGATGCTTTTCCTATTGCTTGGATTCGTTCCTGATGTTGCAACCTGAAACTTTCATAACCTTTGAAACAATAGAACATGAATTTATTTCATCCCCTCTGCGATTGTCCTTCCCCTATTTCAGGATGATTGTGTATTGCTTTCAATGTTTTCTTCTCTAGTCCGAACATAGCCAACTTCTTCAACTTTTTCTGAGGTTTAATTTCCATGTTTCTCATCATAGTTGTGTCTCTTTCAGAGGGTATTGCTTAGCACAAAAATTGCATAAGTACAATGCATTAGGGGAGGGAAGAGAGAATTTACCCCCCACCCCCAAAAATCTAATGATAATAAAAAATAATGATAAAAAAAATAAAGGGAACACTTAAACAACACAATATAACTCCAAGTAAATCAAACTTCTGTGAAATCAAACTGTCCACTTAGGAAGCAAAACTGATTGACCACCAATATCACAGGCTGTTGTGCACATTCAACTTTGTACAGAACAAAGTATTCAATGAGAATATTTCATTTATTCAGATCTAGGATGTGTTATTTGAGTGTTTCCTTTATTTTTTTGAGCAGTATATATCAATAACTATAGAATTTAGTGGGGGAGAGGTGACATACAGCAGAGAATATACTGGAATTGTCTCATTCATTTATAAGAGCTTATTCTGTCTGTCTGTCTGTCCATCCGCCCATCCCCCCTCTGTCTGTCTCTCTCTCTCAAATTATAAAAAAATAAAATATATATAAAACTAATAAATTAATTAAATGTTATGATAACAAAGCATATTAATATGTAAACATTAACTTTTTGAACTGGTTGAAGGATACTATTATCCATTATATAATTAATATTAGATTTAAAATAGTAAATACTTACTTAATTCAAGAGCATTACTTAGGTTATTATTATTATTATTATTATTATTATTATTATTATTATTATTATTATTATTTATTAGATTTGTATGCCGCCCCTCTCCGTAGACTCGGGGCGGCTCACAGCAATAATAAAAACAATGTACAACAAATCTAATAATGAAAAATATCTAAAAGCCCCTTATTTAAAAAGCAAGACATACACACAAACATACCATGCATAAACTATATAGGCCTGGGGGAGATGCCTCAATTCCCCCATGCCTGATGGCAGAGGTGGGTTTTAAGGAGTTTACGAAAGGCAAGGAGGTGGGGGCAATCTTAATCTCCGGGGGGAGCTGGTTCCAGAGAGTCGGGGCCACCACAGAGAAGGCTCTTCCCCTGGGTCCTGCCAGACGACATTGTTTAGTCGACGGGACCCGGAGAAGGCCAACTCTGTGGGACCTAACTGGTTGCTGGGATTCGTGCGGCAGAAGGTGGTCCCGGTGATATTCTGGTCCGATGCCATGAAGGGCTTTATAAGTCATAACCAACACTTTGAATTGTGACTGTAAACTGATCGGCAACCAACGCAGACTGCGGAGTGTTGGTGTAACATGGGCATACCTTGGGAAGCCCATGATTGCTCTCGCAGCTGCATTCTGCACGATCTGAAGTTTCCGAACACTTTTCAAAGGTAGCCCCATGTAGAGAGCGTTACAGTAGTTGAACCTCAAGGTGATGAGGGCATCAGTGACTTTTTAATTATTAGTCCTTTAAAATTGAGGCAGAATATCTAGAATTATTTTAATCTCACCAGAATTGCATTTCCTTCAGTATCCATTTTTGGCTTCTGCTCGTGCCAGTAGAAATCCTTTCTTTAACTGGCCTGCACATGGGTTGACCTAATGAAATGTTGAATTGTAGGAGCTTTCTTATTTTGTCTTTTAAAAGTTTGACAGGATTCCCCAAGGTCCTAACAATATTGATGAAGATGTGAAAACAGCTTGCATTCACTTGCTAAAAACTTCAGTCATTTTTATCTTAACGTAATACAGATTTATTTTCAAGTCTGTCAATTTTGTTTCAGGTTATTTTTCCCCCAAAGATGTTCAGTCAAGGCCAATAGGCTTTTACTTGCTTATGTTTTCTCAACCAAATGTTGAATTTTGTGTTCATATCTAATTAAACGGAAGGGGTGGGTTCCATTTTTTTTTACTACCACTCTGTGAGCATGGCTTATTTGGTAGGTATGACTTATTGGATCACTTCATGGTCATGTACTGGGTCGGAGTGGCTTTGCAGTCATGTGACTGAGTGGGAGTGGCTTTGCAGTCATGTGACTGGATGGAGGTTGCTAGGTGATCATGTGATTGGGTGGTCATGTGACTAGGAGGAAAAATGGGGGGGGGTCTTCGGAGAGGGGCGGCATAAAAATCCAATAAATAAAATAAATAAATAAATAAAAATATTCTCCCTCCCAAAAGATGGCAGTGGCAACAAACTAGCACCAACTGAACTAGGCCCATGATGTCATCATGATGTCACCAGCAAGTCACTACCAGTTTAGACAAACAGGTCCGAACTGGGAGGAGCCCACCCCTGTTAAACAGATGGTGAATAAGAGGTTTGTAAAGTAAAAGTTTAGTAATGTTTTTGAAAAATTCAGCGTGGGCATTTCTATATTAATTAACTCTCCATGTGTGATTACCCTTAGAAACATAGTTAAAGATATACAAAATGGCTAAAATATTTTGAGTAGGCTTTTGCCCATAAGCCCTATATCCTTGTGTCACCCAACTTGCACAGAGGTTTGGAAACATCATTTTAAATTTGATTTTCAAGAAGGTCACTTGAACCTATTTAATTTCTAGTGCTTGCAGCAGCATTTTTCATCTCACGTAAGACTTTGGGAATAAAAGTCTTATTCCAGCTGCAAAATTTTACATTAGCCATGGGAATAAGCATAAGGTAGTAATCTACTTGGATTCAATAATATATCCTCTGAGGCACCCAATCATTGGGGAGACTGGCCACCTAACTTGAGGTGATGTTTAAATAGAACGTTTGTATCTGTTCCAGCTGTGGGGTGAAGCATACATTAAAGCCCTAACCAAAATAACCATTGGAATACTTCCTAAATCATTGCAATTATCGTAATTTACTGGAAATTTGTTTCAAGTTAAATAAAGTCATCTATTATGTTCATTAGATTTTCCTTTTCCATTTTGAATTCTGATTGATTTGATAGGTTATGCCAGTCAGTGGTAGTTTTTTGTTTCTTTGGGAACTATGGCAGCATTCAATTCTGATTCCTTTGAAATGTGGCTCAACACATCTGAAGGGTATTAGACCAGGGAAGGTTGAATCTTAGCTAGAACCCATACAAACACCCAGTAACCCACTGGTGGACCTCTTAGGTGAAATTTGAAGAAAAGAACCTGAAATATGTCCACGCTGTCTAACACAGTGGGAGGGGCAGATTTCTCAGGGAGTATTTTTTTTTTTTACAAAACAAACTGCAGCACCATAAACTGAAGCACAGAGATGGGTCAATTTCTCCTTAGGAGTGAAAAACAATAAACTTTAGATATTTTTGAGCAAAGATAGCCCGAGGGCTTCCTGTGTAATATGAGCTACTTTTTGCAATGTCCAGGTTGTTAACATTCAGTGACAAAATTTCAAACAATGGGTGCACACAATTTTCTGCACAGGGATTCAACTAAATAACAATATATTAAGTTTCCAATAAGTCAATTTTAGTTTAACCCCATAAATTTCAAAATGTCTAAGTCTTACCGCCCCGAGTCTTCAGAGAGGAGCGGCATACAAATCTAATAAATTATAATAATAATAATAATAATAATAATAATAATAATTATTATTATTATTATTATTATTATTATTATTATTATTAATTATTACTTATATATCCCATACAGTCCTTGACCACCATACATTATTAACTAGCAATTAGATGAAATCCCCTGGAGAATGTGTATACAGTATTGCTAAACCTTTAGTTTTGCCTTTAGAATAATGTCTGCATCTCTGATTTAACTCTACCTTGGGTTCTTTTATATGCTCACACTAAACTGTAATGAAATGACACTTAAACTAGCTTCTTAATCTACAGATGAAGCAAACCTTTGGAGATAGTTTTGCAATATCAAAGCAAATTAACAAGCTGTTAATGGAGTTTTAAAATCCCTGGTGTTGAAATCCCAGACTTTTCTTCTTATTTGAATAAAGTTTGGTGCAAGGAACGAGAGTATTTTAGAGACTGCTCTTTTTTTTTTTCCAAGATGCAAAAAGTTTGAACTGTTCAGTATCCTTATGAAAGCATATCCTCTGTTTGTTGTGCAAACAGAGTTACATAGAGTTGCTCTTTTATTACTTACCTTTGCAGAATTTATTGTTTATCTGACATCATTCCAATTGGGATAATACACTCGTTTCTATTTTAAGGTGAGTGACATAATACAAATGTAGTTCCCGCTGATGTCAGTCAGTTCAATTTGTTTTACAAGATTAATTCTGAAATAAGCTGTTGCTTGAAAATGAAGCTAAATATCCAAGACTCTAGTTAAAGGTATCTTGAGTATTCCACTTTTCTAACTTTTCTTCATATAAGATTATGTAATTCTTTGAATGTTTTATTCTTAGAATATATCCCAGTATGCTGCAGGATTTATTCATAGAAGGGAATATTTGTAGTTTGGTTGAACTATGGGGTCTTGGCGATCTCTGTGCTTGGTTGTTGTATGCTAAGGCTGTCAAACTTGCTGTCTGTGGGCTGGATGTTACATTCTGGCTACGCCCATACCTGGTTTAATGAAGGGGAAAAAGTCACTATATAGAATAGAATTTTATTGGCCAAGTGAGATTGGACACACAAGGAATTTGTCTTGGTGTACATGCTCTCAGTGTACAGAAAAGAAAAGATACATTCATCGAGAATCATAAGGTACAACACTTAATGATGGTCTGGGTACATATAAACAATCATATCAAATTAGGAACCAGTCAATTTAAATTGTAAGGAAATAAGTCACAAAGTTACAGTCATACAGTCATTTGTGGGAGGAGAGGAAGGATAGGAACGATGAGAAGATTAATAGTAGTGCAGACTTAGTAAATACAGTGGAACCCCGACATAAGAGCTGCTCTACTTAAGAGCAACTCGAGATAAGAGCTGGGAGGGGAGAGATATTTTTGTTCTACTTACAAGCCCAAATTCGAGATACAAGCGCCAAGGAGCTGTCTCCTGAAGCCAAACGCTAACTTCCGCGTTCGGCTTCAGGAGACAGCTGCGAAGCGGCGCGCGTGTTTTAAAAGGTTGCAGCCGGCCTGGGGGGCTCGGGGGGGGTGCTTGCAGCTTTCTTTCTTGCTCTTTTTCTTTCTCTCTTTTACCTTCCCTTCTATTTCTTCTTTTCTTTCTCCTTCCCACCTTCTTCCCTCCCTCCCTCCCTCCCTTCACTCATTCCTCTCTTACTCTCCCCTTTCATAAGTTTCCTTGCTTCCTTCCTCTGTTCCTGTCCCTTCCCCCTTTCTTTCTTTCTTTCTTTCTTTCTTGCTCTTTTTCTTTCTCTCTTTTACCTTCCCTTCCTCTATTTCTTCTTTTCTTTCTCCTTCCCACCTTCTTCCCTCCCTCCCTTCACTCATTCCTCTCTTACTCTCCCCTTTCATAAGTTTCCTTGCTTCCTTCCTCTGTTCCTGTCCCTTCCCCCTTTCTTTCTTTCTTGCTTTCTTTCTTTCTTTCTTGCTCTTTTTCTTTCTCTCTTTTACCTTCCATTCCTCTATTTCTTCTTTTCTTTCTCCTTCCCACCTTCTTCCCTCCCTCCCTCCCTTCACTCATTCCTCTCTTACTCTCCCCTTTCATAAGTTTCCTTGCTTCCTTCCTCTGTTCCTTCCCTCTTTCCTTCCTTCCTTCCCACCCTCCGTCCATTCATTCACCCATTCCTCTCTTGATCGCTTAAAGCCGGTCCCTGGTGCAAAAAGGGTTGGGGACCTCTGTCCTACAGGATTGGGTGGCAGAGAAGTTGAACATATGCAAATTTAAAAGTTTAAGAAAGTTTACAAGTTAAGTGAAAGAAACTTCATTATTCATTTATATGTACATGTACATTTCTTCATTAAAAACATGTCTTTCTGCATAATTTAGACTAACTTTGTGAGTTTTTTGAGGGCTGGAACCAATTAAAATTATTTACATTAATTCCTATGGGGAAAAGTCGTTCGAGATAAGAGCTGCTCGACTTAAGAGCCCAGGTCCGGAACGAATTAAACTCGTATCTCGAGGTACCACTGTACTGTAGTTTGATAGTTGAATTATTTGTTTAGCAGAGTGGTGGCATTCGGGTAAAAACTGTTCTTGTGCTTAGTTGTTCTGGTATGAAGTGCTCTACAGCGTCGTTTTGAGGGTGGGAGTTGAAACAGTTTAGGTCCATGATGTGAGGTGTCTGTAAATATTTTCACAGGCCTCTTTTTGCCTCGTGCAGTATACAGGTCCTCAATGGAAGGCAGGTTGGTAGCAATTGTTTTTTTTCCTGCATTTCTAATTATCCTTTGAAGTCTGTGTCTGTCTTGTTGGGTTGCAGAATTGAACCAGACAATTATAGAGCTACAGATGACAGACTCAATGATTCCTCTGTAGAACTGTATCAGCAGCTCCTTGGGCAGTTTGAGCTTTGTGAGATGGTGCAGAAAGAACATTCTTTGTTGTGGGTTTTTTGATGACGTTTTTAATGTTGGGTGCCCATTTCAGATATGTCATATGATGACATCCTGATGTTGTGAGTTAGACACCCCTGTTGCATGCTGAAGATGTTACTTAGTTTAGTGATGAAATGTCTGCAAGAAAACAGACAAACTGAGAAAGCACCAAGGATCCCCATAATCTACTTGTTTTACATTGTGCTTTCCTATTTCTTGCTCACTAGTTCTAATTCTAATAGCATCAACTTTAAATGTGTGATTGATTGAATGATTAGATTTGAGACCATATTTGTATTTTTCTGAATGTATACAGAAGCACTGAGTGTACATACAAAACAACAGAATAATAACAATTATAATATCAATAAAAGAGGGACTAAAGAAGATAATAAGAATAAATAACAGGACGCACTATTGCATTAGGAGAGGGGCGGCATACAAATCTAACAAACAAACAAACAAACAAACAAATAAATATGCAGTATTGAGAGAATTAGGTGTTCACTAGAGGGATAGCATAAGGGAGAAAAAACCCTGCCCCCGAGTCTAGTTATTTTGGCCTACAATGCCCTATAGCGCCATCCTGAGTGCAGGAGTTGAAATAGTTTATGTTTAGGATGGGATGGGTGAGCAGATATCTGCTCAGCCTGCCTTCTGACCCATGCAATATAGAGGTCTTCTATGGAAGGCAGGTTGGTTGCAGTTGTTCTTTTTGCCTGTTGGAATCTGTACCTATACTGTTTGGTTGCTATATCATATCAGACATTTATAGAAGTTCAAATAACAGACTCCTGGGGGAGCCTGAACTTCCTGAGTTGATGCAGGAAGAGCATTCTTTGTTTTTGCTTTCTAAAATGATGGTTCTAACCAGTGAAGGGCTGCAAAAATTTTTACTACCACACAGTGGGTGTGGCTTATTTTTAGGGTGCAGCTTGCCAGACATGTGACCAGGCTTGACGATCATATGATAGGGGGATGGCTTAAAGGTCATGTGACTGGCTTAAAGGTAGCCAACTTGACAACACTCACGTCTAAGGTTTGGGTAAGGGCAGTGTTTCTCAATTATTTTCTGTTACACCCCCCCCTAGGAAGAAGTAAACATCCTCTACTGGGACAACTGAGTGCAATATGCAGCATGTTTTTGCTGAAAAAACTCAAGCAGCTTATCAGCAGGATTGGGGTGCAATGTGTTTAAGTGACACCTTAATATATTTGGCTTCATGCTGTCTGCTGCCAACATTTTTAGACACAGTAAACATACCGGTCTTTCCTTTTCTCCCACCATAGTCAGAATGAAGCCAAGCGCTACATACACTTCATCGTATTTCCTCATCTTAGCTTTTGGGAGATGTTTGTCTCATCTCCATCTCTCTCCTCCTTTCTTTTCATCCTTGTTAAATATTTTTCCATGGTGTCTCTTAAGGATTTGCTATAGGCACTTCATATGTTCTACACTGTGCTGTGTGCTATTGTCCAGTGCAAAAAAACCCTACTCCCTGTGGCAACCCCCCCCACATTCCCCAGGGTTCACCCCCCCCTCCCCAGCATCACTTCATGCCCCCTTAGGGGGGCCTGTCCCACTATTTGAGAAACACTGGGTTAGGATTAGGGTGCCTGGCTTCTCCTTGCCTCAAAGAGATACAATTTCCCTATCTATTTACTATTACTGAACATCCAATATATACTCTTTAATTCTATGTATATATGCCATATGTGTACATATATATTACACAAAGCCACACAAAAATATACATTATCTACTATATAAACTCTATGTGTATGTAACACACAAACACATGCACAGCTCTTCTAAAATTATACACATTCAACCTCATTTACTGCGATAGGAAAAACATACCCAGAGCCCAGAAGGGAAAAAAAGAAAAAATATCAAAATTTTTCTACCGGTTCTGAATACCTGATTGTACCATAGGAGCTCATCACTAGTTCGAATGTTGAACATCCATTTCAAGACATGGGAGATTATAGAACCTCAGGACTGTACTGCTGACACTATGCTGTTGAATATAGTAAGAGGTGGTAAAATAGAAGGGGATCCTCCTAAAATTAGTATTATAAAATGATATGACATGGAGGTATTTTTAAGCTGGCTTTTTACAAAGATTATAATAAAGTTCTAGGAAAAGTTCATTACAATTGACTGAGATGATTGAAGAGGCCATTGTTGATATTTTTTTTTTAAAAAAACTCTATGTCTTTCCATCACACTGCAGCTTCTATGGATACTCCAAGTTGCATAATCTGGTATTCAGAGGAATTCATGCATGGTGTTTTTGCTTGAGATGTAATTAAACTGCAGAAGACAATCATGTCTCTTGGAGAAAAGATCTACAACTTAAGGCAAGATGTTTATGCATATTTCCTGACCGCTCTGCAACTAAAATAATTTTTTAAACCCCAAATAATATATCCATAAGAATTTCATGACTTTCTTTAAAATTTGAAAAGCCAATTTACTTTAATTAGATTGAGAGAGAACTGCTGGGGAAAGAAATGCAAAGAATTTGTTTTGTGTGGCACAAAGTTAAGCTTGAGATCACAGTAGTTTTCTTTATGCAAAAAGTAATGATTGATAAAATTCAGTCAGCTAGATCTTTGAGTATTGCCAAAATAGCATAGAGCTGGACCTCTAAACACCTGAACTTTGAGGGTTGTATCAAACTGAACATGAGCAAGCTTAATGAGTCTTCAGTTTATTGCGCTTAAGGTAATATATTCATTCTATCGTAAGTAGTTTTTTAAAAATAGTAATATTTAAGCAGCAATAACACTTAGACTTACATGCACCACTTCATAGTGCTTTACGGAACTCTCTTGGCAGTGTACAATGTCAAGATATTGCTCCCAACAATCTGGACCCTCATTTAACTGACCTCGGAAGGATGGAAGTCAACCTTGGGGCCCATCAGTGTTGAACTCCTGGCTATGGGCAGAGTCACACTGCAATACAGTACTTGCATTCAATCACTGCACTACCACGCCTTAAAGAAAAGAAGTCCTATAATTTGATAAATAAACAGCCACACTGATAGTATACAATCTATGTTTATTGAAAGCAAGTTCCACTAAATTCCACTATATGGGAGTAAATACATTTAGATTTGAATTTCTGTGTTTCTTCTTATTGTTGTACGAAGTATTAATCTGATAAAATTATGTTTGTAGTTTCATATTTTACACAAAAGTTTTGTCTTTGATCAAAATCAAAGTCCTACAAAGCTTTTACTACCAGAATTCAATACTTAAGTACTTAGACTCATATTCAAAATGCTGCATAGGTATTAACTAATCAAGGAATGTTGACAGATGATGATGAACTCTACCACTAATTGTGCTGCTAAGGTAACAAACAATCTCTACTCACCTTGTAAAGTACAGTACATATCACAATGTTTGGACTGAAATGACATTCTAATAGACGATAACTATCCTGACTGGATAAAAATTTAAAATAGCACCTTTTCTATCAATTTCTGAGCTTGATGTTTCACATTTCCAGTGCAGATATAATGATTTATTCCATGAAATCCATAACCTTAAGATTTGCACATTGCCATTTTGAATCTCATTCTCTTTACACTCTGATTTTTTGCTAGAGTATTACTTTATGATGATTTAGATTGCTTAGGTACTAGTGCGAGGATGAATTTTTAGTATCCCATTTCTTCTGATATGTTTCTTTGTCTATTTGCCAGCTGTTTTTCCTTTTGATTTGTTTAAACAGGAGTTTAAAGCTAGCTAGCCCTCAACTCAGAATAATTTTGATACCATCAACCATGGTGTCCTTCTGCACTGGCTGGAGGGGTTGGGAGTGGGAGGCACCATTTTATGGTGGTTCTCCTCCTGCCTCTCCAGTCGGTCGCAGTCGGTTTTAGTGGGGGGTCAGAGATTGACTTCTGGGTTTCTCCCTTGTGGAGTTCCTCAGGGGTCAGTCCTCTTCCCCCCTATTTAATATCTACATGAAACTGTTGGGAGAGATCATCCAAGGACATGGGGTGAAGTGTCATCAGTATGCTGATGACACCCAGTTGTACATCTCCACCCTGTGTCCACTTGGCAAAGGAGTGGAAGTGATGTGCTGGTGCCGGGAGGCTGTTAGAGTCTGGATGGGTGCCAACAGGCTCAAACTCAACCCTGACAAGACAGAGTCGCTGTGGGTTTTGCCTCCCAAGGACCATTCCATCTGTCTGTCCATTATCCTGTGGGGGGGGATTATTGACCCCCTCAGAGAGGGTCCGCAATTTGGGCATCCTCCTCAATCCACAGCTGACTAAAGGCAGTCAGCTTCTTCAGGGGTAAAATTCAGCAGGGTCTGACAGGTTCTGGAGAACCGGCAGCAAAAATTTTGAATAGTAGAGAACTAGCAAATACTAGTGGGATGGGAATTGAGATTTTGCAGTATCCTTCCCCCAGGGGTGGGGTAGAAATGGAGATCTTGCAGTGACTTTCCCCTGCCATGCCCACCAAGCCACACCCACAGAACTGGTAGTGATTTTTTTTATTTTCACCCCTGAATTTCCTGCTTTCTAGCCTGTACTTTAATCTCTAGGCCAAACTGGAAATTTTATTTATTTATTAGTTTATCTGCTGTGAGCTGCCCCGAATCTTTGGAGAGGGGCGGCATACAAATCTAATAAATTATTATTATTATTATTATTATTATTATTAATGATTGATTGATTTGATTTGATTTGATTTCTATGCCACTTTTTTCCTGAGACTCAGAGCGGTTCACAGCAAATATATAACATACAAGAAATCTAATATTAAAATACTTTAAAAATCTCAATACTAAAAACATATAAAATCTAACTTAATTTATATTCTAAAACCCCAATATATTTAAAAACCACTCGTGCACATTCATCCTCTCATATTCAGTTATAGGTCATGGTAGATGTTAAAATTCAGTGATCCCAGGCCAGTCAGCAGAGGTGCGCTTTTAAGGCCTGTATACATAGAGTATAACCCATGAAATGGACCCTATGTTCATTCATAAGTGTTAACTGATTTGTAGCTGTAACAAAACCAAAATATTTATTCCTAAATAATTTCTATGGAACAGTGCAATATTCTTTTGCTTTGAATTCTGCAGGGAAGACTTTGTAAGCTATTCCAATCAATAAAGAAAGCAGCCATTTTCTTAATTTTTTGTATCAGTTGCCCTCCTTATCATCACCTATCCTCTTTCTGATTCCCTCTACCTACCATTCTTTTTCTTACCCTATTCTCCCAGTAAAAAAAATCTTATATGATATCTCAGTGACACATAGAAGACCAGATAGGTTCACCCCATATTAAGAAACAATTCAAGTTTTTGTTTCTCAAAAGAGCTCTCTCATCTAATCACATTTATACAACACAAAAGCAAAATTGGTGAAAAACAGCCTGTGTCTTTACAATTTCAGCAAGAATCTTCAAAAAGGCGAGTTTGATGGATCATGTCTTCTTGATTGAACAATACAACAGAACAATAACTTTCAGTTAGTTGCAGCATTCTGTGAAAACAGGGAAAAGAAAAGGAGGAAAAAGCTGCTTACATACATCGGAGTAGCATGCCCAGGTGACCCTTCAGTCATATTCCCTGTAATAACCTTATCTAGACATCAAAACTTATTCAAGAAGGAAATTAGAAGCAATTGTACAGTAGTTGTATTGATTTTATTTAGATTTCTTCATATGTGATTTTTGCCTTTGCACATATTGTACAGTGCAGTTTCTATTTCCCACTACACTTCTTTAAACACAAGATAGAAAGAGGAGAAAGAAAAAGGGAGGGAGGGAAAGATTTGGCTATGTTTATATTAGAACTATCCCCACATACATAGTCAGCTACTTCATGTGCTTTAGAATGTAATAGAATTCTTTATTGACCAAGTGTGATTGGACACACAAGGAATTTGTCTCTGGTGCACAAGCTCTCAGTGTACATACAAGCAGTGAAGGGCTACCAAAATTTATCTATCTATCTATCTATCTATCTATCTATCTATCTATCTATCTATCTATCTATCTATCTATCTATCTATCTATCTATTAAATTTGTATGCCGCCCCTCTCCGTAGACTCGGGGCGGCATACAAATTATTTTTTATTGTTAGAGTTGAAAGGGACCATGCAGGTCATCAAGTCCAACCCCCTGCCTGAGCAGGAAATCCTATAGCACCCCAGCCAAATGGCAGTCCAATCTCCTCTTGAAAGTGGATACCCTGCATTTTCTTTCAACTTTCAGTGCAAATTGGGTGCTCTGGGGTGGAACTCCATTTTCGCTACCCCACTGTATCCCCTGACACCCCCCCCCCCGTCTGGGCAGCAGCCCGCCTCTGCCAGTATGTAACAATGTTGTATAATCTTCAGTTTTCTTTCCGCAAACACTATTTGTTTAACTTTCAACCTTATGTTATTCTCCTTTTTCCCACCACCATCTTACTGATCACCACATATCTTTCCCTTTTCTCCTTCAGATCTTTTTCTCTCACCTGAGTCCTGATCACCACTGCCCCAAACATTCAATTAAGGTTCTTTGTCTTTGAAAGCATTCTTGATAAGTTGCTCATACATCTAAAAATCTGCCTAGCCTCATATATGTAGCATCCCATATTCATAAAGAAGCCCCAGCTTCAATTTATACCGAATTTGGCTGAATACAGCAAGAATAGATATGGATGGCTCTAAAGGAACAGTCTGGAAGTGGAGGATTATGACTCGGAATCAGTAAACTGTTGTGCCAGAATCTGTCCTCCAGTTTTCTGAAAATGTTCTTCCCTAGAGAAAGCAGTTTGTTTCCCTCCCTTATTCTCAGGATATCGTAGAGTTTCTTTAGAACTTCTTTTGATTATGTTTCTCAATTTACTCCATTGTTGCAAGGTTACTGCATTCTGTGACACATCTGTCCATCACTCTGCCATCTCCCTGGTTGCTTAAATTTCCTGATTTGAAAAAGCCCCCAGAGAGAATGCCGTACATTTTCTCTTGGAATTTAATTAAAGTATGGAAAGTCAGAAAGACTGCAGATGGCTGGAGATAAGTTTATTCAGTGAAGGGCACCTCATATCTAAAGACACTGCCGGAACACTCCATTAGGACTGCCAGGACTAAGCTGCAGTCATATGGATGGCCACTAGGTAGCAGCAAAGAGGAACAAAACATTCTGACACTTTGCTGCCATGCAGTGATTGGATTCTTGCAGTTCAAGGATTATAGTTCTATCCTTCACCACAATTATTTCAATAAGAAGCATTTCTTCTTAGGAAGTGAAATATCAAAAGTTATAATTTTCCTATCAAATTGCGTGAAAAGATTTAAAAAACACAGAAGAAAATTTGAGCCCTACATGGCGCTTAGATGATAGAAACATTTGTTTCTATATCCATGAAGCCAACTAATGCACACAACACTGTCCCAGGAAGGAGGAGGATAGTCATTTTTGGTACATTTGGCTTGTCCTAACTTGCATAAGATAACAGCTTCACACCATTTGCAACCAGTACACCAAAGAGACAAGATCTAAAAATAAATTACAAGCATTTTTTTTGCTTGGCTGAAAAGGAATCCTAAAAATCCTTTCTTTATTGTCAGCAGACATTAGATTTTTTGCATGATCTTTGTTTCTAATGTATCATATGATGATGTTGGAGAAAAAAAACATACCAAGTCTAGATAAAATCTAATGTCTTATTGTTGTAAAATACAATGATCCAGGAGGTGAATCAGCTAGCTATGCAGATTTCCAGGATCTTCACCCCATGCATCTTTCCCAGCAATTTCTCATTTTTGTCTCCCTTGTGTATTGGTCAAACTGGCAGGCCATGGGCTGGATGCTTCACGCACAGGGCATGCTCACCCCGGTAATACAAAGGCAAAAAAGTCATGATACGTCATGATACATCATGTGACGCAATCGAATTTGACACCCGTGGTCTAGCTCCTCTACATAGGCTCAATCATTACCGTAATGCTGGCTCTTTCCTTATTTTTTTTCCTATTCTGTAGGTTTGCATTCTTATAGTTTTATTTTTCCCAGAATTGCTGCTATCTCCATTATCTCTTTTTTGAATAAAGGCCAGCCCACAGAAAATGAGTCTCCTATTATAGAAGTTCTTCTATCAAATTTACATAGAAATCACTAAGTTCAAAGGTAGACATTTAAGAGGAAATTAACAGACATTCTCTGAAACCAAAAGGAGGTGAATGCTGCACAAAATTTTCCAATTTGATTTTAAAACAGCCAAGTCTCATGCGTTACTCTAAAGAACAGATTTATTGTGGCATAATCTTTCATAATCCGCATTCTATTTCATCAGAAACATGGAGCAAGGGAGAGAAGGAATTTATGTATATGTAATATTGTATGTGTCATAATGTACATGTAATATTTTTAGACTGTGCTTTTTGGAACAATATCAGGGTATATTTTCATGGTCCTTCACTAAGTGTAAATGTACAACAGTTTGGAATTTCTTACCATCAGGGAAAATAAGGAATAGAACAGAACAGAACAGAACAGAATTTATTTGCCAAATGTGATTGGTGCACATGCTCTCAGTGTATATAAAAGAAAAGAAAAGATTGTAAAGAATCATAAGGTATATATTGGAAAATATGCTTTTAAATGTCTCTACAGATAGTTTTACATCTCCCAAAGTAGCCAGCTAGCAGAGATAGGGATCAACTTGGTTGGAATTCCAAAATTCTGGAAACAATAATCCCTGTCTATTTGAAAGTCACTTGTTCTCTAAGAAAAGGCATCAATTAAGATTAGTCCACCTAATTTGAATAATAATGTTACATGTTCACAGAGAGTTTTAAAATGCCAGACAATGTTTCCATGAAGAAAAAGTGCATGATTATATAAAACTTTCAGAGTGCAATAAAAGTCTAAAGAAAATATAATCATTATTGTTGTTTTATCGCCTGAAACATGTTGTTGCAAATGTCATTATATCAGATGAGTTGGGTAACAGGTTTTTCCATTTTGTGCTTTATTTGACAAGGTGATTCATTGTCTCGTGCAGTTTAAGATGTCAGTCTTCCTAAAAGGAAATGAGCAGTACTGATTCACATGTGCATATTCCCCTTCATCAAAATATGTGATTAAGGAAGCGTTATTCTTTAGAAATGGTCTAAACCAACTCTGAAACAGGAGTGTTTTTCTTTATTGAAACATAATCTATCACAGCAGCCTCCATGGTAACTGCATATGCTACTCATCCCCTATGGGACTCATAGTTCAAATACCAAAACAGTCATAGTGGAGATAATTTTAATGCTGCTCTCTTGTAGCCTGACAGGTAATTGGAATCATTAATTCTTAGCACATCCAATCTACCATATTAGAACGGCTAACAGTTTGGTATTAAATACAGCATATTTAGTAATAGCACCCCAGTTCTTACCAACTTACCCGAGCAGATAGGTGTTCCATTGATTTTAATAGAACAATAGTTCTATTTCCTTGTTTTAAATGTATTTTCTTTTGTATTTATTTCAGGTACTTTTGTGCCAATTCATTCAGGACGACTCTAAGTAGCTTAGAGCAAAGTATCAGGCATATAAGTGTAAGCATATACATTAACATGGAAAAAATCAATAAATGACCACTTTACAATAATATAAATGTCATTTACTCTGTGTTTTTTTTTTGGGGGGGGTAGGCATGCATGTGTATATGTGTGCAAAAATACACCTGTGCATCATCACATTTTTCAGATCTGGAGAGTGCCTAGATTAGTCTCTGTAGTTTTCTTGACAAGGTTTTCAGAAATCATTTATCATTGCTTGCTTTCTGATTAAGAGAGGGACTGGCCCAAAGTTACCCAGGTGGCTTTGTATCTAAAGTGGGACTAGAACTCACAATCTCCTGGTTTATAGCCTGATGCTAATTAACTACACCAAACTGGCTCTCACCATCTTATCTTTATCCATAAAAAAATTCATACTATTTTAACAGAACCAAAAAATTGTCTAAAGGTCAGTGGCTGATTCCATAATCCCATATGCTTTTAAAATACCTCTATTTTTAACAGTTTCCTAAATCTCAAGAATAGAGACACAATTCTTAGATTTGATGAAAGACCCAGTTGAAAATGCCCTTACAAACATTCTTTGCAGGCATATTTTGCATGGACAGAATCCTGGGATCGTTCCAAAAATCACTAGCAACATTGGCAGATCAGAGAGTGAATTCTAAAGTCTACGGAGAGGGGCGGCATACAAATTTAATAAATAAGTAAGTAAGTAAATAAGTAAATAAGTAAATAAGTAAATAAGTAAATAAGTAAATAAGTAAATAAGTAAATAAGTAAATAAGTAAATAAGTAAATAAGTAAATAAGTAAATAAGTAAATAAGTAAATAAGTAAATAAGTAAATAAGTAAATAAGTAAATAAGTAAATAAGTAAATAAGTAAATAATGTATGGCTGAGGTCTGAATGTGTATGATTGATTTTTAAAATATTACGGCAACTATTGGCTCCTATTTAGGCTATTATGTCAAAGTTGTGAAATCTGGACCACCATTTGGCATGGCAGCAAGACATACAGAAAACTCTATCTTGGTGTTGCCATCTAGGTGTCGTGTGGTATATACAGTGGTGCCTTGACTTTCGCGGGGGATACGTTCCAAGACCGTCCGCAAAAGTCAAATTTCTGCAAAGTAGAGATGCTCCCTTCCTTCCTTCCTTCCTCCCCCTCCCTCCCTCCTCCATTCCTGGTTTTACTTACACCCAGAACTCGCAGGGGCAACAGGGCGGCAGGCTCGGGGCTTTGCTGCGCTCGCTGCCGGTGGCTCCCATGGTGGCGGTGGCAGCACTGGTGCTCAGCATCAGGGCAGGGGAAGGGGAAGCTCAAGGCAAGAGGGATTCAGGCCAGGACTTGAAGCCGGGATTCCAGGCTAGTCAGCTGGGAGGTCGATTGGCTTAAGTGGCTGGGGGAAGAAGAGGCAGCGGTGGTGGGCAGCAGTAAGTGACGGCGGTGGAAAAAGAGGCAGCGCAGTCCCCTGACCCAACAATGCTCTCAGCTCCTCCCCCCTCAGGTGAGTTAGGGTGGTCTTGTCCTCCCGCAAAACTCAGCTTCAAGTGGAGCGTACTAATGCTCTGATAATTAAAGGGGAGGGATCGGGAGGCTAAGGCAGAAGTGAAGATTTTTAAATTAAATATAATAAAAATATTTAAAATTTTAAAATAAAAAAAATACCATGGGTTTTCAAAAATTTTATTTATTTATTTATTTATTTATTTGTTTGTTTGTTTGTTTGTTTGTTTGTTTGTTTGTTTATTTATTTATTTATTTATTTATTTATTTATTTATTTATTTATTGAAAAGCCATGCTATAGACTTTTTGCAAAAGTCAGACCCGCGAAAGTCAAGGGACCACTGTATATATATTTTTCCCCCAGCTAGGGTAGCTCTATCTGATGTAATCAGCCTTGTTAAAAGCCTGGAAATAAAATTAATTAATTAATTTTATTTATTTGTCAAACATGTATAGGATAGTAGTAGTTTGTATAAACATAAGTAAAAAGTAATGATAAAAGAGGGCAATAAAACAGTAGGACAGGGACGGTAGGCACAATGGTGCACTTATGCATGCTCCTTACAGACCTCTTAGAAATGGGGAGAGGTCAACTATAGACAATCTAAGGTTAAAGTTTTGGGGGTTTGGGGAAGAAACCACAGAGTTGGGCAGTGCATTTCAGACACTGATCACTCTATTGCTGAAGTTGTATTTTCTGCAGTTGAGTTTAGAGCGGTTTACATTTAGTTTGAATCTATTACATGCTCATGTATTGCTGCTGTTGAAAGTGAAGTAGTCATTAACAGGAAGGACATTTTGATATATTATTTTATTTAGATCAGTTCAGAGGCGTCATAGTTATAAATTGTCTAATTCCAGTATTTCAAGTCTGGTGGCATAAAGTATTTTGTTGCAAGTGGAGAAATGAATGATATTTCTTGTGAAATATTTCTGGAGTCTCTCAATTGTATTAATGTCTGATCTGCAATGCGGGTACCAGACAGGTGAATGGGGTAGTAAGTAGATCAGAGGGACTTCTCTATCCCAACATGGCTGTTTCTCCTAATTGTTTCTCCAGTCAGAATTCCCTGTTTCAATTCTGTGTATATACTTTTGTAAATAAAAATGAAAATCAAATTCCATCAATTTGTGTCTTCTTACAGGTAATGTCACTAAGCCTTCTAAATTCTGCCTCCAAATTAGAAAAGAAATTAGAAATTCTGCCACATTTAGAAAAGTAGACATTATCTCCTCCGGATGCCTGTGAATTGATGACTGTGGGAAGTGGGAGGTTCCACTCTTCCTTTGGAATAGCAAGGAGGAGAAAATGGCATGAAACATGAATATGTATCTACTCCAGTTCTGCATATTTCAAACATGAGTCAGAAGCTCTTTCAGACTTAATGTGAGTACAACTCTTTTTCTGATAATTCATTAAAATAGCCAGATTTCCACAGAACCTAGAAAAAGGTAGATCTGAACTTTAATTAATAGATTCCTTAAAGCAGAGGAACTTTATTTTCAGGCTCATGCACACGCTTCAAAAGAGCTAATGAGCAATGGAATAGTCTTCCATTCTCAAGGGGAGCAAGGCACTCCTGAATAAATTCCCAAACCATACATGAGATTAATATCTACCTCACTATGTAGATGGATTAGGCCCACCTGCTGACCCATCACATCTGTTCCAAGGCCCTCTCTATGACCACTATAATTATTAGATGGAAAATCCCATAGCAGAATAAGAGAGGGCATGCTCTGTTTTGCAGGGTTCATGTTTTAGCATCAGATGATAGCAAAATTTTCTGCATGACATTCTGATAAGACACTGTCAGTCAGAATAAACCATGCTGAGTTAGATACAGCCTGAGTTAGAGGAAAGTTACTTTCAGAAGCCAAATAGATTATTTTGAGGAGGGAGGGGCATTATTTTGAAGAGGGAGGGTTTCATTGTCAAGAAGTTTAGTGGGTTTCTGTCTGCAGAAGCTTTTTCTATAGTTAGGAGATAACAGTACCATTTTAGCCCTACAGCGACTTTTCATTCTATAATCCTTGTAGTAATGAAGAGCAGCAAACTAATTAGATGTCATGACAAAGACTTAAATCTATTCTTTTATCAGGTATGCTTTCACAAATATTCAATTTCAGTGAGAAACCTCTGGGGCTTTCCATTTAGAAAGAAAAGTAAATGACATCTGTCTTAAGTAATCATTCATTAATTTGAATCCTGTTACATGACTGTCTTACCAGTGTAAACTTCTCTTCATAATTATTGTAGTCCACATATATCTTTAAAGGATTCACAACTTTTCCATTTCTAAATGATGTTCTACAACAAATCAGATACTACCATATAGCTATTGAGACCCAGGTCAAATAGGTGATGATACTGTGTTAAAAGCATTGGAAAAATAATCATCCGTGTATTAAAAATGGCCTTCAGTGAGACTTGATCTTGCATGGCCAATTTTCCAACTTAATTAGATATCTCAGCCATTTGAGAAAATCTGACATTTTCACATTCCAGAATTTTATGTCAAAATGTAAATGGCCATGAAATCCACGATACTTCGTAATATATGCATTTAACAATGATTCATGTTTTGTAAAAGTCAGATATTCACATAGGATGTTCATTATAATTATTTTGCCAGAAGAATTTAGAACCGGAGCTCAGAAAGGAGTAACCAACATTTACACGGTGAATAGAACTGATAATTCTTAAGCACTGTTCACAGCCCAGTCCATCTATCTGCTCAAAGATAGAATAGAATATTGGACATTTAAGTGAGAGGAAATTGGATGGTGTTTGAGAGAGAGAATTGCTGCTATTTTATTGAGTGGCAAGATATTTTCCTTCTTTCCTTTTATTCCTCCTTCTTTCCCCAAATCATGAGCAAATCCAAGTTGTAACACCATCTTAGCTGTAGTCAGCAGCTGAATTTGGTTATGGTCTTTGTGAAAAGACCCATGAAAACCTGAAAGCTTACCCTAATTTTTTCATATTATCTTGATGACGATTTAAATATTTTCACCTGATATCATTTCACAATTTGCAATGAAATAAGTGCAACTGACTATCGGGTGAATTATGGGGACATGATATTCATGGTAAGTGTTGCCAATTGGCTCTTTTGGTGGATATCTTCCCTGGTATCTGCACTGTGGATATCCCCCCCCCCTGCACTGTGAAGCAGTATATAAGTGCTATTGCTATAATGTAGAGGTTAAAGGAATGGCATCTAAGGACAGAAGGAAGACCTTCTACCAAGGCAAAAGTCAGACAAGCACAACTTTAACCCATCCCCAAAAATTAATTTGAAAGAATATCTCAGACAGGTCCTTCCCTAATTCATGGGAGGATAAAGGAAGGGAGGGAGGAGGGAATTCAGACTTGAGAGATTCTATTACTATAGCCCACAGGTGTCAAACCTATGACCTCACCTCACGTTGCTATCATGTGACGTTTCATGACATTTTTCCTATTCACAGAGCCATTCAACAAAAGTCATTTTAGGCTTGTATGACTTGATAGGACTTGATACTTCTTAGTGTTTTTAAAGTCCTAAATTGATCATTTAATGATTTTTAAATTGTTTATTTAAATTGAAAACAAATAACATTTCCCTCAAGCCTTAGTGACTAAATAAAGCTGTTTTAAGATAGGCTTTAGTTTGGAATAATATTGCTGAACATGAAAGTAAACAAGTGATTTAAACAGGTACAAAGTACTCTATCCAACTAAAATATGTCCTGTATTTTTTACTTTTTAAATACCCTTCTGCTAAACTCTCAGAGATATGCATGGTGAATTGATTGGGAACCTTGTTAACAACTAATTCTGTTCTCCCTCCTTTGCTCTGGACCTTCTTTTTGAGAGTATTGTTATTAAACTTCAGAATCAGAATGACTCAGAATCACAGTCATTTTGTTGACTCTGTTGCTAAAACAGTTCAGTAGCAAAGTGGGTTAAATTTATGGCATCTGACCAAGCAGCAGGTGATAGGAATGACAGCTATTGGAGTCTTTGGTGTTCCCCTGTCAGTCAGAAAAAGCTCTAACTTGATATCAGGCAAGTTCTTTTGTTTCCTCCACAGTGGCTCAGCAAATCAATAATATGGTTCTATAATTCTTTGAATTGAGAGTTCTTCAAAATAAAATTAATTGTACATAGTATGAATGCATTTGGGTAGAATTTATACATGAAATAAGCTATGCCGAATCTGCCTTTCCAATACATGCATACATACATGCATACATACATAACACACACACACAGATAATTTTTGGGGGAGTTTGGGACTTTGTTTCCAGGTCCATAGACAAATCACATTTGGCAATATGCAGTTATTTCAGGGGAAAAATGATTTGGTTTCTTTTATACATTTAAAATTCTCAGATTTTATGTGCACATTGTTGGAAGAAAAGTAAATAAAATAGCAAGACACTTTCCAATTAGAGCATAAATATGAATGGCCTAAAGACTGCCTAATAAAACAGGATTGAACTGGGAAATCAATGCATTATCTGAATTTACAATCTTAACTTGTAATTGGATGAGGGATTCATCAAATCTGAATATTATTACAAAGCTTTCAGCCTTTTATTCGGAAACATCAACTTTAATATACCACATTCATTTCATCCTGTATATAATATGTATGTTCTCATTTTCATCCATATTTACTTGTGATTTATATCTTACCTAACTACTGCATCAATCAGTGAACTGAAAAATAAGAACTTTGGAAACCTATAAATGATATCTACGAAAGATGGTAACATATTGGTCCCTTTTTATTATATATTCAAAAGATGCATGTAAGAAAAAAAGGATCTTAAGCATTTATATTACCGGTTAGGTAAATCTTACCACTTCCAGAATGCCTGGGATTTATAAGAACTGTAGTCCCATCACATTGGCGTGCACAGCTAGGGAAGCTTTGCATGTTTATTTTATATATTCTTGTGGACTTCAAAATATATATATTTTTTTAAAACAGATAAACCCAATAACTCAACTTATATATGCCTTAGTTTTTACCAGTCCATTGGTCCAAAGCATCAGAAGTGAAAGAGGCCCACTCTTCAAAACCAACAACCTTCTGTCCTGTCATTACCCACAGTGAACAGAGGGAATATTCAGCCAATACCAATATCATTTGGGAAGGGAGGAAGTTTTAGGTACAACAACAGAAGATGAGGCTGGAGAAAATAATCCATTCTTTTCCAGTATCAATGAGATTTCATATGTGGCACAACATCTTGTACTAAATCTATATTTTTAGGTAGAAATTAGCAGTTGTACACTGTACATAGATTAGTTTTTCTTTTATACCTATAACCTATAAATCTAATTAATAATATATTGTACTTTTGCTCAGTGTTGTAAACTATAGAAATAGTCATCACTCAGCAATCACAATTGCAACCAACAATTCAGTGAAAATGCTATTGTACTTGCGATCTTATGTTCTAGCTCTCCTTTTCTTTACAGCTTCAAAGATTACTTTTTCATCATCATTGTAGTTGCTCACTAAATAAGGCAGTCACTAAACACGTGGCAGCTGTATAGCAGGGACTTGGAAACTAAGAGACTTTTTTTGATCAACTTAGTTGTAATGCATGAAAGGGCAGTAAACCTCAGAGTGAGCCATTTTGTAATAGATATTTGTGTGTGTGTGTGTGTGAGAGAGAGAGGGGGGGGAGGGAGGGAGGGGGACAGGAGGAGAAAATTGTTATGGGAAAATAAACCCAGGCGGAAAGTACTCAGAAAAAACAGATACTTTTCCTGGTTCCTATTAAAGTCTCCAAATGGACATCTTAACAAGTGGAGACAGTAAGGGAATTATTCCTGGATGAGATTGTAGTTCAAAGTCCTCTTCTTCCAATTTTACCAGAAGTAGCTGAACTTTCAGGACAGAAGGGTCACAGACAAAGTTGTTCCTAAAGGCCTACAAAAAACCTGAGAGCCCCTTATAAATATTCAAATACTTATGGCAGATCCATGCAATATTCACACTTTGACAGATGTGGGTAAATGAGAGCCAGTTCTAAAATTTCCCCAGTAAACTTATGTTTATTATGCCAGTTCTAATTATCATGCAATCTAGTGGCTTTAAGGCTTATGTTTTCTACACCACCAGGCATCACAAACATTAAAGCATTTGATACGATCATTGTACATCAATGTTTGCACTTGGTTATACATATATACAGATACGATTCACACCTTGCTATTTCCTTCTTTCAAATGAACGTAATTTTACTGTGAAAACAACTTTTTAATAAATGTTATAAGAAATACAGCAAGGCACCATTATTTTTTTAAATGTGGGGTTCTTTCCTGATTACCACTTCAAGAAGCATAGTAGAAAACCAAAATGTTTTATTTAATTTAGTACAATGTTAACAATTCTTAATATACAACACTACATAGCTGTTTCTTTAAGTGTTGCATAGTTCTGTTTTGTTTTGTTTTTTAAGAAAAAGCAAAAGGATACATTTGTGTTTACTTTGTATAACCGGTTCTTTTGACTCAGGAGCAATTGTTTCCTTGTCGCTGCAATCAAAATTTCCTTTCTAAAATACTTTCAATAAACAATATGGGTTGTACACATAAAATACAAAATGTGATACATAAAACAGGAGAACTAATAACATTTACAGTTCTGAAATGATGACTTCAAATGATCACAGAAACTGTGCAATTGCAAAATCATTAAAATATTAGTGGGTGAGATGTCATACAGAATAGTACACATTGAAAATAAACTTGTTAAGAGGTAGCTTGGCATATAAACCCATATGAAAGAAAACTGTTTTGCTACAAAGCCAAATGATAACTGAAATTGCTCCAGCATATGCAACCTGGTTACAAAGCCAGCATGTACAAATAACATTTGGAAAGAAAATTTATCTTGGGAGTCAAGTGTAACAAAAGGCAGTGATACAATGGAATTAGAGGTCATCTCAGGGTTTAGAGGATAAGCCTACATCTGAAATGCAGCCAAGTTTCTAAAAGGAAAAGGGGAAAGAAAAGGAAAGAAAAGTAAGAGCATGCTACATCAACTATAGTTCCATTTGTAAAACACAATTTTCCTCTATAATAGGCGTATTAGCTGCTATATGATCTCACACCTCTGTTCTTACAGGTAGGTATATGCAAAAGCAGCTACAGACAGCAATTTTTCATAGCTTATGGTTTAAATCAGAGTTATATCTTTTCATTGGAGTGGAAACCCTCATTGATTTTTATAAAACAAGATTTAGTTTCAAAAGGCACAGGGGAAATAATCAAGTTTGACCTTTTCCCTCAGTCCCATCCTTTTAGGTACCTGTGAACATGCTTGCTCTACCTTTTGAAAGTGTATCAATCAATAGATGGATAAGACTCAATAAAGGCCATCCAGCCAACCAATATAATCTGCAGTCTTGAGCCTATTACATGGAAATAAGTCCTATTAAAATCAGTAGGATTCACTTTCAAATAATCCATTTAGGTTTGAGATTATATAAATATGGGTATAATCTAAAATACGGTATCGAATTCTCTCTCTCTAAAAAAAAGATAAGACATAGGTAAAAAATTAATTTTCCTAATATTTCTTACTAGGGGGAATAATTATTAGAGTCCTTAACTTATGTCTGTTTAAACAATGGTTCAAAAGTATGATGTCTTCAGAAAAAGTGATTTATGACCTGCCCTTGTACTTAAAAATGTTGCCACATTGCCACAATCACATAATTTGCCATTTGGGCACTTGGCAACAACAACTATTTACAACTGCTTGCAACATCCTGTGGTCACATGATCATGGTTTGTGGCCTTTGCAGCTGGTTTCGTACAAAAAAGTAAAATGGGGAAGCTTCATTTGTTTAATGATTGTGAAATTATTACAATTATTAAGTAAAGGTGTTTGTAAAATTACATCTGGTCATATGATGGCTCACTTTATGACCATTCTGATTTATGATGGAAATTCCAGTTTTAATTGTTGATGTGAGTCAAGGATTACATGTATTTCTGATGCAATTTTTTTTCAGTTTACAATTTCTAGATCTTTCCTACTAGTTTGTGTAAACATTGGCATAGCTAAATGGTAGAATAGAGATAGCTTTAAGCACTAGTCAATGATAGTAAAAATAGTTTGCTGAGCCTCTCTGACATGAAATCAAACAATTTTAAAAGTAAGAACATTAATACTAATACTGCTGCTGCTGCTGCTGCTGCTGCTGCTGCTACTACTACTGCTACAACTAATAATGATAATGATAATGATTATGATGTTGATGATGATGATGATGATGATGATGATGATAATAATAATAATAATAATAATAATAATAATAATAATAATATCATCATCATCATCATCCCATGTCTTTGGGAAGAACAGGATAGGTGGATAAAAATGCCAAATCCAGTTTACCTATTTGGCTACCATGTGACAAAACACAATTTGGCAGGACAACATCAAGCACAATGAAGTTAAGAAGAAAGTCAGAAGTACATCATGAGAATGAAGAAAATCTTAAAGTTCAAATACCATCTAAGCAATTAACAATGAGGCAATTCCAGTCATTGAATACACAGTAGGAATAGTGGGTTGGACTCATGCCACTGAAGTAAAAGTCCTGGACAAGAAGACCAGAAAAACAATGACAATGAATTATGCCCAAAGGTAATTTTTAAATTATGATCTGGATGATTGAGAATCTCCATAGACAATTAATCATGTCCTTCATTCTCACAGCGATGTTGGCAAACTTTACTTATCAAGGAAAATAGGTGGGTATGGAATGTTGAAAGTACACCAGACAGTTGAAGAAGAAGAAATATCATTTCAAGAATATCTTAAGGACAGTGAAGATGCACTGAAGGCTTCCTACATACTGGAGAGACCAAATAAGACTGAATGAAGATTAGAAAAAAGTCATGACAAAGCAAAGCACTATATGACCAATGTATTAAAAAGAAACCCAGTAGGCCAACAGATAACTGCAATGGATAAGAACAGGAAAGTTGAAGAAAGACACAGTGACTAATTCTCGCTGCACAAGAACACACCTTAAGAACAAATGCATACAAAGACAGAACTGAGAAGATCAGCAACAGATAACAAATGCTGACTCTGCAAAGAAAGTGAAGAAACAGTGGAACCCTTAGTTAGCTGCTACAAGAAGTTTGCACAGACTGACTACAAACACTGACACTGCAAAATAGCAACAAAGGTGCATTGGAATACAGTATCTGCAAGAAGTGCCATTTGCTTTCAAGCAAGAAATGGTAGAAAATAGACAAAGTAATTGAAAAAGAAGAAACTAAAGTGTTCTGGGACTTTAGAATTCAAACAGACAAGCACCTGTCACATAACATCTCAGACTTATCATTTGTCAATAAGAAAGATAAAAAATAATCTAGATAATGGACATTGCAGTATCAGAAGACGGCAGAGTAGAAGAGAAAGAACTGGACAAAATCACAAAATACAAAGACCTGCAAATAAAAGTAAAATAACTATAGAAAAAGAAAGCAAAGATAATACCAATTGTAATAGGCATCTTGTGTGCAATCCATAAACACCTGGAACACCACCAGCATTGACAAATCAGCATCAGTCAATTGAAAAGGCAACTTTACTTGGAACAGCTTTCATTGTGACAGTACCTTTAATATTATTAAATAGTGCCTAACCCAGATGCTTGGAAAGAATTTGATAGGTGGACAAAAATGTCAAATCCACTTCAAGCAGGTTGACTGTGCAAGCAATCATTATCATAATAATTAGTATTGGCAATGCTGGTAGGCTTGCAAGATCCAGTTAAAGCTTAGGGTCTTAAATACTCATCACTAACAAATCCCAGAAAATATCATTTGGCTGACTTTATAAACTAGAGCATAAAGTTTAGTTATGCTAAGTTTAACTCTTCTATCTGCAATGCAATAGGATACATGCATTAATGGGAATAAGGAGATCGCTGACCATTTCAATAGCTACTTCTGTTCAGTTTTCTCAAAAGACACCTTACAAAATAATACTATGGAGGGATATAGCATTGCTTCCAGCTGTACGGATTCAGCTCCAGTGATCTTAGAAGCCGATGTCTTAGAAGAACTTGAACGATTAAAGATAAATAAGGCAATGGGTCCAGATGGCATCCACCCCAGAGTTCTTAAAGAACTCAGATCTGTCATTGCTACCCCCCTGACTGATTTGTTTAACCAATCCTTGTTAACAGGAGAAGTTCCTGAGGATTGGAGAATGGCCAGTGTTGTGCCTATCCACAAGAAGGGCAGTAGAGAAGAAGCTGGTAACTACAGGCCAGTTAGCTTGACATCAGTGGTAGTTAAAATGATGGAGACTCTACTCAAAAAGAGGATAAATCAGCACCTAAAAAACAATAACTTATTGGACCCAAATCAGCATGGCTTTACTGAAGGCAAATCATGTCAGACTAATCTCATTGATTTCTTTGACTATGTCACAAAGGTGTTGGATGAAGGTGGTGCCGTGGATATTGCCTACCTGGACTTCAGCAAAGCCTTTGATACGGTTCCACATAAAGAGCTGATAGATAAATTGGTGAAGATTGGACTTAATCCCTGGATAGTTCAATGGATTTGCAGCTGGCTGAAGCGTAGACATCAGAGAGTTATTGTTAACGGCGAGTATTCTGAGCAGAGTCAGGTTACAAGCGGTGTGCCACAAGGGTCTGTTCTGGGTCCTATTCTTTTTAATATGTTTGTGAGTGACATAGGGGAAGGTTTGGTAGGGAAGGTTTGCCTATTTGCCGATGACTCTAAAGTGTGCAATGGGGTTGATATTCCTGGAGGCGTCTGTAATATGGTAAATGATTTAGCTTTACTAGATAAATGGTCAAAGCAATGGAAACTGCAGTTTAATGTTTCCAAATGTAAAATAATGCACTTGGGGAAAAGGAATCCTCAATCTGAGTATTGTATTGGCAGATCTGTGTTAGCAAATACTTCAAAAGAAAAGGATTTAGGGGTAGTGATTTCTGACAGTCTCAAAATGGGTGAACAGTGCAGTCAGGCGGTAGGGAAAGCAAGTAGGATGCTTGGCTGCATAGCTAGAGGTATAACAAGCAGGAAGAGGGAGATTATGATCCCGCTATATAGAATGCTGGTGAGACCACATTTGGAATACTGTGTTCAGTTCTGGAGACCTCACCTACAAAAAGATATTGACAAAATTGAACGGGTCCAAAGACGGGCTACAAGAATGGTGGAAGGTCTTAAGCATAAAACGTATCAGGAAAGACTTAATGAACTCAATCTGTATAGTCTGGAGGACAGAAGGAAAAGGGGGGACATGATCGAAACATTTAAATATATTAAAGGGTTAAACAAGGTCCAGGAGGGAAGTGTTTTTAAAAGGAAAGTGAACACAAGAACAAGGGGACACAATCTGAAGTTAGTTGGGGGAAAGATCAAAAGCAACATGAGAAAATATTATTTTACTGAAAGAGTAGTAGATCCTTGGAACAAACTTCCAGCAGACGTTGTAGATAAATCCACAGTAACTGAATTTAAACATGCCTGGGATAAACATATATCCATCCTAAGATAAAATACAGAAAATAGTAGAAGGGCAGACTAGATAGACCATGAGGTCTTTTTCTGCCGTCAGACTTCTATGTTTCTATGATCAGTAGAAAAGAAATCAATCTACATGGTCTAATACTAAAAAAAATAGGATGATGGGAACACCACAAATATAACAGAATAAACAACACAAGAAAATTGCATGAGATACAAAGAGATATGGAAGATTGCTGATAATAGGAACATTGCAGAAGGCCAGCATGAAGACTTTATACTGCCTAACCTTGGCTAGGTGAATGAGATGTCTCACCAATTGGAAAAAATTCAAAATGTTCCTGCATAGATGATACCTACCTTGTTGTTTCTTTTGCCCTATTATGTTTGAATCGATCAATTACACTAATAAAGATGATTCTATTTGAATGATTTGGCATCACCTTTGTGAAAAAATTAGATGACAGATGGTGGGAAAAACCTCTGTCTAACACATTAGATAATCTCTGTAAATCAGAATAGACAATACTGGGCTGCATAAAAAATAATTGGTTCTGGTATAACTTCATGTGTGCCTCAAAGAAAACAATATAGGAGGAAGAGGTTATGGACCATATTGATAGAAAAAGAAAGTGCCATGATAAATTTTCTTGAAAAATCTTGCCTCCATGGAAAACAAAACCTCTGAACCTCCAGAGGAAACATATCTGTACAGTTATAAAATCAGCAGCAGTCTGGATAAAACAGCAGAATTATCATTTACAGTACATATAATATTTTGAAGCTGCTGTCTCTTAATGGTCAATTTTATACCATACCCATAAAAGAGTGAGATTACAGCTTCGATATACGGTATTCAGAGGAAAATATATTTGCTCACAACAGCTTTATTCTGGCTTGCAGCTGGAGCAGAAATCACATTAAATTAGTTGAGCTACGTTGGTAAATATGCATACTGTCACCTTTGTGTGCTGGGTTTATTTTTAGGGTATACATATACCATAGATAATTTTTCTCTTAAGTATCTCAGCTTCACATAAAATCACACATTTTAATGAGCTTACAGCACAGGTGCTCCAAGAAAAAAAAATAATGGTGTTTGCCATTTATCTTTCAAATTAAATAATGTGTTTTTAAATAGTAACTTTTTTCATAATACACTTATGGGAACAACATTTATCTGTCACATTTTAAAAGATGTATTAGTAATAAATGTAAATTACCTTTGGAAAATCAGTAATTAGGCTCATCAAAAAATAAACAATCTGCCACCAAAAAGATAATCTTTAGCATAGTTAAGTATAATAACTGTTATTTGAATAAGTTAACAAATTAGGATAGATTGCTTCTAATTCATTTCCCATAGCATGAGAAATGAAGTTAAAGTATCAACTAAGCCCTCACAGTAGGGAGGGGGGATTTCAAGAATCTGGTGGGTAGCTTAGAGAGCCTGGGGTCTGGTGCTGACTTGAAGAGCTGTGGATTTATGAGTTAGGGTACTTTTTATGGGAAGACCCCACAGCAATATCCATGCTGAATTATATTACACTTTCATTAATTGACATTTAGAAGGCACCTCAGTGTGTATATAGCTTTGTATGCACTAAATTTCTAACTTTAGTGAAAGGGAAGCTTGTGTGAGCAGTCAATGTTGGTGTACAATCACCAACAGGTGATTGAGCAAAGGCTAGAAAATCTTTCAAGAGTTACACTCTCTTAGGCTACGTACAGGAGTGGGGCCAAAGCAGGGCTGTGCTCCAGCCGGAACGCTAAATTGGGCTTGCTGCCGCAACTCGTAAGTGCTTGCGGGGCCAGTGCAATTTTTCTTCTGCACCTGTTGTGATAGTAAAATTGCACATGGAGCCACAGGTGCACCTGTGTTTTGTCATGCACGTGTTCTGTCTGGGTCCCCCCAGATGCCAACACCAACCAAAAAGAGTAGCCAGACACACTGGTAAAAAGCAAAGGCAGTTTATATACTTGAAAGCAAACACAGGTAACAAAAACTGTTCTTACAGACAGGAACACTATGAAGCTTCACAGAGGTTTCACTAGGGCCAGGCAATAAAACAGGATTCTTGCTGGCAAAAACAACTCTGGAGATAATAAAACCCACGCCTCCCCCAAGTCTTCCAGGCTTCTAGGCCACAAGCCAAGATCAGAGACGCCAAGAATCGAAGCAAGGTCACAGGACTCCCAGTTGATAACTCTCCACAAGACTGTAAGGGCGGGACTGCCTTTTCAACCCTGCTGAGGAGAACCACACCCAAACCCAGCTGTTGCCAATTCAGGGATGGAAATACCTTTCTAATTGGCCCCTTCTTTGAGCTGCCCGTCTCTGCCTCATGTCTATTATAGCCTGTGCGTCGTCATCCAATGAATCCAGGCTACTAGCTGGGGAGAGGGGCCCCCCCGGGGGTCTCAGGCTGCTCTCCCTCCTCCTCCTCCTGACGTTCCTCTCCCCCGTCTGCCTGGTCCTCCCCCTCCTGGTCACTGTCCTCCTCCTCTGGGCATGGATCCTGCAGAGCTCCAGCCGGTCCCTGAGGAGCCTCAGGCTGAATCACAACAGCGCGGAAGCAAAAAAACTTCCTCCACGGAACCATGCAGTTCTGTGTTTGATTTTGCTATCTCCACAAGTGCAGAAGCAAAATCGCATTGGCCCCACAAGCACTCACGAAACGTGGCAGCGAGCACAATTTAGCGTTCCGGCTAGCAGCCTACCCCTAGGCCAAACTAAGTATGCAGAGAAGTGTGCAGGGTTTGCTTGCTTTCTGTCTTTTCATGGCGTTTCCTTTTTCACTGTCTTCTCTAGCACTATTTTTTCCCCTTCTCCTTTCTTTTTTCGTACTCTCAAAACAAGTTATTTGAGGAAGCCAAATTATTCTTGCCAGAAACCTAAGTGAGCTTCACAAAGCTTTTGAAATGGAGGCTGAAGGAGGTAGACAGCCCACTTCTGAATTAGAACACATTGTAACTCTAGAAAATGTGTAATTTCCAGTATACTGTCCTGAAAATAAGAACTGCGTCAGTTTTCTCCTTTGCTAATGCATATTCCAATAAACTGTTCATATTAGTTTGTAAAGGTGAACTAGTTTCAGTGATAACTGCCATGTTTCTTAATTCCAGGAGTTCACATTCACATTTCTGGTTTTCTTGGAGGGGAGAAGGAACATTTTGATTACATAGGAGGCATGGGGAAGTGCCCATTGAGAATTTGTGTAAAGCCAATACAGGTAATTTGTTAAAGCTGACTTTGACTAGACAGTGCAATAAGCCAAAAAGACAGCACAGAAATGTAGACTACACTGCTAATATCAGCTTTCTTCAATTACTCAGTTCAAATGTAAATTTAAAAAGACATGTATGCAGAATTAATTTTATCAGAAAACAAATGTGGGATTTAAAGCAATGCTGTAAAGATTATAGAATTGATGTCTATAATTCATACACGGATAAGGGCAAATAGTATTAATTGTTATGTTGACTTCATGTTCTGTATATTGCTTTGGGCTCTAGTTAGGATTGAAATTTTAGCACATGAGATGGAGTAGCACAGATTAGGACTCAAAATAAGATAAACTCACCACTGTTACATTTAATAGGAAATAGTAAGTGACATATATAAATAATAGTTCAATATCTTTTTACTTCTCCAGTGCATATAATATAGCCTCAGTTCTGAATTTTAGTTAAGGTTAAGTATTATATTTCAGGAGACCAAGCACAAATGTTTTCTAAATGAACCAATTAGAATTGGAAGGGGAATTATAAGCAGTCCAGGTTGCAGTTCACCAAGACCATATCGTCATTCAGTAAGGACCAGCGGTGGGTTGCTTCCAGTTCCACCAGTGGCGGGAGGCTTGGCCCACTTGCACAGGATGCTTCTGTGCATGTCTGCGTACAAACCAGTAGTAAAGGTTTTAGAACCCACTACTGGTGAGGACTTCACTCTTCCCCTGCCCTGTGCAAATTGCATCCACTTCAGCTCCGTCCCTCCCAATCAATTTTTTTTTAATTTTCAGAAAAGAAAGGAGAGGCATAGCCAATTGAAAAAAAAATACTAATGGCTATGGGGGTAATGGCAGAAGTGAGTCCAGCAGAGGTGAGGCAAAGTTGACGGCAAACATCTGCTGGGGCAACCCTGGACAGCAGGAGTGGATGAATACATGGCTTCTTTCTTGTGCTTTGCAAGGATGGCCAAAAGGCAGAGAAAGTGGGAGCCGAAATGGAGGCAGTTTGTGCAGGATAGAAGAACGTGACTGCAGGATGCTGTGACAATCATAAAAGTGGGCCAGTTGCCAAGCAATAGGATGCTTGGCTCATAGCTAGAGGTATAACAAGCAGGAAGAGGGAGATTGTGATCCCCTTATATAGAGTGCTGTTGAAACCACATTTGGAATACTGTGTTCAGTTCTAGAGACCTCACCTACAAAAAGATATTGACAAAATTGAACGGGTCCAAAGACGGGCTACAAGAATGGTGGAAGGTCTTAAGCATAAAACATATCAGGAAAGACTTAATGAACTCAATCTGTATAGTCTGGATGACAGAAGGAAAAGTGGGGACATGATCGAAACATTTAAATATGTTAAAGGGTTAAATAAGGTCCAGGAGGGAAGTGTTTTTAATAGGAAAGTGAACACAAGAACAAGGGGACACAATCTGAAGTTAGTTGGGGGAAAGATCAAAGGCAACATGAGAAAATATTATTTTACTGAAAGAGTAGTAGATCCTTGGAACAAACTTCCAGCAGACGTGGTTGGTAAATCCACAGTAACCGAATTTAAACATGCCTGGGATAAACATATATCCATTGTAAGATAAAATACAGGAAATAGTATAAGGGCAGACTAGATGGACCATGAGGTCTTTTTCTGCCATCTGTCTTCTATGTTTCTATGTTTCTAACTCAATCTGTATAGTCTGGAGGACAGAAGGAAAAGGAGAGACATGATCGAAACATTTAAATATGTCAAAGGGTTAAATAAGGTCCAGGAGGGAAGTGTTTTTAATAGGAAAGTGAACACAAGAACAAGGGGACACAATCTGAAGTTAGTTGGGGGAAAGATCAAAAGCAACATGAGAAAATATTATTTTACTGAAAGAGTAGTAGATCCTTGGAACAAACTTCCAGCAGACATGGTAGATAAATCCACAGTAACTGAATTTAAACATGCCTGGGATAAACATATATCCATCCTAAGATAAAATTCAGAAAATAGTATAAGGGCAGACTAGATGGACCATGAGGTCTTTTTCTGCTGTCAGACTTCTATGTTTCTATGTTTCTATGTTTCTAAGCGTTCAAATTTTAATCATGTGATCACAGGGACATTGCAATGATTGCCATTTTGAGGATTCATCATAAATAAATTTTTTCAGCATCTTTGAAAATTTGGATGATCATTGAAAGAATGGATGTAACCTGACTACCTGTAAGCTTAAATGAGCTTACATGAGCTGTGGTGGCACAGTGGTTAGAGTGCAGTACTGCAGGCTACTTCTGCTGACTGCAATTTGGCAGTTCAAATCTCACTAGGCTCAAAGTTGATTCAGTCTTCCATCCTTCCGAGGTGGGTAAAATCAAATTATTGGGAGTAATATGCTGACTCTGTAACCTGAGAGGGTTACGGAATCAGCAGCTCTGTCAAGTGGTATATACATCTAAGTGCTATTGCTATTAAATATCATTTTGTTATTCTGAAAATAAATTCAAAAGGCACACATTATCTACTGAAACAGTCACCAGCAATACTACAATTGGTTTAATTATATGGTCATGTCACTAATAATATATTCAGTTGTCAATATTTTAGTACATACCTGCTCATGAAATAACATGTATGTATCCAGAGACAGTTGCATTCTATCTCTTTGTATTTATGTGCCTTTCTTTGTAAAGAGGCAGGAGTTTTTCTTCACATACAAGAGTTTTTGGGTGTGGGTGCTTAATTTCTTTGCCTTTCAAGTGATCAGGTTTTAACTGAGTGGCTTTAACTAAAGCCTTTGGAGAGGTGACACAATGTTCTTCAGATTTTGCAGTGCTAAAGGACTGACTGGGACGGTTTTCTCTAGAGTCATTTGGAAAAGAATTCAAAACTGGACCTTTGTTAGAGGTCTCTTGATCGAAAGATTCACCAGGATGATTTTTTATATTTTCTGATTCTGTTTTGCCAGAAGTGCCTGGAGGATTTGTACCCATCTCCTTAGATAACAAAGAAAAGTCATTACAGTTGGTGGATATTTGGTGTTCATCTATTGAATCCAAGTCTTTCTCCTTGATCAAAGTTGCCTCAGATTCATTAGGAGCAATGTACATCTGCTGTTCAACTCTTTCTTCCTCGGGACAGGCTTCAAAAAAACATTCAATGTTTTCTGCAAAGTCCAGAGGAACAGGAGTACTGCTCTTTTCTTCAACATATTTAGTCACTTCCCCACAGTCACTATCATGAGAAGAGAGTGAAAGGTAAGAATAAAAATCCCCCTTTCTAAGTTGGATTGGCCTGTGAGAATGTTCTAGAACCTTTTCTTTGATCTGGGCTAATGAATGTGGAACAGCAGGCTCGCTTTCAGGCTGCGATTTGTTCTTTAAGGCTGTGGAAGCCATGTCAATTATCTCCATCACAAAATTATGCACTGAGCAATCTTCCCCATTTTTTTTATCAAAAGCAACTGATTCACAGTTGCAACATGAATCATGACTGCTAGGAGATGTGTCTTTTTCTTCTTCATTTGATTTTAAACATGCACAGCAATCACTAACAGGCTCCCCAATTCCTGTTTTACTTTGTTGATAATTTGGAGGCAATTTTAGTAATGCTGTACCTGGTGTACTGTCTTCTTTGACATCTGAGTCAAATTCTGTGATAAGATTTTTAATACACTGGCCATCATACGGAATATGATTTTGATGCTCTTTTGGAGAGCTGGTTATATTTACTATTTCTTCACTGTTAATATGAGAATCTTTTGAACTATCAGTAAATGATTCACAGATAAAATCTTCATTTTCATTCTCTTTCCCATCTAATGTACTAACAGTTTTGGCAGATGTTGAAATAGGTTTTCCATTTAGACTCTCTTGAGTAACTGCAACATTTCCATTCTCCATATCATCTACCAAGCGATCTTGCAAAAGCTGAAAACCTTCATTTTTTGCCTGTCTTTTTGTCTCTGACATACGATTCTCCAATTCATTCTTCCTGTTGCCATTATTTTGCGAAAACTTACATATGGAATCACTCAAGAATTGTTCAATGTTCAATGAATCTTTTGGTTTCAAAGTCTCACCACTTCTTAAGTCCTTAAAGCCCTGAATTGCACCATCCACATGAGGTCTCCTCTTCTCCTTTGTCAGATATAATTTAGGTGTAATCCAAGTGTGGAGTTCTTTCTTAATGTAGTCAAGTCCTGACATTAAATTGGAGTCTTCATAAATATCCTCATCAGTTGCAATACTGGAATCATCATCTTCATCTTTCATGCCCAGCTCTTCCTCAGTCAAGGTAAGAGTAGAACTTGATAACAAATCGCTATCGTCTTCATCATCAGTGCAAGCGGAGGTACAGGAAACATTAACAATCATGCTAACGTTGATATCACTCTCATCAGCAACAGACCGATTGAGGTGCTTTCTGAATGATGCATTTGAATCTAGCACTTTGTTTCTGTGCATTATAATATCTTCAGAGCAGAGAGACAAATCATCACTGCTACTTAACTCAGTGAGAGAAGCAGGTGAATCTTCATTGACCGAGGAGGCAATATCCAGGGATACTTGGCCAGTCAGGGGCATTCTTTGAAAAGTGCTTTGGAGGTTGATATCAGAGATGCTCTGCTTTATTTTTTGATCTAAAGGACTTTGGATATTTTCTAAGCGGTTCAAAAGATCCAACGTCCTTTTACTGAGTTCTCCAACAGAATCACTACTTGCACTTAGGTCACCGGAGTCATTGCCGCTAAAAAGATCTTCATTGCTCTTGTAGGGATTTAGCCAGCTCTCCAAGGACGTGCTACGATTAAGACCGTCTCCACTTCTAAATACAGTTAAACCAAACACATCACTTGTCAAAGAAAGGGAATCTAAAGAAGAGCTGTGAGATAGTGTGGAAAGCACTTTCCCGTTTGTTGTGTCACATAGTTTCTTTAAATCTTCCACAAACTCAGTGTGTTTAAGATCAGCATCATTCCAGTCAGTTGGTAAAGTGAGCTTTTCTGTATATGATTTTAACTCCCCAGGTTGATTTCCAGATACAGAGGGAACTTTGTCAAAATAAAAGCCATGAAGCAAGTTGCCTTGCTTGGGTGTTTTTTCTGACTGTGGTTGCTTTATAATCCGTGGTAGCTTTAATTTAGAACCTTGAAGATATGAGTAGTCATAAAATGTAAAAGCATTGTGTTTTCCTTGTAATTCTTCTGCACTCACAGAATCATGGTGGGCATCATTGTCTACAACCTTTGTTTTGTTACTAAACTTTGGTTCTAATGTAGTGACGATATCAAGGCTTTCTTCATCTTTCTGCTTAAAATTTTGTTTTATCACATCAACTATATTCCCTAAATCAGAATCTGAAATATTAGGCATAGAATTATCTTCTATTCCATCAGGATCAGGAAACAATTCAATTTCAGAGTTGTTGATAACTTTTGGCTTTCTTTCACTGATTACTTTATTCTGACTTTCAGAACGCCTGGTGATGTTCCCGCTATGATACATATAATTCTGTGGTTTTGCCAATGTGGTGCTTCCCATTAAATCTGGCAAATATTTTATAGATGATAAGGAAGAATCTTTATTTGTATCTTTGCCTGCAAGAGTTGAAGGTGTAAGACTAGAGTCTTTGGATGTGTTTTTCATGAGAGATATATGATTTTTTCTGGAAAGTTCAACATCGTGGAGACTAAATACTTGGTAGACCTTTGCGCCTGAAGAAGATGTAATTCTTTGATCACCGAGACTGTCTCCATGAATGTTAGGGGCTCCTTCTTGTTTTGGATTACCATTATCAGATATTTCAGGTGGAGAATTCAGCTTTGTGTCATCTTGTTTTGGTTCAGGTTCAGTAAATTCTTCATTAATACTAATTAACTTATTACTTATATCCATTTCATCCCATTCTAGAGCATCTTCACTTGTGCTATTTAGCTCCATTAAACCAGGATCAATAACATTCAGGGAGTCCTGTTTAAAAAAAGAACAGAATTATTAGTTAAAGCAGAAGTATTAAAAAACATAATTTTAATTCAGAAATCTAACATCAAAACTGGAACATATAATAGATAGAAAGCCTATTACTCATCAATACTACAGTGCAATTTGAAAGAAATACAGTGAATAAGTATGAATAAATTTATAGAATACTGAGATTTGACACAGGAACCAAGTTTCAATTGATATTCAGGTATGAAGTTAGAGGTGCTAAGTGAGGAATCCATTAACAATGGGGAGTCCAACAGAGCCCCTAGACAAAACTTATTTAAGCAATTTAATTAATTTAATTAAACTGATTTAATTAATTTAATTCCAATAAGTATAATAATGTATTCTTTATCACCTGCTAGCTGATCATAATTAGAATGAAATTTACACTCATGAAACTAATGTTGGCTTAAACACACAATTATTGCTTTGGAGCATGGTCCTCTTACATTTTGCACATATCTCAGGGAGATAAGTAGCTCTCTTTCAAATCTTTCTGAACAATAGTTATACAAACAACTTAGTAGATCAAGAAAGAATTGAGCTGATGATCCATATAGAAAACAGTTCAGTGACACTTATGTCACAGCGACACAGTTCAGTTCAGCGAAACTTATGTCACCATATTCCCCACTAATGGTGAGGAATATGGTGGCATATTGCAATCAGTTTGCCAGAAGCCTGACTAAAGTTAGATATACTCCAAGAACTCTCAAGCTATTTTATATTTTTCAAGTCAATATACTGTTGCTGACATCCCATCAACTAGACAATATATGCAATATACTGATCCACATTCAATATGCTTTATTCATAATGAAAGAACTATATCAAGTCCCCATTACAATCCATCAAATCTAGATTTTACATTCTGCAACATGAGTAGATCATAAAGAGCAATCAGGCTGCTTAATGCTTGTGTGCTAGACAGGTTCTTATATCAGTTCTCTAGTTTCCCTATATTCAGCTGGGCAGAATATTTATTTGAATTTCTGTTTGGTTGCTCGTAAAAGCAGCATTCAAGAAATTATAAGTAATAAATCTGTAAAGCAATCTTTTGATTGTATTAGTTTCATGTGTTGCTAGCTTTAAAAATATTCTGAAAATTTATTAAATAATGATGCAAGATTTTAGAAAGTTGTTTTCCAATTCACATTTATCCAACATTTAATCACACATATCCTTTTCTAACATTTTAGAAGTGTACTCAACTGTGAACAAAAAGTAAACTACAATGATTAAATAAAACTAAAAACTTCACCTATTCCTTTTTGATCTTATAATCAGAATGGTATGCTAGAGATTGGAATAAAAATGCATTTCTAATTTTCATTTCTCAACTTTTAGTCTATCATGTCATTGCTAAAATTAAAAAAACCTGGCTATCTTAAATATGTACAAATAGAGGGCAGACTATGTGTTTGAGTAGAGTTGGCCTTCCATAATTCTCAGTTAACTGAAGGAATGCTTGGGTGGTGGAGTTGTAGCTAGAAATGTCAGATTTATCTGACAAATTTCTTTTCAAGTAATAAGGACTCTGGCAATATACAATATGTAATTCACAAAATCCACACGGACTTAAATATTTCTCAGCTCAAATTTCATTTAAAAATATATTACAAAAAATGAAATATATCCAAGCAAAGAATAACACATGATTCACAGAAAATATGTAAAGGAAATAAAAATCTAATATTTCTGCAGACTGAATATTGAAAGAACTATACATCCCTGATTGTTACCAACACATCTGGAAGGCACCTGGAAATAAAAGGTTGGTAAAGGATTTCAAGTTTTTAAACTTTCTACATAAAAGCTCCACAGTTAGCTCTAAAATGATGTCACTGGAGCTCCTCCTTTATTCAAAAGTATATATCACAAATAACCTCCATACATTTTAAAACTAATAGCCTTCTGTAAATTCCATAGAGTTTGTGAATTATTACTCGGTCTCTTTTCAAACGTGAAATATTTGTTTCTTTGGTTGGGAAGATAACATTTGGACTGTAAATCAACTGTTAACAGCCAGCATTATTTATTCTTCCCATTGTACAAATTCAACAATGCAAGTCCCACTATGATGCAATTTTAGCCCACTTATCTTAACTGTAGATCCACTTTAATATAAAGGTTTTTTTTGTCTCTTATATCATTTAAACTATGTAAACTTTTTAAAGATAAATAAAAAGATCCATCCTTGGCAACAAAAAATTGGTGCTACCCACATTAGTGTTTCATTTGCTTTCACAGAATCAAGCAAGCTATTAAAGGGGGGCAGAGGTATGATGCAAAGTTTGGACTGCAGGACTGCCTTTATCTCCTCATAAATATATTAAATTTAGTCACTTCTTGATACTGTAAATGAAGCACAAGGATTGGCTGAAGTCTGTGTTGAATGAAGCCTGAAGAAAGCTCATGCTTTATTTATTTATTTTATTTATTTATTTTGTCCAATACAAATTGAAAGTTAAAGAGAATAAAAACATGTAGTAGTAAATATCAGGGAAAGGATAGAAGAAAAGATATGAGAATAGAATACATCAATGAAGAGTAGAGGAAAGGAATGCTTTGAATAAGGAATCAAATACATGGACAATAATACTTGGCTGAATGAAGCTGAACTGGATTAACTTTGGACTAAAACATTTCATGAAGCCACATTTTCAACCGAAGATGGTTTTAACTGGGGGTTTTTCTCTTCAGCTCTTATGTAAATAGTAAATCAGAATATCCTCTTTACTTTGGGATACTATTTTAAAGTAAAAAAGCAGAGGTAGTGCACCTATAGTTCTTCACATTTACAATGAGCAATTGAACTCATGACATTTCTTTTTTTGTTATAGTATCCCATTTAATTCTGGAAGAACTCAAAAATTAGTAGAACATATTGGAAGTCATAACATGAATAAATAATACTGAAATTACTATTATTTAAATGTATTTAATGCTGTAGAATTACTGCAATATTATTTATGTTCCACATTTCTCTACCATAATGTTATGTCATCAGAAAAAATGTTCCTCATTAAAGTGGTAGATACAATATTTTGGGACAACTGGAATTTTTTTTAATTCAGCAGTGCATCAAAACTATATAATTGGAACCTGTTCTGTCTGGGTGCCCCCAGACTTCAACACCAACTGGAAAAAGCAGCCAGACACGCTGGTAAAGCAAAAGCACTTTATAGTTTGAAAAATAAACACAGAGAAAAACCTGTTCTTCCCAACAGGCAGGTTATGAGGCTTCACAGTAAAGTCCTGACGGCCAGACAATACAGCAGACTTCTTGCTGGCACACACACCACTGTAGAGAATAAGCCCCCACGCCTTTTCCCCCAAGGTTTCAGCCTTCAAGGCCACAAGCCAGAATCAGAGACGCCAAAGATCACAGCCAGGTCCCAGGACTCCCAAAGATAATACTCCACAATACAGGAAGGGTGGGTCTGCCTTTTCAGCCTTTCTGGGGAGAACCACACCCAAACCCAGCTGTTACCTATTTAGGACTGGAAGTACCTGGCTAATTGTCCCCTTCGTTGTGCTGCTCTTCTCTGCCTGTGATCGATGATGGCTTGAGCATTTTCATCTAAGGACTCCAGGCTGCTTGCTGGGGAGAGCTCCACCCCGGGGGATTCTGGCTGATCTCCCTCTCCCTCGGCCTGATATTCCTCCTCCCCTTCTGCCTGGGCCTCCTCCTCCTCCTCCTGTTCCTCCTCCTCCCCCTCTGAGCAGGGAGCCGGCAGAGGTTCAGCCGTTCCCTGAGGAGCCTCAGACGGAATCACAACAGGAACCATAGAGCAGTCACCCTCTTGTTGTTTTTTTAAATTCTCCTATGGACCATATTGTACTATATTGTGTCACAGCTTGAACTAATTTGGGGGGACAGGAGTCATTGATTATGTGTCAGTGGATTCTGGTTTATCATTTTTATATTTGTAGTCAATTGCTTTGTAATTTGATTAATCGTTTTAATTACATTGCAGTTGCTTCATTTATTTAATTGAATGGATCATTTAAGGGTTATTGTTTCTATTTTTAATGACTTGATACCACTTTGCCTATAATTCTAATAAATTCAAAATTGTTTTTCCTTTTTGATGAAGACGTTCTCAGGAACAACCCAAAATGAAGGGAATTTTTTTTTTTTTTAAAGAATACTTTTAATAGACAATTGGTTCTCTTGATGGCTGCCTGCAATAGAAGATGGGGAGAGACCTCCACTTTTCTCATGTCATGCCAAGTGACTTGCTGGACTAGTTTGTTAGCAGACGTAGGAAAGTTGTTTGGTATAAAACATGATCATCTTAATGAGTGTGCAAAATATAAATTTCCCGATGGAGTGGCATTGAGCCTCGGATTTGATATGTCAACGAATAACAGCTTAGCACATAACAGTGTTAATGCTTATTCTCTGAATGAAATATTTCTATAGAAAAACAATTATAATGGAAGGTTCATGAGGTTTGTACCTTGGCAGACAAAGTCTGTGGTGTCATTTTAACATACAGTACTGTTATAAACAGGACAATTTACAAAAGCAAAGCCTTTGCACCACATGCCGTTCTCCATTAATACAGTTTTATGGGTTTGAATATTGAGTGTACATGTTTACTTCTTTTCTGTCATATTCTCATCATGCACTAAATAAATAATAATGAGTTTGAATGACCCATTCAATCATAAGTGTATAGGCTAACCTAAACTGAAAGTTTGTTGGTTAGCTATAATTTGATATGTTGTGTGGTGCAATCATAAGAATGACACTGTTGTTCCTTACAGAGGTTCAGTAATAGCCCTCCACAAAATTAGATTAAAACACAAACACAGAGAAGGAATTTCCCCACCAGAAGAATTCTGCATTTAAAAATGTGTTAGTATGCTGTGCATTTACTTGGATAAAAATGATCATATTTTCAGATCCACTCCTGCCTAATTCATTAATGTTTACTTGGAACTTCTTGTGTTGTAGCCAGAGAATATCCTCTTCATTCAAAATGCAATATTATACTAATATGTAAAACAACAATTATGTTTTATTATGGCTTTGGAGAGGAAAAGGTAATTATTCTATCTCTAGAACAATTATAGTTAAAGTGGAACACTAATTAGTAGCTCTGTTTATTCTGAAAGAAAATACAATTTAAAAGGTTCTTTAAAAAAAAAAAAGAAATAGTCATCATGTGTGTGGGATGTGATAGCAATAACAATTCTACAAATTGAGATGGTATAGCAGTGTAAGCTAGTATGGTTTCTCAAACACATTGATACTCCAATTCGAGTAAATAATTTCAATAGAAAACAGTGGTTATATTTTGCAGAAGAGATGGAGTAACGACACGGACACAAGAGCTGGATTTAAACTGGGTCATTTTTATTAACACAAATTAGCATAATTTATTCAACTAAATTAGCATAAATTAACATACCTAACTATGACCCCACAATTGACCTGCAGGGTCAAACAATTGCTTCCGGGGCGAAAAATGACGTCAGATAAACTTCCTGGGCAACTTATGGGCGTAGCTCCATGCTAGTCCAGGTGAGGGACCCCTCCCTCACCTGAGACCCTGCCATGCACTTGCATGAGGGGGGTCCCGCCGGCTAACCCCTAACAGGGGACTTAAAGGTGCGGGACCCAAAGACAGGTTCCCCCCCAACTGCTCAGGTCACTTCCACCACAAGCTTGGAGAGAACCTGTCAATCATCCCCAAAGATGCCCAACGGAGAACACGCAGTTGCTAAATCACCACCCAGTTTTCTGCCCCTAACCTGCCACGGAGCGGGGGTCAGATCTCTATCTTGGCTCCCCGACTCCCCCCTCTACCTGCGCCAGCTCACACAGAGACCCCTGCAGGTCCCGTAAGAAAAATGGTGTTCCTCTGTTCTGACAGCGGAAGACCAGCAGCCAGGTAAAGAGACAGCTGATCTATGGTGAGGAGGGGATGGGCCACTACCACCCCACCCAACTCTCTGACTACTGTACCCAGGGCCTTAATGACTCCACGTCTAACCTGGTGAAGGGCCCTAAGGGAAATGGCATCCTCAAGTGATCCTCGTGAGGATCCAGACCACACCACTTGCGTGGTGGGCCCCACAGTGCGAAGCCACCGCAGGTCTTCGCGAGCCTGACGGATCCAAAGTAGACCCCAGGCCCACACAGGTCCTTGCCACCGAGGTGCAAGACCCACCACCTGGGCGCAGCAAAGGGATGCCGCCCTCCCAGGACCATCTGGGCGCAGCAATGGGATGCTGCCCTCCCAGCACCATCTGGGCGCAGCAAGGGATGCCGCCCTCCCAGCACTATCTGGGCGCAGCAATGGGATGCCGCCCTCCCAGCACGCATCTGGGGGCAGCAATGGGATGCCGCCCCCAACACCTACTGGGCGCAGCAATGGGATGCCGCCCTCCCAGCACCAACTGGGCGCAGCAATGGGATGCCGCCCTCCCAGCACCAACTGGGCGCAGCAATGGAATGCCGCCCTCCCAGCACCATCTGGGCGCAGCAATGGGATGCCGCCCTCCCAGCACTATCTGGGCCCAGCAATGGGATGCCGCCCACCCAGCACCAACTGGGCGCGGCAATGAGATGCCACCCTCCCAGTACCAACTGGGCGCAGCAATGGGATGCCGCCCTCCCAGCACACATCTGGGTGCAGCAATGGGATGCTGCCCCCAACACCAACTGGGCGCAGCAGTGGAATGCCACCCTCCCAGTACCAACTGGGCGCAGCAATGGGATGCCGCCCTCCCAGCACACATCTGGGCGCAGCAATGGGATGCCGCCCCCAACACCAACTGGGCGCAGCAATGGGATGCCGCCCTCCCAGCACCAACTGGGCGCAGCAATGGGATGCCACCCTCCCAGCACCTACTGGGCGCAGCAATGGAATGCCGCCCTCCCAGCACCATCTGGGCGCAGCAATGGGATGCCACCCTCCCAGCACTATCTGGGCACAGCAATGAAATGCCGCCCTCCCAGAACCACCTGGGCGCAGCAATGGGATGCCGCCCTCCCAGCCATAGCGGCAGAAACACCTTTCCCGCCGCACACCCCTTCTCCCCCAGCCAGATGACAACGACCCATCTGCCGACGACAGTTGGTCCCCCCCGACGGTACTTGTTGCTGAGTGGCCATCCCAAAAAACGCTCCATGACCCCAGAGCAACACCGTCAGTCTCATCCAGACGGGGTTGCATAGAAGAGGGCTAAAGGTAAACCTGGCCTAACACTCACCCCAGACCCTCAGCCGGCCGTTCGTACCCTCAAACAGGCCGCTGACTGCCAGCGGACGACTTCCCCGAATCCTTCGTATCGAGAAACCGTAATTCCGCGCTAGTGGAAGCGCCGATACGGAACGAGCGTGCCATAGCCAGCGGGATCGATCCTGGCCTGTCCAAAAAACCTGGAAACTAGAACCCAGCTAGACTAAAGGGATGAAATGAAAGGCACGGAGTGACTCGTCAGCCTGTGATACGGCCCTGGCCTTGCTAACCCATAGGGCCCCACCAAACCTGACACAAGCCACTGCCCTAAAAGGACGGGCCTCGTACAGAGAGGCACACAGACCGTCCAAAGCCTGACTAATCAGCGACAGCTGCTGCACCATCAGGGCCCAACGAGCATCGGAGGAGACTCCTCTCCCAGCCTGCCCACATCTTCGGAATGCGGAAGTCACAAGAAAAAATCAGTAAACCCCCCCCCCGCCTTGGACCGAAAGGCGAGGCCGGCTAACCTGGACCTAATAGTCCTAACTGAAAGGCCACGCTGCCTAAGCTGGACACAAAATATGGCCAGGTATACAACTGGGGCAGGCCCACTATAGGGGTAACCCTTATCCCGCATGAAATCCCCAAACTCTTTACCTGCCAGCTGCTAAGCCCCCAGAGTGCCAGGCACCCCAGAGAGGGCCATAGCCCAGCAGGCCTCTACTCTCCACTGCCCAGGAGCCCACCCAGGCTCCAAGGGGGTCGGGAAAAGCCTCAGGCGACGCACGTGCCCACGGGGCCAGGGTCCAAAAGCCTGGACAACTGACCATGGGACAGGCGACAGCAATCCCGTTATCCAAACCCGGGGACATGCCTAGCCAAAAAACAAAGCGTTCAGAGACAGGCCCTGTGCACAAAATGGTGGACAAGCCGCATGACCCTGTCGCTCGTAGAGGACAGGGCACCCACAACATGGACCACTGCCAAGTTGTCGCACCAAAAGTGCACAGTCCTGTCCCTGAACTGCTCCCCACAAGGCTCTAAGGCCACTACCAAGGGAAAGAGCTCTAAAAAGGTCAAGACCTCAACCAGGGGGGGAGCCCTCCATTCCGGAAGCCAGACAGACCAGCACCACTGGTCACCTAACACAACCCCAAAGCCACAAGTCCCTGCAGCATCCGAACACAACTGCAAATCAGCTTCCAAAAGAAGCTTGTGCCTCCAAAAGGACAACCCATTAAAAACGCTCTAAAAAGTCCTGCCATACGCAGAGGTCAGCCCTGACCCCGGCGCATAAGCGGGTACGATGATGGGGCAAACGTAGCCCCTACATCGCGCTATACAACCTCAGGGAAAAAACCCGTCCAGTCACCACGACCCGACAGGCAAAATTCAAAATCCCTGCTAATTCCTGCAGCTGCCTAAGAGTGACCTTCCTGCAGCCCAACACAAGATCAAGCGTAGCCCGGGTCTAGACTAACTTATCTAGGGGCAATCTAGAAGATTGCTCCTCTGAGTCCAATTCAATACAAAGGAAGGTAATCTTGGTGGCTGGGCCCTCGGTCTTCCCAGGGGCTAGAGGCAACCCCAACTGAGCACAAAGGGCTTTGAAGTCCTGCATCAGAGCAAAACATCACTCTGAACACGCAGGCCCCACCATCAAGACATCATCACGGTAGTGAACAACCGAACCCAGACCACTTCTCCTCCTGAGCGCCCACTCCAAGAAGGTGCTAAAGCTCTCAAAAGAGAGCAACCCATAGGTAAAGCCCTGTCTACATAGAAACCGCCCTCAAAGAGGAAGCCCAAGAGCTCGAAGTCGTCTGGGTGAATGGGGAGAAGCCGGAATGCAGACTTAATGTCGCATTTACCCATAAGGGCTCCAACCCCACTTCCTAACTATGGCCATGGCCACATCAAAGGATGCGTACCGGACCGAACAAAGTTCGTCAGGAATGAAATCATTCACTGACTCCCCTTTTGTAAAAGACAAGTGGTGAATCCACCAACATTCACCACTCGCCTGTTCGGGCCTCCTTCTTCATTTTTTTCCTAACAATGTCTTCATGTCCCACAACCGGTCTAAGGTTGTCAAACACGAAGGCCTTCCTAACCCCCCTGTAAGGGATCCTAAAACCCCCCAGAAAACCTAGCAGAAGAGCGTCCGCTCTCTCGCGAGAGTGGTAGTTTTTTAACCAACCCTTAAGAACAACAAGATTAATTGAACTGGGGCCCATTACCCCCAGCAGGCGGCCTCCAGCCTGACCTCCACCCTTCTGGTCCTTCCCTGTCTTAGGCCTAGGACAAACGAAAGCGGCATGGGAGCCCCAAACTGAGGACGGCTCAAACCGCAAAGGCTCCGAAACTAAACACCCCAGGTCCCGACGGGTAAGCCGTCACTGGGGCCAGAGCCATAGCAGCTGAAGCTGGCAGGGTCCAACCTCCTGTCCTAGATACCCCGGGCCCCAACGGAAAAACCATCGTGGGAGCCCGAGGGAGGGCAGCCGTAGCCGGTGGGGACCACACCTGAGTACAGGTGCCCGCCGGAGACCCTAAACCATTGCACTCACCCCCGAAACCCGGCGGGACAAAGGCCTGCCTGGGCCAAGGAAGGAGTGCAACAGAGGTCGAATGTGTTGCGACCTCACTGCCCCGAAAGGTGTATAAGGCACCCAGGGTATTGCCAGTCCCACGGGGCCTGGCAAGGCCGCCACCTGCCCGGGCTGGATAACCACTAGGATAGACCTATTTTGACCTTATTTTGGCCTCATCAGCTGGCCACACCCGCACTGGGACTTGAACATGCAACCTTTGCCTTACAAGGCATAGGATTAACCTCCAGGCTACAGTATCCAAACCCGCTTTGGGTTTTTTATTTTTTATTTTTTATCTATCTATTTATTTATTTATTTATTTATTTATTTATGTATGAATTTATTTATGTAATTTTATTGTAGGTGTGTGTCTTTTTCTATTTTTTGAACTAGGGGCCAAAGCCAAAAAGGCCCCGGCCCCAAAAGAAAATGAAGGCCGCAGCCTAGAAAGGCAGAGGAGTAGGAGTAGGGCTGCTACCCATCAAAAGGGAGCCCAAACTGACCCCCACCGCCCTCCTCGCTCCCGAGGAGAAGCGGGGCCAGCCATCCCCTCCCCTTACAAGGGCCCCCATTAGCCCCAATTCCCAGGGGAAAAAACGATCGCTCCCCCACCGGGAGCCCCGGCCAGGTCCCGAGGGAGAACTGCCACTGGCAGCCAAACCTCCGGCCTCCGATGAGGCAGAAGAGTCCTTTCACCGGGGGTGGGTGGGGGGTGGCCTCTCCACCGAACCCCAGCCGCTACTGCCACACCACAAAAAAGGCCTCCAACAAGGCCGCTGTGCCACGAGGCCGCCCAAAATGGCGGCCGCAAGCAGACACCCGACCGGGTGTCTGCCTTCTGCTGAGGTCCGGGCGAAAAGGCCGAGCTCGGGCCCGCGCACCCTTAAATAGGGCCGGCAGGCCCCGCCTGGACACGTCAGCAGTCAGGCCATGATTGGCCTGATTCTCGGCCGAAGTCTCGCCTCGCGAGACTTCAGCCGAGACCCAAGATGGCGGCCGCCAGGAGTCCAGTGTCTCCCCGACCCTCCTGCAAACATCGCCAGCGGGGTGAGTCCGCTGGCGGTATTCTTTTATTTCATTTTAAACCAATTGAAATGACGATCACTGGGTTACACATCAAATTGCATAGTAGAGGATTTGTTTCTCCTGATAACACCATACAGTAAAATTTATTGAGAATAGCTTCTATTCCTTTAAAATTGACTATTTGTCAAAGAGTTACAAGAGTATATGCAAATGTGTGTAATTTTACGGTATATATTTAATATGTGTGCATGAATGCTTCTATCTCTGTCTATGTAGCTAATTTAGAGTGTTGTGGACCGACAGGAAAGAATTGTTTTATTTGCTAGTATTTTAACTTTTTTGGCCAGGGATGGAAAGAACTGTCAATTCTTTCTTTCTTTCTTTCTTTCTTTCTTTCTTTCTTTCTTTCTTTCTTTCTTTCTTTCTTTCTTTCTTTCTTTCTTCCTTTCTCTCTCTCTCTCTCTCTATCTCTTTGTCCCTCCCTCCCTCCTTCCTTCCTTCCTTCTTTCCTTCCTTCCCTCCTGTGCCAAAATCATTTGGCCAGAACATACTGAAAAGGGGGTTGTTGGAACAGGCTTGGAACACAAACGTCTCTGGAGCTGACATTTTTGGACCCAATGAAAGCAATGAAAGAAACATTTTTAAAAAGTAAAGGCTAGCACCAAAAAATAATCAACTTACTCTCTTGAATGTACTTGTACTATTTACGTAACCTAATAGCTTTATCAAACTTTCTGGGGCCTCTGGAAAGTTCCTTTGAATGTTGAATGTTTTGATTCTTACAATTTAAATGTATAGATCGGGGTATTTAAACTTGGCAAATTTAAGACTTGTGGACTTCAACTCCCAGAATTCCCTAGCCAGCCATGGAATAGATAAATATAAAGACATAGATATACATTGCTACAGTACTCTGAGGCAAATTCCAATATTAGTTTACTGAAATATTTGTAAAATTATAAACAAAAAACAGCAAGCATTTTTGTGTCTATTCTGTTTAGGAAACAGGATCTTGACTATTAGAGCTGGTGATTATCATGACATTAGCAGCTATGTACTAATCCAGTTTGTGTTGCATTTTAAACAATATTTGTACATGAATGATGCCAGAATGTGAAAACATGGTATGTATTTGAATATTCACTCTCCTCAGATAAATGCAGTGTGTTCCAATATATTTGTTCAAATCCATACTTTCTTTTTTCACTATGGATGACCCGTTGGATGTTTTATTCCCAAACTGCCTTCCATTGAGGACCTTATTGAGGACAAGTCAAAAAGGGGCCATGAAAATATTTACTGACCCTTGGCATCCTGGACATAAATTGTTTTAACCCTCAAAACGATGCTCTAGAGCACTGCACACCAAGACAACTAGACACAAGAACAGTTTTTTTCCTGAACGCTATCACTCTGCTAAACAAATAATTCCCTCACCACTGTCAAACTATTCACTAAGGCTGCATTTTACTATTAACCTTCTATCACCCATCTCCTCCCACTTATGACTGTATGACTGTAAGTTATTGCTTGTATCCTTATGATTTATATTAATATTGATTGTTTCCTGATTGCTTATTTGTACCCTATAATCAACATTAAGTGTTGTACCTCATGATTCTTGACAAACGTATCTTTTTCTTTTATGTACACTGAGAGCATATGCACCAAAGACAAATTCCTTGTATGTCCAATCACACTTGGCCAATAAAGAATACTGCTCTACTCTACTCTCTACTCTACTCTACTCTACTCTACTCTACTCTACTCTACTCTACTCTACTCTACTCTACTCTGTATAAAATCACATCCAACCTGGGACTGTGGGTCAATATGCAGGAAATAAATTGAGATTGAGAGGCCACTGTCACAGTTTCCCCACATTTTCCCTTGTTAATCTTAATTAGATTATAAACTTGAAGGCACACCCAGTTTCTCTATATCTCTACACAGATCCTTGTTTGTTTCAAGACCTTGAGTTTGTAGGAAAAGCTTGTACTTTTTAAAATTGCCTTCCATTTCACAATTGCTCCAGCATTGGGAGGTTTGTGTGCATGTGTGAAACCATGAAAGGTGTATTTGTGAAAGCAGCACGCACACATGCACAAACCATCCCCTGTTCCACTCACCATCACCATCATCGCTGCCTGTGCACCAAGTTGGAAAGATTGGGGAATACTGAACTATAACAGCTTAGAAGTTAGGAACTGGCATTATCAACAGAAGAAAATTAGTGTATTTCAGAACATGCTATAGTTCGCAAGCAAAGGGATGGAAGCGCTTTCCAAAATGGCATAGTAATTTTAATCATAACAATGGTCGGATACCAAAAATTTTATGATGGAAGTAAAAATAAAAAGCACCCAAATGTTAGCTAAACATAAAGCTCAAAGGCTTCAGCAACTCTGGCACTAACGGAGTTGGCAGAGCTACTCTGCCAGAATAGCTGGCAGGATAACATTGATACTGATTCCCAAAGAGACAAATATGCTAGTCTTTTGCAGCAAAGTTAACAAAGAATCTTGCGGCCTCTTAATATCTTAACATAATTATTGTAGAATAAACTTTCTTTTACAGGCTACACAGATAAGGGCACAATAAGCCGCTCCAAGTCTCCGGAGAGGGGCGGCGTACAAATATAATAAATAAACCAACAAACCAACAAACCAACAAACCAACAAACCAACAAACCAACAAACCAACAAACCAACAAACCACTATGGTTAAAAAAAAGTAGCAACATTGTAATTTTTGTTATCCTTCTTCATCATATATGGGGTAGGCTAAAAATATTGCAAAATAAGTAAATAAGCAGAATGATTCCTTACTGATATAAATGGTACTATGGCACAATATTCCATAATGTTATTTAAGAAGTGTATTAAATGTGCACACCGTATTGTGCAGGCTATGCTTCTAGATTGCAGGCACCGATCAAGTTTGGACCTCTTTTCCAAAATTAACTTTTTCAAACACAAAACTCTAGGGTCTTGCTATACTGCTGAGTGAACCTCCTACAGAGGGAATGGTTCTATAAACTTTAGGAACTCATTTATTATGTTGCTCGATCAGACATTGCATTTATTCACACAGTACTTCTATAAAGCTGAGCTTTCATTAGAGCCATTGGGAGGCCCAGATCTTTTTCTCTTAACTTGAGAAGGTGAAGCTCAAACAGATAATTAACCATGCAACAATGAGGAGGCTTGCCCAGTAAGCAGTAGTGTGAAAACAGTTACTCCTCACAAAAGAGGGGAAATTAGCTGGCTGGATAAAAGAGGAAGTGTCAGACTGGAAGACTGAAACACAGAAAGGAGGACTGCCAACTTAAGCAGATAGCTCTGATGCATCATTAATGCCATTTTTTAAATACCCAAACTCCACAGCTGTCCTCATCCAAAAGCATTTCAAACACCACCCATTATGAGGAACGAATATACCACACTGAAACAATTGCCCTTAAACGTCCCGTGTTCCTCTTTTTAATCATTGCCAACAGCAAAATGTCATAAGCTCTCAGTGCAGCATCTTAGTTCCACACGTCAAGGCAAACAGAACTTCTGAAAGAGAGAAATTCACTACATTTGTTACAAGAAAACATATCAGGGTTGGGTTTTTTCCCTCTTGAAGACTAATCTCTCCAGAAACAGAACGTTAAGTTTGATTCTGTTGTTTTCATACAGAACAGATTTAATTTATTGTGTGTATTCCTTTTCTAAACTACTTTATCTAGAACGGTGTTCCCTGAAGCAGCCCCCCTTTTTTGGCAGAGGTTCAGGTACATGCAGTGCCAAAAGAAATAGAATAAACAAACACTGCTTAATGCAGCTGGCTAGGTAATTTACATATTACTGCACACCAAACATAGAGACCTGAATATGGATTAGAGCTCCTGTTATGACACAAATGCTATATAGATAAAGAAAATGAAAATTCTAGCTACCCCTCAATTTACCGTTCTCAAGAGTGACATTTTTCTGTGCAATATATGTAGAAACATGTATGTGCATTTTAGGAATACATTAACACCCACAAAAGAAAATTATTGGGCAGAAAAATATATGTGAGAAAATTGATACTCTGGGTGTTTCTTCATAGCCTTGTACAGGCATTTACCTGCAATACCTGTAGGATTAAACCAGGAGCCATACAGAAGCTTCTCATCAGCCCAGCTATTTTATAGTTCTTTGTTACGGTAATTTAGTGGGAAGATCTGAAAACAAGCCTATATCACTGAGAATATTTATTAAGCATTTATTAAGCTCATGAATGTCTGCTCATACTCATTGGCATTGGAAATGTTGTAACATGCAGTCTTAAGCTACTTAGAGAATGTCAGAATGAAATTAGTTATTTAAAAAAATTAAGTACCACTTATTTATTAATTTATTTTAATTTATGCTTCAGTGTATTGTGAATTAATAAAAGCATTGGGCAAAATACAAAATAAGTAAGACATCTGTCTTGATAGCATTTTGAATCAGGAATGGACATATTTATTTACTTAATCAAATTTGAGATCAAATATATGGCTCAGGGACTATTATATGACCTGTATAATCCAGTACAAAGCTTCAAATCAGTTTAATTAATTCAGTGAAAAAACCTTTTAGCAAATGTTCTCTAGAAGTTCAAGGCAGCTTAGCAAATGTCTGTGTGAATGTTCGTGTGTGTTTTTTTCCCTTAATTTTATTGTAGTTAGATTGAGAGACATTTATTGATCCAAAAAAAAAATCCAGTATTTCTGTAAAGTATGATGACTCATATCTAAAAACAACAGCTATAGAATGGCAGCGCCGGACTTACCCGGCAGCAGGCTTTGCTGGAGGGACCGGGAGACACGGTCCCTCATGGCGGCCGCCATTTTGGATCCCGGGCGAAGTCTCGCGATGTGAGACTTCGCTCGGGAGGTCAGGCCTAATTGGCCAGGCTCCTGATTGGTCCGGGCGGGGCCTGCTTGCCCTATATAAGGGCGAGCAGGCCCGGGGCTCTCCCTTTTCGCCCGGACTGCAGAGCCTCGAGCAGACATTTGGTAGTCTGCTCGCGGCCGCCATTTTGTGCCCAGCCTCGTGCGAGGCGCCATTTGGGCCTGTTGGATAGCGAAAAGCCTTCTTTGACAGCGGAGCCAGCATCGGCTGGGCTCCGCTCCGGTTTGGAGCCCTATAGTCTCGCCTTGGGGGTTGTGTGGGGCGCTGCCTGTTGGTGGCCTCGCAGGCCCTTGGGGGTTTCCTGGGTGGTTGTAGGCCTTGTTCATAAAAGGCCTGGTGGTGGGCCTTGCTGCCGCCGTTGGGAGGGGTGGTGGTGTGGCCTCTTGGGGGGTTTGCACCTCTGAGGCCTGCTGCTTAGGGCAGGCCTTGCCTTGGGAGGGCAGGGTCCTTTGGGGGGTTTGTCCACGCCCTCTCCCCTTCTTTGTCAAAGATTAGATTCATAAGTCAGGGTTAATGGCCCCGAAAAAACGGCAAGCTCAGGCCCCTCCGGCCCAACCGGTGGTGCGGCCTAGGAGGGTTGCCAGGCCGTCTGCCCAGGCTCGGGCTGCGGCAGAGGGGCCCCCGGGGGTGGTCCCGGCGGTGGGGGGGGATTTATGCCCACAGTCCCTCAAACCGAGGTTTCCCCTTCTCTTTCTTGGGCCAGGGTCCTGGAGCGGCTCGATGAACTGGAGCGGTGGCGGTCGGGTGCAAGCCCGGAGGGGCTTCCCATGACTGCTACCGCAGCATGGGGCACCGTCCCCGAAGAGGAGCCGGCCCAGGAGGGGCAGGTTGCCCACACCACACAGCTGGCCCACACTGGGCAGACGGCCCAGGCGGGGCAGTGGTCATCGTTGCAGGGCCCAACAAGGATGGGCCCCCCGTGGATGGCTTCTACCCCTTACGGGGCGGGTGAGGTCGCACCACACGTAGGCACTTCACCGCTCCTTCCCATGCAGGGTCCCGGGTTCATTCCCCCCGCATTGGGGAGCGGAAACAGCTTCATGGGGGCTGCTGCGGGCGCCTGTGGACAGGTCTGGTCCCCGCCGGCCCTGCCAGTAGGGGCGCCAGGGGTATCTTTCACACCTGGGGCGGGGGTGGGAGGTTGGATCCCTCCTCAGTCGGCCATTATGCCACCGCCCCCTTTTGTGTATCCACCGGGGCTTGGTGTGCTGGGATCGGGGGCCACCACGGTGTGGGACCCGTTCGCCAGCATCAAGCCTGGGGCCATCCCTTGTGGGTTGCCCGCGACGCCTTTAGGTTATCATCTTCACCCGTCAGTGAAGGAGGCCATATGGCGGGGGGAGTATGTCGACCTTTTCTCCATTTTAAACAGGGAGGTCCCTAAACAGGACAAGGAGGTGGTGCCTGGGGAGAAGGTTAAGAAAACAAAGGTCACAAAGTGTTTCAGCTCTTGGCTGTACGCTTTTCTGACCTTTGCGTCGGTGGTAATACAGAGGCAGCTGGGTAGGGCCGCTGCCTTGCTGAAATACATCGACCTCATTGCGAGGGCCCACTTTGAATATGGGGGTACAATATGGAGGCATTACGATAAGGGGTTCAGGATGCGTATTGCCCATGACCCCTACTTGCCCTGGGATATGGTGGTTCCGGACCTTTGGTTCCAGGCCACGCATATGTCGGGGAAGGAGGGCTGCGATAGGACCGACAGCGGTCACTTTATGGAAGAGGAGCCCGTGACGCCCACGCCGGCCAAGGCCGTGGCGGGCGTCGTCGGGAAAGGGGCCTCTTTGGTGTGTCACGAGTTCGCTGCAAAGGGGGCGTGTTTTCGTCCCATTTGCAGGTTTCGTCATGCATGCGGGAGTTGTGGGGGGAACCATTCCACAGCCGTCTGTCCCCGCCCCAAGAAGGGGGCTGAAAAGAAGGGCGGGGGTCCCCCAAAGCCTCCCCCACCTGTTGGGGGTAAAGGGGCCCAGCCCAATTAATTTGCAAGTTCTTGAGGGTTGGTTGGGTGACTACCACCCTCGCCCGAGAGCGGACGCTCTCTGGCTAGGTTTCTCAGAGGGGTTTCGGATCCCTTACATGGGTGTTCGGAGGGCCTTCATGTCTGACAACCTTAGGTCGGTTGTTGGTCATGAAGACATTGTTAGGGAGAAGATTCGGAGGGAGGTGGCCGAGGGCAGGGTCCTCGGGCCCTTCCCGGAGCCACCCTTCCCGAATCTTCGTGTTTCGCCCTTAGGTGTGGTCCCCAAAAAGGCGAGTGGTGAATTTAGGTTGATTCACCATTTGTCTTTTCCCAAGGGGGAGTCAGTGAATGATTTCATTCCTGACGAGCTTTGTTCAGTCCGGTATGCATCCTTTGATGCTGCCGTGACTATGGTTAGGAAGTGTGGGGTGGGAGCCCTTATGGGTAAATGCGACATTAAGTCGGCATTCCGGCTCCTCCCCATTCACCCAGATGACTTTGGGCTGTTGGGCTTCCATTTCGAGGGGGGCTATTACGTCGACAGGGCCTTGCCTATGGGTTGCTCTGTCTCGTGCTCTCTTTTTGAGAGTTTTAGCACCTTTTTGGAGTGGGCGCTCAGGAGGCAAAATGGTCAGGGTACTGTCGTTCACTACCTTGATGATTTCTTGTTGGCGGGGCCTGCACATTCGGAGCAATGTTTTGCTCTCATGCGGGACTTAGAAGCCCTTTGTGCTCAGTTAGGGGTGCCTTTAGCCTCTGAGAAGACCGAAGGCCCCGCCACCAGGATTACCTTTCTGGGTATTGAATTGGACTCAGAAGAGCAATCTTCTAGATTGCCCCTAGAGAAGTTGGTTAAGATTAAAAGGAAGCTTGATGAGGTGCTGGGCTGCCGGAAGGTTACCCTACGGCAGCTTCAGGAATTGGCAGGCATTCTTAATTTTGCCTGTCGGGTAGTTGTTCCTGGTAGGGCTTTTTCCAGGAGGTTGTATGACGCGATGAAGGGGCTCCGTTTGCCCCATCATCGTACCCGCCTCTGCGCTGGGGTCAGGGCTGACCTCGGCGTGTGGCGGGATTTCTTGGTCAGGTTTAATGGTCTGTCTTTCTGGCGGCACGAGCTTCTTTTGGAAGCTGAGTTGCAGCTCTGCTCTGATGCCGCGGGGACTTGTGGTTTCGGGGTAGTGTTAGGTGACCAGTGGTGCTGGTCGGCATGGCCTCCGGAATGGAGTGCCTCTTCGTTGGTTAAGGACCTGACGTTCTTGGAGCTCTTCCCCTTAATAGTGGCCTTAGAGCTTTGGGGGGAGCAGTTTAGGGACAAGACCGTGCACTTTTGGTGTGACAACCTATCGGTTGTCCATGTGGTGAATGCCCTGTCCTCTAAGAGCGACAGGGTCATGCGGCTTGTCCGCCATTTTGTGCACAGGTCCTTGTCCCTAAACGCATTATTTTTGGCTAGGCACGTCCCCGGGTTGGATAACGGGGTCGCTGATGCCTTGTCCCGTGGTCAGTTGTCCAGGTTTCGGACCCTGGCCCCGTGGGCCCGAGAGGTGCCAGAGGAGTTCCCCGACCACCTCTGGAGTCTGGGAGGGATCCAGAGTGGTGGAGAGACGAGGCATCCCGGGCAATCCCCTTGTCTGTAGCGCCCGGCACCCTTAGGGCATACCAGCGTGCGGGTAAGGAGTTTGGGGATTTCAGGCAGGGCAGGGGTTACCAGCTTCGCTGGCCTGTCCCTGTAGAGCGCCTGGCCGAGTTCTGCGTCCAGCTTAGGCAGCGTGGCCTGTCAGTTAGGACGATCCGGTCCAGGTTGGCCGGCCTCGCCTTTCTGTCCAAGGCGGGGGGGTTTGCAGATTTTTCGGGTGACTTCCGCATCCGGAAGGTGCTGGAAGGCTGGATGAGGGAGCAAGCGGGGGCCCCTGGTGACACTCGTCGGGCTCTGGCGGTGGAGCAGCTGTCTTTAATCAACATGGTTTTTGGCAGTCTGTGTTCCTCATTGTACGAGGCCCGTCCTTTTTGGGCAGCGACTTGTGTCATGTTTTTTGGGGCCCTTAGGGTCAGCGAGGCCTGGCCTCATCTCAGGCTGACAATTCGCTCCGTGCCTTCCAGTACGCTGATCTGGCCTTTATACAAGGGGGGGTGTCCCTTGTGGTAAGGCGGTCTAAGACAGATCAGCTTCGCAGAGGGGTTACCATCTAACTTAGTGCGGCCGCCGACCAATCGGTGTGTACGGTGGCCGCCCTACAGCTTTATTGTGTCTGCGGGGGTCAGGTCCGGGGTACCTGTCTAGGCATTGGGACGGTACCCCTCTGACCCGTTTACAATTTTGGGCGTTAGTATCCAGGGCAATGGCCCAGGTGGGCATGGATCCCGCCGGTTATGGAACGCATTCGTTCCGTATCGGCGCCGCCACTAGCACGGCACTTTCTGGTTTCCCGGCCCAGTGGATTCGGGAGATCGTCCGCTGGCGGTCAGCGGCATATTTGGGTTATGTTAGGCCCGCTGAGGATCCTAGGCAGGGCTTAGGCTAGGTAACCTCTCTGTGTGTGTGTCCTCTTGCAGGTCCCCAAGCTAACATGATACCGACGGCGCTGCTGTGTGGCCACAGCATGATTTTCTGGGCCGGCCGCCTGGCGGCCAGGAGCGCCGTCGGGACCCAGCTGTCCCTGGGGCAGTGGGTCAGGGTTGCCTGGATGGGCCGGAGAAGTATGCGGTGGGAGGGTCTCCTACCGGCGTTGCTGGGCGGTCAGCATTCTGTGGCTGCGCCTAGCAGTATGGGGGGCGGCTCCTGGAGTCGTGCCCAAGTGGGTTTGGGTGGGCAGCGTCCTGTGGCCGCACCCAGGTGGCTGGTATTGCACTTAGGTGGCAATGACCTGTGCATGCTGGGAGGCCTGGCGCTGATCATCCAGGCACGCGAAGACCTGCGAAGGCTTCGTGAGGTATGGCCCACCACGCAAGTGGTGTGGTCAGAAATATTACCTAGGCTTGTGTGGAGGGACGCCTCTTCCCTTAGGGCCATTCACCGGGCTAGACGAAGGGTGAATAGGGCTATGGGTAAAACAGTTGGGGAATTAGGTGGGGTTGTAGTGCCCCATCCCCTTCTCACAATAGACCGGCCATGGCTTTACCGGGCCGACGGCGTTCACCTGTCAGAACAGGGGAATGCCATTTTCTTACAGGACCTGCAGCGGTCTCTGCGTGAGCTGGCGCAGCTAGAGGGGGGAGTCGGGGGGCCAAGATAGAGATCTGACCCCCGCTCCTGTGGCAGGTTAGGGGCGGAAAACTGGGGTGGTTTAGCAACCGCGCGTTCTCCCTTGGGCATCTTTGGGGATGATTGACAGGTTCTCCGCAAGCTCATGGAGGGAGTTTCTGCCTGAGCAGCTGGGGGGAACCTGTCTTTGGGTCCTGCACCTTTAATTCCCGGATTCGGGTTAGCCGGTGGGACCCCCCTCATGCACAGCATGGCAGGGTCGCAGGTGACGGCCTGGCCCTCACCTGGACTTGCATCAAGATACGCCCATGAGTTGCCCAGGAATGTTTTTTGGCATAACGTCATTTCCGCCCCGGAAGTATTTGTTTGACCCTGCAGGTCCATTTCCGGGTCATAGTTGATTATGCTAATTTATGCAAAGTATTGAATAAATTATGCAAATTTATGTTAATAAAAATGACCCAATTTAAATCCAGCTCTTGTGTCCGTGTCGTTACTCCGTCTCTCCAGCAATAAACCATATGTAAAAAAATGAAATTAAAGACATTTTGAATCTAAGCTGAATAAACTTGTGTTTCCAGAAGATAGATGCTTCAGAATGCCATGATATATAGCTTTGACCTGATACAGTAAGGGTGTTTTTCCGTTCATAAGGCATCTAATACCAGGACAAGAAAACACACACACACACACACACACACACACACTCCTCCAACTATGAGACTTATTAGAGGATTGCATATGTGTGTGTACATTCTCAGGAGGAGCAAACACTACTGACAGGCAAGAAGAAAAGGGATTCCAGGCCTTTGTACTGTGCCTTGACCCTAAAACAACTATGATAATGAGCAGTCTACAATAACAGCAAAGATATTCTATTCTCTCCTGCAATAACATTTGAGTGTCTAACAACTCAGATTATGCCATTCTTTCAAAATATTTTTTACTACAGCCTGTGCAATTAGTGCAACAGTAATCATATTAAACCCTTGGCATTACTAGAACAGAGATTACTTGTAGACAATACTCATTGCGAGCTTTTTGTTCTAAATTTTTCATGAGTTTACCAAAACTTTTTCAAAAGTTTTATTCTTTTTCTTTCTCCATTAGTTCCTTCTGTTTAAAATAATTACCTCATTTGCCATTAAGTCATTCAATTAGGGATTGCCCATACTAAGTGACAATTTATACAAATAACAAAAACGATGGCTCTTCCATTTGTGTCTTTAGTAGATTCCTCACCTTACACCCCCCCCCCAAAAGTATGTAATAACCATCAGACCACTTATTTGTTTTGCTTATTCTTAAAAGGAAAGAACAAGGACACTATTAGGACCAACTTTACCAAGACGTGTTTTCTTTTCCCAAAAAAGGCACAAAAGGAGAAGTGGATGAGGATATCGGCTTAGTGGCAATGCATCATTTTAACACATTTTGTTTTCCAGGTTTGCTTTTCATTCATTATAAAGAATCTGGGATTTTTCCCAACCTCTCTCAAATGGCACTTTCAGCAGCCTCTTTGACTCCTAAGAATAAGCAACCAAGAGAAAAGGCTTCTGGAAAGAAAATGCTTCGTAGGTTTTTTTGTTTTGTTTTTTTTGTTTTAAATAAGCTGTCTCACTACTGCAGATTTTTCCAAGTTCTTACAACTCTAATTAAAATGTGGTAATTGGTTATGTTACCTCAATTACCATGATGCATGGACACTGATGCAGAGCGACACCAATTGAATCCCTTGGGTGTTATACCCCAAGGCCATCCCATTTATTGTGGCCTTATTATTTTCAATTATGTGGCTGGATGTACAGCATACTTTCAAAGCCAACACACATGGGAATTGTGCTGGACACACAGAACAGTGTACTTACAGAAATGTTCAGCGGTAGATTAAAAATTTGCATGATGGAATGGAAGTGCTTCTCAAAACCACATTAATAATACGAGTCAGGAATATTATACAGAATCAGTAACAGGCTATCAGGCCATTCCAAATTGATACTACTGCTTCAGAATGTCTGTTTCTCTGTTGGGAATTAGTAACTTGTAGATTGCAACCCAAGCAGGTTGTAGCTGAGATAAATTTGAAGTCTAGGTCAGTTAAATCAAAAAACAGGAAAGGACAAAAATCCTTTCAAAGGTCCACTAGAATTGCTGTCCAATAAGTTCAAATAAATAAAAATAATAACATGCTTACTTTGTAAGATTTTTTCCCCTTCTTCTTTCACAGATTTATGTTGGGAGTGGGTGGTTAAATTAAAAAATGTGTTTTTATATTTTAAAATATATTTAAGGAGCAATCGTATGAAAACTTAGTCAGAAGCAAGACTATGGGCTGGATTTATTTATTGCATTATGCCTTGTTTGTTTAACTGTGGTTTATATAACCATGGTTTATGAAACAAACAACTGTCACAAAACATTAAGCTACAGATCATTCCATTTATTCACACGATAGCAGGATGTACTAAACATGTTAAATGAAAACCAAACATTTTGGATTAAAATATGTTTTATCCGCCCACATGGTTTGCTGCCTGAAAAGTAAGGACAGGAATATGATATAGTGTATAATTTATTTGTTTGTTTGTTTGTTTGTTTGTTTGTTTATTTATTTGATTTGATTTGATTTGATTTGTATGCCGCCCCTCTCCGCAGAATGGATACATCTCTCTAGAAAGAATGGATTTAGAGCAAGACCTGGCCAGTGAATGGGTAGCTTAAACGCAAGGGTGAATACCTCACACTGTCTATTTTTTTTTTCCTGGATAGGAGACAAAAGAAGCATCAAAGCAACTGCTGGTTAAGCCTTCTATGTTTTCATTTTCCTCAGGAAATGAAAAAAAGAGATAGCATATAAGGGTCTAATGAATAAACTGGCCTTCGGGGGGGAAAATGAGGAAGAAGGCCAGAAAAATAAGTGTGGGGTCTTCTTGTTCAACTGACATTTTCTTTTCAAAGTCGAGTATAATAATACAAAATTGTTCATATTTACATGTATTTATTAGGAACAGTTTAAACATTTCCAAGTTTCAGCTGGGAAAACATTAGCTTTCAGTTCCTTCAGTTAAAGGGGCATTAAAATGTCACTTTCACAACTGATGTAGTATTAAAAAGTTTTCATCAGAATATAAAATACTGTATGGAACAGCTATAAAATACAGACAATTACACAGACACACATATGTAAACACACTATTAAAACAGAATAGTTTAATCTAAGAAAAAGATTCCCTGAATTACTAGTTTCTATCCAAAATTTAGAGCATTCTGTTCAAAATACTATTTTTCATAGATGCTGAATGCAACTCCCAGAATGGTCAGGATGGCTTTAGAATTCAGGGAGTTTTAATTCAACACAATGGAAAGACTTCCTCAAAGGAAGAGGAGTTTAGAAATCCTTATGAATCACACACACAAGTAACATATTTCAGAACCTTTAGAGAAGGAAAGAAAGTTTGTAACCAAAGGAAAGAATAGTGGATTAGCAATTAGGCAACTGGATGGATTGAATTAATTTAGTGTTGCTTACTCATTTGATTTTTTGGGAAATGTTAAGATGGGCCTGGAAATCCACACTGTTCTTAGACCCAGCATGGAATAAACTAATGGTTTTGTTATTGTTATTAATGTTCATACACCTGTTTTGAACATTGAGAAATTGGCATGCACTAATTACAAAATTGAGACCCATGATGTATATGTGTGATGTGTTTTATCTTTAAAATAGTTACACATTCAAAAGAGGGGGGAAAGAAGGATCATGCATTAATGCCAATTTGGGAAAGTTAAACTAAAGTATAAAGTCCTTCTTTCTAGAAAATATTAAAACACTGGTTGTGTCAAGCAAATTCAGGATTCACGGTGAAAAGAAAATAATTGCTTAACATGTCTTTTGATCACCCAGTGCTTTTCATCCAAAAAAGGAATATTAGACAGCCAGCTAATCGCCCCAACCTGGAGTTCTTTTGCTTAATCTTTCCTCCTTTGGGAGCAGGGGAGGAGGAAAAGAAAAAAGATACAATACTGAAATTAAACAGAGAAATTAAACACCCGATTAAATCTTTGAGCAGTAATAATAGAATGCCAGTAGATACCATTAGTAAAAAAAAAAATAGATAAAGGAAAATATTAGAACAGCACTTTAAAGAAAAGCTCCTAACCTTCCATATTTCATGATGTAATGATCCAAGGAATCTTTTTCCATATCAGTGACTTAATAATATCAAGTAAGATCAGAGATGCAAACACATCCGCTTTATTTTACATATTACAGTATATTTTGGACAACCTCAATTAAAACACACATACACACACAGTTTCCCAGGGAAACCTATTCATTTGCCAAGACTGGCACAACATCAAGCTCAAGGAAATAGACAAGGCAGAGAAAGCAACTTTGGGATCAACCCAAGAAATGACTACACAGGAACTGAATGAAAGTAAATGCTGTAAAATGCCAGCTTGGAATTGGGGGACAGTGAATGCAGCAGAAGTTAACGAAATTCAATTCCAACCAGAACATTTGGATTTTAAGAACTCTTTCATCACTGGAAAAATACTTACATACGAAGGCCCACATTTTTATATGTTTGCAGCTACAAGTTTCCACAAAACAAAAATATCATCTGTGCTCCAAATCAAACCTAGAAAGAAATTTTGATAGATGCCATATCCTGGCAGGAAGCAAGTTGTGTTCCCTACTAGGTAAAAGATAATTCAGTCCAACAAACAAGGCCAGGTTTTCCCAGGCAAAGTGGGAACAAAGCAGTGTGGAGCTTGTGAAGTTCTGTCCTGAGACAAAGGAAACATAGTCCCCTGTCCTTTTGCTCTCCTATATCTCCTATACCTTTCTTCTATTCCTATATCTCTTCTTCTATTCTTTCATTGATATGTTCTATTCCTATATTTTCTTTTCTATTCTTTCTTAGATATATTTTACTATGAGTATCTTCTCTATAACCTTCATCATGTATTTTACTATGTGTAAATAGATATATACCTATTAAAACCCTCATTGTGTATTGGACAAAATTAAAAAAAATATAGTGCTACCTCACCACCCCATCGATTCCTATCCAAATAAAGTCACAAGGCTACTTCACTCCTGTTGCAGAAGCAGCATTCACCTTTGATTAACACACATCCACTTATTTAGAGGTCCTGCAGTACCTCCAAGCAATTGCCTGACTGGAAAAGAGAAAAGTGGTTCCCATCAGCAGCACTCTTGTGTGTTCAGGTTTTCCCATGGCTGCTCCTTGCCTCTGGTTGAGGCAGAAGAGAACAGGACCTTCTAGAAGGTGAAATTGAAATGGAAGCACAAGACACACAAAAACCCAGCCCACTGCTGGTTACAGATGTTTTAAATGAAACAAGATCACTTTCTCTGCTCCTGGCCATATGTCATATATTCACAGCTAAAGTGTATGAGAACATAGGGAGTGAGACAGAAATGGTTTGCTGCAGGGTTAGCTGGAGTTGCCATACTTCTAGTGTGCTATTCATAGAATAAAATAGAATAGAGTAGAGTAGAATAGAATAGAATAGAATAGAATAGAATATTATTGGCCAAGTGTGATTGGACACACAAGGAATTTGTCTTGGTGCATATGCTCTCAATGTACATAAAATAAAAGATAGGTTTATCAAGAATCATAAGGTACAACAGTTAATGACAGTTCGGTTACAAATAAGCAATCCAATCATCATCATCATCATCATCATCATCATCATCATCATCATCATCATTTATTAGACTTGTATGCTGCCCCTCTCCGGAGACCCAGGGTGGCTCACAATATCTCAAATCATATTAGAAGCCAGTCAATATATTATGCAAAATCAAATGACTGTTGGGGGCAAAGGTGAATTCTGCAAAGACAGCAACCATACTGTAAGTCTGCTTCTTCAGAAAACACTTCTTCTACAGTGCATAATTAAGCTGTGGAATTCACTGCACCAGTGAATTAGCTTTAAACATTAAAGCTCATTTTAAAAGCTTTAAATAGCAATTGAATATATTTCTGATCTATCAATGGCTCGAACACATCTGGCTTCCAAATTAATGGCAGAACAAAGATGGTTGAGGCTAGAAAAGCATCTCATTTTCTACTCTGAGATCAAAATGCTGAACAAAGATGGATCTTAGTCTGATCCAGCAGAGCTATTTTTAAGTTCTGATCTTTATTTTAGAAATGTTTTGAGTTGCCTTGAAAATACTGGCGAAAAACCTGAGATTATTAAACTAAGCTGATCCTGTCAATCAATGGGTAAAATCCAAGAAAATGGATGACAGTACTAATATTTGCCAAGGATGATATGACTGTTCTGCAGTACAGTGGGTTGGAAAAGATTAGATATAAAACAATTCTAATACAGGTAACATTTGATTTATCCAATCAATTGGGCCCATAATTTCAGTTGTAAGTTGGTGTGGTCATAATATGAAGCATCACATGACAGGATCTGAAAGTACAACTCTTTTTTGTTACAATGGTCATTAAGCAATCATCATAAACCAGATGCATTTTACTCAATGATGTTTTTGCTAAAAACTGGAAGAACTGCTGGATATCAGCAAAAAAATAAATGTCAGAAATCATGATTATCTGACTGTGGGATGCTGCAAATAGCAGTAAAAGTGAGCTGGTTGCCAAGTTTCCAAAATGTGACTGTGGGGATGCGTGTAGCTTTGTAACTCTGAAAACAGGTCATACATAACTCTGGGGATGGTTCATAGTAACTTTGAACCATTGTTAAACAATCTGCCATAAGATGACTATATCTATAATACTACAAGCTCAAACGCAACATTTAGGACCTCACATTTTCCTTACTTTATGATTTTATTAGGGATGAACATGGCAATGGTGCTATAGCAGAAGAAAAAATAGAGAGTATTTAGATATGAACTAGGAGTCACTGGCAGGTAAATGATACATACCTAAAACTACTTTCTAAACTGCAAACACCAATTCCATAGACTTGCTCCTGCTTCATTCCCTATCACAACACTAACTGAAAATTATCCCAAAAAAGGCAATCCCAGATGCTAAAAGAATGTCTACCCTTGATTTACCAAAGAAAGAAAGAACGAAAGGGAGGGAAGGAAGAAGGAAGGGAGGAAGGGAGGAAGGAAGGAAGGAATTTTTAGACTAAATGTTAAGAAGGACTTATGTTATTTATCTACCATTAGTTTTTGTTCTCCAGAAATAATTTCATTCAATACAGACATTAAACAATATAAAATACAGAATTGTATTCTTTAAAATAATTTCTGTCCAACCCATTAATCAGTTGATTCCATCCATGTGGAAATTAAGATGTGAATTTAGAAGAAAAAAATCCCCAAAACAAATTATTTGGTTCCTATTGTTATTCTTGCTATAGCATATTTTTTTTAAAAAAAGGTTGAGACAACGGAACAGTAAGTCTAAAGGGAATGGATGGGAAGAGAGGGAGGGAAAGGGAGGTAAGTCAGACAGGTATCACTTACTGGATGCTTTGCCAACTTCTTCTGCAATCTAGTTTGCCACTGGACTGCTTGCATGATGATAGCTTCCCACCTTCTTTCAAGATTTACAATTATCAGCTGCATCGACTGATGGTCCGCGTTCAGATTACAGGTATCCTGATCATCGAGGAGGTGTTGGCACAAACGTAACACTGAGCCTACCCCTCGACGCCTCTGCTTGATTTCACAACACAGAGACTGTGGACAGAAGAAGGTTCAATGTCAATATACCATTATTGATTTTAATGGATTCTATGGTCACCTTTTGTGTTTTGCATTTTGTTTTGGTTGTTGTTAAGCCACCTTGGGCTTTTTTTTTGTATAAATAGAAAGGTGGGGTATGTCACACATATAACCTTTATAACAGGTAGTCCTCGACTTACAACAAATCATTTTAGGAACCATTCAAATTTACAACGGCACTGAAAAAGTGAACTTAAGTCCATTTTTAAATCACTTATGACGGTTAAAGCATCCTCACAATCGATAAAAATTCAAATACTTGACAATTGATTTATATTTATGACGGCTGCTGTGTCCTGTGGGTCCGGTGATCACTTTTCATGACCTTCTAACAAGCCAAGTCAACGGGAAAGCCAAATTCACTTAACAACTATGTTACAGCTTAACCATCACAGTGATTCATTTAACAACTGTGGCAAGAAAAGTAGCAAAACAGGGAAAAACACACTTAACAAATGTCTCACTTAGCAACAGAAATTTGGGGCTCAATTTTGGTTATCAGTTGAGGACTACCTGTATATTGTACACATACCTTTCAAGAATGAGTTGTAGATTGCAGCAGCTCTTGAGTGAACAACAGTCAGATCAAAATGCAAATGCGTTCCTGTAAAGATGGATAGCTAATTTTGAAAATAATATATCAGTGATGTGTCCCTTCTTTGTTCAAACGTTTTAGAAGTCTTGTTGTTGGTGCCATAGACTTAAGTTGTTTATATTCACTAAGACAATTTTTTTTAAAAAAGATTGTTCCCTAATTAATTTTTTTTATTGCTTTCTTGGATGAATTTACACTGTTTCACAACCGGACAGAAAGGAACTGCTTGGAAAGTTGGAAAGCTCCAAAGGAAGGCCTTTTATTTTTCAGGACAATGGCTTACATCAGGAATATATTTGTAAACAGATTCCTAACTAGAGTGATGAAGCCTACTTTGGATTGATCTTAGTCTTCTGCATAAGCTTTGGAAATAGATTATTGGGGGGGATCCCTCCATGACATATATGGGAACGGATGGATCAAAGAAGAGGGAGAGAAAAATGTTATCATCTTGATCTCTAGTTAGGATTTATGACATGGGAACCCTACATGATAATAACATCCTGACATGATATGTCTCTTGCTGGGCATAGTGGCAAGTGGTCTGCAGCCAGTTTATACACAAGGCCATTTTTTTCCAATCGACTCTGTCCATCAATCTATTCTGTGCCTGCAGAAGGGTACCTGCTGAGGCATGATGGAAATTCAAAGACAAGTGCCTTCTGCAGAAGCTTCCCCTTTGTAGAATGTCCCACCACCAGAAATAAGATCTGTATTCCTCCATCTTGATTTTTTAGCAAGCTGTTAAACACTTGGCTTTTCCAAGTATCTTCAAGATGATGGAGTTAAGTTTGAATTTAATCATAACATGTATAAGGGCACTAGCAGTACTGATGTAATGTACTGATTGTCTGATAAATGGTTTATACCATCTAAAGACATATACACCACAAGTATTGATATTTTTGATTGTTTATTTTATTTGTTACTGATTCCTTGCTTTAAACTACTTAGGGTTTGAAGGAGTGAAGCAGTATAAGAGCCTTAAAATACATATATAAAAATTTTAGAGAATTGGCTAGCATAAACAATTGATAAATAAATAATGCTGTATGAATTACTTTACATGGGTGGTTATAATTAGTGATGGGCGAACCGAACCTGCACAATTTGGGTCCGTACCGAATTTTGCGGTGTTTGGTATGCCGAACCCGAACCCCAAATTTCTTGAAACTTCGGGCAAATTTCGGGGTCGTGTTCGGCGTTCGGAGCTTTGACATCACTGGCAGGTTGCTAAGGACACCAAGGTGATCACTTCCTGTATTCCATGGAATCCAGGAAGTGATCACCTTGGCGTCCTTAGCAACCTGCCGGTGACGTCAAGGCTCTGCCCCGGAATCTGTTCGTGGGAGGGATTCCCCAGCTCCTTCAAAGGGATGTCTTCACGTAAAAATAAACATGATTCCCCATTCGGGTTCGGTTCGTATTCAGCTGAATTTTGCGTAAAGTTTGTCCGAACTTGCCGAACAAACACATTGTTGGGTTCGCCCATCACTAGTTATAATCTTATATCTGGATTTGGCTATTATAATTTCACCTATGCAGAGCTACCCTTAGTTCTAATCCTATATTTAGTATAGAACTGAGGAGAACGCATGTATCCCCTTGTAAAAAGCATTGCAGGGGGCAATATCCTGGTGAAAACCAAAGGGTTTTAAAATTCTGTATGGCTTTGGTTCAGACAACCTGAGAGAACACACAGGGTCCATAAGACATCTGCTTCTAATTCAGTCTTTGAGGTCATCTGAAAAGTTTTATCTACAATTGCCATGGCATATCCCATAGCATCTCACAATGAAGTCTTTTTTCTGTAGGACCTCTACTTCTTTGTAATGATAAATTGGTAACCTAATATTTGTATTTTCCCTTTTTAAAAAATCATGAAAAGAACCTGCTAAAAGAGCTTTTCAGCTGGTGATTTTAATTGTTTTAATATTTCAGGTATTTTGATATTGTAAACTGTAGAGAGATTCACTAGGTAGTTGGTATGATAACCTAACAATGAATATGTATTGAGACTTATTCTATCATTTTGGGATCCAGAACTTGAAGTTATATTTACAGAATGTTCTCAGATATAAACCTACCATCATCAAAGACCTTTAAGCAGAACTTTCCAATAGATAGGTATCAAAGTTCTGATTCTTGTGTATCAGACTTCACACAAACCAGAACAATCTTGAATATGTTTACTCTTCAGAAAATCACGTCCATATTCAGTTACTAACTATCAGTAGAAGTTTCACAGATTCAACAAAGCTGGATAATATCTTTTTATTACAAAGAACTATAGACGCAGATTTTGCCTCTAACAAAATCCAGGACTTGATATCAAACAGAGAGATACATACATCAATTTAACAATCCATTAAAGGGGATAGGATGTCCATTAAATCTGAATGAGCATAAATTATGGTTGTGCATTATTGCATTAATTTATGTCATTTGCATTATTACATAGTTGTTGTCAATAATGTCATTTCCTGGAAGACTTCTATTTAAGAGACAGATATTCATTTAATGGACGTTAAATGGGGTGGCAAATGAATGAAAAAAAATGGCCATTGCATCAGAGCAAAAGCCCATTAAGCTATGATTTCACTATACCTATCTCAGCTTAGGTTTTAAATCCTAGGCCATTTCCTCTGTTCTCTTGAGTCAACAGTCTTTTGACATTTCTTTTCCTTGTCAGGAGTATTAGATACATCCATTGCACATTTACATAACAATTCTGTGTGGTCTCAATTCCCTGATTGCACTCACAACTTCATGAACTTATTTATTCATGAGGTTCCTAAGATGCTCCAATTAGTTATGATGGGCATAACTTATATCACTGAATATAGAATGTGTGTGTGCATGTATGTTTGTATGTATATGCCCAGCCGGGGGTTGCCGGTGCGCTGCGAGTGCAGCTTCAAGTGTACATGTATGTATATCCCAGCAAGATTTTGCTTCTGTACATGTTCAGGAAGCCAAAAATTACAAGGGGATGTGTGTGCAAGAGAGATTTCGGGGATTTTTTGCTTCTGCGCATGCACAGAAGTCAGAAATCACCGAAATCTCACACATGCGTGTGACTCCTCATAAGATTTTGCTTCCTGCTCATGCACAGAAGCAAAATCTTGCCAGGACGTGCACTCACGCCCACAGAAAATTCAAAGATGCGTGTGCAGATCCATTTTTACTACTGGTGCGGCATCCTCAAACATACCAGCAGGAACTGGATACTGTATATGTCTCTCTCAAGGTGGACCCTTTCTTTGAACCTTAGGCTGAACTGAATTATTGGGTATGTCTGGTTCAGGCAGGTGAACTCATATACAGTGATCCCCCGAGTTTCGCGATCTCGATCTTTGCGAAACGCTATATCGCGATTTTTCCACCCGATGACGTCACTCCCTTCCTTTCTCATCTTTCTTTCTCTCTCTCTTTCTCTATCTTGCTTCTTCCTCTCTCACACTCTCTTCCTCCCTCTCTCATCTCTTTCTTTCCTTCTCTCTCTTTCTCTATCTCTCCCCCTCTTGCTCTCGAGCGGCGGGCGGCACCCAGGGAAGGTTCCTTCGGCCGCCCACCAGCTGATCTGCTCGGCAGCGCAGTAGCAGCGAGGAGCCGAAGATGGGGTTTCCCCTTTGCGTGGGCAACGGGGAAACCCCATCTTCGGCTCCTCGCTGCTACTGCGCTGCCGAGCAGATCAGCTGGTGGGCGGCCGAAGGAACCTTCCCTGGGTCTTCAACTCCCAGAGCGGCGGACAAGCGGCGGCTGGACAAGCGGCGGGTGGACAAGAAAAGCGGCGGCCGGACAAGTGGAAAAGCGGCAGACAAGCGGCGGCCGGAAAAGCGGCGGCCGGACAAGCAGAAAAGCGGCGGACAAGCGGAAAAGCGGCGGACAAGCGGGCAGGCAGGCGGTTCCTCAGCTGCTGGGTCTTCCCAGGTGCAGAAGTAAAAACACCATCTGCGCATGCGCGGCCATGGAAAAAGGGGCGCGCATGCGCAGATGGTGTTTTTACTTCCGCACCACTACATCCCGAAAAATCGATTATCGCGAGGGGTCTTGGAATGGAACCCTCGCGATAATCGGGGGATCACTGTACTTTCCTCTTGAAAGTGACAAGAAATAAATTTTTAAATCACAAATGGACAAAGGAGAAAATTTTCTCACCTACCACACCCTACCCTACTGATGTAAATGGGGGCTGATGTAAACAAAGACGGTGTGGTATTTTATTTTTCCTTCGTAGGAAGGGTCACCTTGCCACTAGTAAGTGAACACACAAACACACACACACACACTATTTATAGACAGTTACAAAGTATAAAGATGACAATTAGTGATGGGCAAACCAAACCCACACAATTTGGGTCCGTACCAAATTTTGCGGTGTTCGGTATGCCGAACACAAACCCAATTTTTTTTAAAACTTCGGGCAAAGTTCGGGAGCGCGTTCGGCGTTTGGAGCTTTGACGTCACTGGCAGGTTGCTAAGGATGCCAAGGTGATCACTTCCTGGATTCCATGGAATCCAGCAAGTGATCACCTTGGCGTCCTTAGCAGCCTGCCGGTATATGTGACGTCAAAACTCCGCCCCCGGAATCTCTTGGTGGGATTCCCCGTTTGAGTTCGGGTTCCGGTTTGGGTTCGGCCGAATTTTGCATAAAGTTCGTCCAAACTTGCCGAACCCGAACACCGTTGGGTTCACCATCACTAGTGACAATGTCAGTGGAAGAATGACTTATTATGAATACATAAAACTACAAAGCATGAAAATGCTAGTTTTTGAAATACATATCTTTTCCTTGTGGTGGATGATAAAGTAAAATAGGTAGCAATTTTTTTAAAAAATGTTTTTTTCACAATCTTTACATAAACATCCATACATACACCACAATATCAAAAGATACGTAATTATACATTTCTGTCCAAAATGCTATAAACAAATATCTTAAATATGCATCTTTTGTGTTTTTATCTCTCATTTGTTTTCCTTCTCTATACCACACTACTCCCTTCCCTTTATCTCCATCTCTTCCCTCTACCTTCTTTCTCCCCCCCTCTCTTTCCTACTTTCCCTCTCTCCCCTTTCCACTCTCTCTTTCTCTCTCTCATCCTTCCATGAATACCTCTAATCCATTTTATAGACGGGCAATTCAAAACCTTAACTTCATATCAACATCAGTGCTACTCTTAAATTTATATATTTTCCCCTTATCCATGTTTATATATACTGTATATTTATATTCTTCTAGGTATATCTACTGTTATTCTAATGCTGCCTCTTTACATCCTATTTTTGTTGCCTGGGTTTTGTGCCACCTTTAATCTTCAACTTTCTTCCAAATTACAATTAATTTGGAAGAAAATATATAGCTTATCTTCCAAACATTCTCATTATTTCTTGTACCTCTTAATTTTAGGCCATACTCCTCACCTACCTCACTTTCTATCTTTACTCATCATTTTTTAATATTCCGTCATTTCTAAATGCCCTAAATGTCTGATCCTTTTCCCATGTCATATCTCCCTTTCAAATTTGTTACTCAATTTTTTTTAATTTTACCCATTCTCCATATTTAAACAAGTTCTGATCGCATCACTACATTTCCATCCGTTGGTTAATAACATTGCCAATTTCCCAATATACAATAATAAAAGGAAAAAACCTCAAGTTATCTAAAATCTCTACAACAAAAAAATCCAATTTATAAAGTATATCATCTTATATAAGGACCTTTAAAATTTTATTTATTCATTTATTTATTAGATTTCTATGCTGCTCTTCTCGAAGAGACTCAGGGCGCCATACAAGATTATATATATGTATATAAAGACATCTAATTATTATTAAAAAGAATTATTTATAAAATCATAAAACCCCCATATGCAGTCATTCCCATTCATTCCATTCAACCAAATAATAATTATACAGTTCTTATAACAGTAATTATCTAAATCCTTTACAACATTAAATCAATTTTATAAATTATACAAATCTTTTATAAAAACAAATCTATAAAGAAAATTAGTGATTATTCAAATTTTATGACTATTATTGTATAATTTATTTCTCTTCTTTTCCTTATTCTTTTTTCTTTTTCATCATCAAAATTTAATTCAAATGATCATGTACCAATCTAATATAAAAGTATTAACTTATAAAAAACCCTTTTAACAAGATAATTATGCTGATCAATTATACACACTTATATACAACTAATAGTGTTTGACACAATTAATTGTAAAATAATAATTCTATTTTTCCCCCTTTCTATAGTTTTTTCCTTCCAACTCCTTCTCTTAAATTTGTCTTTTTCTTACTTTTATTTTTATGCCAATAATTCTTTTTGCAAATTCTTTTCCTTCCTTTTAAATCTATTATTTGTATGTCCACACTTAATTCCTCCTAGTCTCTTCTCCCTATTACCCCCTTATTTTAATTGCTTCTTCTGATATCAATGTTCCCCTCTTTTACTTTTTCTTTACCATTGTAAATCCCAGTATAATCATTAATCTGGTTTTTATTCTCAGTCACTTTTTCATCTGTGTAATCTTGTTCTTCATTTTCTTCCTTTTCCTTTTCCACCATTATAATTTCTAAGTATTCTTTATAATCCAGGTTCATTTCTGGGTTTTTTTTCATCTTCGATTTCCAAAAAGTAAGTTTTTATTTATTTATTTATTGGATTTATATGTCGCCCCTCTCCGATGATTCAGAGCGGCTTACAAAATATAAAAGAAACAATATACAGTATAAATCTCCAAAATCCAAGTAATTTAACTAATTACTCTAAAACCTTAGAAACATTAAAAATCACTCATTCCCATTCAAACAACAGACATACATTACATTTGTCGGCCAAGGGACTAGAGTCTAATGGTTCTAAGCCTGGTGACATAGATGAATCTTCAGACTCTTACGGAAGGCGAAGAGGGTGGGGAGGCAGTACAAATCTCTGGGGGGAGCTGATTCCAGAGGGCCGGAGCCCCCACAAAGAAGGCTCTTCCCCTAGGTCCTGCCAAGTGACATTGTCTAGTTGGCAGGACCTGGAGAAGGCTGACTCTGTGGGACCTAACCAGTCACTAGGATTCAGGCAGCAATCTTTTGGGAGACCGATGTCTTGCTAGGGTTTAACCTAGCCTGTTATCCACCATCCAAGCCTCCAGGCACCATGAAAGAATAACAATAGCATCACTCAGGTTACCAGGCATGGAGATGTAAAATTGGGTATCTTCAGCATACTGATGATAGCTCAACAGCTCACCCATGAGCTTCATGCAGATGTGCATGATTTGCATATATTCCCTCCATATTTATTTTCCTGGGGTTTATTATTATAACAAACCTCACTTGAAGGGCAAATGTAGTTTTAAAACAGATACATAAGTTCTGTCACCTTTGCAATTTGCATGTTAATTTGTATACCCACAACCCAAACACTGCTAACAATAGTGCTGTTCTGATCATGTATCCAGTTCCACATTTGCAAGGCTTTCCTCTTGCACATGATCCTATTTAATGCAACACACTAAATGCTGCTATGGTTTCTCTGAAACTGGATTCCCATGATATACAAAACTTCTTAGAGTATGAGGAGAGATGGAGTGTTCCTCCAACTATTGACTTCAGCTAATCAATACTCTTCACAGTCAACTTTTATTGTTTCTCCAGAGATAGTCAAGCAAGGAAAGCTACTATTTATAAATTATCAGTGCTGAAAATACTTCTAAATAGATCCTAATGTTCTATAAATGGTATATCTATCATAGCCCTTAGAGAAAATTCTCAAAATCTTACCCTTAGAAGCACATTTAGTATTTGTGATATCTGGGTATTAAAGTTAATTGCTTGTTGTGATTCAGTCTGAGGCTCCTCAGGGAACGGCTGGAACTCTGCCCGCTCCATGCTCAGAGGGGGAGGACGAGGAACAGGAGGAGGAGGAGGACCAGGCAGACGGGGAAGAGGAATGTCAGGACGAGGAGGAGGGAGAACAGCTTGAGACCCCTGGGGGGGAGCTCTCCCCAGCGAGTAGCCTGGAGTCATTAGATGAGAACGCACAAGCCATCATAGATATGAGGCAGAGAAGGGCAGCACAAAGAAGGGGACAATTAGCCAGGTATTTCCATCCCTGATAGGCAACAGTTGGGTTTGGGTGTGGTTCTCCTCAGAAAGGTTGAAAAGGCAGGCCCGCCCTTCCTGTATTGTGGAGAGTTATCTTTTGGGAGTCCTGTGACCTTGCTTCGATCCTTGGCGTCTCTGATTCTGGCCTCGAAGGCTGAAAACTTGGGGAGGCGTGGGTTTTATTATCTACAGTGGTGTGTGTGCCAGCAAGAAACCTGTTGTATTGTCTGGCCGTCGTAACTCTTCTGTGAAGCTTCATAGCATTCCAGTTTGTAAGAACAGTTTTTGTTATCTGTGTTTGTTTTCAAAGATATAAAATGACTTTGCTTTTTACCAGCGTGTCTGGTTACTCTTTTTAGTTGGTGTTGACGTCTGGGGGAACCCAGACAGAACAATTGCTAAACAAGAAAATCTGCATGAAAATTCTGTTTGTGTTTGCTTGAAAATGAATAGAATTCTTGCAGGAGTATGGATCATGATTATGCCATTGACGAGTTAAAAATCTGTAGAGATTCACACTCATCCAGGTCATGGCTGTTCCAAACATGCTTTTTCAAGAGGCAATTGGACTTTCTTGGTTTTTCTTTTGAAAACGTTTTGCTTCCCATTCAAGAATCTGCTTTAGCTATTGGGAAGCTTAAAAAATCATTTTTTCCCCTGTTGGGGCTAAATTTTGTTAAGAAAATGTGAAGTCAACCTGTCCAGAACTAAAAGTAGGTAGGGAAGGATATTAATTTCTGATATCTTCTTCCCTTCTCTTGTGGAAGGGACAGTTGTTATCACAGGCAGGAAATTTGAAGTGAGGACACTATTTAAAGTCTCACGTTGGATTAGGGGTTATGCAAACATGGCTTTGGATGCAAAAACCCCCCCCCCCCTGGCTTTAGTCTCAGAAAAAAGCACATAGTCCTAAACATGTATACTCAAGAAATAAATCTTATGGTTCAACAGGATTTATGGCCACATAAGTATGGATAGAATTACAGCCTTAAAATAATTTATTACCTTTTACTTGTTTGGGCCCTGTGCTATTTCTAAAATCTGTTAGAAAGGAGATGGATTAGGGCAGTTTGATAGCCAGGTTGTATTAAATATATGCACAGTATAGGAGAATCCTTTCATCGGTATTTTTATATTTGTTATAAACAGGCATCTTTGCACACGTTAGCTGAAATTGTTATTAGCAGCCTACATTTTAAGCTATATTTTGATTTATCCTATGATTATCTCTTTAATTTAAAAATTAGCAGCATATACTTCATAAACAAAATACATTGGAACTTTTTAAAAAAACAGCCCATTATAAGTAACCTCCCAAAACAAAAATAAAGCAAATCCTTGAAATAAATTATGATGTCATTTAAATATATATATATATATTGGCAAATAATAATATTTTAACTGATTTCATAAAATAGCACCTACAACAAAATCATGTTTGATTACTAATAGGGAGACCTATTCTATAACCCTGTAATGAAGCACAAGAAATAGCCACTGAAAAATGACATGATTAAACAATGTAACATACAATGATTTGCTTTCAATTATATCAATGTGTGTGGGGGGTGTTGTCCCAGGAGTCAGGCAGAGATATTGTTTTTTAAATGCTTCTGTTAAATTAGGTGCCAATAATAAAAGATGAGTGTCCTAATAAGCTCATTTGCATAGTATGTATCACACACTACAAAACTATTCTCTCCAAACAGCTTTGCTCATAGATTTGTCTCCTGATCTCTATCCATCTTGCCAATATTGCAGCATATTTCTTTAAAAGCATGCTGTTGTTTTCATAGCTGTTCCTGGAAATCTGTTGTAGAATTTCCCTTATTAAATCTGTTTAAAATTATTCATTGTAATTGCAGGGGAGAAAGTTTGTTATAATATGCTTGCCGTCAGTTTTTATTAGGATGATGGTTGAAGGAAAATCTCAGAATGACATTTTGGAAATACTGCCTAATTGCAAGTTAGGAACAAGGAATGACAGTTTAAAAGACATCATAAGTTCTTTTTTCTAAAAGTGAGCTGTATTTTTTTCCATTTAAGAAACATAGCTTTTATACTGTTATCCACCAAATTGTTCCAATAAAAATCTCTATTGCCAAGATTCTTTTGTAAGAGTGCAAGATCTCACTGACAAGTTTTGAAATGGCATGTGACATTTAGTATTAAAAATATCCACATTTGTAATCAAGACCTTATTTTTCTTTCTTCGCCCATTCACAGGTGAAAAAATGCAAATCCTATGCTATGTAAAATGCTACATTTTAACAATGAAACACTTTAAATATGCTTGAATGTTTAAGAATCCATTGCTCTTTGCTATTCAGGTTAAGATAATCATTCCTGTCAAATTGAAACATAAGCATGTAAGTACACTATAAAATACCTTAAATTACTTAAAAACAATTAAACTGCTTGCACCATTAGCCAATAACTGACATCTATATTTAAGCCAGGTTATCTCCAAAAGTATATCATATAAACCAGTGGTTCTCAACCTGGGATTTGGGTGTGTGTGTGTCAAACGACCATTTCACAGGGGTCGCCTAAGACCACGGGAAAAGATAAATTTCCCGTGGTGTTAGGAACTAAGGCTTCTATCCTGGTGCCTTGGAACATGTTTTTACAATCTGACCAATCAGGCATTTATAATGGGGATGTACCTCTGCTCTTCCTGCCAATTAGCTTAAAGCTCTGTTGGGAGAATTGACACTAGACTTATGGTTGGGGGTCACTACAACATGAAGAACTGTATTAACGGGTCGCGGCATTAGAAAGGTCGAGAACCACTGATATAGACAGAGATGTCCTGAATGATTAACCATATATGATTTTTTAAACATTTCTCCATGTTATATCTCAACGAAGCAGTGAAAGTGATGTGCCAGTGCCTGGAGGCTGTTGGGGTCTGGATGGGTGTCAACAGACTCAAACTCAACCCGGATAAGACGGAGTGGCTGTGGGTTCTGCCTCCCAAGGACAATGCCATCTGTCCGTCCATAACCCTGGGGGGGGGGGGAATTACTGACGCCCTCAGAGAGGGTCCGCAACCTGGGCATCCTCCTCGATCCACAGCTCACATTAGAGAAACATCTTTCAGCTGTCTAGAGGGGGGCGTTTGCCCAGGTTCGCCTGGTGCACCAGTTGTGGCCCTATCTGGACCAGGACTCACTGCTCACAGTCACTCATGACCTCATCACCTCGAGGCTCGACTACTGTAATGCACTCTACATGGGGCTACCTTTGAAAAGTGTTCGGAAACTTCAGATCGTGCAGAATGCAGCTGCGAGAGCAATCATGGGCTTCCCAAAGCATGCCCATGTTACACCAACACTCCGCAGTCTGCATTGGTTGCAGATCAGTTTCCGGTCACAATTCAAAGTATTGGTTATGACCTATAAAGCCCTTCATGACACCGGACCAGAATATCTCCGGGACCGCCTTCTGCCATACGAATCCCAGCGACCGGTTATGTCCCACAGGGTTGGATTTCTCCGGGTCCCGTCGACTAAACAATGTCATTTGGCGGGACCCAGGAGAAGAGCCTTCTCTGTGGCGGCCCCGACCCTCTGGAAGCAGCTACCCCCAGATATCAGAGTTGCCCCCACCCTCCTTGCCTTTCGCAAGCTGCTCAAAACCCACCTTTGTCGTCAGGCATGGGGGAATTGAATTTTTTTTTCTCCCTTCCCCCTAGGCTTATAGAATTTATACATGGTATGTTTGTTGGTATGATTGGTCTCTTAAATTGGGGTTTTTTGGATTACTTTTTAATATTAGATTTGTTACATTGTTTTTTATTGTTGTTAGCCGCCCCGAGTCTTCGGAGAGGGGCGGCATACAAATCTAAATAAACTAAACTAAACTAAACTAATTATGTTTCTTATGCTGAGTTAAGTAAATTTTTAAACTGTTCTTACTTTTTAAGCTGTTCTTATTTAAAGAATATTCTTTATTGTGATGATATTTAAGGTAGATAGCATGGGAAGATCTAATGCTAATGCTATGCTAATGTACTGATATTTAGTACATGTTCCTATGTTCTTAGTAGTCCACCATAGTACTCTGGGGGGGGGGGATTCTATTAAAATTCTAATCATGTAATTTAATATGAATATTAAGTTATTCTGAAAGAAAATTCTAATAGATACAAATTCTGTATATTATTACTGAACTGTTGGCAGCTATCACTATGTCCCACTAGAATAAAAATACAATTTTATCAATCTATTAAAACATCAATCTACTTAAAAGGTATAGAAACCAGCCATATTATTAACATTAAATATATTGAAGTGGTAGACAGCTGCTATCTTTCAGGATTGACTACCAACAACAGCTAGCTTTGTCTAATAGTAAGGCATCTGTTTGGAAACTGGATGACTGTAAGTTCATGCCTTAGACATGAAAAGCCAGATGAGTGACCAATTCTCTCGCTGCCTAACTTGCCTCCCAGGGTTGTTGTTCTAGGAAAATGAGAAAGTGGAAAGATTATTAGGTATGTTCATTACCTTGAAATAAAATAAAATAAAGAAAGCCTCTAGTCAAGAAATATACTACAGAACTAGCACTTAGTGGCGTAATAATGAAGAAAAAGATACTCAGATACTATGAGATGGCCATACTTAAAAATATTTGAATTGTGCAGGGAATGTTTTTCCCCATGACATGTTATTGAAGCAAAAATTGAACAGTGAAGAAGCAAGAGAAAAATAATACTTATAAATATGATATTGAAGAAGACCGCTAAGGATACCATGGATATCCAAGAAAATGGAAAAAAACAAAGAACACTGAACAAATAGATCCAGATATCCACTTGAGACTCAAAGAACCAATCTCAAATTATTATATTTTGGGCACATTATGTGAAGTTCTCTTGAGATGATAACAATGCTAGGAAAGGAAAGAAAGGTAAGAAGGGGAGAACCATTAGCATGGAGGAGGAGGTCGACTTGTAAAGCATCCCTGGTCTGCTTTTGTACTTGATTACAGTATGTGATTACTTTTGGAGGATCAAAAGGGGCAAGAAAGGAGCAGATCTTCTTCAAGAAGATCTGTCTATGTAATTGCTAATAGTGACACCAAACTGACAATACATGATTGATCAATCAACCAACCAACCAACCAATCAATCAATCCTTAAATTTTAAAGAATCATTTCTAAATCAAGCCCCATATTTCTGCTTAGTCAAAATTGTTAAACTGTTTGTTTTCAGTACTGGGGATAACTTTTTAAGAACAATTATAACAGCTTATATTACTTGCTATATAAAGTTTTATCTTTCATAAAGTGATTTGTAGGAATTTGATTTGAAAACTTTCTTATCCTGGACATTAAACTTAATGAGACAAAGTAGGGTAAAAGAATGGACCTCTAACATACCTCTGCAAAGAATGTGAGTACTCACTGGAGCCAATGTATAATTGTCCTCTATAATATGATTGTTTACTTTTGAAATAAATAAAATATGAAATATGTTATGTAGGTGGAAATGGGTAGCTGACAGGAACAAGGCAGACTCAGCAGCAGCAGCAAGCTTTATTTAAGCACCAACAGAACAGAGAACAGCGGCTTGACAGCTCCTTTTATAGTGGAGATGTCAAGACTCAACACCCTTCAACCTATGGATGATGTATGCAGAGCTGGCGAGGTAAGTTGATGGCCATCAACTCCACCCAGAGTGCCTTAGGTGAGTGCTAGCAGCTGAACAAAGTGGTTTAACAGGAGGGCTGCTCTGTGGAACTTCTGGAAACATGGGCAACGCCATCTTGGGAGGCTCAACCATTGCTGGAGAGGCCCTGACTTCAGGTAGGCTAGCGGTGGTGATCTGATGGAGGAAGAAGGAAGGGCCAGCTCCAGTGGAAAGGGAGAAGCTAGGACAGGGTGGTGTTCAGTTGGCTGGGCCATGTCGTTGCATGGAGCTGTCCAGCAAAGCTTACTTATGTGGCGCCATCATAGTAGGAGCATGGGCCTATTCGCTGGGCCACATGCCTGGGAACCCATTTCTCATCTGTACCAAAATTTATTGCAAAAATATTATTGTTTGGCCAGAACAGTATATCGTTGCATGGTGGTTGCCATGGGGGGTTGTTGTTCTGAGGCATAGCTGGAATGTAAACTGTCAAGTTGGGTTCTGAGGGGACGACCCATAACCAATTCCGCTTGGCTGAGGCCAGTGGCCTGGCAAGTGATGATGTGTTATCACGGAGATATGTGATGATGCTCGTTCAGCTAAGTCATTGGCAGCTGGGTGTGCTGGGGCTGTGGTGGCATGGCAAACCCCTAACTGACCCAAGAAGAGCTGGAAGATGGCAGACATAAACTGGGGGCCATTGTCAGTGACTAGGGTGTCAGGCAGGCCAAGAATGGCAAATAGGGCCTCTAGGAGTCTAATTATGGTCTCAGATGAAGTGGTGGGCATGTGAGTCAACTCAATCCACTTTGAATAGGCCATGGGTGGGCCCAGCCAAATTGAAGTGGAGACTGGACCAAGGGGATTTTGGATCCTCCCAGTCTAATATGGGGACAGTAGGTGGGACTTGGGCAACATATGGTTCAGGACTGTGCCCATTCCATAAGGGGATGTGTCTCAAGCTAGGAGTACGGGAAGACTATTGCTATATTGTACTAGGATGGCCCTGGATGTAAGGAGATATTTGGCACTCTGAAAGGACTTAGCCTCAGACTGTCCCCAGTGCCAGGTAATTTTGGCATCAAGCAAGTGATGCAGGGCTCAGGAATAGAGGAAGAAAACCAAGTAAAAGTTAAGTAAACCCAGGAAAGCCTGAAGCTGGGCCCTGGAGGAAGGGTGTGGAGGGAATAGGGTGTATACCTTCAATGAATAAAGAATCTCAGGAACTTTACCTTGGGGACCCTGATGTGGCATTTGTTCTTCCATAACCTAAGGCCAGTCTCATGGAAACAGAGAACTTCCTTCATTTTGCATTGTAGGTCAGAGTGGTTGGAGGTGGAGATTAGGATGTCATCAAAGTAGGGCATCATTCTCTGCAAGCCCTGGAGTAGCCAGGGACTACACTTACACCAAATTGCCAAGGACTACACTTACACCAAATTGGAGACACTTGCACGTGAAAGCTTCCTGGTGAGTGACACTGGTTTGAGCCATGGCAGTGGCCTCATCCACAGGCAGGCTTGTGCAAGGTCCAGCTTGGTGAAAATGGAGCACCAGCCCAAGGAATGCAGGAGATGTTGGACGACAGGAACTGGATATGTGTTGACCTGCAGTGCCCTTTAAAGGGTTGTTTTACAATCGGCAAAAATCCTAATGGAGCCATTGGATTTCAGAGGGATCACAATAGTGGTCCAAAAGTTCTAACAGCTTTTGGGTGATGAGTTTGTCAAGTTCAAGTTCTACCTTAGGCCTCAGAGCCAGGAGGACACACCTTGGCTTCAGATGGATTGGGGCCACCTGGGAATCCAAATTAAAAGAAATGGGGTGCCCCATATATTTATTCAAACCCGTGCTGAAAATGTCAGCAAAATCAGATGCAAGTGTGTCCAAGGTGTCTCATCACTTGTAGCATGGATGCTGGTGATCACAAGGCTGAGGGCTGAAAACCAGTCTAGCCCCAAAAGAGATGGCAGGTGGCTCTTCATGATGATGAGAGGTAGTTGTCCTTGGAAACCTGCATGAGAAATATGTAAAAACCCACAGTCTACAGTAGAAATAAGTTTGCTCTGGTAGTCTTTTAGGAACACTGAACAGGGTTGAAGGCGTCATTTGTTGAAACCAGGCAGTATTTGATTGATGGTCACCCAAGAAATGAAAGAGTTAGAGAATCCCATGTCCACCTCCATCTTGCATAGCTAGCCTTTGAGGTGGACAGTGAAAAATAGTTTGTGAGGTGATTCAGACAGAAAGGCCTGCTTATGGCCATGGAAGGATGATTTGTGGTTCTGGAGATGGAGAAGCGATAATATCTTGTGTGAGGATGTCTTCTATTGGATCTTGGCTGGTAGGCAGATGAAGATTTTGGTGCTAGGCAGGTGCTGGAGGTTGATTGGAGGCAGGCAGGGAGGCTCTACATTTCCTGGACAGGTGCCCTCTCTTGACATAGTGGCAGCAAATGGTGCTTCTGAACAGGGCCGCCATCAGGAATTTTGGGGCCCCATACAGCCTAAGTGTCTGGGGCCCCCCTCCCTTCTTCCTTCCTTCCTTCCTTCCCTTTTTCTTTCTTTTTTCTCTTTTGGTTTTTTTCCCCTTCCTTCCTTCCTTCCTTCCTTCCTTCCTTCCTTCCTCTTTCTTTCTTTCTTCTTTTTCTTTCTTTCCTTTTTTCTCTTCTTTTTCTTTTCCCTCCTTCCTTCCTTCCTTCCTTCCTTCCTTCCCTTTTAAATTTTCAAACTGTCTTCTTCATATTCCTGGCTGAGGAATTCTGAAAGCTGCAGTCAACTGTCTTCAGCCATTGTCCAGCCCTGTGCTACGGACCCCTCCCTCCACCCCCTGAAGAGGCTGGGGGCTTCTTTCCAAAGCCAGTGGCAGTGATGCCAGAACCCCCTTCCCTGGGGATGGGATCGGGGGGGGGGCTCCACTGGTCTCCCTCGACAAGACCTTCCGCAACACATCAGCCCTGCTGGGCAGGCCTCTTAGCCCCACCAAAGAAATGGGGGTTAAGGAAGACCCCCACCCCCCAGCTTTCCCCAAACACTGGCACTCTGCATAAGCCATGCGGGGGCTTTGGCTTCCCCTCTGCAGAACAGAAGCTGGGGACCTCTCCCTCCACATACACCGGATCCCTATGGCCCATCCGAGGGCTGGCAAAATAGGTGTGCCCCCCCCTGCTTTTCTATCTCTCTCTCTCTCTTTCTCTCCCTCTCTTTTTGTCTCTCTTTCTCTCTCTACTTTTCTTTCTTTTTCTCTTTTTCTCTCCCTTTCTCTCTCTTTTTCTCTTTTTATCTCCCTTTCTCTCTCTTTCTCTTTATATCTCTTTCTCTCTTTTTTCTCTCTCCCAACCTCTCTCTTTCTCTTTCTATCTCTTTCTCTCCCTCCCTCTCTCTTTCACTTTCTCTCCCTCTTTCTCTCCCTCTCTCCCCTTCTCTCTTTCTTTCTCTTTCTCCCCCTCCCCCTCTCTCTTTCTCTTCCTCTTTTTATCTCTCTTTCTCTATTTTTCCTCTTTTATCTCCCTTTCTCTCTTTCTCTCTCTCTTTCTCTCCCCCTCTCTTTGTCTCTTTCTATCTCTTTCTCTCCCTCCCTCTATCTTTCTCTTTTTATCTCTCTCTTTCTCTTTCTTTCTCTCTCTCTCTTTCTCCCCCTTCTCTCTGAAGTGGGGAGGGCCGGGTTGGCACCAAGGGAGCTCGAGACGGGGTGCAAAAGCAAACTACTCTGCCGGCCCGGGCCCACATCGGAAGGAAGGAAGGAAGGAATGGTAAAAGGGGCGATCAAGAGAGGAATGGGTGAATGAATGGACGGAGGGTGGGAAGGAAGGAAGGAGGGAGGGAATGGACAGGAACAGAGGAAGGGTGCAAAGGAAGCAAGGAAAGGCGTGAAAGGGGAGAGTAAGAGAAGAAGGAGTGAAAGAAGGGAATGAGGGAGGAAACAAGGGAGGAAGGAGAAGGAAAGCAAGAAATGGAGGGAGGGAAGGAAGGAAAGAAAGAAAGAAAGAAAGGGGGAAGGGACAGGAACAGAGGAAGGAAGCAAGGAAACTTATGAAAGGGGAGAGTAAGAGAGGAAGGACTGAAGGAAGGGAGGGAGGGAAGAAGGTAGGAAGGAGAAAGAAAAGAAGAAATAGAGGAAGGGAAGGTAAAAGAGAGAAAGAAAAAGAGCAAGAAAGAATGCAAGAAAGAGAGAAAGAAAGAATGAAAGAGAAATAAAAATAGAGAGGGGGGATGAAAGAAATGGAAGGAGGGAAGGAAGGAGAGAAAGCAAGAGAAAGAAAGAAAGCAAGCAAGAGAAAGAAAAAAGAATGAAAGAGCAAGAGAGCAAGAGAGCAAGAGAAAGAGAGAAAGAAAGAAAGAAAGAAAGAAAGAAAGAAAGAAAGAAAGGCAACTTCAAAGAAAGGCTCACTGAGCATCTCTCACTCTCTCTCTCTTTCTATCCCTCTTTCTTTCTCTCTCTTCCTTTCTATCTCTCCTCTTCCTTTCTCTCTCCTCTCTCTCTCCCTCTCTTTCTACCCTCCTTTCTCTTCCTTCCTTCTCTCCCTCCCTCCCCTCCCTCCCTCCTTCCTTCCTCTCCATTTCTCTTTCCCTCCCTCTCTTTCCCTTTTCTTTCTTTTGGTCCACTTCTCTCTCTCTCCGCTTCTCCACTTGCCTCCCCCTCGCGCCTCGCCCTTCCCACCCGGCCACCCGCGCGCGCTTACCAGCAGCAGGAATTCGAGTACTGTAAGCCCAAAAGAAGCCATTGGCTCCAGGCGGCGTTCATGGCCCCCACCGAACCCCCGGCCCAGCACTTCCGGAAGCCGAAAGGCGTGGCTCTCTTGCCCTTGCAATCCTCGGGGGGACACAAGGCCGGCGGAGAAGCCGGCCGGGCTCAGCCCTCTCCCGGCTTCCCCAATTCCGCTTCCCCAACAGCGCGGCTTGGCTTCCAGAGGGCTGAGCCAACCTCGCGGTCTTTCCTCCTTCCGTGGCTGCCATCGGGGCTCCCTGCCTGTCTGCCGGCCTCCCTGCCTTCTTTCCTCGTGGGGGTGGGAAGAAGGTGCGGGCCGCAGAGGCAGAGTTTGTCTCAATCGGAGTTGGGGAGGTTTTGGCGGGCACCGGGCCCGGCCCCCCCCATTTTCCAATTTGGCCGGGGCCCGGGACGCCGCTCCCCGTAATACCCGTCTATCGGCGGCCCTGCTTCTGAACCTCAACTATGGTTCCCACCCCCCAACCTAGGCAAGCAGCCTGAGGTGATTTGTTACCTGAGGTAATCTTCCTGCATGTTGTTTGCAGGCGGATGACATTAGCCTCTTTGTCTGAGTGGACATCTAGGTTGGTGTCTTCATAATGCACCGATTGGTGCCTAGGTTGAGCTGTTAATGCTGCATATCTGAGGAAGATTTCTCTGATATCTCAGAAGCCCTGGCTTCATTTAGTGCTTTCATGAGGGTCAGCTCTTTTTTAGCCAGTAAACAGTGTTGGAGTCTCAGATCTGGCAGTCTAATAATAATAATAATAATAATAATAATAATAATAATAATAATAATAATAATAATATCATCATCATCATCATCATTATCATTATTATTATTATATGCCGCCCCTCTCTGAGGGCTTGGGGCGGCTTACAACATATAAAAAGATAGTATACATCAAGATACAGTTAATTTGAATTAAAAGTAACATTTTAAAAAGTTACATTTAAAAACTAAAAAAACCCCTATTAAAATACACACATATCCATTCATACAAACTCATTATACATTCATTGCCCATGGGGCAGAGTCTAATAACCCCAAGCTTGGTGGCATAGTTGAGTTTTAGACTCTTTCAAAGGAGGGAAGGGGCAATACCTCGAGGCTCGATGACTGTAATGCTCTCTACATGGGGCTACCTTTGAAAAGCGTTCGGAAACTCCAGATCGCGCAGAATGCAGCTGCGAGAGCAATCATGGGCTTCCCCAAATATGACCATGTTACACCAACACTCCGCAGTCTGCATTGGTTGCCGATCAGTTTCCGGTCACAATTCAAAGTGTTGGTTATGACCTATAAAGCCCTTCATGGCACCGGACCAGATTATCTCTGGGACTGCCTTCTGCTGCACGAATCCCAGCGACCAGTTAGGTCCCACAGAGTGGGTCTTTTCCGGGTCCCCGGGTCCTGTCAACCAAACAATGTCGCTTGGCGGGGCCCAGAGGAAGAGCCTTCTCTGTGGCGGCCCCGGCCCTCTGGAACCAACTCCCCCCAGAGATTAGAATTGCCCCCACCCTCCTCGCCTTTTGTAGGCTTCTTAAAAACCCCTTTGCCATCAGGCATGGGGGAACTGAGATACTCTTTCCCCCTAGGCCTTTACAATTTATGCATGGTATGTTTGGTTTTATGATGGGGTATTTTTTAGTTGTTTAATATTGGATTGTTGCATGCTATTTTTTGTCACTGTTGTTAGCCACCCCGAGTCTACGGAGAGGGGCGGCATACAAATCCAATTAAAAATAAATAAATAAATAAATAAATAATAATAATAATAATAATAATAATAATCTCCGAGGGGAGCTGATTCCAGAGGGCCAGGTCTGAGATGAGTTGGTCCAGGAGGAGGTCATCACGATCTGAAAACTCCTAGTTGACTGCAACAGTTCTAAGGGTGGCTATGTAGTCATTGATTGACTCACCCTATTTTTAGAATCGCTGATGGAACGTGTGTCTTCTGGAAATGAGCAGGGGAATAGTGATTTCTTAATTTCTCAGTCAGGGTCTCCCATGGAATCAGGTAGATGAGCTGTGGTGCTGTTAGGGCTCTGGCTGTGGTGAACATGTCACATCTACAGGAGCTGAAGAAATATTGCAGCTTTTGGGATTCTGACAGCTCTGTGAATTTGTTAGCCCAGATGATGCAGTCAAATGAGTGAGGTAGTCTTCCCAGGTCTCTGTTGAGGACTCAAAGGGAGTGAAAGATGGCAGAGTAGCCATCCTGAGAAAGACAGTTTATTTTCAGTCGGCTTTCATTGACCTCTTGTCACCCGGCCAGTGACTGATTCAGCTCATGGTTCAGCTCTAGTGATTCGCTGTTGAGTCTGGCTTTGATTGTTTTTTCAGGCTTTGGATCCCACCATCTTGTTGCCAGTAAGTAGGTGGAGAGGTATAGCTGACAGGAACAAGGCAGACTCAGAGCAAGCTTTATTTCAGCACCAACAGACAGAACAGAGAACAATGGCTAGACAGCTCCTGTCTAGTGGAGCTGTCAAGCTCCAAACCAATAGCAGGGCTTTATTTTCCTGCTTGCTGGCTGCTTGCGCCTGAGCCAATCAGACTCGAGCAGTAACGGACATGATCATAAGTATGAGGAGTCAGCAAAACATATCTTAATTATTAATGAGCTGAATAATGACATGATTAACATAGGACTTGATCAACAGACATTTTTGCCACTTGATTACTTTTGAGGATAAAATGAAAAGTTGTAGCTGAGTCTTTAATACTATGGCCTGATCTGCTGCCATATCACAAAAGCCACTCCTTTAGACATTCTGCCCAGCAGCACTCATCTACTATAAGAGAAGATGAGACAAAATGGCTCAATGTTGCATTTTTCCTTTAAAAAAAATAAAAAATCAATTTCTGAATGCACCCAAAATCAAGTATGATCCTCCCATATGTGCTCAATTACAACTTCTGTTATGCTTTTACATTGGTTTTATGAAGTAGATAAATGATATATTCTGCTGTCAGAATTTCTATTCTTGTTCAACATTTTTGTTGATTAACAAGGCTCAGTTGGTGCCAGAATATTGGCTAACAGGTAACAGCTAATAACAAATCTCAGCCTAAACAGCAACGGTCCTGGTTAGTTTCTATCAATAGGTCACAAGACTATACTAATATAAAACCAGTTTCATGCTTTCCCCTTTTTTTCTTATGTATGCTAAACTTATGCAAGAGTAATTTACTACCAAAACTCACACAATGAGTCTTCATTAAGCTGGATGGAGTATACAGAATTCAGTACTGAATGCAATGAGACAGTTATAAGGAGTCAGGATGTAAGACTGAAATTATTTTGGTCCTTGCAAATGTTTATATACAGAAAGATTTATTTTTAAAATTAAGTTCTGTTACAGAAAAGGCAATGTCTTCATATAAATGTGCAGAAATTATATGTTCACGCCTGAATATACAGGTAACAGTATATAGTACTAAACATATATGCATTTCGTATTTTATATTGCTCCAAAAATCAACCCAATTTGCATCAATGCTTTTTTATTACCTTGAAGTACTGCAGTTGCTTCTCCGCATTCATTGTTCCTTCATTTTCTTGCCTCAGACAGGAATTGAAGATAAAAAGCTCAGTATCTCTCAGCCATCCTTTCAGTTCTTTGATTCTGACCTCCAGCTGCCTTACTAGGTTGCCACTTTCGGGGGAAAGCAAATCACGTGCCCCTAATCCACTGTGCCCTACCAATGAGTCTTGAATTTTCTCTTGTAGAGTTTTCTAATGCAACAGAGGGGGAAAAAAACAGATTAACCTAAGGTACAGTACACATATCTAAAGTACACATATCTAACAGATAACCGCTGACTAGAAAGTAACCAAATTAGTTGCTATAACTCCTGATTTATTTTTGCATTTTTTTAAAAAAAAAATATTCTGTTGGCTTTAGCATGGCTCAATCCCAGGTAAATAAATGCAGAACAAGTTTTATTTTTTTCAGTATATTTCTAATATCAAAACACTGTCTGAGCATATAGATAACTGAATTGTTTTTGGAGTAAACAATTCTCAAAGAAGCTGGATCATCAATAAAAGCTTATGGATATAATATTCTCGTTATGTTATAGAATGCCTACTACAGATATATAGTCAAATGTGCTATATACAGCTGAAATATAGATGTTGAATTATGATCTGAAGTTGCCACAATGTTGGATTTATAAAATTTGCTGAAGCCATGGCTTATTACAGTGATTTGATTCTCACAAAAGCCAAAAACAAACAATGATGGCTTACTTGATGCAAAATCTAGTAATATCAATTGCCACTTTATCATGTATCCATGTGGCCAGCTTCAGCATATTATTTTATCTCCTGGTTAGAGCTGGAAAAAACATTCTTCAGAGAAAATATCAGTGCCACTTTTTCCTCCTATAGAACAGTTTCAGTAAAAGTCAATTTGGATCCAAAAAGCTGCATATAGACCAATGACTGAGAACCTACTTTTATATTCAGTATTATAACAATTACTTTTCTTTAGAAGTTTCTGTGGATGTTCTAGATATACCCTGAATGGTGTAGAATAATAGCAAAGAAGAGGTAGGAGATGTCATAAGAAATTCAAGAGAAGGAGGTATCTCCATACCCAAAGAAAAATGCCTTCTGCTGCAACAATTTGTATCAGAGTCATTATTTTCTTAAATTTATGTGTAATAAGACATATGAAGCGATATAATTGGAAAATAAATTACTTGGCTCAGGGGATTATAATGTAAATTAATAATAATCAAAGTATGCAACAATGGTGCTCTCCACATGCTATTTTAAATATAGTTCCTAAGGTCCAAAAATATTACCTAGCCTTTTTGTAGTTATGGTATAAAACAATTACCGTATTTTTTGGAGTATGAGATGCACTAGAGTATAAGAAACACCTTAATTTTGGGGGAGGAAAATAGGGGGAAAATCTGACTACCGGGTATTTTCTGGCCAGCTTCAGATTATTTTATCCCTTGGTAGGAGCTGGAAAAACATTCTTCAGAGCAACTAGCAATGAAACAAAGCCTGCAAATACTTAGGGCTGGAAAAAACCTTCTTCAGAGAGAGTAGCCACGAAAAAGCCTACAAGCTGGAAAGATTGTTAAGCCCTCATTACGGCTGGAAAAAACATTCTTCAGAACAAGTTACAATGAAAAAAATCCTGCAAGCTGGGAAGATCTTACAGCTGGGGGGGGGGGAAGCTTTGAAAAAGCTACATTCAGTGTATAAGATGCACCCAAATTATTACCCTCTTTTATGGGGAAAAGGTGCGTCTTATACTCTGAAAAATATGGTAGATGGATCTAGATTGTAGACTATAATGTAACGTAAAATTTATGTATCTTGTTACATAAAATGGCAACGATTTTTTTAACAAGGATTCTATAATGAAATAGTAAATAGACTGCATGGGAAGTTTTAAAATAATAACATTTAAAAAAATATCACTTATTGCTAATAGCATAACAATTCAACGATGTTAGATAATTAAGACTTGGAGAAGATATACTGAAATCAATAGAATCAACTCAATTTAACTTTGATGTTGCTTTCAGTAGGGTTTCCAAATAGTTTAGCACAATTCTGTTTGCTTCTGTCAGTTTATTCAATTATTTGTTTAAAATGCTAATTTTAATGCATTAAAATAGCTATATGTATTTTTGTACTTTTATTTGTGTTTAACAATGAACTTATGAAATAAGCACACAGGTTTTCAAATACAAGAGTATTTGTAGTCATAAAATGTGTATTTAATGAAGCAGGATGATCTGGGACATAAGCACTAGCTTATCATTCTGCAAATAATAAATGCAGAAAAAAGATTCCCTTTGTAAGGGGAAATGATAAGGTGCCACATGGTGTGGCCATATAAAGTCCAAAGGAAAACATTAAAGGACCACACCAGGACAATTAGGAAAAATATATGGCAGTGATGGCGAACCTATGACACGGGTACTACAGGTGGCACGCAGAGCCATATCTGCTGGCACGCGAGCTGTTGCCCTAGATCAGCTCCAACATGCATGTGTGTGCCAGCCAGTTGATTTTTGGCTCACACAGAGGTTCTGGTAGGGTGTTTTGGCCTCCAGAGAGCCTCCTGGGGAATGGGGAGGGCGTCTTTACCCCCCCGGCTCTAGGGAAGCTTTGGAGCCTGAAGAGGGTGAAACACAAGCCTACTGGGCTCACCAGAAGTTGGGAAACAGGCTGTTTCTGGCCTGCAGAGGGCCTTCAGGCAGCGGGGGAAGCTGTCTTCACCCTCCCCAGGCATTGAATTATGGGTGTGGGCACTCGTGCATGTGTGATAGTGCATGCCCATGCTCTTTTGGCACCGAAGGGAAAAAAAGGTTCGCCACCACTGCTATATGGGATGGGTGTAACAGATTTTATAGCAAACAATGATATACAACAGACATTCTTGTATAATTCTTTAAATACATTTTTTCCCATTCAGAATCTTTTGTGAGTTTTCTCTGATGACCTTAAAATCATTTTGATTTGTTGTACGGATACGGTTAATATAAGCATGTACCTTAGCCTTTAGATTGCAGAGTTATAAGTCAATTTATTGGGATTCTTTGGTGATTCCAATCAATTGATGCCAATTCTCAGATTCTGTAGAAATTCTCACCAATCCTCTCGTGTACTCACCAATCCTTTCATTTTTTTCAAAAAGTGGAAATGGGACTGCAGGAATCTAATATTCAGCTAGCATTTTACTTATACCCAAGACAACCTACTCCATCAAACATCATTTTAAAACAGTGTTAACATGGCAGAGATACCATCCAAAAATGGTTTCATATTTGTTCTTGTTGGATCTGAAAAATAGATATTGATACAGATATGTGTGTGCATGTATATATGTATGTATGTATGTATGTATGTATGTATTATTATTATTATTATTATTATTATTATTATTATTATTATTATTATTATTATTATTATTAACCTAGGTATTTATTAGGCTACTATCATTAATCACCACTCATTTTGCATATATAATTGTTTGGGTTCACTTATGCTACTTTAGGTAATAGCCAAATTGGAGGCATTAAAGACCTGGTTTTTATTGTAATTACTTCAAAATTATGTATCAATAAAGGACAATATTTGTAGCTCTGGGTTGAAATGAGGAGTCCTAAGATCACCCCCACCCGCACAGACTGGCAAGAAACCAGAATATAAAGTGACAGTAAATAGCACTCCATACTAGCACTGATGATGTTACCTAGTTAAGGTAATGAAATGCTTGCAAGAAAACAAGCAATCTCAGAAGGCACCAAGGATCCCTCATTAACATTATGTGAATGGTTGCATTGTAATTGGAGTTATTGCTGTCAAGGCTTCCAAAAGCTAGACCTTCTTTGGCTTTAATAATAAATGGATTAATAAAGGGAGAGCAAGTTAGGATTAGTCCCATTCAAATCAGTGAAATGGGAAATAAGTGTTTTGAGAATTTAACAGCCTAACAATAGTGTATGAAATACATACTGAATTAAATCAACAGATACTCATCTATTCTCAAACATTGTGCAAATAATGTGTTTGGGAGATCGTAACAGAATAAAGCAAGCATTCTTGGCAACACCCTTCTATTTTGATGGCTCAAATATTGATAATTTGAAGGCTCTCAGTGGAATCCAGCTTTCGCTATTGTTTTTACGCTGTAACAAAAGTAGCAGCAGGAGGTGAAATCAATGCCCTTGGTGGGTAGGGTCACAAAAAAGAATTTATTGCCACTTTTTTGTTCTGGAACAGTTTGCAATCATAAATTCTTCATAAACAGAATACTTCAGAGAATGGTCCGTCTTCATAAATATACGACAGAGGACATCAATTTCATTTAATTCACAATTTGTGTCAGCACAGCAGATGCCAATGCCTGCCTTGATAGGGTTGTTTAATATGCAATTGAGACTGAGTAATATTCAGCACAGGGGACAAAATTTCACAGATTAAACTGTACGCACCACTGACATTTCATTCTAATGTATTTCCATTCCACACTGTTCACCTTAGATGAAAGTAATATTAAAAACCATATCTCTCTATTTTACCATTGTTAGAAGTTAAAATCCTTGTCTTTAATTTTTTTATGCCAATTAAAAGTAATCATGCCAATTAAACAGTATGCATGGTGTTGTTAGTTTCCACAGTTTTTCATATTAAATTAAAGAAAACTCCATCAAAAACTGCTCATTAGACGTGAAATTTCATTTAAGAAGAAAAAGCAACTTTTTTTGTAAATGCAGAAATTAATTTGAAAATGTAATATAAAATTGCTTCTTGATAGAAACAGAAAGGACCTTTAAAATGCATTTTAAATGGCAGAGTGGTCTTTTATTTCTGTTTTAAAATCTGATTATTTTAATGAAGGAAAGTTGATTAATTGCTTTTCTGACTGACTGTATATGCTTCTGGGGTAACCAAGAATTTAGGATTGTTCTTGAAATGCACTGATTTAAAAAGATGAACAATTAATTTTGCATGCCCAAGGGGAATTTGAGTTTGATATGAAATAGTCCTTTCCACATCACACAGTATCTATCTTGCTAGTGGAAGGGACTTGGAAAGAGAGAAATGTTATATGACATAGGGATTGCTTTTTCCTAATGAAAACAAAAGAAACAGAATTAGAAATACTATTGCTGCTGAATATGATTAAAAATTTGGGACTATCTAAAGCAGCTGTTGGAAACATAATCTAATGATGATACCCAGTTATACATCTCCACCCCATGTCCAGCCAATGAAGCAGTGGAAGTGATGTGCCGGTGCCTGGAGGATGTTGGGGCCTGGATGAGTGTCAACAAACTCAAACTCAACCCAAACAAGACGGAGTGGCTGTGGGTCTTGCCTCCCAAGGACAATTCCATCTGTCCGTCCATTACCCTGGGGGGAGAATCACTGCCCCCCTCAGAGAAGGTTCGCAACTTGGTCATCCTCCTCGATCCACAGCTCACATTAGAGAAACATCTTTCAACTGTGGCGAGGGGGGCGTTCGCCCAGGTTCGCCTTGTGCGCCAGTTGCGACCCTACTTGGACCGGGAGTCACTGCTCACAGTCACTCATGCCCTCATCACCTCCCAGCGACCAGTTAGGTCCCACAGAGTGGATCTTCTCCGGGTCCCGTCAACTAAACAATGTCGCTTGGCGGGACCCAGGGGAAGAGCCTTCTCTGTGGCGGCCCCAGCCCTCTGGAACCAACTCCCCCCAGAGATTAGAATTGCCCCCACCCTCCTTGCCTTTTGTAAGCTACTTAAAACCCACCTCTGCCATCAGGCATGGGGGAATTGAGATCTTCTTTCCCCCTAGGCTTTTACAATTCTATGCATGGTATGTATGAATGTATGTCTGGTTTTTATATTAATGGGTTTTTAATCGTTTTTAGTATTAGATTACTATTGTACACTGTTTTATTGTTGCTGTTAGCCGCTCTGAGTCTCTGGAGAGGGCCGGCATACAAATCCAATAAATAAATAAATAAATAAATAAATAAATAAATAAATAAATAAATAAATAAATAAATAAATAAATAAATAAATAAATAAATAAATAAATAAATAAATAAATAAATAAATAAATAAATAAATAAATAAATAAATAAATCTAATGCCACCCTCAGCAGATGATCAATGCTATCAAAACTCATCATATCAAATATCCACCCATTCAGCATAGTATGTGTAATTCTTTTTCCAGTTTGAGTGTTTTCAGTAATAGGTGGCCAAAGTGTACAGACAGAGGCAAATATGGGCAGGCATTGCTTAATAATATTTCCAAAACATCATTGGGTCATAGAGGTCAGCCTCAGGGAATATTTTGTAAATGTTAAGGTCAGAAACTTTTCTTCCCCCAAAAACATTGCATTTTTATTTTGCAGTATTTAAATGCCTCAATCTAAAAGTGCCAATTTTCAGAAGATATTTTGATTCATCAAAAGTGGTAGATGTACAGAAATTGGTTTTTTGGATGGTTGACTCACAATAAAATCTTCAGTGCAGAATTCTGAGAAATGGCTCTCTGCATGGACTTTGATCATATATTAGTTACTGAATACATTACATGTGATCTTGCCTACATAACATGTCAAAAATGGCTGATATAGAAGTCTGATGGGGATGTTTTTCAGAATCTATTATTCCATTCTTATTTCATTTAATTAACTCCTGGTTTGATTCTAAGGTCAGTTCAAAGTGCTATCTTCTGGAAGGTGATTTAAAAAGCAATATGCTCCCATATGTGCCTCTTTGTTCTTTGTTTTCTCTGCCATTGCCATTAGAGCTGTAATCAGCAGGTATGTAGAACAGCATCTTTTGACTTTCAGCTCCTGGAACTTGAATTTGGACTGGAATTCAACACTGATTAACCCTCTTTCTGATTGTGAATTGTATGAGAGTGCTATCTTATGTTACTCCCCCCCTCTTTCTCATTATTCTGATTTTTATGACTATTGTTATTGTTTGCTTATGTATAGCTGAATCACACTGCATTCAAACTATTTTTTGCAGGAGATGGATACAGTGAGGCGGGAGTGCATCCATTGTTTTTAAGGTTATTATTTAAAAGTTTGAAAGTGTAGAACTTTTAAGAAAATGATTGCTTACCTATGACTTTATCCAGGGCCACCATCAGGAATTTTGGGGTCCCATACAGCCTAAGTGTCTGCCCCCCCCCCGCCATTTTAAAACTATTTTAAGTCGCCAAGCCACTCCATCCCCGGGGATCATTTCCCGCTTCACGCCAAGCGAGGCGGTCCCATAGGCCAGTGTTTCCTAACCTTGGCAACTTGAAGATATCTGGACTTTAACTCCCAGAATTCCCCAGCCAGCGAAGCCAGTTGAAGTCCAGATATCTTCAAGTTGTCAAGGTTGGGAAACACTGGCCTATGGGACCGCCTCGCTTGGCGTGAAGCGGGATATGATCCCCGGGGGATGGAGTGGCTTGGCGACTTAAAATAGTTTTAAAATGGCGGGGGGAGGCCAGACACTTAGGCTGTATGGGGCCCCAAAATTCCTGATGGTGGCCCTGCAGAAGGAGAAATGAAAGGAAAAGAAGGTGAAGGAAAAGAAAGAAAAGAAGATAGAAGGAGAGAATATGCAAAAAAGAAAGGGAAAGGAAAGGAAGATAGAAGAAGGACAGAAAGGGAAAGGAAAGAGAAAGAAAGCAAAAGGAAAGGGAAAGAGAAATGAAGGGGGACGGGGAAAGGGAAAGGAGCTAGAAGAATGACAGAAAGAAAAAGAAAGGGAAAGAATAAGGGAAAGGAAAAGGAATGGGGAAAGGAGGGAAAGAGAAAGGAAAGAAGACAGAGGAAGGACAGAAAGGGAAAGGGGTGGAGTGGGGCGGAAGGGCTGAAGAGCCAAGTCTCAGGATCTCCGGGATCCCTTTGGATCAGGCAGTGGGTCCCGCTGGTTCCCCCTCTGCCCAAAGGGAAGGGGTTGCCGCGGGAAGAATGCCTAGATTCGGGGGTTGAGAGGGGAAAGGGGGGTTTCATTTCAAAGCCTGATCTTAGCTGGCCTGCCCTAACTGGTGATGGGGGGGGGTTAAAAAAAGAGAAAAGAGAGAGAAACGGAGGGGTGGGGGTGGGCTGGTGAGGAGAGAGAAGGCAACTCGTATCCCCCTATGCACAGCTGCTCCCAGTCCAGGGAGAGGGCACAATTGAGAGGCGCCCTGGATCCTAAGCGCTGGGTTGCCTCCAAAGTAAAAAAGCTCCTTAGCTGCTGGCTGACCATTTGATTTATGCAGCTCCGGAAGGCGGTGCTGATTGGCCACTGCAACCTGCTTGTTTCTCCTCGCCCTCCCTTTGCCTCATCCCGGTTAGCCTGCTGGCTAGCACAACAACGCATGCGCAGATGGTTTAAAAAAACCTTAATTTTTAAGAAAGATGTGGTCCTGCCGATCTGCTAAAAATGTCATTACCCCCATAGCGTTCCCTCCCCCCTTGTGGACAGCAGCTTGTGACTAGGTCTCGGGTGTTGCAGGCGGGGGCGGAGACGGAGGGTGACGGAAGGAGAAAGGAGGGGAAGGGGGTGGATGGGCTTCTTGCTCTGGCTGGGCCTTCACTTGCCTGCCTGCCCTGCCTGCTAGCCCCCGGGATTGGGCCGTTCTCAGGCGGCATATTCGGCTGTGGCTACGTGGCCGGCTTTGTCCCGTGGGCTGGCGCTGGCAGAGGCGACAGTGACGGATTTAGGGGGGAACGGGGGCGGATAGACAGGCTTGGCTACCTCCCCCCCTTGCCTTTCTTTTCCTCAGCCAGTTCCGCGGCACCGCTGAGCAGCCCCCGGGATCGGGTTGTTCCCGGGTGCGCCTTTTTTTTTTGGTAACCCCCATGAACGGGCATCCCCTGGGGCTAGGGGGCCTCTGTTCGGCAGTCCACCCGTTTTTCTCACAGAGTGCCCCCCCCCGATACTCTGTCTCCTTACCTGGCCAAATTGGCGCCTCCCTCCCTCGCTGGAAGAGCTGCCCATCTAGCAGTCCCGCTGCCCCATTGCCTGGCAGGGGATGATGGGCAAGGGTCGCCTCGGGGAAGGAGGGCAGGGCGGGAAGGGAAGGAGGGGGCTGGTGGGGGTTTAGGAAAGGGGAGCCCGCCGGGCACGAGGGAACGCTGGCCGCGCGGGGCTCCGAGGCCAGCCTTGCAGCTCCTCGGCGGGAGGAGCCGAAAGCCACTGGGAGAGGACTGGGCTCAGCAGGAGAAGCGCCGCCCCCCCCCCCATTATTCAATTTTCCCGGGCCCGGTACGCCCCTCCCAGTAATACCCGTCTATCGGCGGCCCTGAGTTTATCCTTTAGTTTGTAAATTTACCTGACCTTTGATCTTGGGTGACCCAAATTAAAGGAAGGAATAGAGAATAGAAACACATTTGTCCTCTCACATACCTTTCAACAATTGGTAGTAAAGTTTCTGACATAATGCCTTATTGGTATCCCGCTAAAGGATTTCCTGTGCTGCAAATGTTAGAATTTCCCATTTGATTGACAGTGGGGCTATTATAGTATGAAATGAATTATATAAAATCTTTACTTTTTTGTTTACTTCTTTTGTCAAAGATGAGCTGTACATGTCGCTATGAAGCACATACTGGTTGCTTGCTTCCTCCAGAGTTGCGATTTCAGATTGGTGCAATATTTGCCCATTTATTCTCAGCAGCATCAGTATGACGTGAAATATGTAGTGACATCCCCACTTTTCATCTTTAGGGTATAGTAAATAGTTAAAGAGTAGATGTCTCTAACATGTACCTTCAGAATAAATTCTATTAATATTCACTCAAGCATGACAGTCCATGTATATCTGTATTATAGTGTATACTGTATTAGAGCTGACTTGGTGCATACCCATAATACATGACATATTTTACTTATATTTTTTTTGTCTTAAAGTACTCAAATTATTAAAGCCAGACCAGGCACAAACAAATAACAAAAAACAGACAAGAAAATGTTCCTATAATAGTATGTTTGAAATGTATCTAGTGAATTGAATGAAAGAGATAATTTGAGTTTCATATTATATATCAGACACTGAGCATACTTTAAGATACAGAAAAAGGACCTAGAACCCACAAACAGTAATAAAAATGCAAATACCCCAAGCAGCTCCCATTTTCCATTAATTGAATCCACTTTTTCAAGGAGATCACTTGGTAATAAAACACCACTTCTCTTCAGAGCTTCGACTTTACTCAGCAATTCCATCTTTTTGGGATGTCTGATTGACATTTCTACACTGTATCTCTAAAATTAAAAAAAAAAGATGAGTTAGCTATAGAAAAATAATTTTAATTAAAATATAATCTTACAAAGTAAGAGGAACAGAATAACAGAATTGGAAGGGACATTGTAGGTCATCTAGTCTATCCCCCTGCTCAAGCAGCAGACCCTATACTATTTCCAGTCATTTCTTGAAAGCTTCCAGTGATGATGCTCCTACAACTTCTGAAGGCAAACTGTTTCCATTGGTTGACTGCTCTCCTTATTTCTAGCTGGATCTCCTCTTCACTGTGACAGCCCCTCACTGCTATCATGTCACCCCTGGTCTTTCTTTTCACTAGACTACCCATGCCCAGTTCCTGCAAGCGTTCTTCATATGTTTTAGCTTCTAGTCCCGTAATCATCTTTGCTGCTCTTCTCTGCACTCTGGACTGAATATGATCTCACTATTATGTAATTCATGTACTGTTTTTCGGAATATCAGATGCACCTTTTTACCGGCCATCCTCACTCTTTGGTCTCTGTCTGCCAGCAATTTATCTCCTTGCAGCAAACAGCAGCAGAGCCTGATTAGCACAAAACCCTGATTATCTGCCTCCCGACATTCAGCTGATTGATTGAGGTTACCAGCAAGCCCATGGGCTAAAATGAAAGTGAAACTAAAGCTGCAGGGAGACAAATTGCTGCAGGGGGAGGCAAAGGCTGAAACTGGCTGTTTGTTTTTTGCTGCAAGGAGGTAAGTCAATAACTATAAATGTCTATAGAATGTTCAAATTATTAGACTTATTTTTTAAATACTGCTTTATTATTTTTCTAAACAACTTAACAAAATGAAGAAGCTTTTTAAAATAAATGTTGATCTGAAGTGCTATTGTATCTTTTTTTAAATAACAGAGAATACCTCCAGAAGGCAACATCAGTTTTAAAGATCTGTAAAAGTATAATCTGAAATGTCCTGTTTTAGTATTGAGTATTAGTATTAAGATAAGGCAGCTGAGTTAAATCCAGACTTAGTCATATTTGGAGTAGATCGATTTAAATAATGGGAGGAGTTAGTGTGATTACGTTTAAGAAAACTTGATGGGATTAATAAACTGCCCTAATGTATATTTCTCCAATTCTTTGCTATTTCTATGGGTCAGGCACACATGTACAGAAATACACAGCAAACAGTGTATATCTTCTGTGCTGTTTGGCAAATTGATGGGAGGCAGAGGCCTTTTTTCCCTTGTTTTCCTCCCTCAAAACTATGATGTGTCTTATATTCCAGTGCATTTTATAATCTGAAAAATACAGTATTTCTAAATGTTTTTTTTTAAATTATACAAACAAAATGAGAATAATGAAGACAACTGTGACCTAAAGATAGCTTCCAACTCTGTTCAGTAGGATCTCTGTATTTGATTGGTTCCCAATTCTAATTCATGTGAATGAAAATAATTCACTTATAACAAGAAAAAATATTGATATGGAAACTTTTTAAAGATGAGGTTTATAAATTTCCTTGTACCTTGGGAGAAACTGGTTTTTTTTTTAATGTTCCCACATACAAATTGTTTTTTTGGCTGGGATCCAGTGAATGACTTTATCTTATTCAAGGGCATATGAATCTTAATTGCATTTTAAAATACTTTTACATTTGCCAACAAATCTCAATCCATATCATAATCTGAATGTATTCACTTGTCCCCCTAGCCTTAGTTTATGAATTGGCAAATAATCATTTCCTTTCCACTGGGTCTTCTGAAGAGCAGGCACAGTTGGCCTGGTAACCAGGACAATGTCTTGTCTGGAAGCATATGGCTGACTCACTCAACACGAGAATATAGGTCAAATAATTCATGGATAGCACATTAGCTCGTGCATTGGCTTGAAGGGCCAGCAGATACATTTTTCTGTCATGTTTGAAGACATCTTCACTGAGAAAAAAGTTTACTATGAACACAAAAAAGGAGTTTACTGCCTGAGAAACTAAAATTAATTTGTAGTAAGCATACAAAATAAGGTGATATGACTTTGGATCTCATTCTTTGTATTGCAGAATACACAGAAAGCCACTAAATGCCTAGACCAGTAATGGAGAACCTTTTTTTCCTTGGGTACCGAAAGTGTGGAAGTGTGCGCTATCACACATGTGCATGTGCCCAAACCCACAATTCAATGTTCCCCCATTTGCCCTATGCCCTGTCCATGCACGCATGAGACCCCCCATTTTCTAACTTCTGGAAGGCCTGTTTTTCACTCTCCCCAGGCTCCAGATGCTTCTCTGAAGTGAAAATGGGTGAAAACTCTCCCCCAGAGGCTCTACGGAGGTCCCCCAGAGGCCAAAAAAGCACTCCCAGATCCTCTGCTTGAGCCAAATATCAGCTGGCCGGTATGCACATCCATACTGGAACTGAGATATAGAAACAGAGTGCTAGGAAATATGGCTCTGCGTGCTACCTGTGGCACTCGTTCCAGAGATTCGCCATCATGAGCCTAGACCAGGAATAGGCAAAGTTGGCTCTTCCATCACATGTGGACTTCAACTCCCAGAATTCCTATGCTAGCAGGAATTCTGGGAGTTGAAGTCCAGATGTCATAGAAGAGCCAACTTTGCCTACCCCTGGCCTAGACAGTTCTTATAGCAACCTTCTTTCAATGGTGCTACCCAGATTCTCAATCATAGCCACCAATTTTTAGAACTGCAATTCTGCCATCAGTGGAAGATATAGGCTTAGAAAATTCTGTATCACCTGATCTTGCACTTTGCTTATGCACAGAAGCCATAATAATATCACATGTTATTATATCACCATGCAAATGACATACATCAATTATATTATGGTGTAATTCATGTACAACATATAAAGTATAGATAACGCCTCCTCCCACAGATGTCTTAGCCAATTTGCAAGACTCTGAAATAAATTTGAGCAAACCACAGGCAGTTTACTAAGCACCCCACTTCCAACAACAACTTATTACTAGATGATTTTTTTTCTCTGTTTCTGTCACACACATATACACAGACATGAACACACACACACACACACACACACACACAAGTTCATTTTCTTTCTGTTTGAAAGCTACATTGATAATATATATTTAGATACTAGTACAATACACAATTGTCCAAAAAAAAGCATTTGAAAGTATCGTATAAATCACGCTTGTCTATTAGCAATTTGCACATTTAACATTAGGCTGTTTTGAAACCTGAAGAATAAAGTTCCTTCTGCTGCTGTTGAAGAAAAAAAACTTCTTAAAACCAGAAGAAACTAGATCAAAGTCAAAGTAGACTAAAGAACCTTTGAAACATGGGTGCTTTTCTCATATCCAAGAACACGTTGCCTGACAAAACAAAACAAAAATATAATTGAAGGGTACTTAGCAGAAAACAAGGAAGGTGTGAAATCATTCTTTCAGCTAATAGATCCTCAGTATTTGCATGAATATGTTTGCATATTGTTAATTTCATATTTTAATCTTTCATTTGCACTGCACATGAATATCATTTATATTTTGCCAACTTCAAATATTAGTCATTTGTGGATCACAGAGCAAAATGTTTTAAATTAGATGGTTTAAAGTATTTCTCATTATTAATGAACACAGATCAGATGCCAGTGTATCAAAAAATAAGCATGAATATGTATAAGAGGCAACCAATGATTGTCTAGATTTATAAAACAAACTTGTCTTTTCAATATGTGAAAAGGAAAGTAGAAGTTGTTTTCCTTTTTTAAAAGAAATCTGCATTAACAAGAAGTAATCAGGTTTCAAATGATAGGATTGGATCAGAGAATAGCTAACCTTTTCCCTGGACTAAAATTGCCAACAAGTATGCTTCTTGGCACTATATGATTGCCTTTTCAACTGGAAAGGGTGACTAGAGGAGATTACAATCTGCTTTATGTAATCTGATTTCTATTTAAAGATGATATAGCTGAAAAAGATTTACATAATTATTTCTGTAAGTATGCATAATATCAAGAGAAATCCAAGTCTGTTTAAGCTAGATAGTGCACTGCAATGTACCTGGTTTCACTTATTTTGCATTTTTCCTAGAAAGTCGAAGGGAGTTCTCGAATTATCTGACTATGTTTTGGACTTGCTTAGTAATAATTTTCACCTGTATTAAACTGGGGTGGGGTTTGGTTTTTTTTTTGCTTTGGGCTGAAAAGTATTATAGCTGTATTTTTGAGCTGGTAAAGATTAACATCTAAACAAATCAGGCAGCATATGTCTCTTAACAATAATACTCTAGTTATCATAAAGACCTAATGGGTATCATTTAATTTTGGTTCTAAATGAATCGGTTGCATTATGCAGCATGATATGAAAAGTCCTTGTGACAGATGCTGTAAAAGATTATTACATTAAATAAATAGGTTAGGTTTCTATATGCTTTCTGTCTCTCTCACAGGGTGTCATACTACATAAATGGAGTCACAAAAGAGGCTATTGTTAGAATATGCATTGTACAGTGGCTGAAAAAGTTATGGGGGGGGGGATATTTCATTAAAAGATGCACCAGCTATGAAAGGAACAGTAGTACAGTATTGTTTAAAGGTAAAGGATTTAAACTGAAGTTACAGTATTTATTTCACTGTGAGAAAAATGCTTACTGTACTGTTGAGCTAAGGTTCTGATAGCAATTTTTTTTTACCCTTCAAACACCTATACTCTGCAAAATTAACTTCCCAGCTCTATCAGTGCTGCATAACCCTAGTCTAGTAGGAGTCCTTTATCCTGTGGTGAGAAGATAATTTAATCTTCATATTCATTCTACCCGAAGCATTAAGTGAGCAAAGACGGCTGTATTGTGACAGGATGTGAATGTTATGATATAGATTACTGTTCAATAGCCAACAATGAGATTAAGAATTTTAAAAGTCACATCATTTCCTTTTTTTTCCTTCCACCATCCAACAATAGCTACAATAAATAAAATGATTTAATTGTTTATTTTTCTACTTCATTTGCCCGCAGAAAAAAACCCTTACATATTTTTATGGCAAAGTCAGATAGTTATATCTATGGACAAATAGAAGAGGTTTATTTTGAATCCACTCAAGAGAAAAAGGCAGGAGCGTGATGTAAGCTGAGGAATTTTGATTCCCTTCTCTTTCCCTCATTCTTTTTTCTTTCTCCACTTACAATCTTTTAAAGTAATTAAAATCAATACACGTTGGATATCTCATAAAAAGTTTGTACTAAAGACATTTCACTGGAACATAATCAGGAAACGTAGAAAAAATTATGAAGAGAATTTTGTGATGAATGTTTCCTAAAGTGTCCAGCTTTTTCTTTAAAAGTAAGTGTGTGTGTGTGTGTGTGTGTATGTGTGTGAAAAATCACACCCCCAAAATTCTGTCCAAACAGAGGCTGGAACAATGCCTTGAAACAGCATTAATTGTCACCATGGAAACCAGAAGAATAAGCCATTTTGAAACCGGCCTAGAAGGCACTCATTGAGCAACTAAGCATTTTTTTTGTCTCCTTCAGTGTTAAAGAACAAGATGCCTAGTCACTAAGAGGTCAAAGAAAGAAATCATTATGAAAAGAATGTGGATGTCAACTCTGTGATTAATGATAATAATAACAACAATAATAATTTTGACATTTAATAACAGACCAAGTCTTTATTGCATGCTTTTCATGAAAGAACTGCATTGGGTACTCCTGCCCCATCCTCGCCCCACAAAAATCAGTATCTAGATTCATATTATTGCCATAGAGTGAAATGTTAGGGCAATATTATGCAGCCCTTGGGTCTAAAGCTCCCTGGGAATTTTGCTGTAATAAAACTTCAGAAGGAAAAAAGCGAAGAAGAAAAAAGGAAAGGAAAGGAAAAGAAAGGAAAGGAAAAGAAAAAAAGGCTGTATTATAGAATTCAAAATATTGCTTTAAAAGCACACAGAGAGATTAAGACATCTATTGTAAGACTTTTGTATGGTGCGTCTGTGAAATAAAGTAAAAAGAGACCAGACATACCAAACATAGCAAGCTGTGATTATAAAGGAATGAAAAATTAAGTCAAGGAATACTTGTCTATGGTTGAATATTATTGGGAGTGGGGTTCACTTTTTCATATTTTACATCATGTATTTTAGGCTTGTTTTCATAACAACAGAATAATGCCCATTACTTAAAGGAATTAAACAATGACAATGCCTCAGATTTCATTGAAACACTCTGCAAGTGCTCATAGATTTCTCTCTTGCTAAGGAATTACTGTATTACCAGATATAAATACATATCATGTATGAGCACATACAACACATGTTATACGTGCATTTCATTTGCAAATAACTTCTTCCTATGGGCTGCACAGAGCCTCTTATTAGGAACACTGCCCTGTGGATACATTCTCCAATTACATTAATAAATGTACATTGCATTAAAACTGATACCTATGCATGACTCAAATCTTTGCCTGTCATCTGCCTAGATACATATACACCCTTTGCTCTCTGGCTAATATTCCTGCTCTTCACGCCTAGGCTTCATGGTGGCCCCTCAGGAAGCCCATGCCTAATGCCATTCATTAATGAACAAAGACTCTTTTTATTCTGAAACCCAGGGTCCAAAGCTCAGCTGTATACATGCAGAGTGAAGGAATCTGCTGGAGGCCAGGCTATCCTTCACAACAGCTCGTAGGCACCAAGTCCTTTCCTAGCACCAAAGCAAGACATTTTACAAACAATCCAGAGGCAAGATTATATTCCATATTTCATATATTTTGCAAGTACAATCAGAATATCTGGTTGGTTTTAGAATGAATATTTTTGTCTAGCAGCCATTACTTTTTTCAAACTCCTTTCAATCTCTTACTATCAGAGCATACCAAAAATCTGCACAGAAAAATTGTAAAGACTTCTATAGCTGTCCTTCTAAATGAATAATTAGTTTTCTTATTATTGGGACAAATTTGTTGCTAAGCCTTGGGGGGGGGAACTGCAATACGATTTAAGGTAGCCCGAATTCATAAGCAGATAATTTCCAGGGTTAAAAATTTGTTTTCTTTTTCTCTAAGCTATTGCAAATGCATGATCTAGAAATCATAGTACTTTGGTTATATATTCTTAGTTGGGGATACACTGTATAATTTTTTTAATATAAATCAGACTCCTACATTAAAATGAATTGAAAATTCTCTAGCAGAAGTTCAAAAAGCAATTTTTTAAAAAAGTGTATTTCACTAAACTTTACTCCAAGTATAACTTACTCTTGTAAAGTCCTCTGAGAAAGAATATTTTTTTAAAAAATAGCACAATGTCATTGTTACACAATGAAAAGGCTTAATGAACCTGCAAGTGAAAAACAAAAAAAATCATTTTGTTTAATTTCAACAAGGAATGAATACATTCACTGAGAGTGAGACAGGCAGTACCTATGTCTCTGTGTGTAGGGTTTTTTTTGTGTGTGTGCATGCATGCACCAGCATTTAAGCTTCCCACCTCCTCGGCTATATCTTTGTCACAGTTCTTTGAAAGAAAAACTCTTTTTTAAGATTTTATTTTACTGTAATAAAGTAATGTGTTTTTTTAAAAAACCAATTGCTCCACTTTTATGAAATGATGTGATCCAAAACATTTAAATTTTAACTGTAACTGTAAAATCTTTTGTGCCCTTTAATGAGTTGATATTAAATATTTAATACTGTTTAGGGCATATCCACTACCACCAAAAACAGTTATATTCCCAGCAGTCCCACTGTTTCAGGCAGAAGGCTTGATTGATCCTCCTAGCCTGAATTGAGTAGAATGAAAAGAAGCAGTTGGAAAATAGCTGCAATCATTTAATGCAGATGACCTCTGACAGGCTCACAGCTCTTCTATCTGAACAGAAAATTTGCATGGGGTCTCTGTGCAGAGGAACAATGTAACCTAAATGGTAGACAATCTTTATTCTAATGAAGTGGGTGTCAAGGTCAATGTAAAACTGCAATGATAAATGGTGCACCACTAGGCAAGAGAAGTTGTGTAGGCATTGTACTGCTTTCACGTTAATTGAAGGCTGAAAATGCATGAGTGAAAGCCTAAGACTCTTCTCACCGCAGTGTGTTAATGCAAAGGAAAAAAAGTTGTTGTTTTTTCCTTCAGGACTCTGACCATTGATATGAATCTTATTGCAACAAGGGCAGTAACATAAATACAACTGTTCAGCCAATGAGCGGGAAGGAGTTGTTATTAGGATGCTTTATTTCTAGACTAACAACTTCCACAATCAGAGTGCCAAAAGAATAACAAGTCTCCAGACACCTAATGTAATTCCCATGATCCTTTTGCTATTTAGAAGATCTGTCTTTAATTAGTTCCAAACAAGCAGCCTTTTAGACAACTCTTCATTAGATACCACTTCTCTTGAAATAACTGCATAACCACTATCCCCCTTGCAGTTGTGTTCCAATGTTATTATTTTTCCCTAGGTTCTAAATTTCCTTGTTACTATACAGTTAATATCTCCAGGTGCCTTTTGTTCTGAATAAAAATTAGACCAGTAAGTAGGAACTAAACTACAATCAGTTATTGTGGCTTTGTCAAAATGGCAGCGCAACTATAATTACACACTTCATCAGTCAATCAAGCAATTTGTAGAAGGCAGTACATTTTGTCCTGTAAAACAAGAGGGTAAGATGCTTTTTAAAAATCCTTAACAGCTTAAGCCTGTTTAAAAGTATATTGCTGCTCACTAACATGCTCATTAAAGAACTCCAGCTTTCTTTATTCGACAAGAAATATATTATCAGATTATCAATATCTTTCCAGTGCTTCCAAGGTTATCACATACAACATGGAACTTAATTGAAAGTTGTGTTTTCTTCCATATACAGTATACTATCTGATAGTTCCATTTTATTCTCTTTCAACATTTTAGATCCATTTCTGTCTGACTTTGGAAATTGTTATGGGACAGAATATGCTTCAACTGCTTTGATGGACAACTTAACCAAGAGATTGCCTGGGGAATTGTGTTACTGCTTCTGTTCACTCTTATGCTTTTTAAACAATCAATCATTAGTTTAGAGAAATAGAATAAGTAGCAGGAACTGAGACCACTTTCACATTGGAGTGCACAAGGGAGAAGGATGGCCAAGTCCATAGTCTCCAGTCAAGTACACTCAGGCAAAAAAACTAAATATGTCAAGAGAGCACAAAAAATATATTTAGGCGTACACAGTAAACTAAAGGAAGCTAAAACAAACTTAGCTAAATCAAGCTATGCTAAAACCTAATACACTTCATCTTATTCTGCTTGTGATTTCATGGGTGTAACAACTAGAAAATATTGTCCAATGGGTTTGGGTGTTTGTTGCTATCAATATGCTGATGGTGCTCATCCGAGCTTTTCAGTATCAGTTGATGTACCGGATGAAATAAAATATTCAAATATCAAATTAACAAGCTGATTTTTTAAAAAAATCAATATATAAAATACACTTTAAAAATTTAGTAGAAATATTTAAAACTAATACTAATCAAGCAGGTGTGACCAAATTGCTTGAACATCCTTTAATTTGTGCCTAAATGGATTTATTGCTAAAGTAAGGTGATGAGTTTATTGTTTTAGTGTTTTATATTAACAAATTTTAATAACTTGCCTATTTTATCTTTATTGTTATTTTTTTTCTTCAATGGTAGGCATTGAATAAAATATAAACAGTGTTTGCTAAATATATGCTTATGAACAGTAATGGGCAGCCAATTTTTTTACTGCCACACTGTGGGTGTGGCTTATTTTGTGGGTGTGGCTTAATGGTCATGTGACTGGGTAGGAGTGGCTTGCCAGCCATGTGGCCAGGTGGGAGTGGCTTGAATTATCATCATCATTCAAGTGAACTGTTAAGTCCTCGACTTATAACCTTACCAGTGTCACTCACTGGGATGACAATTTGCTTTGTGTTTCCTGCCCTCTCCTTCCTGGGTCGCCCTCACCCACTTCAGACTAGGTAGCTAGACAAACAGGTGCTGCCAGAAGCATAAATGCTGCCAGCGCCGCTTCCACCCATGCCTTCTGCTTGAACCTCAGGTGGGAGGTGGCCGCATGAGGCTGGAGGGGAGCCGAGCAGGAGAAAGGGAAGCTCGCCCGAGGCCAGGAAGGAGGAATGAGGAAAAAAGCAAGAAGTGCAGACGCAGAAGCATCAGAAGGGGAAAAAAGAGAGCCCAGCCAAGATCAGTAATACAGGAAGTGACAGCTGCCAATCAGCTGGAGCTGCGCACGCATCTTCATTTCCGCCGGTGGAACTGTGTTCCACCCCATCCTGCCTGCTGCCCACCCCTTCTTATGAATATATAACACATATGAACACATAACATTAAGCCTATACTGAAGTAAAACAAAGGTATACAGTATACTGTGTTTCACTGAAAATAACACCCTGTCTTTTTTTTTTTTTTTGGAACTCTGAAATAAGCACTTGGCCTTATTGTCATGCACTCAAAAGCCTGATTGGGTTTATTATCAGGGGATGCTTTATTTTGGTTACTGTTACAAATGCAAGCATGCAGACACACAGGTCGCAAACATACATAGAAGTAATTGTTCATTACAGTAGAAAAAATTGCAACTGCTATGCATACAAACTGTTCATAAATTTCAATACAGTGGTACCTCAAGATACGAACCCCTTGTCTTACGAACAACTCGTGATACGAACCCGGGGTTCAGAAAAATTTTGCCTCTTCTTACGAACTTTTTTCGAGCTACGAACCGGCATTCGGAGACTGCTGGGAAGCCGCGCGGCTGTTTTAAATGGTAACAGCCGGGTGGCGGGGCTTCCCAGAAGCCTCCCGAACGCCGGTTCGTAACTCGAACAAAGTTCGTAAGAAGAGGCAAAATTTTCCTGAACCCCGGGTTTGGTTCGGGAGGTTGCTGGCAAGCCCCCCAGGCCAGCTGCGACCTTTTAAAACACCCACGCCGCTTCGCAGCTGTCTCCCGAAGCCGAACGCGGAAGTTCGGGGGGGGTGCTGGCAAGCCCCCCAGGCCGACTGCGACCTTTTAAAACACCCGCGCCGCTTCCCAGCTGTCTCCTGAAGCCGAACGCTAAAGCCGAACTTCCGCGTTTGGCTTCGGGAGACAGCCGCGAAGCGGTGCGGCTGTTTTAAAAGGTCACAGCCGGCCTGGGGGGCTTGCCAGCACCCCCCAAACCCGGGTTTGGGGTTCGGGGGGATGCTGGGAAGCCCCCCAGGCTGGCTGCGACCTTTTAAAAGAGCTGCGCCGCTTTCCAGCTGTCTCCTGAAGCTGAACGTGGAAGTTCGGCTTTGCCGTTCGGCTTCAGGAGACAGATGGGAAGCGGCGCGGCTCTTTTAAAAGGTCGCAGCCAGCCTGGGGGGCTTCCCAGCACCCCCGAACCCAGGGTTCGGGGGTGTGCTGGGAAGCCCCCCAGGCCGGCTGTCACCTTTTAAAACAGCCGCGTGGCTTCCCAGCAGTCGCCGAAAGCCGTTTTTTTGCGGGGGGTTTTTTGGTTGCACGGATTAATTGACTTTACATTGTTTTCTATGGGAAACAATGTTTCGTCTTACGAACCTCCTCCTTGCACCAATTAAGTTCGTATCATGAGGTATTACTGTATTGCTCTGATTTCATTCAACAAGTTACCTTGTTCACAAACTTTTAATAAATATTTTTTCAAATACTTCTCATGGCAATCATTAAACCACACATCTACCAATAATAAGAATTTATGGATTCCTATTAATATCTAGGAAGAGTTATAAAGACTAATGAATGAATTATGCATATTTTTTGATACAAACCGTTGAATGAGGGATGGAAGATAGTGGGTTGCTCAAGAATGTCACTTAGTGCATTTCAACGAAGGATACCCCAGCTCATTTTGCATATCTGATTTTAAAATCTAATAGGACCTAACAGAAAACACATTCATTCATTTCTAAAATATTTGCCTAGTGTCTCATATTTAGCAATTTCTTCATGGAACAATGCTTTTGCATACAGAATAAATTTTCCTCATGCCACAATCAAGAGAATGCAGTTCGATATATTGAGAAAAAAATATTGTGTAACTAAATGTTACTGATGAAACTGTTAAAAAAACCTGTACAGCTTCATCTGTGTGTGATTTGTCAGGTCTGAAGCTTTGACGTGCCCAAGGGGCAGACCCCAGCGGGGAGTAGGCTGCAGAGCTAAATAGCTGTGAAAGAAGTCTTAATGTAGGATGGAATTCAAACTAACCTTGACATGACCTCAGGAAAAATATGCAAAAAGTAAAATGAATGCACTCTGCAAGATACATCCTAATTTTGTGGCTAGGCTGGTTAGTTTCACAAACATAACCAAGGCTTTAAAAGCGAAATAAAATATGAGACAAGGAGGAAGCAGGAATTCAGGGAAAACTTAAGCAGGCATGATGTGATTCAATGAAGGCATGTGAACAATTTGGAAGCAATCCAAATAAAAACCAACACTGAACAATATTGTTGTCAGCCTGCCTATTCGGGGGAAAAAAATTTTTTTAGGTTGAATATAAATGACACAAAGCCAAGATTACATCACTGCATTACAAAGTCTGCTGTGACTTTTAACTGAATAGGTCTCATGCATCTACTAGTTGATGGTAGTTATTCAGCATCTTGATTTTTAAAATGTTTTCTTTTCATTATACTTTTAACCAGATTTCTTGGTTTTATTCTGGACAGTCTCTGCTTGAAGCAAATAAAATTCCTATGTTGTCTTTATTTCATTTTATATATTTTGGCTCATTTTTGAACAAAGCAAAAATAAGTGTATCTGAACTAAAAACAGTTGGAACTTTGAAAATGGTCATAAGTAGCTTTGGGTAGATTGTTTGTAATAAATGATGTTGAATGCTAAGTGACTGTCATTAAACAAGGATTATCTTTATAAATTATTTATCTGCTAATATTCTATCTATCTATCTATCTATCTATCTATCTATCTATCTATCTATCTAACTATCTACACATATGTGATATATGTTATATATATGATATATGAGATGCAATGTATTTGTGTCTATGGGCCCATAGCCAAAATACCAATATTTGACTTCCTATACTATAGTCAATATTGTACTTTCACATTTTTTAATATCAAGCAAACTTGGGAAAGTACTTATGTGGAGGAAAGTAATGATTTAACTTTTATTCAGTGTTGCAAGTTTGGAAATATATGATAGAAAGAATGTGCCTTTGTGCTCAGCTGAATTATGCCAGGAAACAGTATCTGTAGATGTATGAAGACAAAGTTACCGGTACTTCTTTTATGCATTTTACAAAGTGTCATTTCAGCAAACATCTCAGGTAGCAGTGCTAGTCCATTACAATAAAAGAATCAAGTAATGATCGGTAGAGATAAATGCATTGTCAATGATTCAGTGGGTCTCTCATTTTTTAAACTATTCCTTCATGAATCACAAATTATGCCTCCACTATTGGCACAAACTTAAGGCATCGTATAGGTTTTCCACTTTCTTGTTTTTTATATATGTTAGTTTATAATATGGCTGGGTTGTCTGTTAGAAATCCATTTTCTTCTCACCCTTACCAACAATCATATATTCATATAAATTGGACAGGAGGGGCACAATAGTGCAGAAAGAGTAGAAAAGCAATTTAAGTTCTCAGAGGATCGAATTGTTAGATTCCATATATCTTTGTATTAATTTATTGGAAACATTACAAGGAAACAGTATTACCTCGATTTTTCAACCATTACACAGGCTAGTTTTGCATGTTTCAAGCACATATACAAAATTCCCTATACCTTATTCAAATTACCTGCATATATTTGCATGGCTTATGTAAATTTAAGTTTTTCTTAACACAATTGCTGGGCAAGGGAGAAAGGAACATCTCTAAAGGAGAAACCAATAAAATAAACATACAGCCGTGTTAGCCCATGGACCTGGTTCAGTTGATTTAGACCTTCTTCAAGGCAAAATTATTTTATTTTCTTGACAGATCTTTGTGACACCATGTTTGCACAGAAAGCGATGGAATGATACATCAGCATCTCTATGAAATATAACAATATTAAAATACACTTTTTCTTATAGTTATAATTGTGCTGGGTTATTGGGCTAAATGTATCCAAAGAAATTCTCCCAAACATTCAACCTTCAAATATAGACTAGATTTTGAAGTAGGCATTTTCATTTTGCAAGGAAATAAAACCTTTCACTCTCTGTCTCTGTCTCTTTCTCACCCACTCTCTCTCTCTCCCTCCACCCTATCCATCTTGCATTAAAGGCTTTTAAATACTACATTCAAAATTTTGATATGGATTTTCCCAAATGACTCAAAATTAAGTGAAAAAAATATATATTTTTCCCACGGAAAAATTACTAGTGTTTAGCATTCTGACCCACTAAATCAAATCTCAGGATACCTTGCAACTAGATTGGAAACAAAAGTTCTAACAGTGTCATTTAGAGCCCATTGTAGTCCAGTACTGAAGCCTTCCTTATTTGCAAAATTTCTCACATAGATGGATGTGACCAGTTAAAAAATACCCATTTATTTACTCATAAGAATAGAATGGAATGGAATGGAACGGAACGGAACAGAAAAAGAACAGAATAGAATTCTTTATTGGCCAAGTGTGATTGGACACACATGGAATTTGTCTTTGTGCACATGCTCCCAGTGTACATAAAAGAAATGACAAGTTCATCAAGAATCATAAGGTACAACACTTAATGATAGTCCAGGTACAAATAAGCAATCAAATCATATTAGGAACCAGTCAATATAAATCGTAAGGATACAAGCAACAAAGTTACAGTCATAAAGTCATTGGTGGGAGGAGATGGGTGATGGGAACGACGAGAAGATTAATAGTGGTGTAGACTTAGTAAATAGTTTGACAGTATTGAGGGAATTATTTGTTTAGCAGAGTGATGGTGTTCTTGTGTCTAATTGTTCTGGTATGCAATGCTCTATAGCATCGTTTTGAGGATAGAGGTTGAAGCAATTTGTGTCCAGGATGTGAGGTATCTGTAAATATTTTTACAGCCCTCTTTTTGACTCGTGCAGTATACAGATCCTCAGTGGAAGGCAGGTTAGTAGCAATAGTTTTTTTTCTGCAGTTCTAATTATCCTTGGAAGTTTGTGTCTTTCTTGTTAGGTTGCAGAACAAAACCAGACAGTTATAGAGATGCAGATAATTTTTCTGTAGAAGTGTATCAGCAGCTCCTTGGGCAGTTTGAGCTTCCTGAGCTGGCGCAGAAATAACATTCTTTGTTGTGGTTTTTTGATAATATTTTTGTTATTAGGTAACCATTTTAGATCTTAAGATATGATAGAACCTAGAAATTTGAAAGTCTCTACTGTTGATACGGTGTTGTCTAGTATTGTGAAAGGTGGAAGGGTGGAAGGATTTCTCCTAAAGTCTACCACCATTTCAACGGTTTTAAGGGTGTTCAGATCCAGATTGTTCTGGTCACACCACAAAGTTAGTTGTTTAACTTCCTGTCTGTATGTGGATTCATCATTGTCTCAAATGAGTCCTATCACTGTTGTATCATCTGTGAACTTCAATAATTTAACAGATGGATCATTGGAGATTTAGTCATTGGTATAGAGAAGAGAAGTGGAGAGAGCAAGCAGCCTTGGGGGTCCCAGTGCTAATTAATTGTACAGGTATCTGTGTGATTCTGCTTAGCTTCACCTGATGCTTCCTGTTTGCTAGAAAGCTTATGATCCACTTACAAGTGTATTCAGGTACCACTAGCTGGTTCAGCTTAGTTAGAAGAGTGTCTGGAATTATGGTATTGAATGCTGAAGTGTAGTCTACAAAGAGGACCCTTGGTAGGTCTTTGGAGATTCAAGATATTGTAGGATGTAGTGCAGAGTCATATTAACAGCATCATCATTTGATCTGTTTTCTCAGTATGCATATTGAAGGGGGCCTAACAGTGGATCTGTGATGGTTTTCAAGTGAGACAGTACTAGCCTTTCAAAGGTTTTCATAACTATAGATGTTAGAGCAACTGGTCTGTAGTTGTTCAGTTCCTTGAAGGGTGGGCTTCTTCGGCACTGGGATGATAGTAGAGCGTTTGAAGCAAGATGGAACATAGCACATCTCTAGCGGTTTATTGAAGATTTCGGTGAAGATGGGGTCCAATTAGTCAGCATAGACTTTTAAGCAAGAAAGAATTATCTTGACTGGGCCTGGGGCTTTTCCTAGCTTTTGTCCGTGAAATAGGTCTTGCAGTTCTTTTTCTCTTGTCACTAGGGTTTATGAACCCAATGGTATGAAGTCACTTGAAGGAGGCTTGGCTCCTGATGTGTCTGAGATGTGGAGATAAGTGGCTGTAGTTTCCTTTCAAACCTGCAGTAAAACATGTTCAGGTCATCTGCCAGTTGCTGATTTGCAGCAGAGGCGGAGTAACCACACGGACACAGAGAGCTGGATTTAAAATGGGTCATTTTTATTAATTACATTTGCATAATTTATTCATTAAATTAGCATAAATTTAACTAAACCCTAACAAGGACCCGCAGGGTCAAACAATTACTTCCGGGGCGGAAAATGACGTCAGAAAAACTTCCGGGGCAACTTATAGGCGTAGCTCCATGATGATCCAGGTGAAGGGCCCTGCCCTCACCTGGATCCCAGCCATGCACCTGCATGTGGGAGGTCTCACTGTCTAACCCCTACAAGGGGATAGAGATGGGCGGGACCCAAAGACAGGTTCTCCCCAATTGGTCAGATCGAGCTAAAGTCACCATGACCTTTGGAGAGAACCTGTCAATCATCCCCAAAAATGCCCAATGGAGAACACGCAGTTGCTAAACACCACCCAGTTTTCCGCTCCTAACCTGCCTACCCAAATGACCAAAGGTAAGCCAATTAGCCTAAACAGGGGGTGAAGCACCCCCCTAACCACCTATCCGTCACCACAGTGTGGAATAGGCGAAAAAATGGTCACAGAAAATACCGAGACCGCCAAAAATTCCTATTCAGCCCCCCTAAGGGCGACCCACAGTGGCACACTGGAAGATAGGGAGGGTGGGTGGGTGTTCGCTGCTTGTCGTCATCGGGGCGAAAAGGAGGCCCAAAGCCTGCACAGCCCCTTTTATAGGGCTGGCAGGCTCTGCCCCCCGACGACGTCATCGGCCTCGGCCAATGCTCTCAAGATGGCCGAGATCTCGTGAAATCTCGCAAGATCCCAGCATTCAAAATGGCGGCTGCACCGAGGGCCGTGTCTCCCTGGCCCTGCAGCAAATGCGGGCCGGGGGGGTGAGTCGCCAGCCACACATTCTTTCAGTCTGAGAAGGTGGTTTGCCATAACCAGTGATATTTTTAAGAGTTCTCACATGTTTTCTGGTTCATTTGCTGAGAACTGATTCTTTAGCTTTTCAAAGTAGCTTCCTTTTGCGGCTCTGATCTCCCTCGTTAATACATTTCTGGCCTGATTGTACAGCATTTTATCACTTTTTCCATAGGCTTCCTCTTTGGAATGACGCAGCTGCTTAAGTTTAGTTGTGAACCAAGGTTTGTTGTTACTATATATTCACAATCTCCTGTACACAAAGGTCTTTACAGAAGCTGACATATGATGTTACAGTATCTACAAGTTCATGGTCTGCAGAGGTTTCTTCAAAAATATTCCAATCAATGCAGGCAAAGCAAGCCTGTAGCTTTAACTTTGCCTCTTCAGTTGAAGTTTTCAATTCAATTCAATTCAATTTATTAGATTTGTATGCCGCCCCTCTCCGAAGACTCGGGGTGGCTCACAACAACACTGATTTTGTTGGTTTTGTGGTTTTTACGTCTTTGCCTGTAAGCAGGTACAAGGTGAATCATTCAATGATCAGAGTGTCCCACTCAGTAAAGACTGATAAACATCTTTTAGGGTTGTGTACCAATGGTCTAAAGTATTCTTGCCTCTAGTGGGACAATTGACATGCTGAAAGTATTTTGGTAGTTCTTTCCTTAAGTTTGCCTTGTTTAAATCTCCCAAAATAATGGTATCATTATTGGTATCATTTTGAGTGGTTGGAGGAATTATTTTGGAGAACAGAGAGTTTAAGAATCTCAGCAGTCTCTCTCTCACACACATCTAGATATTTGGCTTCAGCCTCCATAATCTAGAGTTCTTAATGCTTTATTAACATAGGTTTGTGTGGGTATATATACCGCAATTAGTAGAAATGAAGTAAATGAAGCCTAGCCAGATAGGCTTCTCCCTGCGTACTCCATAAGCAACAAGTTTTAGAAGTGGGTTTCTGCTGGTTTGGACAGGTTCTACAGAACCAGTAGCGGGAATCCCCCCTTCCCGTTCCCCAAACCGGAAGTGATGGCCGGCTGGACACACCCCTGAACCGGCTCTCTTGGTGGCGTCTAAAATGTCACCATCTTGCTTTTGCTTCTGCACACAAACAGAAGCTTGTTTTTGTTTCTACGCAGGTGCAGAAGCTAGTTTTTTAGCACTGTGCATGCATGCACCTGTGCAACATGTCAGGAGGTGAACCGGCAGCGAGGTAAGCCAGAACCCACACCTACTCAGCTTGTTAGTGCTGTACATACTCCTGGTCAGTTGGAGGATGATGATGAACTTGAGGACTCTGATAGAGATAGTGTTTATGAATTAGTGGTAGGCCCGGGGTTATAGGTAGTAGGACAGGTGGGAGGCCAGCCACAGGATGTTGCTATGAGTCCCGAATCTAGCGAGGAAGAAACAGACGTTCGCTGGGTCAATCCTAAATTCAGAAGGGTCCAAAAACATAAGGAACAGGTGTTTGGAAGAAGATATTAAGGGGAAGAATGGGTTAAATACTGGAGTGATGTATTTGGTATGTCAGGGGGGCAGTGGGGAAGAAGGGTGGAGTTTCAATGTTGTAGTGCTAAAATGAAACATATTCTCGTTCAGCTTCCAAGTGAGTGAATTCATTCTGTGTTATTTTACAGTCATTTCTGCTGTTTTTGAATCATGCTGTGAGTACATAAATCTTGGTAAACGGAGGAGGCTGGGAGGAATGTATGAGGAATGTAATTAAGAGAGATAACAGGAGAAAAAGGAATGTGCTAGTATGAACTGCATTTTGAATACAGAAGGGAAGAGAATAAAGATGGAGTTTCTTTGTTTATGAAATACTGCATTTAGTAAGAGTTATTTGTAATAGCTAAAGTTCTACCATAAACCAGAACAGTTAGTACCTATTCAAATTTATTTTTTCCTTCTTTTGAAATTGACCCATTCGAAAACCTAGGACTGCATCCATTTGCATTTTCTAAGCATACCATGAGATCGATTTGGGACTCATTATTGTAAAATTACTGCAGGAGGTTTGTACCATTCCACGTTTCTATGTATTATTTTGTTTTACTAATTTAAGAGTGAATATACAGTATATTAAAATCTCAGTTAGGCACAGAATCTGGCAGATTCCATAAGACTCATTCACATGTCATTTTATCTGAATGTAACAGAACAAAGGCTTGGTATGTTAATGTGTTATGCCAATGTCACCTGAATATCTCTCTGGTGAAATCATACCTTTTTCTTTGGATGTATGTTTGCACAAAACCAGTAAATGTTTGATTACATGTGTATGTAATTTTTCTCTAGGTTATGAATCAGAACATGTACATTTCTCATCTTAAACTGTCGAATTAAGTGTTAGATAAGTTTCCATTGTCTCCTGAAGCTAAGTACAATAATGATATTAGTAATTTAAAACACAATTGCACAATTGATGTTACTAACAAAATGGGGAAGGGGTTGTTTCTGATACTTTTAAGACAGCAGGGAAAAGTAGCATTTGTTTTCTTTGTAATGTTTAAAGTGTGAAAAATATAAAACAAAGACAGCTAAATTTGAGCTGTATATAATTTCACTTATTTGAACCAACTGGACCTTAAGGACTGTAATAAGCTTCTTTAATAAAGAAATACTTTATTACAAGTAACAATAATTGGAATAATATACGTATTCACTCAAAAGAGCTTCCATTTGCTAGCTGTCTCATTTCTCCATTAAGTAAGCTGAGAAAAATCAGTCAAATCTTCATTATTCTAGACTGTCATCCTCCACAATTGAAAAAATTACCCTAAAATCTGCAAAACTGTACTGTACAAGATTGCATAGTCAGATTTTTTTTCAGTCAGATTTATAATATAAAGTAATGTGTCCAACATTTAAAAAATGAAAGCAAGATAGAAATATTTCAAAGAAGCTACAGTATTAATAGGCTACCCTGATAATACCATGAGCCTATTAAATGTAATTTTTCAGGCCACAGTGATTGGCATTAGATACTGACATTTGAGGAATTGCTATTATATTGACTTTGTTTTTTGCATTTTATCTAATCAGCTGAACAAAGTGATACTGGCAGAAGTTAGGTGTCATTGGGTAAAGCAATTAAGTATTTAAATAAAAAGCTAGCATATTTAAGCCATACCATAAACTTTAAAAATCTTTTTCTGAACTCAATTTTCTACCATTGATTCAACAACAGATAAGTTCCATGGATAGGAGATTGATGTAAATTTAGAAGGACCATAGAGCTTGAAGTTAACATTGCAAACCCTATAATATGACACCCACAAAGAAATTCCACTAGGCAATAGACATTTGTATTGTATAAGTACCATTGCATTATGAAAGTTTTAAAAAACAGACCAGAACTATACAATACACAATGCAGTGTGGGAGGCCACCTGGTGGTCAAATGAATAATTAATTTGAAAAACAAGCAAAACATTGTCAGCTTGGAAGCATCAAAAGTTTATAATATAGAACTGAAACAAACATTTAAGGAACAAGTCCTTATAATTAGCTGATCATCTTCCAAAACATAGCGAGACAGCAGATTTTCTATATAAATTATTCAATGTCCAAAATCATTCCCCACCCGTTAGATTTTTTTTTGGTTGAGCAGTGGTTCACCAAGTAAGGGTATATTTTTAAGGATACTGAATCATTTCTTTTATTTAAAAGGATTTATACAAATACAAAAAAAAAATAGAGAGAAGGTATATCAGTGATGCTTACCTACTCCTGGAAACAACACTGAGAAAACTAATCTATCAATAGTGATATAGATGAGGGAATCCAACAAGCTACAATTGCAAAAATTCTCATTTTTGGAAAGGATTTACAGTAGTTTTCATTATGGTTTGCCTTTCTAATAATTATCATCAAAATGTAGAGACGTCTTTAGGAAGAAAATGAATAACGAAAGAATTCCTTTATTGAGCATTATTTCATTAAACTAAGATATGGCAGGATATGTTTGTTATTTCTATCTTGCAGTCCAAATTTGTGATAGAGGAATAAAAGTTTTTACCCAGGTATTTATTGCCTGGAAATTCTTCTTCTTCTTCTTCTTCTTCTTCTTCTTCTTCTTCTTCTTCTTCTTCTTCTTCTTCTTCTTCTTCTTCTTCTACTACTACTACTACTACTACTACTACTACTACTACTACTACTACTACTTAATAATAATTTATTAGAATTGTATGCCACCCCTCTCCGAAGACTAACAAATGTCAAGGCATCAAGGGGGGCATTTAAAATATAATTTTATTCTTGTTGTTTCATTTCTGTATTTTCTCTTGAATCTTTTTAAAGTAGTCACTAAAAATTTTCTTTTCATTTTTAAGTACAAAAAGAAATTATATCTATATATACTAAAACTTCTGTCACTTTGTGTGTCACCTTCATTTCAGTGAAAATAGGGCAACAGTTATTGAATCGAGACAAATCAAATGGCTGTCTTACAGTATATTGTAACTATGGGAATGAAATTTAGGAAAGACATGGCTGCTTCCAAGAAATCAGGAAGTTGTGTGGCTCAAGAGCAGAGGAAAGGGCAGTTTCCCCATTCTCTTTCCTTCCTCCATCTGGCCTTTGTCCCCAATCAACTGGTGACTAGGCATAGCAAGTGAGCAGTGATTGGCTGCTTTGAAAACCAAGGCTGAATTCTAAAATCTCTTATTGGCAGTAGGCAGCGAAAGAAAGGTGTAGGAGCAATTGGATGCCTGCTTGTGAGGTAGGGCTAACTGGAGCATGCCGCCAGTTGACAGATGAGCCTTCTTACTTCCTGGGGGCACTTGCGGACACGTCAGGATGGGGAGTGTGGTTGCAGCTTTTCTCACATTCAACTGCTCTGTTTGTTTGCTCAATCCAACTAAAGTGGCAGGCAATTCTGCAGGTCACTCAAGGAGGAAGAAGAATTATTTTTAATGTTTCTTGCTAGCTTCCCACAAGCAACATCAATGGAGAAGTCAGGAAGTTTGAAGTCACTCCCACTGATTTTTTGCCTCCTAGTAATCATTCTGTTTCTCTATTAAGAAAAGGAAATATCTCCGAAAGAATGACACAAAAGGTCACAGATTGGCTCGTAGTCACATTAAATGCTTAATATGCAACAAGCTTACTTTACCCTAGTAAACATACCATGGCTCATTTTAAATTGTGATAGGTGCGTCTAAGGAAGGAGGAATATAACCTCATAACAAATCAATTTCTTTGTAAAAATTCCAGCATCCTTTCTATCCATTCACTCAAGACTAGATGCAAAAATTAGCTGCATGTACATGAACTTCAATTTGTGATTGGCATCGACTTGATGTTCTTTGCATATGTGTTGTTCACATGACAGGATGGCTGATAATTTAGCGTATTTCATGCAATTGATATCTGAAATATCAAACATATCATGATGTTCAGATGGCAAACTTTGCTTAATAAAGTTATCATGGAACAAGACCGACTGATTCATTCGGAGCCAGAGGTGAAATGCTTAGAAACCAATTCGGCACATGCGCAATCTCAAGAGCGACTGATTCTATGGGGCTTTACTGCTGAATAGACACTTATAGGTTGCATTGTCAGTATCTTGAACAATTGATTTAGAGTATCTCCATGGAGATCTCACTTTCACAAACAAATTCAATGAAATATCACATAAACAAACACTTATTCAATGAAATATCATACTTCATTTTACTGAAAATGATGCACTGTTAAGAAGGTCAAACAAATCCATCCCATTACACAAAATAGCGCCGGCGGACTTAGCCGCCGGCGCCTTTTGCAGGAGGGTCGGGCAGACAGGTCGGGCACATGGCGTAGCCGCCATGTTTGTTTTGGCCGAAGTCTCGCGAGATCGCGAGACTTCGGCCGAGGATCAGGCCAGAATGGCCTGATCGTGACGTGTCCAGGCGGGGCCTGCCAGCCCTATAAAAGGGTGTGCAGGCCCGGGCTCAGCCTTTTCGCCCGGACATCGTCGGAGCAGACACCCGCCCGCCCTCCCTATTTTCAGTGTGCTATTATGGGTCGCCCTAGGGGGCCGAATAGGAATTTTTTGCGGTCTGGCCTGTTAGGCTCATTGCTCCGGAAATTGCGGGTTGCGAGTCTCTCTTGCTGAAGTTGGACTTAGGGGTTCAGGTGGGCTTATTTCTCACGTACCTGCCTCCCAACTGCGTGTCAAAAGCCCTGCCTGTGCTACTCGAGGAGGTAGCCGGGTTGGCGGTGGAGTTCCCCGGACTCATTGTCCTGGGGGACTTAAACCTGCCGTCACTCGGCGAAACCTCTGGGTTGGCACAGGAGTTCATGGCCACCATGACAGCCATGGACCTGACTCAAGTAGTACAGGGTCCGACTCATGAGGGAGGGCACGCACCTGACATGGTATTCCTTTCCGAGCAATTGAGTAATGGTCTGAGACTAAGGGGCTTAGAAGCATTGCCTTTGTCATGGTCAGACCATTTCCTACTATGGCTTGACTTCCTGGCTCCAATCCTTCCCCGCAGGGAGGCGGAACCAATGAAGATGTTCCGCCCCAGACGCCTGATGGACCCAGAGGGCTTTCAGACGGCGCTTGGGGTTATTCCAGAGGCACTCATCCACAGTTCGGCAGAGTCTCTTGAGGAGGCCTGGAATACGGCTGCTGCGGAGGCTCTTGACCGGATTGCGCCTTTGTGACCTCTCCGTGGCGCTAGACCCCGTAGAGCCCCATGGTTCAACGAGGAGCTCCGGGAGTTGAAACGCCAAAAGAGACGTCTAGAGAAGCGATGGAGGAAGAGTAGGTCTGAATCTGATCGAACACTTGTAAGAGCTTTTATTAAGACTTACAAAGTGGCACTCAAGGCGGCAAGATGCGCGTACCATGCCGCCTTGATTGCATCAGCGGAATCCCGCCCGGCCGCTCTGTTTAGGGTGACCCGCTCCCTTCTTAACCAGGGGGGAGTTGGGGAGCCCTTGCAGAGTAGTGCCGAGGAGTTTAACACGTTTTTCGCTGATAAAGTCGCTCAGATCCGGGCCGACCTCGACTCCAATTGTAAAACAGAGTCGACTGACAACGAGTCAGTCGAGGTGACTGGGGCACGTACTTGTCCACCTGTCTGGGAAGAGTTTGATCTGGTGACACCTGATGAAGTGGACAAGGCCATTGGAGCTGTGAGTTCTGCCACCTGTCTACTGGATCCGTGTCCCTCCTGGTTGGTCTCGGCCAGCAGGGAGGTGACATGGAGCTGGGCCCAGGAGATTACCAACGCTTCCTTGGGGAGGGGAGTTTTTCCATCACTCTATAAAGAAGCGCTTGTGCGCCCCCTCCTCAAGAAGCCCTCCCTGGACCCAGCCGTACTTAACAACTATCGTCCAGTCTCCAACCTTCCCTTTATGGGGAAGGTTGTCGAGAAGGTGGTGGCGCTCCAGCTCCAGCGGTCCTTGGAAGAAGCTGATTATCTAAGTCCCCAGCAGTCGGGTTTCAGGCCCGGTTACAGCACGGAAACCGCTTTGGTCGCGTTGATGGATGATCTCTGGCGGGCCCGGGACAGGGGTTTATCCTCTGTCCTGGTGCTCCTCGATCTCTCAGCGGCTTTTGATACCATCGACCATGGTATCCTTCTGCACCGGTTGGAGGGGCTGGGGGTGGGAGGCACTGTTCTTCAGTGGTTCTCCTCCTACCTCTCTGGCCGGTCGCAGTCGGTGTTAGTGGGGGGTCAGAGGTCGGCTCCGAGGTCTCTCCCTTGTGGGGTGCCTCAGGGGTCGGTCCTCTCCCCCTTGCTATTTAACATCTACATGAAACCGCTGGGTGAGATCATCCAAGGACATGGGGTGAGGTATCATCAATATGCCGATGATACCCAGCTTTACATCTCCACCCCATGCCCAGTCAACAAAGCGGTGGAAGTGATGTGCCGGTGCCTGGAGGCTGTTGGGACCTGGATGGGTGTCAACAGACTCAAGCTCAACCCGGATAAGACGGAGTGGCTGTGGGTTTTGCCTCCCAAGGACAATTCCATCTGTCCGTCCATTACCCTGGGGGGGGAATTATTGACCCCCTCAGAGAAGGTCCGCAACTTGGGCGTCCTCCTCGATCCACAGCTCACATTAGAAAACCATCTCTCAGCTGTGGCGAGGGGGGCGTTTGCCCAGGTTCGCCTGGTGCACCAGTTGCGGCCCTATCTGGACCGGGATTCATTGCTCACAGTCACTCACGCCCTCATCACCTCGAGATTCGACTACTGTAACGCTCTCTACATGGGGCTACCTTTGAAAAGTGTTCGGAAACTTCAGATCGTGCAGAATACAGCTGCGAGAGCAGTCATGGGCTTACCTAGGTATGCCCAAGTTTCACCATCACTCCGCAGTCTGCATTGGCTGCCGATCAATTTCCGGTCACAATTCAAAGTGTTGGTTATGACCTTTAAAGCCCTTCATGGCATCGGACCAGAATATCTCCGAGACCGCCTTCTGCCGCACGAATCCCAGCGACCGATTAGGTCCCACAGAGTGGGCCTTCTCCGGGTCCCGTCAACTAAACAATGTCGGTTGGCGGGCCCCAGGGGAAGAGCCTTCTCTGTGGCGGCCCCGGCCCTCTGGAACCAACTCCCCCCAGAGATTAGAAGTGCCCCTACTCTCCCTGCCTTCCGTAAAGCTCTTAAAACCCACCTTTGTCGTCAGGCATGGGGGAACTGAAACACCTCCCCTGGCCACGTACAATTTATGTATGGTATGTTTGTGTGTGTGCTTGTTAATATAGTGGGGTTCTTTTTAAAACTATTTTAAATACTTAAATTTATTGAATTTATTTGGATTTGTACGATTGTTTATATTTTTTTGTTGTGAGCCGCCCCGAGTTCGCGGAGAGGGGCGGCATACAAATCTAAATAATAAATAAATAAATAAATAAATAATAATAAATAAATAGCCGAACCATTTTTTCGCCTATTCCACACTGTGGAGAAGGATAAGCGGTTAGGGGGTGCTTGCATCTGTTAGTCTAATTGGCTTACCTTTGGTCATTTGGATAGGCAGGTTAGGGGCGGAAAATTGGGTGGTGGTTTAGCAACTGCGTGTTCTCCGTTGGGCATCTTTGGGGATGATTGACAGGTTCTATCCAAGCTTGTGGTATTGGCGACCTGAGCAGTTGGGGGGAACCTGTCTTTGGGTCCCGCACATTTAAGTCCCCTGGTAGGGGTTAGCCGGCGGGACCTCCCACATGCAAGTGCATGGCAGGGTCTCAGGTGAGGGAGGGGTCCCTCACCTGGACTAGCATGGAGCTACGCCCATAAGTTGCCCAGGAAGTTTATTTGATGTCATTTTCCGCCCCAGAAGCAATTGTTTGACCCTGCAGGTCCATTGTTGGGTCATAGTTAGTTATGTTAATTATGCTAATTTAACAGAATAAATTATGCAAATTTATTTTAATAAAAATGACCCAGTTTTAAATCCAGCTCTTGTGTCCGTGTCGTTACTCCGTCTCTTCTGCAAAAGGTACTTCAGAGGTTTTCAGCAAGAAGAGTTGAAATCTTTTTTCTTCTCATTGACTAATAAAGCTTATTTTTACTTACAATCTGAGAAAAAAAACCCTGTTTGTTTTCTTGTATTACAAATATAGTATAAAATACAATGAGACCATTGGGATCAGGATTTTTTTTCAAAGTTGATAATTATCTGAACTATTTAACCCCCCCCCCTTTTCTATGCTATTATAGCAACTGTAGTAAAATTTAAGAACATTTAAATCTTTCTAGATGTTCTAGGAGCAAATAAAATTGAAAAATGGACCATTAGCAAACTAGATGATTTCAGAACCAAAAAAAGTAGTACTGTCCTCCATCTAATACTCAATGGCATAACTTCTGAACATGTCGCTAATAGCTACTGATAGATGTGTCTGCTATAAATTAGACTAATCGCCTTTTAGAGTTATCTAATGTAATTGTGATTGCCAACTCTTTTAATACAATTTAATCTTTATATTATTAAGATTTTAAAAATACAACAGTGGAATGTGGAACCTGGAAGATAGAATGCAGCCGGCAAGTTATGAATGATTCATGAAGAATTTGGGTAACCAAGAAGAAACAACCTTTGGCCTCTTTAATCTTTCTTATCTATTTCTGTTTCATTTTCTACATATACTGTACGATACCATGTAGTCAGGACCATGCTTCTTGATTAGAAGATCTTCACAGAAGGATTAATCAAGGGAAAAGAGCATCATACATTATCACTGGTAAAACAGAGGAAAAGGAGGAGAAAAGTATAAATTAGGCCATTCTAAGGCTTTTCTTCCCACATCTTCCTAATCACCTCTCCTCACTCCTGCCTTCCAATCATCTAACATTCATGCACAGAATTTTTCCTTTTGCATTGTAGACAAACTCAAAGCTTGATACACATTCTGAGTAGAAAGTGCACAGGCTACATCTATGCTGACAATGGATAAGACGTCATGTGTTGCCACCCTCAACAATTATCATAATCTTCTTGTATTTAGATTTATATTCTGCCTTCTTGGATCTCAGTGAAAATTTATCCAAATTTTCTCCACAACAATCTTGTGATGTAGATTGAGTTGAGAATTAGTGATGGATCCCAAAGTCTCTCTGTTCCTATATACCGTAATCCTGCTCAGGTTAATATGTATAACAAAAGTAAGATGTGTATACTGAAAAAGTAAACATGAGGGTAACAATATTATCTCTGCTATTTAAAATACTTTTTTTTTCCACTTTTATGAAAAACGATCACGAACTGTGTTTAGGTCTTTATCAGAGGAAATGCCTGTTTAATGTGCAACACAACCTCTGGTACAGTGTTACAGGTTGAAGTCATATTTTATAAAAAGCTAAAGGCTGCAATTTTTTGCCATTTAGGTTAAAAGTTTATTAGCAAACCATAATCAGTATCCTGATTGCAATTAAACAAGGCTCCCAAATGGGTCAACATGCTTAAGTGCGATCTGCAATCATTTAGATTTTAACATGATGGTTATTACTTATTACCAGGATGCACAATGAGATATTGATTACTTTTAACCTTTAGATCTAAGGATTCAGGAAAGGTCAAGGCAGCAGAGCAGCCTACCTTTCCCGTCTAGTAAACTTATGGCCTTTAACAGAATTCTAATGATTCTACTTGGCAAGGCAGATCTGAAATTAGTTTATTCTCTTGGCAGACAGCTACCATGATCTATTTTGAAAAGTCTGCATGGATAGCATATTTTATACTTTTCTGCTGGCTCTTGGACTTGTTGAGAATATGCAGGGGCCATCTGATTAACCTCAGCTTCTGTTAATGTTAACTTTAGAAGCCATCTTCAACCAGTGGGATAGAGGGGGTAACCATGCCAGTAAATAAGAAGAAATGTTGCCAATATTCTTGCTTGTGGGGAAAAATATTTTTGCAGATTAAAAAGTGTATGGTTTACATAGAAACATAGAAACATAGAAGACTGACGGCAGAAAAAGACCTCATAGTCCATCTAGTCTGCCCTTATACTATTTCCTGTATTTGATCTTACAATGGATATATGTTTATCCCAGGCATGTTTAAATTCAGTTACTGTGGGTTTACCAACCACGTCTGCTGGAAGTTTGTTCCAAGGATCTACTACTCTTTCAGTGAAATAATAGTTTCTCACGTTGCTTTTTATCTTTCCCCCAACTAACTTCACACATAGAGTGATACATACAGGGATGATAAACAATTGGGATGAATAAATGTATACTAAATTCCCTCAGCCTTCCTGGATTTGTTAAAATACTGTCTACCCATTTGTAAATTGATAAAATTAAAACTACACTAACTGCTGGCTTCACTAAGCATGTAAGCTTTAATTGTCCTCTTAATTAGAATAAAATCATCTCTTTGGACAAAGCTGTTATTCAGGATGAAACGATACAGGGAAGGCATTTGTTGAACTACCAGCTTTCTTTCACTTTGCTAACATTTGGAATGGCTTCGTGCATTTATACCCACAAACAGAACAGAATTCAGACTTCAGTTCCAGAAGAATTATGGGCAGGAGAAAACATATAACTGTTGTGTTACATTAATTTGCAGAACACTTGGCATTATCACTGCCAAGTAGTCAAATTGTTCCAGGTTGTTCCGGAAGGTTGTTATTAATAGCATGTTTTCTGAGGAAAGTTCTGTCTACTTTTGGAACTGCATTTCTGTTGCCAAGGAAACTCCTTAAGCACAGCATTCTCCGAGCACACTGCTGCTTTTGTTTGTCCGTATCCTATTCATATCATCTAAGTAAGCACTTTACACATACTTCAGGCTGCAGTTTCAAACACTGAAGTATTATAGCTTCTGTTCACTGTTCTCTTCAAATATATTTCACCTCCTCCACATTCAGTTCCCCAAATTATTTTAAGTTTATTTCCAACTATAAAAACAGAGAACTCGTCCATTCCCCCGCACTTCACCACCACAACACATTTTTCCATGCATTTGAATTATAGCTTCATGAGTTATAACATTACTCTTTAAGTGTTAATTATCTTTTCACTCCGAAATTAATGTAGTCATTTCCTACTGATTTCAGCCTACACTGTTATTGGAGCACAGAGCAAAACATGTCATTGAATTCTAAGCCAGAATTGTTGTTGTGATTAATCCTGGTCACATGGACCATCTCTGCCAAAAGGAGATCACTGAAGAAAGGTGACAAAGACAGTGATTTCCTGTCAGCAAAGACTACGACAGGGGCTGTCTAGAAGTGATGCAAATGAGGGAAACATTCACCATGGTTTGTTTGATCCACTTCAGGACACAGCATTGCACAGAGCTGGGAAAGAGCCACATGGAGCAGCAGCACACCCAGAGGATAAAATGAGCTGTACCTTCAGAAGCATAGAAATCCTCTATCCCCATGTATTTTACTAGTGAAAAGAAGAGACATAATTTGCCCACAAATAATTGCTGCCTTAAGCATATGATGCATCACATTCCTATAAATGTAATAGATTTAATTCCGCAATAATCTATCCTAGACTACTTAGTCTGCGGAGAGGGGCGGCATACAAATCCAATAAATAAATAAATAAAATAAAATATATATTGCACACCAAGACAACTAGACACAAGAACAGTTTTTTTTCCGAACGCCATCATTCTACTAAACAAATAATTCCCTCAACACTGTCAGACTTTCTACTAAATCTGCACTTCTATTCTACTAGTTTTTCTCATCATTCCTATCACCCATTTCCTCCCATGTTGACTGTATGACTGTAACTTGTTGCTTATATCCTAAGATTTTTATTCATATTGCTTCTTCATTGCTTATTTGACCCCTATGACAATAATTAAGTGTCATACCACATGATTCTTGACAAATGTAAATTTTATTTTATGTACGCTGAGAGCATATGCACCAAGAGTAATTCCTTGTGTGTCCAATCACACTTGGCCAATAAAATTCTATTCTATTCTATTCTATATGTTTGTACTACAAATTAAAATATAATAGGAGCAAGGTTCCCAGAAGTGTTTATTTTTCATTGTTGGTGAATCCAATCTAGCCATCAAACATCTGGTGCATTCAGAGCAGCATAGTTAATGGGCACATAATGAAGTAATACACTAAAACTCTGTCCCATCTATTCAGGGCCTTCTCTGTAGTGACTCCCTCCTTCTGAAACATGATTTCCCCAGAGATAACATATTCCCCAATTTATTACTTTTCCAAAAATCCCTGAAGACATGATTCTGTCTGGGGACCCCAGTTGATATGGAGCCCATCAAGTGGGTTGTTGAATTTTGTCCATCACTGCCACAGAGTGAAAGGGGTGGGAATGATTGTGTGTGTGCAAATTATTATACACCATCCAAAGTCACCATGTTTGTTTGTTTGTTTGTTTGTTTGTTTATCTATCTATCTATCTATCTATCTATCTATCTATCTATCTAATTAATTAATTAATTAATTAATTAATTTATATGCTGCTCAACTCCTGAAGGATTCTGGGCAGCTTACAGCAGGAAGGAACATCTAAAAAGACAATCAACGGGACCCAGAGAAGGCCAACCCTGTGGGGTGGGTAGTCATATAAATTTGTTTCATAAATTAATTAATATAATTATAATTACAATTAATACAATTTTCTTTTACCAAGAAGGAAACTTCTTAGAATATAGTTCAATTCTGCATCTGCCATCAATAAAAGAATAGAATTAGATTTATCCTCATTTCAATTTCCATATAGCTCATCATTAAATCACAAAGTTATTTATATATCTATTTATTGGATTTATTTATTCATTTATTTAAATGAATTATGAACAATAAAGTTTGAGCAGTAACACAGAAATCTAGAATAATAGATTTGGAAAGGACTATTTAAGCAAATATCCAAATTAAAGCACCCCCATAAAAACAGTAGCTGTACTACTATTTGAACATCTAATAAAAGAGAGATCATCTCTTTGGTTTCACTGATTGAGAAAGATTTCTAAAAATAACATTTCATCTCAATTTTTTATGATCTAAATCAAAATAAATTGATTAGTTCCCATGATTTGGAAATTATATTACATTTATACAGTCCAAAATTGCATTTACATTTTTGTACCCACATCAAATTGCTGGCTCATATTCAATTTCTATTCTAATATCTTTTTATAGTCACCATGACCAAGACGGCTATTCTATAGTTAGCCATTTAATTTTTATTTTATTGAAGAATTTTCACTTGTCTAAGTTATATAGTTTATTTGGTTACATTCAGCTAATTTCTCCAGCTTACCTGGATCAAGATTATTTCTGGCCTTTAGAACATCAGTTCTCTCTCACCCAATTTTGTGTCATTTGCAAATTTCACAAGTATTCTCTCTATTTCTTCATTCAAATCATTAAAGAAATATTGAAGTGTAGAAAACCCAGAAGTAAACCTTGGGGAACCACTTTTAATCTAGTTTGGTAAAGCCAATGATGAAAACATTTCAAACCAGCTAAATAACTGTTTAAATATAACATCATCCATTTAATGATCCTACTGATGAGCATGCATAGAATATAAAATCAAGATATATTAAATCTGTAACATCCCTATAATCTATTGAAGGAGTTATGTGATCAAAAACATGATAAGATTAGCATACGAATATTTGTTCCTTAGAAATGCATGCTTATTTCTGATGGTTATTGCATAGTTTCAAATTGCTTATGAATCAATCTCTTTATGATTCCTTTGGTTAAGTGTAAGCTTTATTTATAGTCAACAATCATACTGGAAAAAAGAAACTGTATAGAATGTAAGAACAATTAAAAGGAAAATCCATAAGGAACTAATAAGTCTTATAATCTCACCCATGAGCCAGAAAAATTAAACAATCATTATGTTAACATTTAATAATTACAGAGCATTAATCATTAGCCTCCTAATGACAATTATACAATTGTATTTTCCCCATATTGTAACAACTATTGGCATAAACACTTAATGGTAAATGGATTACTAGGTTATTGATAGTTAATAGTATTTGGATTATTATTCTTTCCATAGCACCCACAAACTAAAGGAGATTGTGATCCAGTCACTGTGAAGATTGACATTGAGGCCATATTATTTCAATTATCCATTGACCCTTGTAATAAAACTAGCTATGGGATTAAAGTTCATACTCTGAATAGAATTCATACTTTGGCAGACCAAATTCAATGTCCCTCCCTCTGAGATGATTGGTAATTATTCAAGCAAGTAAAAAATAACTTTCCTACCTAGATATTAATTTTACACAGAACGTTAGATGACAAAGCCTCGTAGTGGCTTTCCTAGAAGCAATTGATTCCTGATTCCAGTTGTAGCAAGGAAACAAAGGCATATTCAGGGGCATTCAGAAATTAGACCTTAACTAATTACATTGGACCAGTTCCATGTGTCTTAGGTTTTTGTAAGAACAGATATGATGACTGAAAAGCAAAAAAACCTAATTAAAAACATTTAGTTTTAAAGATGTCTAGGATAGTTAGTCTCCCGATCTTTGATACCTGTGAAATGTAGAACAGCATTAATAAACCTACGGCCCTAATTGTTTTGTTTCCTCTAGATAACAGCAGGTTGAAAAATAATGGATTTGTAGTGATGTTATTTATTACTCACTGTTACTTAATTCTTCAGGAACAAAAAGGAATACTAGTAAAGAATACTATATTTGACTTAGAGAAGTTATTAATGAGCCTATCCTTTCCACAATATGATGCAGGAATTCAAGATTGTACCTCAAGCATACTTCCACCATGGAGAAAATCACTGCAGGTTCATCAATGAAATGAAATGAAAAATAGGATCAAAGATACTCTTTTCCAAAGTCCAGATTAATATAGAAGTTTTAGAAAAGAATTATTGTAATTTTTAATTTTGTCAGCCTTCTGGCATAACTATGTGAGAGTCACTGTGCTTGAGTTACCACATGTGAGGCCATGTCAATTTGCTTAAAAGTAATAAATAAACAAATAAATGCATACATACAGAAAACAATACTCAATGCATTATTTTAAATTATTATTAATTTTAAATAAATTAGGCAAATGATTTTTTAAACATGGAAAACTATCAAGAATTCTCTTATTTATTTATTTATTTATTCATTTATTCATTCATTCATTCATTCATTCATTCATTCATTCAATTTTTATGCCGCCCTTCTCCTTAGACTCTGGGCGGCTTACAACATGTTAGCAATAGCACTTTTTAACAGAGCTAGGCTATTACCCCCACAATCCAGGTCCTCATTTTACCCACCTCGGAAGGATGGAAGGCTGAGTCAACCTTGAGCCGGTGATGAGATTTGAACCACTGACCTTCAGATCTACAGTCAGCTTCAGTGGCCTGCAGTACAGCACTCTACCTGCTGCGCCACCCCGGCTTAGCAGTAACTATAACTGGAAGCAGACTCAAGTAGACATTTGAGGATGCTTATCTCTGTTAAACTGACCTTTTATGTAAAAAGTAATGAAGCTGTTATGAAAGCCTTTCAGTAACTGCAATATTTCAGCCCCTATTTATAGTGAAATTAAGATTGAAAGTATCAATGGAGATTATCATTCAAGGGCTGTCTCAAAGGTGGTTTCCCCCCCCCCAAAGGCAACTGGGCTTTTTTTGTTTTACTTGAAGAGATTTCACTTCTCTTCTCATCCAGAAACTTCTTGGATGAGAAGCAAAACAAAGAAAGTCCAGTTGCCTTTGGAAAAAAAGCACCTTTGTGATAAGGTTAAAATTCTTGTGCTAACTGCATGATGCAACCAGATTGAAACTTTTGGAGATGGTGTTGGTAGGATGGTTTATTCCAGTGAAGGGCTATCAAAATGTTTACTACCACATTGTGGGTGTGGCTTATGCAGGTTGTCCTGCATTTTCTTTCAACATCTTTCAGTGTAAATTGGGTGCTCTGGAGTGGAGTTCCATTTTTGCTACCCCACTGCGTCCCGTCCCCCTTCCCCCAGCCCTGGTTTATTCCTAGGTCTTATGATTGTACTATTTCAATCTTAGTATGAATTAATGCAGTGTCAGGCTGGTTGTTTCAAAAAGAAGGTCTCACACTTAGCCATTGAAATAGAAAGAATAACACCAATAAATTGCCATTCTAACATTGAAAATAGAGTGTATTTGAACATTATTGACATGACCATAAAACAAGAGACTGGGAGCCAGCTAAGTGTAGCAATTAAAGAAACCAGGTTAGAAACTAGGAGACTCTGATTTCTAGTTCTGCCTCGGGCGTGAAGCGAGATGCATGACCTTGGGCAAGTCACTTTCAATCAGCTCTAGGTAGAGGGTAATGGCAAACCACATCTGCCAAAGAAAACTGCAGGGACTGGTCCAGTCAGTCTCTGATAATCGGACATGATTGAACACAAAGGGTGTTCAAAAGTGGGGAGACACTATAACAATTACAATCATATTGGGGGGGGGGATTTTAGTATATGTAAAAGTTCCACTGATTTAAATGCCAGAACATATTTCTCATTATCTGTGATTATTAGAAGCAACCAGAAAATGTTTCCTGTTGAGGATCATAATTGATGGGCACGTTTGGGAATAGGTGGTTCTGCTGATATATGGTTCCAACTCTACATACATTTAATGTAAACCTGTTTGTCCACTGTTAATTGCTCTCCCCTCCAGCTACTATTTACCTCACCCAGGGGAAAAGGCAGGTAGCTGTTTTTTAATCTAATTTTCTTTAGAAAGCTTTCACTTTTCCCCACAAATTTTAATGCCATTTAACCAAGGGAACAACCTATCTTTTATAGGACAGCTTTGTGTTTAAGCTCTCCTGTTATTAAATCAACATATTCTTTATAAATCATTATGCCAGTAGCATCATTTTTCGAACCCACCCTGCACACCTCCTTACTGAAGGTTTAATCAGGGTAGATTTTATATAATATGTATTTCAAGCACCTCAAATGTTTTCATAATCAAACCTTCAAATGTCAGAGGAGATGCCAACATTTTTTTTATATTGGTAAAGAAATGTTTGGTTAATTTTATTCCCTACATGCTAACAATTTTAACTATCGTATCTTACTGAATTTAATGGGGTTTTAATCTAACACACAATTAATCTTCTGGGGAAAATGTAAGGAATTATCATTAACGTTATCTAGTACACTTATTTCTAATCTCCACAGCTATAATAAACTCTTATTTGCTTTAATTTTGAACTCTCTAGGCAGAAATCTTGCATCAATACAGAGGTTTCTATTAAAGGATTAATAAGAGGAGTTTACATGCTTGGGCCAGATCCTATAATACTTCTTGAGGATAATTGCCACTGGAACTTTATAGAATGTTTGTGTAATCAGGTCCATATTTTTTATATATAAACAAAATCTAGTTGACATTTAGTTGTGCAATATGTTGGTTTAGTAGAGTCAACAAGACATATCCAAAATCCACATATCTGCAAGAGTCTTAAGACTCATTTACGCCACCAGGCTTGGGGCCATTAGACTCTAGCCCCCTGGCCTATGAAGGTGTTGAGAGTACAGTGGTACCTCTACTTAAGAACTTAATTGGTTCTGTGACCAGGCTTTTAAGTAGAAAAGTTTGTAAGTAGAAGCAATTTTTCCCATAGGAATCAATGTAAAAGCAAATAATGCGTGCAAACCCATTAGGAAAGAAATAAAAGCTCGGAATTTGGATGGAAGGAGGAGGAGGAAGAAGAGGAAGAGGACAGTCACTGCTCAGAGCGAAGGGAGCGTTTCTTTTTCTCTGGGCGCTGGCAGAGGTTTATTCCCTCTCCCAGCGCCCAGAGAAAGGAAAACGTTTCGTTCGCTCTGGACTGCTAAAGCCTCCTTAAGCACCACCAAGAGGCTCCTCTGGCATCTCAGAAAAGCCTGAGATGGCTGGGATTAAAGGGGGAATGGCAGGAAACTGGCCAGGCCTTTGTGCCGCTCTCAAATTTCCTGGGAAATTTTTCCGGGCTCGGGTTCTTAAGCAGGAAATGGTTCTTAAGAAGAGGCAAAAAAAAATTATTGAGTACCCGGTTTTTATCTAGAAAAGTTCTTAAGTAAAGGCGTTCTTAAGTAGAGGTACCACTATATGTTGATTGAATGGGAATTATTGTCTTTTTACAGGGTTTTTTTTTTTTGGGGGGGGGTGTTAGATTTTAAATTTAATTAATTGGATTTAAGATGTTATATATTGTTGTATTATATGTTGTAAGCTGCCCCGAGTCCTCGGAGAGGCACAGCATAAAAGTCAAACAGACAAACAAACAAATCAATAAATATTTAATTTTGATTGTGTGTTTTAAAAGCAAAAGAATGACTAAAAAACAAGTGTTAATTGAAAATTAACTCATGCAGAGGTCAACCACAACCACATGCAGAGCTGTGTATGCATTATCACCAAATGGATATTATCAGTCTTTACCACATTAGCAAATCAAAAGTTGATACATAATTATCCAAACTCTTGTTGCATTGCTTGCCCAATATTGCTACAATTTTTATCTTGTTATCCTACTCTCAGTCAAAATAACCAAATTATTCAGCTCTTTTTCTGAAACAGTGGTTGACTGATTCAGGTACTCACTGTTGTTGTAATACACACCCCAGCCTGAGAAGGCATGAGAAGGGCTATGTGGGCTATCAACAGACCCCACACATTCTGGTCATAAACTGTTTCAGCTTCCTCTCTCAAAGCGACAGCACAGGGCCTTGGATGCCAAAACAACTAGACACAAGCATAGCCCCCGCCATGCTATCACTCTGCTAAACAACTCATTCCCGCAACATTGCCTTATGCCCTGGGATATCAAACTATCTAGTAGGGCTGTATTGTTATTGTTGTTGTTGTTATTGCTGTTGTTTCCACAAAAACAGTAATACACAGCAAATGAGATTTACATGCTGGATTTCATATCATCATCATCTTTCCTATTACCTATTTTCTAGCTTCTTATGTCTATAACTTAGTTGTTTGTGTCTTATAATTTATATTGTTATGCTTAAGCCACAGGCCACAAAACATGGAAGCCCCAGCTCTAACGCTGGCCCTCCACACTCTTCTTACTACTCTTTTTTTGCTCTATTTTTCTATCCTTCCTCCTCTTGTATTTCTTTCCCTTCTCTCTAAAATCCTTTCCTCCTTTCTCCTTCCCCACTCACGCGTACTATATAAGTAAACTATAATTGCTAGAATGTACATTATATATATTCCCTTTATTTTTCTGTACCCTGTTTTTAATGTATATATCCAATAAACATATATTTTAAAAAAATAATTTATATTGTTTTTATCACTGAGTGTTGTATCTTATGATTTATGATTATATTTTATGATTATGATCCTGATTTATCACTTGTTGCTTGTATATACACTGATAGCTTATGCACCAGAGACAAATTCCTTGTGAGCCCAATCACACTTGGTCAATAAAGAATTTGAATTAGAATTAATTCTAAATCTAATTTTAATTCTAACTAGAAACATTATTGGCAAGGCAACTTAATAAGCAGAAAATGTCAAATGTTTACTTCTCAACATTCAATTCTTTGGCATGTTGGAAACCAGTAGATTATAACAAGAAATCCAATTATGTATTGTCCATATGATGAAGATCATTTTTTATTTCAAACTACAATCTAGTGCCATCTGATTGAAGGTACTGTATTATAGACTTGTTCTTTCTAAACAATATTGCATTCTAATGTTCTCCAGAGGCAACAGAAGGAAAATTCTTTGGACATGAAAACAGTTAAAGATTAAGCCAAGAGGCAACAAAACATGATTGAGTTCTATGCCTTAAAAAATAGAAGAAGACAGCATGCATCTACAGCATAAAACAAGAGGGCAGAAAAGTTGATATGAATCAGTATGAGATCTAAAAAAAACCCAAACCCTATCACAGCAAACCTACATTGAGCTGTGAATTTACAGAGCATTTTTTCATACTTAGCCTGGCTATTTCTATATTGTTATTACACTTTTAATGCATACTTTTGTCTTGCAAGGTACTTGTTTTATTATAGATCTTTCTCATTTATAGACTCCATAGAGGCAAAGATTACTGCTGGCAGTAGTGATAACACAGCATGCAACCTGGCTGAGATGCTTTGCTGAGCTGGCTCAGAGGTGCAATTACTTATCTGTTCAATATCTGGAAGGAAAATTCTGTGGATTTAAGAAACTCATCGCAAGAAAAGAGGAAGTGAAACAAACTGGTTGGCGTAGGGGAGTATCATGAATTAAAAAGACTGCTCCTCAGATAGCGCTTTTCCACAGAAATATTCATAGTATAGTTCTGTAAGAAGATGACCAGGACAAAAAACTCAAATATTTAGTCAGTACTGACCAACGCTGAAAAGTGTGAGGACTAGTATGTAAAATCTGTACCAAAAAGATGCACATTTTCTACTTCAAAGCTCAATTTCCGTTCTCAAGTGAGCCCTCACGTGGTGACAGATAGCATTAATCACTTCTCCAGCAAGGCTTGAAATGAATAATCTTCCACTTGCAAAAAATGCCAGCTATCAATACATGGATATGTTTTAACAAGAGGCATTAATCATTTGAAATTGACTGCAGTTAGTTCTCGTCATGCTCATCTTCATCAACAAAAACATCTTGAAATACACATGTTATTATTTAATGTGCAAAATGATGTTAAAAGATTTCATCAAGAACATATCATGGGTTCTTGGGAATTTAATTTAATTTTGTAAACATTTTAAATTTTTCAGATTTTATAATGTGACTCATAACAAATTTTGAATGTTATTATTAGTGCTAAAAGTGTGGCTGGGTGTTGCCAATTCTGAAGTCTGAGCCAAGACTTTAAATTTCAACCTACCTTAGTTTGGTTCATATATTACAGTCATCCTTTTATTCATTCAAAAGAAAGAACTAGATTGAGAATGAGCTCCACATTTATTTTCTAAATCTGATCAAATTCTGAATATATCTGTTCTGTACACTGGATAATTGAGAAATCCAAAAAATACCTTTCAAAATTCAATATGTGTTTCACTGATCATAGAAAAGCTTTTGACTGTGTTGCCAGTCTGTTTCCGAACTTCTGGTGGCCCCAGTAGGCTTGTGTTTCGCTGTCCTCAGGCTCCAAAGCCTTCCATGGAGCTGGGGAAGGGAAAAACGCTCTCTCCCATCCTCCCTGAGGCTCTCTAGAAGCCAAAAATGCCCTCCAGAGTCTCTGTGTGAGCCAAAAATCAGCTGGCTGGCACACACATGCACATTGGAACTGAGCTAGGGCAACGGAGAGGGGCGGCATACAAATCTAATAAATAATAATAAATAACAGCTTGCGTGCTAGCAGTTATGGCTCCGCGTGCCACCTGTGGCACCTATGCCATAGGATCGCCATCACTGTCATATGCTATTTATTTCACTAAAAATATTGGGAGACTTTTCAAAGGTGCTTGGAAGCCCATAGCCACTATATTTAGTAGCCAAACACTATAGTTTCTGTTTTATATTTTATTTTGATTTGGCTTCAATTATATGCTTTATTTTAGTTTTTATGATGCCTTTAATGTTAAGATAGCAGTCAAATCAGCATAGCATAATTTTTTGAAAGAAAAATATCTAAGTTCTCTATTAGAACCGGTAGCGGAAATTTTGAGTAGTTCAGAGAATTGACAAATACCACCTCTGGCTGCCCCCTGTCCCTGCTCAACACCCTCACCATTCCTTGCCCTATATTCCCTTGTTTTTTAGCTCAGCTGATTTGCACGACAGAGTGGATTGCTGCACCTCAGCTGAGTTAAACAACAGCTCAGCTCATTAGCGCTGACACGGAGGGTGGTCTTTGAGTGCTGGAAGTGTGTGGGAAGCAGTAGGAAAAGATTTGGAATCCCACCATGATTAGGACCATTCAACAATCCAACTTCAAAAGGAAAAATAATGATTTAGGGCATTTGGAGTGCACAAATAGCACCTGCTGGCCCTTCCTTAAAGCAAATACATCTTGTTTAAAGAGTTGCTAACAGATGCTGTATGAGTACTATGCATGCTCTAAATTACCTTCTTGTCTTCTAATCATGATTGCTGTGTAGTCCTACTGTTTATAGTACTTTGCAGTGCAATTCAAACTTATTCTTGGAGTAAAGGCTGTTATGACTAAACCTACATGCAGCATTTCTCTGCTATCACTGAATATTCATATCAGCTTTCTTCCAGATGTAACATCATATTCCCAAATCAAATCTTACATTGCTATTTTTAACCCAAAATAATCTAATCACTCAATATCTGATTATTTTAAGTGTTTGCTGGTATTTGAATATTCTTTAAGTATCTTTAGCATATTTTCTATGAATCTGAGATGGTTTTTATTTCATGTACATTTTATGCCTCAATTTTCAAATCTAAGAGTACCCTTTTGAAATTTTCTATTGTTATTTTACAGTCATAGTACAGTATTTGTTTTAAAAAACAGAGACTAGGTTTCTTATATTTGAGCAATTTATTTTTATCATTTATCATAATAAAGCACTCTAAGTACCCAAATGTCAATATTTCAGGGACACAAGAATATTAAATAACTATCCCAAAATAATTTGTGGATCAAAAGGGACAGAATAGGAACCTGGCCTATTCTAACACAAGTAATAGTAATAGCAATAGCATTAGTCTATAGACTTATACATCACTTCACAGTGCTTTACAGCTCTCTCTAAGTGCTTTACAGAGTCAGTATATTGCCCCCAACAATCTGGGTCCTTGTTTTACTAACCTCTGAAGGATGGAAGATTGAGTCAAGCTTGAACTGCTCAGAATCGAATTGTTGGAGTGAGTACAGTAATGAGTTAGCCTGCAACACTGTATTCTAACCACTACACCACCACAGTTCTTAAGTAATGTGCTGTATATGTGTGCTTTTAAGTCAAAATTGTCAGGGTAATTCTAAGATGGCCTTTGAAAGGGAAATTAGGGTTGGTGTCCCCAACCCACCCCTTCAAGCAATGTCAACTCATAATTGCCTGGATAAGTCTCTGTAGTTATCTTAGCAAGATTTTCACAAGTAGTTTGGCACTCGCTTCTACCTAGGTCTGAGACAGTGACTGTCCCAAGATCAGGGGCAGGTTCCTCTTACTGTCATACCAGTGTACTGCATGTGCATTACGATGTTTCATGTGCATGCCCGCTAACAATGCTCATGTGTGCGTGTGCAACTCATAGTGTGATTTTGCTTCTGTGCATGCGTAGAGGGACAATTTTCCTTCTGTGCATGCTCAGATTGCCAAAAAAAAAACCCTGAAAAAAAGAAAAAAAAAGATGGCAGTGTGCACAGATGGGGAAAGACGCACTGGAGCCATTGTGCCCAAATTGCACAATCAGCAGGACACTACTGGAGCAGCAAACCAGACAGCACTGTAGGAACCCATCCCTGCCTAAGATCTCTCAGCTGGCTTTATTCCTATGGCAGTACTAGAATTCCTGGTTTCTCTTTACCAGTACAGTACATCAAACTGACTCTCCATATTACTATGCATAATTAGTTTTTGAACATTTAGAAATCATTCATAGGGCTAAACTTCATCTTGGGAGTTCTAAATAAGGACTCCCAATATTGGCAGTATGTGGGTATACACTACACCATTTTGATTTTGTTTCACCTTGTTCCTTGGAATATTTTCTTAATATATAAAATTTGAGAAGTACAATAATCAGTATTAAAAAGTACAAAATACAAGTATACTGTGAACATGCATATAAGAGTGTCTATAGAAATTATTATATAGTTTATATTCTTAATATCTTATTCAACGAAGCTAAGATGGCTGAAACTATTTGGGTTATAGCATATGAATACTGTTTCATAGTGCTTTCTTTCTCAGCCAATTCTGGACAAGAGGGCATTGTATCATTTGCATATTGACATCATCATGATGTTCACAATGTCATTTTGACATCAAAATGGCTTCTACCATGCCTTTGCCCAGAGAGTCTTTGTACAATATCATTTACTTCACATATCAAACTGGCATTAATGTATTCTACTATTGTAATATCGTATCTCAGAAAAGGTAAGAAAATTAAGATTTTTACACTCAAAAAAGCTTGAAGAAACTTTAAAAATAACCAGAAATAGAATTGGAAAGATGTTTTCATTCATTCAGTTTTGTCCAATGCTTAGAAACTTCCTGGACAACTTCCTGAAACTTCCTTGCCAAGGTTTTTGAGAAACGATTTGCCATTGCCTTCTTCTTAAGGCTGAAAGAAAGCAACTAGCCTGGCTTTGTGCTTAAGTCAGGACTAGAACTCATGGTCTCCCTGTTTTCAGTATGATGCCTTAAAGACTGCACCAAACTGTCTACATGTGGTGTAAAAACTAGTTAAGTTACTAAGCACTTTCATTTTTAAAAGGCAAAATATTAAAAAATATTCAGCATTTGTTGGTATACTCATAAGAAGCTCTTTAAAAAACTAGTAAACTAGTTTACATATTTACTTATTTAAATGTAAACAATTTTATTTCATTCAAACATTCTGTGAAAAATATTTCAATGCAAACCTCATAGAAAAAAGGAAAGGAAAAAAGGAAATTGAAGCACAAAAAGCAATAACTTGTTTTAAGATAGAATCTGAATTTTTTTCTGGAACAAATTTTAAAAGTGAAAAGGTGGTTGTTACCTTATCAACATTGTTGTTGATTCTGGGGCTAGGGTTTTTTTTATATTTCATTAAAAAAATCTGCTCTTTGAGATATATCATATGCTCAATGCAACTCAAGAATGACAATTGTCAAAATTAGTCCAATTAAAAATTGCCTAAATGAGAATGATTTACTACAGCCTGACAGTTCCATATAAAGCCTTCTCTGGTGATAAAATCTATATTTCTGACTTTCTGCTTCCACTTCACATTGAACCATCTAAAAAAGCTAAAGGTAAAATGGATGGAGGGAGGGAGGGAAAGAGGGAGGGAGGGAAGGAAAGAAGGAAGAAAAGAAGGAAGGATAGTTGGGCTTCTGTGTAAGTAGAAATAGTAAGAAAAGAATTGCTTCCCCTGTCTCTTTCTCTCTGCATTAAATAAAAAGATTCATAATGCACACATTTATACATTGTGTTTTTCATTCATAACAATTGTGCATTCTTAAAAAGAGAGCATCGGCTTTCCAAATTACTAATATAAATTATATTGGAAGAATTGTGTATCCTGAAACAATAGATTCACTAAAAAGAATGAAAGATGATAGAAAAATCTGAAAATAGTTCCTATCAATGCACATTTTCTAAATGCTACAATCATGTTTTTCTTCATGTTGTTTCAGTCTATTTAAGAATGCAGTTTCATCCATTTCAATTCATCCAATGACAAATCTTTGTCCTCCTATAGGATTGTACCAAATGGAATGTGATGAAGGGAACTTTCTTACAATTATGATGTCGGCGCAGGCTTGTCAGCACAGAGGGGATGGAAATGAGGTTGGGGACAGGGGAGGGAATTCTAATAGACACCATGATATATACAATGAACACAGAGCTATCCTGTGAGAGAAAGACATGTCAAACTCATCAGATCTTCTATAGCTAGGTAAAGGCAGTAACAAAAGCTCTAACCTTGTAAAGATGCAGCTGCTGCTCCTCTGACATCATCAGGTCATGGCTGTCGATCACTATGGATTCCATGTCAATCAGCCAATCCCAGAGCTCCTGGTACTCGGAATCAAAGTCCAAAAGGCTGCAGATAAAGAAAAAAGCCCATTATGCATAATAGATTATAACTGTTCAAATCTTATATTAGAAAAAGATTTTCTAGAAAATGTAGGTTCTCTATTTCAGAAAGATTTTTTAATTTAACAGGAGGGATGAAAATGCAACACAAACATAAGCCACGACCCATGTACCAGCAAAGTATGCTAGGTTCTGTCAACAAAAGCAGGCATATTTCATTTGCTTCAGAAAATGGGAATGATAAATACAGCGTCTTCACAGTTTTTAGAGTGCTGACATATTCAGCAAACTTCTCTGTGTGATAATCATGATGAGCAGTTATTTGCAGCAGAATTATTTTCAGACTAAAATGACTCAATCCATTTAGCCATCCTTTTGCTGTCCATCTGCCTATCTCTGCAAGTATATTTTCATGCATGAATAGCTAGCATTTCAACACAACACTTTAAGATAGGCTTGAGTGAAGATGGTAAGCCAGTGAGAACCAAGGCCAGATACAATATTAGACAGGTGTTCCCTACAGACATGTTAGAAACAAAGGTAAGGACAGGAAGTCAAAACAATGAATCCTTGAATAGCCAGCAATCATTAAAATTCAAAGAAGGATCACAACGGTTTCCAACAAAATAAATCATTAGAATAAGAGCTTAAACGGATTAACATTATTCTCTATTGAAAGCCAAGTGAATAAGTAAAACATCACAATACAAAAAAGGGGGGAGGAAAAGACAGGATAGGAAATGGAGAAGGAGGAGGAGGAGGAGAAAGGGAGAGAAAAGGAGAAGAGGAGGAAGAGGAGGAGGAAGAGGAAGAGGAGGAGGAGGAGGACACGAACCTGGACAAGGACCAGGAAAGAGGATCAATATATAGAATATGGGAATACGTGAATTTATAAAAGCCAGATGAAGGATCCTGAGAAAAGATGTAGCTGTTTTTAAAAGCTTTGAGGAAATGATATACAGTATTCATGTTCCAACATACTCTAAAGCTGTGATAGCAAACCTATGGCACGCGTGCCACAGGAGGCACATGGAGCCGTATCTGTTGGCACATGAGCTTTTGCCTTTGCTCAGCTACAGCATGCATGTGTGTACCAGCCAGCTGATTTACGGCTAGTTGGAGGCTTTGGAAGAGCATTTTCAGCCTCCAGAGGGCCTCCAAACAGGGGTAGAGGACATTTTTGCCCTCCCTAGGCTCCAATAATGCCTTTGGAGCCTGAGGAGTGCAAAAAACTATCCACTGGATATTGGGAGTAGGGGGGTGTCATGTGTGCATGTGTAAGGGGCAAGGTACATGGGGGATATTGAATTATGAGTGTGGGCATGCGTGTGCATGTGCTAGCGCCCGTGCTCATACTTTCGGCACCAGAGGAAAAAAAGGTTTTCCATCACTGCTCTAAAGCATCTTAGGGAAATACAGTGTTCCCTCGATTTCCGTGGGGGATGCGTTCCAAGACCGCCTGCGAAAGTTGAATTTCCGCAAAATAGAGATGCGGAAGTAAATACACCATTTTTGGCTATGGACATCCCTTAACACTTTAAACCCCTAAATTACCATTTCCCATTCCCTTAACAACCATTTACTCACCATTATTACTGGTACTCACCATTGAATAAGACACTTAGTGATCCTGATATTTATAAACATAATTATTTATTAACAATAATTATTTTTTTTGTTATTTATTTGCAAAAATTATTAGTTCGGCGATGACATAGAACATCATTGGGTGGGAAAAACCGTGGTATAGGAAAAAAACTGCGAAGTATTTTTTAATTAATATTTTTTGAAAAACCGTGGTATAGGCTTTTCGCAAAGTTCGAACCCGCAAAAATCGAGGGAACACTGTAAATCCAAAGAAATGTACAACTCTACCATAAATATTGGGTTGTATATTGTATCAAAACTCATTCACTTGGTATATTTGAATTCCATATGTAGTATACTCTTTGTGGGCCAACCAATCCAATCTGCAAATGGTGCAGCAAGAAGATACTGAACATAAATTATTGGCATGTATGGTCTTCGAATTAAATTAAGCAAAACCTAAAATCAGCAGTCACATAACACGACACTGTGATTACACTTTAAAATGACATTTTTAATAACAGCATAATTATTATCTCTCTGCTCCTAACACACGAAACTTTATTTTTGAACTTTCAGATAATATACAGACAACCCTATCAATGCATTCCTCTGACATGAGAATGAATGCTGCACCAGACTGTATTTCTCTTTGCTTCCATCATGGCCCGACAAACATTCTCAAGCTGGATATGACAGCAAAACTCCTTTCAACTCCACAGTACTGGACACTGTCCATGCTTCACACCTGCCATGGCAATAAATCTTGACTGTCCAGACACTTTCACCCCATACTCAAGAGCAGAATGTTACTGAAACAGCATGGGTAGATTAATTATTTTATTGTAAACAACAACTCTCATATATACAATATGGGTAGATTTTGTTGTAAACAAGATATCTCATACATATGTTCTGTTCCTGACTATTGCGTGAAGGTGTCTGAACAGCTAAGATTTATTGCCATGGCAGGTGTGAAATCTAATATAGCACACACACACAGAGAGAGAGAGAGAGAGAGAGAGAGAGAGAGAGAGGAATATGCATACATACACACATGCACACACAAAATTCACAAACTGAAGAACACAGAAATTAAGATAGATGCAAATAGAGTTCCAGATATATAGCAAAACAGAGTTTGTTTATTGTTTAAAAGACATATATGTACATCTTATGTACCATGACCTGGGTTGCTCATAAACTGAAACAAAAATATGCAGCACCCCAAACACAACACACTCCCATATTCAACTGTACTCTTCTCAAGCCTATTTAAATCCTAGAATTTCTCCATCTTTTTCAAGTTGCTGTAAAAAAAATTGGGATTTTTGTTTTTTAGATGTTCATTATTACTGGACATATCTGTGATTATTGTACCGCAATTCTTAATGTAGAAATGACATTAAAACCTAGGCCTTAGCGAATGTTGCATATAAAAATGAACATATTAGGGATAAAATGTAAAAAGTGCCTACACAGGAAAAAATTATTAAACGCAGATGTTATGCATTAAAATATCAACAGGTTTACAAAGTTATAGAGAGGGTTGTATATATGTGAAACTGATACGGGCTGAATATAAACTGATTTGGCCTTCATATCTCAAACTTTTATCTGATTACAGCGTTGTGGGAAAATGCCCATCATCTCTTTATATTTGCTGAAATTAACTTTGGTCCGTGACAAATATCTGACATGCTGAGTTTCTGTTCCACCAATATCGTGAATTCAAAGAAGATATTGTGTGCATTTTATCACAAAAACCAGCTCTTGGTGAGAATTAGATCTAGGATAATTACCCATTCCATTTCTGCGTTGATGAAATTATTGGCAAAATAAATCAAGCATGTATTAAATCTTCCATTCTTAGAGTCTTATATCACAGTTCTTGAAATTTTTCCATTGGTGTTATGTAAGTGAGCTCTGAAAACTTAATAATATGATATTAGAAAACAAAACACACAAGATTTCTGCAAAACATTGCCACAATATAACTTCAATATGGCTTTAAATATTATTGGGTGAGTGATGATTCTCAGGGTAATCATTTTATCTTATAAAGCTGTAAAGTTTTATCATTATTTTATTTGATATGGAAATTAAATGTAAATATTTAAAACAAGTGGCATATTTATTTCTTGAATTTATTATTCCTTAAATTCAATGAAACCATTGTTTTTATTTACTGAGGGCATGGGACTATTTTTTTAATAATTTTATGGAGCCACAATGACATAAAATTTGAAATGTATGGGTTACAGCCATGTTCCTGTACTCAATACCTGATGTCATTGTTATCTGATACTTTATTTTACTATGAAAAATATTTTATTTAATGCCTATTTTTTAAATATGCATTATCCTCATCACACTTTTATCAATTCTTGTAATGGAAAACCAATTCAGAAACCAGTAGTCAAGGAAAGGACCAGGTATGACCAAGTTCATGGTCATACATTGTACCTAACAATACTATCTTCAAAGTAAAGCATTATTTTCAGTGTTTATTTTTTCCCATAGGCTACATGAAAAAATGGCCCTTGTATTCCAAGGTTCTTTACAAAACCAAATCCCCCTCCCAGACTTCTTCCCAACCCACAAATTTGACCTCACCCTAGACTCTATGTTATTATCATGCCTATTACAGCCCTCACTCTCCCTGAAAAAAAGTAACATATTATTCTCAGACTCCAAAAGTGTCCCATTTCTATGCTCCATAAAGCTCCTGTCTGAAATCCTGATAATCCATTGCCAATTAGTATAAATAGGAATGCAAAACCCTCATCCTTCTAAATCAAGGGTCTCCAACCTTGGCAACTTTAAGACTTGTAGACTTCAACTCCCAGAATTTCTCAGCCAGCGTCCATTAATTTGTAATATAAAGTGAATATGCATGTGTCTTTCTCGTGAGAAAATAATATTGTGAGTACTACCAATAAACAAAACATGGAATTAGGTTTACCAGTCAATTGTTCAATTTTAATATTTAATCTAATTTTGATATTTTGGGTTTTTTTTCAAAGCCTTTTTCTTCTGACAAGGCAAGCCAATACTGTTCATACATTGGCTACTAGTCTCTATTAGCTGTTATGAGAATCCACCCCCACAATATCTCTTCCTTCAGGTTCCTCCTTGTCTACGAGCCCTGATTCGCCTACCTAATTCCTGCAAAAGGCTGGAAAGAGTCTTCCTTCCCCTTCTCTTCTGGCACTACATGTATGACTACGGAGATATTTCAGTGGGAGGGGGCTTTTTCCATCCCACAAGATGACATTTAATTGAGGGGACCTAAAGCACACTCACTCTACCTGAATGTAAGGAAAATACGGAAATTATTGGAGAGCAACAATCATCCAAACAATCAGTCTTATTGAAGGGCTTGATATACATTCAGTTGTACCTAATTGGTAGTTTGAACAGCAGTGATGACAGATGGGCATAACAAGAAGGCCTCGTTATTGCTCACATTGCTATGTTTTGGACCAGGTAGTAGCTACCTTAAATAAAATATACAAAGCAAAATATATTTTCTCAGAGCTCCAACTGCAAAATCAGAAGCAACAGTTTGAACAGCAAAGGGGCAAGATGGTTCACTGTTCATACAGAACTGAGGCTTGATAAATTGTTCTTAGCATTCTTCTAGGAAACAAGGCCAATTAATCAGCAATACAGAAACTCAGTTCAAAGTTACATACATGCACATCACTCATTAGAGACTGCTCATCTATTGGTCTGATTTTTTTTTTAATCAAACCACCTCCACCTGAAGCTCAGCTCTTGGATTTTTATTACATGTCTGTGTGGTTAAACTTCAGAGTCTGACAGCTTATCAGTGGGTGCAGGCAAGGAATCCTAGGGAGATTGCTACCCTGTCTCAGTTAGAGTGGCTTCATTGGAATCAGCTACTCCAACATTATTGCCCCGAGATGCCTCAACTTCCATTTCCTTCGCATCTAAAGACAAGCCTACAAGGGCTTCATAACCAAGCCATCTGCCTTTATATGCTGCTGGCATAGACATTCATTTAATTATTATTATTATCAATTCCAATAATTGTTTACAAAAATATTCTGAGAATTGCTTGGATAAATCCTAATGAAAGAAGCTTCATGGAGGTATTAATTTTCCAGATGTATACAAATGAATTGTTTTAATATGAATAAATTGTAAATTTTGTCTGGAAATTGGTTTCATGTAGTGGTTAAGGCACCAAGCCTTACTGAGAGACTATAACCCTGATGGTGAACCTATGGCACACATGCCACAGGTGGGACTGGGAATCCTCTCTGCTGGCACACGAGCCATTGACCAGCTCAGCTCCACTGCATGCGCATGTGCCTCCAGCCGGCCAGTTGGTTTTTGGGTTACTTGTTGTAGGCTGCCCTGAGTCCCAGGAGAAGGGCGGCATAGAAACCAACCAACCAACCAACCAACCAACCAACCAACCAACCAAACAAACAAACAAACAAACAAACAAACAAACAAACAAACAAACAAACAAACACACACACACACACACACACATTCTTTCTCTTCACTTTCTGGGGTCCCTACCTTCCCAGATTTCGAGATTCCACCCCAGTGCTATTTGGGCATGCAAGGCTTTCCCCCCATGCCAGTTCCATTTGGGGAAGGGAAGCTTCTCCCCCCACATCCAGTTCCATTGGGGGAAAGGAGGCTTCCCCCCACAGCTCTGTTTGGGGATGGGAGGCTTCCTCTCCCACTGTTCTGGGATGGGAGGCCAAAACAGGAGAGCTCACGCAGGCATACACAGGGGTTAGACATGCAGGAGGGGCATTGCATTATGGCTGTGAGCACTTGCACACATGCAACAGTGCGCATGCACACACTTTCAGAACCCAAGGGGGGGAAAAATCTTCATCACTGGACTATAAGCTCCAGGCCCATCGTAGGCATGAAGCCACCTGTGTGATCTTGGGCCAGTCATTCTCTCTCAGATCTAGAATGAATAAGCTCTCTCTCCCCCTCTGAATTTCTTGCATCACCCCATCACAATTTTCTCCATGTATTTCTGATATTACACAAATCTACTTAAAATTGCTTTGAATATATTAAAATATACTTTTCAATTTCCAAAGGTGGTGCAGTGGCACAGTGGTTAGAGTACAGCACTGCAGGCTACTTTAGCTAACGGCTAGCTGTAGTTCAGCAGTTCAAATCTCACCATCGGCTCAAGGTTGACTCAGCCTTCCATCCTTCTAAGTTGGGTAAAACGAGGACCCAGATTATTGGGGGCAATATGCTGCTTCTGTAAACCACTTAGAGTGGGCTCTAAAAGCATTATGAAGTGGTATATAAGTCTAAATGCTATGCTATGCTAGAATGACTTTCCTTTCTAGGATCAAACCTAAATCAGACTCATGTCCATATTGATGGGCTGTAGCTGTTCATCATAGTATCACATGGATGAACAGAAATTATCACTGGACTAATTTGCATTGATTCCCTAATCAGTATTTCTGGCAGATTGCAGACTCCACAAACTGGTAGGACCAGCTGGAACAAATTTCATTTATGTTCTTTGTAGTAGAGTGTTATCAATTAATATGACTCTTCTGTTTTTCCTCTTGCATCCTTTCTGATCGTTATGAATTCAACTTCTTGGCTCTGCTGTTCAGAACTAGAACTCACAATTTCCTTGTTTCTGGCCTGATGTTTTAACTACACCAAAGTGACTCTTACTGACCTACAATTTATTATTATGAAAACATAATTTGTGATCCACCATGAATATTTAGTTTGGTCAATATATAAAGCAGGTCTCCAGTGATGGACCTCTCTTTCTAAGGGGACTAGATTGATATTCTTTTTATCTATTTACAGCTGTATCCTCATTTAGGTTTTTCTTTTGATTACCACATTGATAAATAATGCTTTAAAAATGTTGAAGATGCACCTGCTCATTGCTTTAATTGTATGCATCTGGTTACTGAATTTTTTTAAAAAATCGCCAAAATCATATGGTAATATGATCTTATATTTCTTTGGAATTATACTATATCATATTTATTTATTTATTTATTTATTCATTCATTCATTCATTCATTCATTCATTTATTTGATTTTTATGCCGCCCTTCTCCTTAGACTCAGAGCGGCTTACAACATGTAAGCAATAGCACTTTTTGAAAGAGCCAGCCTATTGCCCCCACAATCCGGGTCCTCATTTTACCCACCTCGGAAGGATGGAAGGCTGAGTCAACCTTGAGCCGGTGATGAGATTTGAACAGCTGTCCTACAAATCTACAGTCAGCTTCAGTGGTCTGCAGTACAGCACTCTACCTGCTGTGCCACCCCGGCTCTTAATATGGCTTTTATTAGCTACGTACAGACAAATAACGAAATATGCATTACCTTTCAATGCCTGACTGGGGCTTCATTTTGTTTCATTGTTTGTTTGAAGGATATTTTTTTTTTTTGCATTTATAACATGAAGCTGTGAAATCAGAACAAGATTTATAATGATGCTTTGATGGACCATGTAGAACTGTGATCATTCACTATCATCAATGGTTTGAGTAAAAATAGTACTAGAGCAGTCCATGAATAGAGTTACATCATGAAATTATATCTAATGTAATCTAATCTATAGTTCTTTTGTGCCATCCTCCAAAACCGAGAGGATTCTGATCTCAGAATGAAATCTGATTTCTCACCTCTTTGTTGATTTCCAGAACTAGTTCTAAGTATATAAAACACTAGTTTAAATACTATAGCACCACAGAGAGACCCAGCACATAATTCAAGACAGTGAAGGGCTACCAAAAATTTTCTTTCAACATATTTCATTTCATTTTTATTTCATATTGCATTTTCTTTCAACATATTTCAGTGCAAATTGGGTGCTCTGGGGTGGAGCTCCATTTTCACTACCCCACTGCCTTCCCCCCGGTTTGGGCAGCAGCCCACCCCTGATTCAAGGTAAGCAATTTTATGCAAACCATAGAAAGAGAGTAAAAAATAGTAAATCAAATTAAAGGCATGTGTTGAGAAAAAGAAAAGGAAATCTGAATTTAGTTCATGCCAGCAGCATTTACTATATCTCTCCATATGTTTCTATACTTGCAAAGCATTCCTGCTTCTACCACATCAATACACAACTTCATACATTGTGTTTTGTTCTTTGATGCTCCTCATTCAGCATTTATTCATTCTGGATCTGGTCTCTTCTTTTACTAGTCACACATCTTAAGCAACCCATTCTCATTACATCCAATTTATCTTTATGGTTCTGCTAACATATCTACCTCTTACTTTCATACATCCAAATGTGCAGAAACATGTTCTTAGCCATTTTAGCTTTTGGTCACAAATATTAATTCCTCACAACAGACTACATATTACCCATTATCTTACTACTGGCATTTATACATCTCACATTTTTCCATTTACCCCCTAGTCTTAGTGAATATTATACTAAGATTCATAAATTTATCTGTTGGCTCTAATGTATTACTGTGCAATCGTTCATTCTGTTTTATTTGGTCTTTATTTGATACGCAAATGTTCAGATTCATGAGCCTTATTGCATCTACAATCTGACTAATATTAACTGCAATTGAATTGATATGTCAGTAACATATCATCTGCATATAAAAATGCAGACATATTACTACATATGTAACACATATTATTACAAACATTCCTTCCACATTTATCAATAAATACATTAAAATCCAAGGATATATTGTTTTACTATCTGCTTTTACTTGTTGAATCATTCAGCAAACATACCATTTATTCTCATGCCAGCTTTATTCCCATCATATATCAATCTTCCCGCATCAGCAATCTCTCTTTGATTTCAGATATGTGCAAAACAGCCTATTATTCAAGTCTACTCACTTTATCATAAATTTCTTTAAATCAACATAAATTAATTTTTGTTCTCTTATTCATTCATTTTATTATGACTTTGTAAGATGAAAAATCTTGTTTGTACAGTCCTGTTTATGTAAAAACACACCGTACTCCCCAAAGTTGGCTCTCTGCTAGCTATTCTATACTTTCAAACTACTGAAGCATGTTGAACAAACCAATCTCCCTAAAGTTTTTTTACATTCATTCCTGCTACTTTTTCCCCTTTGTGTAGGGAAACAATAATAGCATTTTTCAATCCTTAGGCATAGTTGGGTTTTTCAAGTTGAACAGCCATTCCATACAAATTTACCTTTACACTCATTAAACTACTGTAAGTAAATGTTAGATGCATACACTGACAATAAAAGTATCATTCTACAATAATATTAACAATACTTGCTGCTACAAGAAAATTGCACAGGCTGACTGTAAACAATGGCATGACAAAGTAGCAAAAATGATGTGTTGAAGTATCTGTAAGAAATATTTGCTTGCAAACAAGAACTGGTGGCACTACAAAATAGAAAAAGTAATAGAAAATGAAGAGGTGGCACAGTGGTTAGAGTGAAGTACTGTTAGCTGCAGTTCGGCAGTTCAAATCTCACCAGGCTCAAGGTTGACTCAACCTTCCATCCTTCCCAGGTTGGGAAAATGAATAACCAGGTTGTTGGGAGCAATATGCTGATTCTGAAAACCACTTAGAGAGGGCTGTAAAACACTATGACGTGGTATATAAGTCTAAAGTGTTAAGTTAAAGAGGTCTGGGCCTCAGGAATTCAAACAGACAAGCAGCTGCCACATAACATTTCAAACTTAATAACTGTTGATAAGAAAGATTTAAAAATTCTGGATAGTGGGTATGAAAGTACCCGGAGACAGCAGAATAGAAGACAAAGAACTGGAGAAAATAACAAAATAAAAAGATCTGCAAGTTGAACAATTATTGAATAATTATTGAATAGAACAATTATTGCACAACAAAGCAAAGACAGTGACAATGGTAAGAGGTTCAAGCCCAAAACCTTTGGAGTACCACTTCAATACGATCAACATTGACAAAAATCACAATCACTAAATTACAAAAGATAGCTTTATTTAGAATCCTGCGACAATAGATGTCCACGCTGGAAGTAAATAACTTTATTACATGGGTAGTTTTATTCATAAGTTATAAATGTGTGAGTGTGTGTCTGCGTTTGGTTTGATGCCTTTAAAATGAACGAGTGAAGTTGCAATCGATAAAAAGGAGTGAATGACTTCTAGCATGACTTCTAGCTACACTAAGAGTCCTAATATATTTAAGTAATATCATATATGCACATTCCCATATGTATACATTCATTCATACACACACACATACATACAAACAAACAAACAAACACACACACACACACATATTAATTCATACTTATTTGAAAGAGGATGAAGGCAACAACTCTGTTAAAAGGCAGGTCACTATTCAATATTGTATTGTAATGTAGATGAAAAAAACCTCAGCAGGCTTACAATAAAAGAACTGCACATGGGAGAAAGTAAGGCTGTCCTATGACACAAATATATATTTTCTATTTTTCATTACATTATAGTCATCTTATTTGGAAGCAATAGAGCTGAATTTAAAAGCTACATTTTGCTACATATTTTAGGAATTCCCGATTATGTAGTAACTTCTATTTTGTCTATAATTAATTCCATTTTGCTTCAAAGCTATTGGCCCAGAGGTTACCAGCACTGCATTGCAACTAGAAGCAGTGATTATTACAATTAATTACCAGATTATATTAAGTAATCTTTGACATGCCTGAATTGTCAATTTTGCAGAGATATCAGATTGACCATTGCTGGGGGGCCGGGGGAGTTCGTGAAAGACAGATATTTAGGTTCATGCTGGGCAAAATGCTACTTTTCATTTAATTTTGAACTCATTTTTGTCTAAATGATGCAGAACAAAGTAAAAGCATAAAAATAATGGACCAATACCAATCAATGCATTCCAGGATGAAAGCTTTAAACAAACTTGGTCAGCTGTAGTTAGTTTGCCTGCTCAGTGATTAAGTAATTTTGGGAAATGAATTGAAGTAGACTGATAGTCTACAGGAAAGAGAGAGAGAGAAGGAGGGAGAGAGGGAGGGAGGGAGGGAGAGGGAGGGAATATGATGAGTTCCTTATCTTTTGGCTTAGTAAGAAAAATATTTTTGGCCAACATAGAAGTGAAGAAGAAATCATGTTTTTAAAAAAGAAGATACAGATCACTGAGAATAAAACAACAAAAAGAATAGCTCCCTACCCATTACTTCCCACTGTGTGAACTTTTGACATATCCGCAAATTCTTCTTTTCGATTGCTGCTGCTGTTGTACTGCTCACTGTACAGCTTTAAGGACATCTGCTCAACAGCATCTCTTTGTGCTTCCAGAAAGCATAGCTGAACCTCTGCCTAGAAAAAGGAAACAATAAGGAATGAAGCCTTGTTTTAATTCATAACAAATGCTTATATAAAGTTGCTGTTTTTAGACTAAATGAATAAGTCAGCAAGAATTCATTTACAGTGATATTAAGCATTGCCGTAATAATAATTGCATTGATTTTTAATGATGCTCTCTTTATAGAAGTATTGGAGTGAGGGGAGATTATGAACCATGCCTCCTCCCATTAATCATTTACAGGAATTTTTCTTTCTTGATTAACTGTCTTAGCAATGTTCATTTACTACAAATCAATGTTTCTCCTAGGACCAGTGATATTATCAAGTATCTTTGCTAACAGATCATGGAAAAAAGATAAATAATTTGGAAATCTGAAGAGTTTTACAAAACAGCAAGCATGGTCTGAAAGTATTTTGCTGTGTACCTTGACCATTGAAAAAGATAAAAATGCACAGCTATTTGGTCATATTGCAGTTTTGTCCTTTCTGTATCAGTTCTAACAAGTAAAGGAAAAAAAATAGGGCCTTCTTGTCAATAAAAAGTACCTTCCACCTGAACTCAGCAACCCTGTATGTATATGTGCCCACTTACTGAATGATCACTCAGTTCTCTCAGCCTTTTTCTAAATTCACGTACTGGGCACCACAGCTTTCCTGCATAGTGGAAGTTTTGATGCCAACTGAATATATAATGTATATTATTTAGATCTGACCTAGCATTGGTGAGTGAATCCAACTTTTGTGATTTATTGATCATGGTATATTCTTCACTAGGATTTTTCAACTAATGTCAGAGGGAATTGTCTAGAGACTTGTGAAACAATCCTCTCAGCTGAATTGAACATGGAAGCTCAATGAAAAAAAAATCTGAACATACTTTATTTATTTATTTGTATCCCACTTTTATTTTTATTACAAATAACTCAAGGTAGCAAACATATCCAATGCACTTCTTCCTCCTATTTCCTCCATCAAAGCAATTCTGTGAGGTGGGTTGGGCTGCAAGACAATGACTGACCCATAGTTACCCAGGCAGGTTTTATTGCTTAGGTGGGATTTGAATGCACAGCTCCCAACTGCCTAGCCTGGTGCCTTAACCAGTAGACCAAAGCAGGGGTGAAATGGTCCTGTTTCACTCGTGCCTGTCAGTAGTTGGAGAGGCAGCCGTGAAGGGAGCATGAGACTCTGCCCACCTGCCTGGATGTCACCATTTGGGTTCTTTTACCCTCTCTGCATGTACAAAATGTTCTGTCCATGTGCAGAGGGTAAAAGAACCCAAATGACAGCATCCAGGCAGATGCATGGAGCCTCATGCCCCCTTCACAACTGGCTCTCCGATGAATGACAGGCCCAAATGAACCGGGAGCATTTCACTCCTGGACCAAAGTTCCCTCTCTCTACACACACACACACACACACACACACACACACAGAGGAAGGGAGAGAGAGAGAGAGAGAGAGAGAGATTTGACTATATATATATTATTTTGTTATTGACTATCAATTTGGAAACACATTTATTTATTATTTTATTTATTAGATTTGTATGCCGCCCCTCTCTGTAGACTCGGGGCGGCTAACAACAGTAGTAAACAGCATGTAACAAATCTAATGTTTAAAATAATTAAAAACCCTTATTTAAAACCAAACATACACACAAACATACCATGCATAAATTGTATAGGCCTAGGGGGAAAAGGGTAGTTCAGTTCCCCCAAGCCTGACGACAGTGGTGGGTTTTAAGGAGATTACGAAAGGCAAGGAGGGTGGGGGCAATTCTGATCTCCGTTTGTGTACTTATGTGAAACAATCTCTTTCTAGCCCTAATGTCTTCAGGAAACTTTTCTGGTGATGCTAAAAATGTTATGTTTCCCTTGAGGCAATATACATAATTTATCATTATATAATTTAGTTAACAGCTATGTCATTTCCATTACAGTCATGTAAATGCCAGCACATGGCTTATAGAATTATTTCTGTTGAATTTCCAAGAATTATTCATTTATCCATGGGATCATGTTCTACTTAGTAGCGTCATATAGCAATCTTCCATTTCTGTTGTTTGTTTTATTAATAAGGTAAATACAGCAGCAGAGAGGTCTCATTGAACCAATCGGCTTTCTAAAGGCTACCCAGCAACCTCAACTTTAAACAAAATGAAATACATTCATCCGGATGTTTTCTTTTAGACAATTTCCTGATCAAACGAATATAGAATTCTCTTTGGCTTTAGAATGTACATATTGCAGCTGTGCTGACGAGTTGGATTCTGGAGTTCAGCACAGGAGATGATATGGAGATACATTTGGCCATTTGCCGTGTTTATCCCTGGGTAGCTGGAAAAGTACAGAGGCAAGGTTGAGTTCAAGAGCACTTGGGGGCCAATATGGCATTGTTTTCATACAACATGCTCCACTAAAATCCTAACGTGCTGATTATAATTACAATGAGCTTCATAAAGAAGCATCAATTTGCAACTTAATTTGGTCTACCCACATAAAGTATCCATTTCCTGAGAAGGAAGCATTCTCTATGTAGTTCAGAAATTTTATAAAATTTATAAAAAAATTATAATAATGTTGCTACTAACAACATTAGAGGAGGCACGAGTTCTATAGGTAGCTTATCATTATAATTATTCACAAAAAACAGTAATATACAGCAAACGAGATTGGTATGCTGGATCTTGTATCACATTATCGAATACTTGTGTGGCCATCAGTGCAACTCTGTGAAGGAAAAAAAATCCCAATATGTCATGTGACTGCAATGTGACTCTGTGAGTTTGACACCATGTTCTAGGGAATCAGAGAATGCATGTTGTGGGCAATCTTGCACAATGTTAATAGTTTGCATATCTGCACCACAATCACAAGGGGAATCTTTCCATCCCCACTGATATAGGGCAGGTAGTCTATGGCAAGTGTCTATTTGATGGAAAAAAGATGTTGAGACTTTAGAAAAAATTCAGAGAAGAGCAACAAAGATGATTAGGGGACTAGAGGCTAAAACATACGACAAATGGTTGCAGGAACTGCATATGTCTAGTTTAATGAAAAGAAGGACTAGGGGAGACATGATAACTGTGTTCAAACATCTCAGGGTCTGCCACAAAGAAGAGGGAGTCAAACTATTCTCCAATGCTTCTGAGGACCGGACAAGAAGCAATGCTTAGAAACTAATCAAGAAGAGAAGCAAGTTAGACCTAAGAAGAAATTTCCTGATGGTTAGAACAATTAATCAGTGGAACAACTTGCCTCTAGAGGTTGTGAATGCTCCAATACTGGAAGTTTTTAAAAAGATGTCGGATAACCATTTGTGTGAAGTGGTGTAGGTTTCCTGCCTAAGCAGGGGGTTGGTCTAGAAGACTTCCAAAGTCCCTTTCAAGTATTCTATTCTATTCTATTCTATTCTATTCTATATAGAGAAATTCTGTGATAGTTAAAAGTACAGCAAGGCTTCTTTCGACAAAATACATAGTGATAGCTGGGAAAGGGTGGTGGAAGAGAAGATTGCAGACTGAAAGTATATTATATGTCTTGAGTGAGGAAGAATCCAGGTTCAGTTATTGGCTTTCTTAGAAATAGACGGCAAAGAAGTCTCAGCCCGTTGCTGCCAGTTACTGCAGGACAGGGTCTTCTGCCTTTCTGGCTGAAGGCTTGTGGGCGTGTTTGGAATTTTGACATGTTGAGGGCTTGACAATTTGTGCTGTCACAAAATGGGTGTGTGGGTTGGATTTTTGAAGTACAAAATAGCTGTCAGAGACATGTAGCCGGATAGACAGAAAGCACTGGTAGAGTTATCAGCTCTAACGCCCACTCTTGAAAGACACAGTCAACTCTGAAGCTCCTGTTTTACATTTTCCTAGGCAGCCAAATACTGTATACATCCAAACAAAGCATTGGCTGTAGCCACTCTTCAGCTTTATTTTTCCCCTGAAGAAATTTATGGAGCTTGTGACTCAAAGATATCAATAATAGGCCTTTTTTATGTTAGTCAAAATTGCCTGTTGTTGTTGTTCAGGTGCACTTTCCAATAAAGCATCCACAATAATAGTTATGCACAGTGCAAAAAACCAACCAAAAATGGTATAGGTTTTTCACAAATTATCAGTTCTGTCCAAGGTCATTCCAGGGGCAATCTATTCTGGTTTCTTTCCCAGTTTTGATGTATGATTTAAGTAGATGGGATTTTACCCTCCTACTATCCTGGAAGCAATCCACAGACCTAGACTATATTCATCAAGTTGCAGAACATTAGACAGTTAGGAAAGAATGAGCAGAGTTTTGAAAAAATGAATCATTAAAAGCCAATATTTTAAAGTATGAAGCTAAAGTATGATGAAATTTATAGCCAAGACCACCCTAGGATGTCACCTTTCACTATAGTAGATTATTCTAAAGTAAGAGTTGATCAAATGATGCATCATCTAGATCAGTGTTTCCCAACCTTGGCAACTTGAAGATATCTGGACTTCAACTCCCAGAATTCCCCAGCCAGCATTTGCAGATAATTTGGTGCCAAACCATGTAGGTTTTCTACATTAGCACCAACACTATTGCATATTGTATAATGTATGCAGTACCCACAGCACGGATGTAATTTGTCAGCTTCTTAAAAGGCATCCCCATATTGCAGTAGTCTAAATGTGTGATGACAAGCACATGGATCACTGAAGGAATATCATCTTGCCTCAGGTATAGCCATGGTTGATGCACCTGTTGAACCTCAAAGAAAGCCATGTTGTTCTGTAGTAGTTTGGGATTAGAACTTTCTAATCCCAATCTGGAAGATCTCCAAGTCATGGATCTGCTTTTTCAGGGACAGTGCTATACCTCTGTCATCAGGCATGGGGGAATTGAAATTTTCCCTTCCCCCTAGGCTTATAGAATTTATACTTGGTATGCTTGTATGTATGATTGGTTCTTTAAATTGGGTTTTTTAAAATTATTTTTAATATTAGATTTGTTTACATTGTCTTTTTTATTGTTGTTAGCCGCCCTGAGTCCTTGGAGAGGGGCGGCATACAAATCTAATAAACAAACAAACAAACAAACAAACAAAGGATACCACTAGAGCAAAGAACTTTGATTGTAATACTGGGGAATATCAAGTTTATCTGGCATGACGGGAGCAACCAGAAGGAACAATTATAGATGGAAAATGTACCTGCCACTGCTTCCTTCAAGGCTGCTGGCAACACCCCTTCCCACAATATGTTAACAGCAAGAAACTTGCCCCCTCCTGCTGCAATGACCAACTTGTTGACTGGTGTTTATTTACATGGTCATATCACATCTCTTCTGTGAGCCTTGCATTGGGTAGCAATAAATTTCTAGATGCAATCCAAAGTGTTAGGTTTGGCTACATGACTTGATGTCAGCATACTTTCAGGACTGGTTCCAAAAGTAGAAATTTATAACAAATAGAAAGCAGACTTTTAAATATCCTTTAATGGGTTTTTAATGAATAAATGCACAGTAATACAAGCATCGTATGTATCTTTCAATCAGACAGCATAGATGAGAAATCATATTTCTCGGATACAATCCTTTATAATGCTATCAATATGTGATAGATTACTATATATGTGGTTGAATGTGACAGATATATACTTATATTTACCCAGGCTTAGAATATCACTGGTGCTTAGCTGACATCATTCTGTCTGTATTATTTTGCCTACTCTCGGGATAATTATTTTGAAATGTATTTATTTGTCTGCTATGTTATACACTGCTTTGCTACCAGTGCTCAAGAAAGCTTGCAGACACTGTAATTAAATAAACATCTCTTTCCAAAACAATGGCTGCTTTTAGATGAAACATTTCTGATCCTGTCTAACAAACTTTGTCTTTTTATGATGTGAATTTGGGAAGCTGATTTATTATTTAATATTTATTCATTTCTAAAAATTCTATCACAAATTGCTACAGTAAAAATATTCGGTGTGATAGAGTGCAAATCCATTGCTGTGCTACATTTACTGTGCAGCTGTGATCAAATCATTGTCTCCCAAAGATCTGTGGTAAGAATTTCTTGCATGGATGAACAAGATATGAATTGCAAAACACCTAAGGGAAAACAGGGAAAAGACTAAAAGACCACATTGTTGTAGACTTAGCATAATACTTCAAATCTTATGGCAACATTAGAGATTTACTGAAGAGAAAGTCTAGGTTTAGAACTAAGAGAAACATCTAATATTTATCAATTCCTTTGCAGCTTCCCAAACCACTTGCCATTATACATATCTGTTTATAGAATGGATGAATGAACAAATTGCTAAATTTATAGAATGAATGTCTGGGAAAGTTCTTTAGCCTTCAGGAACAGATAGTGAACAGCAGCTGCAAAATAAAAATAAAATAAACAAAGTAAAAGGAGACTGGAAAAGGTTATTTTGTAAAATTGTTTAGGTGAGGTTCAGGTTTAGGTGAGGTTCATTTTCATGAGCAGAATAAAAATTCAATATTTCAAAGCATTTATTATTTTAAACTTCAATTCATTTTATGAAACACTGATCATATATCTACTTAATAGGCGTACTCTCTTCCTCATTGCAGATAACTAGTGATGGGCGAACCGAACTCGCACAATTCGGGTCTGTATCGAATTTTGCGATGTTCGGTATGCTGAACACGAACCCAAATTTTTTTCAAACTTCTGGCAAAGTTCGGGGTTGTGTTCGGTGTTCAGAGCTTTGATGTCACTGGCAGGTTGCTAAGGACGCCAAGGTGATCACTTCCTGGATTTCATGGAATCCAGGAAGTGATCACCTTAGCATCCTTAGCAACCTGCCGGTGACGTCAAAGCTCCGCCCCCGGAATCTCTTCGTGGGAGGGATTCCCCGTTCGGGTTCGAGTTCGGGTTCGGTTCGGGTTTGGCCGAATTTTGCTTAAAGTTCGTCCCAACTTGCCGAACCCGTACACCGTTGGGTTCGCCCATCACTACAGATAACTACCAAATATATCAGCTGTTAGAAAGCTCTAGTGTTCAAGTAACTATATTTTTATTCTTTTTAGTTATACATAATCAAAAGAGAGTGTCACACTTGCAGATATATTGGCTCAAAAATATGTGTTTCAATATTCATATTTCATCCCACTATAAGAAATTTGAATGGAAAATTTATTGTAAATAGCCTTTTCCTGGAAAGAATATAGATATAACCAGTATTTAGAAAAACAATCCACACACATATGGAATTTCATACTGCACAAGTCAACTTTTTATCGCAAAATAGGCCAGAATGTGTCACTTTAGCTAAAATCATCTGATACAAGCTTAATACTAATCACTCCAAACTTGACTGTAAAAAATACGACTTAAGTAATCGAGTTGTCCAAGCGTGGAATTCACTACCGGATTCTGTAGTATCATCCCCTAACCCCCAACACTTTACCCTTAGACTATCCACAGTTGACCTCATCAAGTTCCTAAGAGGTCAGTAAGGGGCGTACATAAGTGCACCAGAGTGCCTACCATCCCCTGTCCTATTGTCTCTCCTATATCTCATATATTCTTCTCTTCTATACCTATATCTTTTTCTGCTATTCTCTCATAGTTATATTTCACTCCTTTATTTTCTCCTCTATTCCCCCTTTAATACATTCTACCTGATTATATCCTCTATTACCCTCATTGTGTATTATTGTGTATTGGACAAAACAATTTTTTTTAAAAGCAAAGCACTGTCAACCAGTGAAATGGACACGATTTGAGTATTGCCCACAAGATTATATGCTGCAACGTCCTACTAGTCAATGACTACTTCAGCTTCAACCGCAATAACACAAGAGCATGCAACAGATTCAAACTTAATACGAACCGCTCCAAACTTGACTGTAAAAAATATGATTTCAACAATCGAGTTATCGAAGCATGGAACTCATTACCGGACTCAATTGTGTCAACCCCTAACCCCCAACATTTCTCCCTTAGACTCTCCACGATTGACCTCTCCAGGTTCCTAAGAGGCCAGTAAGGGGCGTACATAAGTGCACTGGTGTGCCTTTCCTCCCCTGTCCAATTGTCTTTCCTTTCTTTCACCTATCATATATATTCTCTTCCTTTCATATATCCTCTCCTCTAAGTTCACTTTTACCCTTATATATATTACCACATGTCTATTTTTCTTCCTATGTATTTGTGTATTGGACAAATGAATGAATAAATAAATAAATAAAAAATAAAAATTCTACAGGGAATTCCAGAAGGACCTCATAGGACAGGAAAACCACATTTGGGATGGGGAATTTCAGGACATAGAATGAGGTCAATAACAGTTTCTTGATTAGGATCAGCAACTAAAACACACACTATCTTTTGATATTATAGAAAGTACAGCTGAAAAACAGCCTTTTCCGACCGGGTGCCTTTAATTATTTTAGATTCTAAGTCCTGTCAGGCCCTGCCAGCATAATAGGGTTGATGGAAGTTGGAGCCCAAATCATTTTGGAACCCCATACTGGGGAAAACAAACTAGTGATTTATTCATCCTGCTAGCAGCAGTTATTTAGAAATTCATGCAGAGGATTTACTCAAGCTGTTTTCACATTAAAAGCTGGCACATGTCCCCAAATCGGTTTTCCTTTGGCTGCTACAAAGATACATCACTGACACATCCATTCAACAGTACTCCTTGTAATGTCCAGAGCCTCTCTAAAAAAATACAACTCTTCTAAAAATAAACTATTTATATTGGTGAGAGGTCAGCTTCTCTGGTGCTGCTGAATTCTTGGCAATTTGCATACCATTAAAGCATTAGCAGTAATGTTTGGAAAATTTAATTTTAAAGCTGTGCAGTTAAAGATGTTTGCTGAATTGTAAGCATCTATGACAGCTGGGAAATTTGTTAACACTCTGCTAGTTACACTATTTGTGCCTTAGACTGGAAGGCAGTAAACAAATCCCCTTTCTTTTTCTACAGCAATGAATGCAATTTTAATACAAGAGAATATATTCTAAAACCATTTTTTAAAATCACAGCAAAGCATTTATGAAGGTGGCATGTCTTCTTATTTTCAATTTTTTGAATTCCACATAATATATTTTTTAATGTTGCTGATTTACTTATCTTCAGACAGGGGTTCAGTTTATATCTTAGTGCCTGAAAAAAAAAAAGGATGCGGTTCATTCTAAAACAACTTTTCTTATTTAATTGCTTAGCTTACTTCTGCTGGCCTTACCATGCAAGATCTAGGTAACATTAAGACCATTTCCTCTCCCCCATTAGTTCAGATTACTACGATATTCACAGTAAGTAGTCATGAATGGAAGATGCATAAAGAGAATAAATAAAGTGCCTCTCTTTTATCTAGTTGAACTACTGCTTCTGTCTACTGCAATCATATACCCATCATGGTAAAGATCATAATTATTCAGATGCAATATGAAAAAAAGTATTACAGTAATATAGGAATTGGGCAAAAGAGTAATTCTTGAATAATGGCAGAGGGATGCAAGTAGCAACATCAGGATTTATTTTCCATATGAATAACAACAATTTAGTTATCAAAAAGGAGTGAGAGGTCTGGTCCTGTACAGTCCTTAAATATTAAAAATTTAGCCTCCTATGGCTCTAAGACTCTTTTTCCTAGAGATCCAGAATGCACAGTAACACTCAGCCTAGGGCCTATATCCTTATTTCAAAGAGAATCATTCAAACCTCAACCTCCACCCTGTCAGGAATCTTGGCTTTGAGCTGCTAATGCGGAATAAAAATCAATATATATATTTTGATCATTTGATGAATATTTACTTCTTCCTTTAGCACTAGGAGATTTCAAAATGAAAAACTGCTGAATCAAATCATTTTATTTTTCTGTCTTTGTGCCAACACCAATTTACTATCCTCCAGAAAGTTCCTGAACAAGACATCCCAAATGGCAAAGTTGTTGGTTTTTCCTGTCAGTCATAACAGGATGCCAGCAGGGAGCCATAATCATTTCCTTCTCATACTGTTAGTGCATCAGAACGACGTAGTTTGATTTACTTCAGTAGAAAAAGTAATCTCATCTTATTTAGACGTACCATAGAATGTTTGTATATTTATTTCTTGAGTGAGAGAGAACACTTTGCCAATTCTGCTGCTGTGTCAACCTATTATAAGTTAAACACTTACTCCTTTTGGCTCTCACAAAAAACAGAATTTATAGTGGGTTTTGAATGCAAGGAAACCATGGGAACTCTAGGAAAACAAAGAGCTTTAAACATGTACTCTCTCTATTGATGCCCCCCCCCTAAAAATGACAAGCAGATTCTAGCTGACTTCTGTAGTAATGCTTAGAACTTTAAATGCAATTGTACTTAGATGCTGTTTTTATGAGCAGTATATGTTTATTCTTAATATAAGGGATTTTAAAAAAACATTGTATATTTAAAGTTAACAATGACATAATATTTATACTTTAAAAAAATAACTCCTCCACATTTTTTTAAAAAAAACTAGATTAGTGTAGCAAGAACTAAAGATGCATTTTTGGCGCTGCAAAAATAATTTTATATTGATTCAGTAGAAAGGCTTTCAAATTAAACAGCAATTTTATTTATTTTCCTTGGTAAATTAAATAAAAGTGGCAACAACCGATTTGAAGAAGGATGATATCTGTTAGCACATTTATTATGCAAACAGATGTTTTAAATAAAATAAAATATTTAGATCGCTGAATATAAAGACAATTATAAAATGCCTTTGTTAAAAGACATTTTTTCATTTTTATTTCAAAAGGGAGAGATTGGAGATCTATGGAAACCAGAGAGTGGGGAAGAAGAATTATCCCAGAAATGGAATCAATAGGAAATGATGCTACATTTAAAACAGCTGGGGATTGTAGCTAATATACTTCTACTTGAAAATAAAAATGCTTTATGCCTTTATGTCAAACTAAACCCTGCAGTAAAATAATAGCAACAAAAATGAGAATATAAACTTACAGTTAAAACCTTTACTTTCTGTCTATATATTGATGTGTACCACCATGGTTGTTAAAGGATAAAACTGGTATTAAAAATATAATTCAATTAATACACATAATAATTAGAAAGGAATTAGGAATTACTTTCTAATATCTCCTTTCCAGTGGTGGTAGCTACTGCTTTGCACCAGTTCAGGTGAACTGCTAGCGGCGGCAGTGGAAGGCTCTGTCCACCAGCCCAGAAATGCTCATCAACATAGCCACAATTTACAAGGTATTTTCAAAATATTCCAGATTTGAAATTGAACCCTGGTAATTTCTCCTGGGCTTACGATTGAACATAAGAACATAAGAAGAGCTATGCTGAATCGGGCCAAAGCCCATCGAGTCTAGCATTCATACAGTTTATGCATGGTATGTTTGTGTGTATGTTTTTGCTTTTTAATAAGAGGTTTTTAGTGACTTTTAAATTATTAGATTTGTTATACATTGTTTTATTGTTGTTGTGAGCCACCCCGAATCTACGGAGATGGGCGGCATACAAATCTAATAAATAATAATAATAATAATAATAATAATAATAATAATAATAATAATAATAATAATTCTGTGTCACACAGTGGCCCACCAATTCTCCATGGAGATCTTCAGCAGAAAGAGAAGGCAAAACTCTCCCTTTCCCTTGACACTCAACAAATGGTACCCAAGGGAATCCTGCCTGCCTCAACCAACATAGAGGTGGCACTTGGACATGCGTTTGAGCTCTGGATTCACAATTCTTGCTCTTTGCCTTTGTGCAACTGCGGTTTGTGGACCGTGTTATGTCTGTCAATTTATTAGAAGCCGGCCGCTAGGAGTTCAGCGAGCCGGGCTATCCAAGGTGCTGATTGGCGCGCCTCCCTGGATACACTGTAAGCGGGAAGTTTCCCTGTTCTTAATTGGTCGCTGCCTCAGGCAGCTATGTGTATAAAAGCTTCTGTATTGTTTATCTTGTTCTAAGTCTGTACCTGCCAGCCTGGCATGAGTTCTAATTAAAGTGTACTATGTTCTGATCTACCGGAGGCCTCATCTATTATACTGGCGACGAGAGGCGAGAAATCCATGCGAAGTCTTGCTAAGTAATAGACAGTAAGTGAGGATGTCGGTACAGCTGACCTTTCCCCCTTTCGACCCTCAAGGGGAGACGTGCGATTCCTACGTGGCCCGCTTCGATTGTTTTCTAATTTCAAATGGATATACTGAAATATCAGGGGATAGGAAGCGATCATATTTCTTGGGGTTTTGTGGCCCAGAGATGTTTGAGACGGCGAGGGCTCTATTCGCCCCAGTCTCAATACATGACATTCCGTGGCAGCAATTCCTGTCTACGCTGCAAGATCATTATGCCCCTGCCCCGTCCCGCTGTGCCCGGAGATACAAGTTTTACCAAAGGAACCAGGCAGAAGGGGAGTCAATTAATGATTTTGTCGCCGCTCTCCGCAGGAAAGCTTTATACTGCGAATTCACAGATCTAAATGACTATTTACTTGACCGATTGGTTTTTGGGGTGAGGGATGGACGCCTTAAGCGGCGTCTCCTGGCCACCCGGGACTTAACTTTTCAAACAGCTCTGGCAGAAGCCCGTGCATTCGAGCTGTCAACCTTGTCTCTAGCGGCCATGGACAGCTCGGTAAACTCACAAGTAAAGGGCTGCCGCTTCCAGATAAGCCCCCGCTTGTGACAGATAAGGAGGATTCCAATGCCGGGGAGGAGGAAGAGGTCTGCCAGCTGGCAGCTAACCGCAGCCGAAATCTGCCTGCTGCCCGTCCCCGTCCTCCGCTGTCTCCATGCTGGGGCTGCGGGGGAAGCCATTTTAGAGCGAGCTGCCCATTCAGGGATGCTGCGTGCAGGCGATGTGGTGCCCGGGGGCATATTGCAAGGGTCTGCCGTTCCCATAGATCCCCACCAACCCCGAGAAAGGAGCAGAGGGAGTCCCAGAATTATAACTCTCACTGGCAAAGGCAATTTTCATCAAACCACCGGGATGAATGTAACACCGTCTACAGTTTTCCGTGCCAAACTACCTCGTATGTCAGGAAGACGTCGAGTGGCACCGAGAAAATTTCTGTTGATGTTCGCCTGGGAGACACTTGGTGCTCAATGCAAGTTGACACTGGCTCAGCGCATTCTTTCGCTTTATGGTCTACCGTAAAGTGTTGTTTTCCCCATTTAAGCAAGAATCACCTCCAGCCCTGCAGCTCCGTTCTCAGAGACTACCAAGGCTCTTCAATTCCGATTTTGGGGGAGGGTCGTTTTACGGTTAAGTTCAAATCTTTTGTGGGCAAGCTGCCTTTGATTGTGGTGGATGGACCTTTCTCAACTCTTTTGGGGTTAAATTGGTTTAATTCATTAGGGTTATCTGTCACCGGGGTTAATTTGGTATTGGGGGGTTCAGCTTTTGAGAAACTTGCTAAGGAATTTCCATCGGTATTCAACGAAGGGTTGGGCTGTTATACAGGTAGCCCTATCTCATTCAGCCTTGACCCCCAGGTTCCAGCGGTGAGGCTGAAAGCCCGCAGGGTCCCCATTCCTCTCAGGCCAAAGGTGTACGCGGAACTGGACCGTCTTATATCTCAAGGTATTCTAGAGCCTGTGGACCAAGCAGCGTGGGAAACCCCATTAGTCATTGCATTTAAGGGGGATGGAGGTATAAGACTATGCGGGGACTACAAATGTTCTGTAAACCGGGCTTTAGCCCACCACTCTTATCCTTTGCCGGTGGTGCAGCAGCTGCTACACACTCTGGGAAATGGCAAGGTCTTTGCGAGGCTTGACCTGTCCCAAGCTTATCAGCAGCTTCCCGTGGACCCCCAAACAGCTGAAGCCCAGGCTATCGTTACCCATAGGGGGGGTTTCAGATGTAATCGCCTCCAGTTTGGGGTCTCCATTGCACCGGGAATATTTCAGGGGTTAATGGAACGGTTTTTATATGGGCTTGAGGGAACTGTACCATATTTCGACGACGTCCTGGTGTCGGGGAGTTCCATGGACGAACTGTTCTCCAGAGTTCGGAAGGTACTAGCCAAATTCCAAGGGGCGGGGTTGAAGCTCAAACCCAAGAAATGTGTGTTTGGGGTTTCAGAGGTTGAGTTCTTAGGATTCCGAGTAGATGGACAGGGAATACACCCGACTTTGGAGAAAACTAGGGCAATCCAGGATGCCCCCAGGCCCCGTTCAAAAGCGGAGCTCCAGGCATTTTTGGGGCTTTTAAACTTCTATGCGGTCTTTATTCCGCATAAGGCATCCGTGGCCGAACCCCTTCACAGGCTGCTGGACTCCCGTTCACTTTGGCATTGGGGTCCGAGGGAGGAAACCACGTTTGGGGCGGTCAAGAAAATTCTCCTGTCAAATGACCTTCTGGCTCAATACTCCCCAGGGTTACCCTTGGTCTTAACATGCGACGCCTCGCAGTACGGCGTCGGGGCTGTCTTAAGTCATCGTTTGCCTAATGGCTCAGAGGCACCCATAGCCTTCTTTTCTCGGACTCTTGCCCAGGCCGAAAGAAACTACGGACAGATAGACAAGGAGGCGTTGGCGCTTATTGCTGGAGTCCGTCGATTCCATGAATATCTTTATGGGCGGAGTTTTCAGTTAGTTACTGACCATCAGCCCCTTTTAGGATTATTAGCTGGTAACCGCCAGAGTCCCACCGTTCTCTCACCACGTATGTCCCGTTGGATCGTATTCCTGGCCAATTACAATTATACCTTAATTTACAAACCTGGTCGCCACATAGCACATGCTGATGCCCTCAGCCGATGCCCCCTGGCCGAATTGTTGTCCGACCCAGCCCCGACCTGCTCAGTTTTTGCTTTATCTGAGGAATCTTCAATCTTGTCTGCAAGGGATGTGGCCAGAGAAACAGGAAGAGACCGTATTTTGTCACAGGTGAGGCAGTGGGTGTTGCGGGGATGGCCGAATTCGACCCCCGCCGAGCTGCTCGTTCCCTTCTGGCGCTGCAGGTCAGAGTTTTCGGTGGAGAAGGGCACCATACTAAGAGGTGAGAGAGTTGTAGTGCCAGGCAGATTACGGAATGAAGTGCTGGCTATGTTACATAAGGGCCATCCAGGCATCGTGAGGATGAAGGGATTGGCCCGGGATTACGTCTGGTGGCCTGGTATGGACAGGGAAATTGAGCAGAGGGTGGCCAATTGTATGAGTTGTCAGGAGAGCAGACCGTTTCCACCACGGGCTGAGCCATTGGCATGGGAGCCGCCATCAGGACCCTGGACTAGAGCGCACATTGATCTGGCTGGTCCGTTTATGGGCCAGACCTTCTTAATTTTAATTGATGCCTATTCCAAGTGGGTAGAAGTGGCCCAGTTAGGATCTACTCAGGCTCAGACGGTGATAGATGTGTTAAGGGGGCTGTTCGCCACGCATGGCCTTCCGGATCTAATAGTTTCAGACAATGGGCCACAGTTTACTTCAGTATTATTTGAGTCCTTCCTGTCATCAGTGGGCATTAGGCATGCCTTGTCCTCGCCGTGGCATCCGGCCAGTAATGGCCAGGTAGAACGGGCAGTTAGGATGGTTAAGGAGGCTTTGAAGAAGATGCCACAGGGCTCGTGGAAGGAGAAATTGGCAAACGTGTTGCTGGCCCAGCATTCGACTCCGTGTGTGTCCACGGGTAAGACTCCGGCCGAGCTACTGATGGGCCGGAAACTGAGGATTACTCTGGATAGGTTGCACCCTGGTTACACCTTGGGGGTGCAATGGCCGGACAAGTCAGGAAGGAACATACAGTTGGGAGACTTGGTGTATGCGCGGTCTTATTCCGGAGACAAGACCTGGGAAAAAGGAATTATTAGCAGAGAATTGGGACCCCGTTCATTTGAGGTAATGCTTAAAGATGGCAGGGTCTGGAGAAGGCACCTAGATCAGGTGCACCTGGATAGGAGTACAGATGGGAAAGATCGGATGATCGAGGACCAATGCGAAGAAGGGTTCCAGGAACCTCCCATCGAGACTTGCAGAACCAGGGAAGCGACTGCTGGAGCAGGGCAAGAGGCGGAGCTATCCCAAAGTGCTGAGTTAAGTCAGGAAGCGGAAGGGTTAAATCTAGGTTCGCCCCGCGGCGCAGAGCCACGTCGTTCAGAAAGAATTAGCCGCAGACCTTCATACTTAAAGGATTATATATGCGCGAGCCAAGGGGAGAGGAGTGTTATGTCTGTCAGTTTATTAGAAGCCGGCCGCTAGGAGTTCAGCGAGCCGGGCTATCCAAGGTGCTGATTGGCGCGCCTCCCTGGATACACTGTAAGCGGGAAGTTTCCCTGTTCTTAATTGGTCGCTGCCTCAGGCAGCTATGTGTATAAAAGCTTCTGTATTGTTTATCTTGTTCTAAGTCTGTACCTGCCAGCCTGGCATGAGTTCTAATTAAAGTGTACTATGTTCTGATCTACCAGAGGCCTCATCTATTATAGACCAGTTGCACCCTTTCCTAAACCAAAAATTTCTACTCACAATTATTCATGCTCTAGTCACCTCCTGTCTTGACTATTGCAACATGCTCTACATAGGGCTGCCCCTGAAAAGCATCCAGAAGCTCCAGTTAGTGCAAAATGCACCAGCCTGCATGGTTTTGTGCACACCTCAGGGTGCAAATGTATCACCTTTTCTATGGGGACTACATTGGTTGCCAATTTGCTTCCAGATGCAATTCAAGGTGCTGGTTGTCATCTTTAAAGTCTCCACCCACCCCTCATCCTAGCGACAACACACATTCATACCAGCCATTTAATGGACTCCATCCTGCTCTGGGTTTCTCAGGCTTGCTGACGGAACCAGGTCTTCAGGGTCTTTCAAGAGTGTTAGAGTGGGAATCAGTCTAATCTCTGGGGCCATAATGCCGTTGACTGAGATTTCAGGTTGTCATCACTCATTGCAAAAACTAACCCAGTCTTTTTCAATCTAAATCCAACCTCTAAACATTGAGACTTAAACCCCCTTCTAATGAGGTCATTATTGATAATCATATATATCTGCCACAGGTGCCCACAGAAAGCTAAACTTACTCCAAGCACTGACAAGTTAACATTTTGAAATACAAAAACATATGCACTACTGTATTTCTACTCAAAACTTTTAGTTCAGGTGGCTAAGACATTGCCAAATTATGTTATTTTGAGAACTACAACTGACAGGTTAGTTTAAAATGCAAAATGTGTGCACTGATGTGTTTAGAAAGAAGCATCTCTTTCCAATCCACCATCAGGAATAATTCTGTTTATGTGTGTATTTGTTTGCTATTGTTCATCACTGGCTCTGTTGAAGTGAAACCACTTGGTTAATGCAACTGTATTCTGCTGAGCTCAGACCAAGTTCATAATGCACAAAGCGTGCTGGGCACTCATGTGCAATAAGAAGTCTAGGGTCTCAAGACTATAGATGAAGAGAGGTGAAGTTTTTGTTATTGTAATTCTGTAGTGTTTGTCTCCATCTGATTGCTCTTATTTACTTTTTGCTGGGCTCCCTGGAAGCTGTGTTGGAGAAAGTATGCTTTACTTCACTTCCATTTTCCCTAAAATATTTTTTAAAAAACAATCATCTTTAAATAAACCTATTTAGGCAGTCTTTCTGAAGGTTTGGGTGAAACCTGAACCAAAATACTTTCCTACTTTGCATTCATCCTTACAATTCACAGTAATTATACATCTATGCACACAACATCCTAATCTCACTTAAGGTAAATTAACATTCAGAACTGACCTCCCACTGTTGATAGACAAGAGTGGTGAGCAGAAGTGATTTCCTCCCAGTTTGGACTGGTTCTTATAGAGCTGGTAGAAACTTGGTGACTTGGGTCACTAGAAACAGCAGCGACTCAGGTCTGCCACGCCCCCCCAAACTGCTTCTTCAGGTGGCACCATAGGCAGTGCCATCTTGCTTTTAGCTTCTGCGCATGCACAAAAGTTTTATTTTAAGTACCGTGCAACACACCCACCCATGGAGGGTCCCTGAGTGAACCAACAGCAAAAAACCCTGAAATCCACCACTGGAGGTGAGGCTGAATCTGTCTGATTCTAATTAACACTACAGTAGTACCTCTAGATACGAGCCGCTCCACACGCGAGTATTCCAAGATACGAGCCACGAGGGGGGAGAAATTTCTTTTCGAGACCCGAGCTCAAATTCGGGATACGAGCCGAGCGTCCACTAGGTGGCGCAAGAATCCTCGCTTCTGGTTATTTCGGAGAGGAAAAACAAAGTCTAAAGCCATTTGTTCCAGATACGAGTTGTTCGACATACAAGCTCCCTTCTGGAATGAATTAAACTCATATCTAGAGGTACTACTGTATTATAAAAGCAGGATTTACAATTTGTTGCCTGATGAAAACACAAAATGTAACATTCATGGGATAGGTGAAATCAAAGGGAGGCAGATGTCATTCAATCCCTTCTCTTTCCATCTGAGAATGGGTAGATGAGCTATAGAAGTGGTGGATAATCTAACATTTTATTCACCACCTCTAAAGTCCCATTTAGGATTTCTTTCAAAATGGATAGGCAGGCTTAAAAATAAAAACAAATTCAGAGTTGTAGGGGAATAACTTGGTCACTACAAAAAATGTCTCACAAAACTATTCATGTTCTTTGTCACTAACTAAACTGCTGTACATCTTTGTTACCTACTCCCCCTTCCTCCATATGAAATATTCTTCCCTAATCACAACCTCCTTTCCTCTGGCATTTTTTTCACACCATTGCTAGTCTATGTTCATATAGAGTTCTTCTTAGCAGAGGCTTATCTAAATTGGATTTATTTATTTGGCTGAGGAAATGATTTTGAAATCTTTCAAATCATATTACTTGTATGCTGAAGATAGTATGTGGTCTTTGTGTATCTATGATTAATCTTAGTCATATTAAACATCATACACTGATTGAGCAGCCAATATACTGATTGATTAATATATTATTCATCTTAAAATAAAATAAAATGGTTAATGTGCAAAATCATTTGTAGGATTTGTTCCTTTTTTAATTTAGGTAATGATAAACAGCAAATACATTTGAGAAAAGGAAATTGTTTTAAAAACATTGCCTGTGTAGCAATGCAAATGCTACAACTGTCAGTATAATTTATTTTTTGTGATTACTGAAACTTCCAAACTATGATTCTGTGATTTATTCATTTACTTAAATAAATAAAAACCAACGAGTAATGAAAAAATATTGAAGTAATGTGTGAAGGAGCAGTTGGACAAATATATTTTCTCTGTGACAGGAATGGAAATCTGCAATACTGGAGTTGTGTCCTCATTTCCTTTTATTTGTGTCTGATGGAATGCTCTCAATACACACCAACAAGTTTCATTGCAGAACTCAAAAAAAGAACAGGTAGGAAATAAAAGAAGAAACTCCTGTTACTTTAACATAAGCATTATACTGTATGTGATCTGACATAAGTCAACGAAGCAGTGGAAGTGATGTGCCGGTGCCTGGAGGCTGTTGGGGCCTGGATGGGTGTCAACAGACTCAAACTCAACCCGGATAAGTTGGAGTGGCTGTGGGTTTTGCCTCCCAAGGACAACTCCATCTGTTCATCCATCACCCTGTGGGGGGGATTATTGACCCCCTCAGAGAGGGTCCGCAACTTGGGCGTCCTCCTCGATCCACAGCTCACATTAGAGAATCATCTTTCAGCTGTGGCGAGGGGGGCATTTGTCCAGGTTTGCCTGGTGCACCAGTTGCGGCCCTATTTGGACCGGGACTCATTGCTCACAGTCACTCACCTCGAGGCTCGACTACTGTAACGCTCTCTACATGGGGCTACCTTTGAAAAGTGTTCGAAAACTTCAGATCGTGCAGAATGCAGCTGTGAGAGCAGTCATGGGCTTTCCCAAAAATGCCCATGTTACACCAACACTCCGCAGTCTGCACTGGTTGCTGATCAATTTCCGGTCACAATTCAAAGTGTTGGTTATGACCTATAAAGCCCTTCATGGCATTGGACCAGAATATCTCTGAGACCGCCTTCTGCTGCACAAATCCCAGCGACCGATTAGGTCCCACAGAGTCAGCCTTCTCCGGGTCCCGTCAACTAAACAATGTCGATTGGTGGGCCCCAGGGGAAGAGCCTTCTCTGTGGCGGCCCCAACTCTCTGGAACCAGCTCCCCCTCAGATATTAGAACTGCCCCTACCCTCCTTCCCTTTCATAAACTCCTCAAAACCCACCTTTGTCGTCAGGCAAGGGGGAATTGAGATATCTCCCCCGGGCCTATATAATTTATGTATGGTATGTTTGTACATATGTCTGCTTAAAAATGGGGTTTTCTTAACTACTTTAAATTTTAAATTGTAAATTATTAGATTTGTTATGAATTGTTTTATTATGTTGTGAGCCGCCCCAAGTCTACGGAAAGGGGCGGCATACAAATCTAATAAATAAAAATAAAACAAACAAACAAATAAATAAATAAATAAATCTGAATTCTGTGCTCTAAAATGAATGGCCTCCTCTGCAGCATTGGAACCAAGAAGATAGGGAGAAGATATGGCAGCCACTAATGGCAGAACTGGATCAGAAAGGGACCCTGCACTAGCTTAATTGGAGAATTTGCTTGGACAGAAGTTGATGAATGGAGAAGTCTAGCAGCACCAGTCAGAAAGTAGATTTATGTCTGATTGCTGTGCATGTGATTGCTGTACTTGATGTCCTCTGGGTATAAGCCAGAGGAAGAAGAATTGGAAAAGTATCCATGTTCATGGGAAGTAGGGAATTACCTCCCCAATGCAAGGATTGGAATGGGTGGGCTTTTCATTCATTTAAGGATTAGTTGTAGTGAGTAAAGAAGATGGCTTTGGTACAGCTATGCAGGAGCTATTGAAAAAGGAAAGCTTTTTATGACCAAGATAGCAACATTCAGAAATATTGTAGCTCAGATAAATAAATTAATTCATTGCAGTTGGAGGAATACATCTATCCTACACATTGGCAAAAAATCAGAACACCAAATACAAGCTAAACCCTCATTCCCTAAAAGGCCTTGGAATATTCATATCAAATGCCCTAAGTGCCAAAGCCCACTGCAACAACATCACCAAAAGGCTTCAAGAGTTGTTAACATAATCTTACGTAGCTTCTTCTCCGGTAATATCATAATACTAACTAGAGCATAACTTCCGCCAGACCAATCCTCGAATACAGCTCATCTGTCTGGAATTCACACCACATTTCAGACATAAATATATTAGAAAATGTCCAGAAATACTTTACGAGAAGATCTCTTCACTCCACTCCTCCACACGCCACAGAATACCCTACACAACCAGACTTGAAATCCTAGGCTTAGAAAGCTTAGAACTAAACATGACCTAAGCATAGCCCATAAAATCATCTGCTACAATGTCCTTCCTGTCAACGACTACTTCAGCTTCAACCACAATACATGGGTACACAACAGATACAATCTTAAAGTAAACCGCTCAAAATTCAACTGTAGGACATACGACTTTAGCAACTGAGTAGTTAATGCATGGAACTCGCTAACTGACTCTGTAGTATCAGCACCTAACCCCCAAAACTTTACCCTTTTACTATCCACTGTTGACCTCACCTGATTCCTAAGAGGTCAGTAAGGGGGGTGCATAAGTGCAGGAGCATGCCTACCATCCCTGTCCTAATGTTTCTCTATTATCAATGTCATGTATATAAACATTGTAATATCTTTGTATACTACCAATACATACTTGACAAAAATAAATAAATAAAATGTTGGAACAGTTGATCCCATTCAATGTGTAAGTAGGCTGTACAGAAATACAGTAGCCTTTACACGGCTGGGAACAGAGTAGAAGAAACTGGTTTCGTCTCCAAACCCCCACAATTTTAACCTTAGACTGTCTATTGTTGACCTCACCCCATTCCTAAGAATTCTCTAAGGGGCATGCATAAGTGGACCTGTGTGTCTATTGTTCCCTTTTACTTTTATCCATTTCATGTATTCAAATTATGCATATATTTATATGTATTATCTAATACGAGATTGACAAAGTAAATAAAAAAAAATAAATAATAAACATCTGACTATATTGAGCAATTTTCATAAAGACAACTTTGGGGGGAAAGTTTTGGTGTTTCAGCAATACAGGATCCCTGAAAGACGCCTATTTGAAGCCTGGAGGTTGAAACCTAATATTTTGTTACCTCCCAGAGGTTTTAGAATGTGTAATTTCAGGAAGCAGTTAATTAAGCATTTTCAATATTGCCTATCACTTGATTTGGTCTGAAAATGATATATAAATCAGCGGAGAATAATGAAATTTTTAGACCTCTTATTTACTTTGTCTGTTCTACAGAGAAACCAATATCCTATTTTATCCTACCCATAATCATGTGTATGTACTTTTCTAAGGAGTCAGCTCTTGCCTGCTTCAAATGTACTTTTATATGCTGGAAAAATTATAGATTGTCCTCTTTGTTTTTGATCTGGGCATTAGAATTAAGATGTCCAATGCAGTATTCCGAAATGTAGTTTCTTAGTCTCTGCTCTACCTCCCTGGTCCACCCAGAAATTGAAGTTTCTTAGTCTCATTTCCAATGCCTATAGGGCTTTTCCTGCAGCCATTTGTGCTTAATGTATGGACATTAGGAACAGGGCTAAGACCTGCATGATGACAGAGCCCATAGTCCATTCTTTTGCTTTGCCTCAACTTGCTTTTTCATACAGTTCATTCTCTAGGAAGTTAAAATCAGAAATATAACAAAAAGCCTAGGTCCATTCATCCTCTGAGTTATTACTTTTAACGTCTGAGACAACAGAAGGAGAACGTTGCCAGTCCTAATAAAACTCTTTTGGTCTCTGTGGTGCATTGCTTTGTACTTATCTCTAGCTTTTAAGTGAGGGAGACAAACACAGATACTAGAGCTCTGTGAACATGTAAGTGAGTAAATCATTCTCTGAATTGTATTTATCTGATCTCCATTTTATTACTGCCTTTTAAAAAGGTTGATTGCAATACATATTTATAATTTTCTTCTTCAATGTATTACATATTATCAGGTGCATGCTTTTTTAATTTAATTTCCCTCTTTTGCATTATTAAAACTCTCTACTCTTTTCCTCTTTATCCCCTCCATCTCACACTTCATTGCATTTAACTACACATGTTCTCTCTGTTTGTACTAACAAGGATCCTTTGTTCACTGGCTGTTTTCTTTTGCTGCTGCATCCCATTATTTTGTCTCTCTTTGCTGTGCCACAGACCTCCTCTACACCTAGATCTCCTTTTTCCTTTCAAGCCCCCAAATCCTTTTGCACATTGATTTCTCATTTTGTCCTCTTCTTACATACTTGTCTCATCTGTTCCATTCTTATCTCCGTCCTACAATAGTGAAATATGATTCTTGACAAATATATCTTTTTCTTTTCTGCTCACTGAGAGCCTAGGCACCAAAGACAAATTCTTTGTGTGTCCAATCACATTTGGCCAATAAAGAATTCTATTCTATTCTATTCTATTCTAAAGAACAAACTAAATTGGTGAATTGGTGAATGACTTTGTACTCTAATGTATACTTTTATGTGAAAATAAGGCCCACTAATTTTATTCTTCGGCATCAAATTTTGCACATTGGCATATATGTCACACAGCTCTCATCACCATCAACATGAATGAAACATTTAATATCCCTTTTGAAATAGCTAAGGAACCTAGATTATTCTCGCGTGCCAGCATTATGGCCTTCACCTTACTGACTATGGAAGCTTTCACAGTCCTATTCACTAATTAAACCGACCAATTCTTCAGTGCTGCATGTGATTTGTGATATTATGCCTTTAAGTGTGTTATTTAAGTTTTGCAATGCAGTTAATTGAAACACTACTAGATGCAAATCAAAAGTTTCAGCCTTAATTGAGATATTTTGAAAATTGAACCCATTGCTTCAGGCAGGTGCTACATGAGATTCCATTAATATAGGTAATTAACATTAGCCTCTGCTTTAATTAACATGCACACTTTAATTAGTAAAGCATTAACCAACATTAAAAAATCTGATCTTCATGCATCACAAAACCTGCAAAGTTATGACTTCTATGTTATTTTTTTCCCCAGGCTGTAAATCACATAGCACATTGACAGTTTTAAGAAGTATTTTATTCAATAAATAAGTTACTTGAAATCCTTGAAATGTAAATATTTTAAATCATATTAGACTGTATTAGACTCTTATGTTGTAGACACTTATATTCCTCACTTTAAAAAACCAAAACAAAATTGCCATAATAAAAAAAATGTTGAATTAAAAATATCCGTCTTTCCCAAATGGATAAATTCGACGTAGTATAAAGTACAGGAATTTCCCATTTCTCCACTTCCTCTTACCAGTACTACAGATTACTTATTATGGTATATATGTGTATGTGTGTTGTCTTCCAGCCACTTGTAACAGATTGGGGAGCTGCATAGAGGCCGCATAGGAAAGACAAAAGAACAATCCATCAAAAGAGTGTATTCTGATAGCAAAGAGTTCAATTGTATCTGACTCTATGGCGACCATGTTCATTTCCATTTCTTAACCGAGGGAGCAAACATTGTCTGAAGATATTACTATGGTCATAATAGCATATGGACACAAATATTTTGTTTTTAAATTACAGTTAGCTAACTAATTTCACCCTATTGAGCTACATAGACACCGTCAACCATTTACTGGACTAATAATGTTGTGTAATTATAATACCTACATAATTTCCAAGCAACAGATGTGCTTGAAGAATCAAATGCCAAATTGTACAAACTATGACCCTGAGCTCTTCACAAATAAATAAGTAAGTAATTCACTATAAGATTTTAAAAGAACCTTGAGTTAGTTTCATGCCATTTCATTTTGGAGCATCTTGTACATGTGGAATATACTCCATTTACGGTATGTCACAATTCATAGAAAGCTGGCAACAGTATGTTGGCTTGCAAGGTAGTTTCTAGGTTGGTTTCTAACTTGTGTGGAAGCAAGCTTTGGTTAAACTGCACTTTGGTTCTGCTTATTGATGATCAAAATGTGCCATAATCTGCTAGTACCCTCTTTACTTGTAACAGGGGATGATCCATATCATGGGTAAGTTCCTCTCGGTTCAGACCAGTTTGCCCAAACCGGTAATGACCCTTTAATAACATTGCAATGATGTCACCAGCCCAGTTCAGTTGATGCTGGTCCATGGGTGCCACCATCTTTTAATTTTTAATTTTTTTAAAAAAATAATCTTTTGTGCATGCGCAGAAGCTGAGTTTTGTTGCTGTGTGTGGGGTTGCCATATTGTTTTTGGCTTTTCTTTTTCGATCTTTTTCTGACTTTTTGGCACTGCATGCACACACCCACAAGGTGTGCCCCTTGGGACAGCCATGATCTGAATGACTGAGAATCTCCCTAGACATTATATGAAAACCTTTATTGACCTAAATCATGACAGAGAGAAGAACATAAAGAATAGAATAGGGAAAAAAGCCCCATTCCCAAATAGGTTGTGTGTCTCTGAAATAAAAGATAAGGAGGAAGAATATAACAGTTCTGAACTAAAGTGATCCAATTTTGTCTGACAGAATGGCTGTATACAATTTTGTATGAGAGAATTGGTGGAAAATGAAGGTTTAATGATGAATAGTTAAAGTATATATTAGAAAAGAGAAATAAGTGCACTGAAGATTGTTATGAGTGCAAACGAAAGCAGGAACCTGTGGAAGAACCAGTCATGCTAGAGAAAACAGTGCAACGTTCTAATGAGCATGATCTAGCAGAACACAACAAAATACTTACTCTTCCTCAAACAAATAATACCTTCTCCCAGTTGACATGAATGGAAGAGTGAGAATGAGTACAGAAAAACCCATTAGGTCCGACAGGAACTAACAGGAGATGCCAAAAAGGAAATTGTTATGATTTAATAGGGCAGAGAAAATATGCTATGATTTCGATGGAAATAAAAAGTTTTGGAACTGAGTAAAAAGGCCTAAACAAGGACACATGGTTTAAAAAATTATTTGGGATGAAACTTAAATGGCGAAATGCTAACAGAAGTGTTTAAGGGATTTATATGGGAATAATATAATAGAGATATATTCAAGAGTATAACAGAAACAAATGCATTCATACAAATCCATCCCCTCATAGGAAATTATAAAAGCTGTGAAAAATATATGTTAAAATTACAATATGCTTGCTACACAAACAGGAGAGCACTTAAGAGCAAATAGACACATTACAGCAAGTTGGCTTGTTAAGTGCACCTGCAAACCTGTCTAGCAGAATTCTTATTTATAGGTTACAAGAGGTAACAATGATCAAAATTTAGAAAGTACAGTTTGATTTTATGCTGGATAGATGTTATACAAATCAGATTTTGGCTCTTCATTAAAATGTATTAAAATGGATGAATGCAAGAAAGGAAAATATTATGAGGTGTTGATTTAAAGAAAGCATTTGATAAAGCAAACAGTCTGGAATAATGGAATAGTTTATGCAAATATGTAGTTGAATGTTAGTTGCTGAATTGGATGTGAGCAATGTATGGAAGTTAAGCATACTTGAGAATGTATTGCTTAATAGAAAACTTAACACTGAGAATGGAATAAGACAAGAACATAGTGTACTTATGGATAAATATATGAACAGTGTTTGTAATGACATATGTATATTGGTTGTGGATTTGAATGTAAGTGTATTTTTATAGGCAAATGGTACCACATTACTGACTAGGAAGCCAAATAATTTGCAAAGAAAGTTACAAAAATTTGAATGGTGATACAACAAAGAACTGAAAAGTAATGTATGAAAATTTAAGGTATTGTGCTTGACCAAGAAAATGGAAGGAATCATAGATTTGACCAAGAAAATGGAAGGAATCATAGAAAATTTAAGGTATTGTGCTTGACCAAGAAAATGGAAGGAATCATAGATATGATTTAAAAAAGACAAGAGATGAATGTGTATACTTTGGTAGAAAATAGGCAGAGAAATTACAACATGTGAAAATATTAGTAAAAGCGCCAAGGTGGCACAGTGGGTAGAGTGCAGTACTGCAGGCCACTAGAGCTGACTGCTAGATCTGCAGGTCAGCAGTTCAAATCTCATCACCAGCTCAAGGTTGACTCAGCCTTCCATCCTTCCGAGGTGAGTAAAACGAGGACCTGGATTGTGGGGGCAATATGCTGGCACTGTTAAAAAGTGCTATTGCTAACATGTTGTAAGCAGCCCTGAGTCTAACGAGAAGGACAGCATAAAAAAATCGAATAAATAAAATAAGTGATAAATAATAATAGTATTTAGTCTTTTGTCGGGAATGAAGGTATTTTTAAAATGATTCTGTACAGAGGTGAGTTTCTCCTGGTTTGCATTGGTTCTATAGAACTGGTGCAAACCGTTGGTGATGTCACGGTGATGTCATGGAACCAGGTCTGTTGGTGCCCATCCATGGACACCAGCAGCTTTTTAAAAATATATTTTGGGGGGGATTTTTGGGGGGGCGGGGGAGATTTTTCCCCATTTTTTTTCTTCTGCACATGTGCAGAAGCTGAGTTTCTGGCAATGTGCATGTGTCGCCATCTTGTTTTTTGCTCTTTTTTATTTTTGGATTTTTTTGGCACCATGCATGTGCCCATGAGGTGCACCCACGTGGCACAGGAGGAAGCGAACTGGAAGCGAGGTAAAATGGAACCCACCCCTGGTTCTGTAGAAACTTTTTTTCTACACACCGTATTATGTGGAAATGAATGTTGGGTATGTTGTAAGAAATATGTAAGCTGGATGCAGAGGTATTTTTATTTATTTATTTATTTATTTATTTATTCATTTATTTATTCATTTATTTATTCATTTATTTATTCATTTATTTATTTATTCATTTATTTATTTATTCATTTATTTATTTATTTATATGCCGCCCCTCTCCGCAGACTCGGGGCGGCTAACAACAGTAATAAAACAGCATATAATAACAATCCAATACTAAAAACAGTTAAAAACCCATTATTATAAAAACCAAACCTACATACAGATATACCACGCATAAAATTGTAAAGGCCTAGGGGGAAAGAGTATCTCAATTCCCCCATGCCTGGAGGAAGAGGTGGGTTTTAATGGAAGGCTAAAGTGAAAATGTCAAGAATAAATGAATGCTGAATGAATATAGATTGAATTTTTAAAAAGTGAATGATTATTACATTTTAAAAAGTACATTGAGGCTCTTTGATTTCAGAGATCATTTGTACTTGCAATAGTACTGGCTGGAGTCCTTGGAGTTCTGGCATTGCAACATCCCTGAAGCACTTGATTGTGATCAAAGTGCTTAATGCCTACTTTACAATTATGATATTGCCATATCCTGCAGTCATGTGGCCACCATTCATGACCTTATTTGCCAGCTTCTGAGAAGCAAAGTCAATGGGTAAGCTGGCAGGAGATTACAAATGGTGACCACGTGATCTTCTCATTAGGGATCTGTGGTTATTTGCTTGATGATGGCAACTGGGAGTCCCAGAATTGTCATTGCTAAGTAGCACAGTCACATGATGTGGCATTTTATGACCACACCACAACAATTGCACTCCCAATGCATGTCATTAACTGGGTTACCTGTATGGAGAAAATGAATGGGAATTAAATGGCTAACAAAATATACGAAGAAAGAGTGAATGCACTTAGAGTGAAGGAAAAGAAAAACAATAAAAGTTGTGCTTCGATAAAGTAGATAAAGTCCTCAAAAGGATAAAGATTAGAAGCAAGAGGTAATGTATGGATGTGATATATGAATGAGGTGGAAACAAAATATGAAAAGGAATAATGAACAGAAAGGTACGAACTAGGTTTATTTGTTTCCTTTCAGTTTTTTTGTTTACGATTTTTCATTTCTTTTCTGCACTCTGCATAATATTGCTTATTCTGAAAAGGAAATAACTTGCTAGCAATGAAGAGTATATTTGTAGGCCATGTTGTGTAGAATGCCATGTCTCATTATTTCTTTTCCAGGTATCTTGAGCATCTGCCAATTGTCTAATATAGAAAAATGTTCCTGGGTGAACACAAAACAATGACATTTTCTTAAAAAACATAATCTTCCAAGTTTATTAAACTGGGTTGCTTTTGGAGGACCCCAAGAGCACAGATGCTTTGATAATTTAGAACAATGTGTTTCTGGGATTTGCAATGGAGCAATCCCTTTGTCTGAATGCAGATCATCAGAAAAAAATCCATTGTTGCAACTGAGCAATTCAACCTGTTGTTAATCATAAATTACAACTACTATTTGCATGCTCAGTTGAAAAGGGAGCACTTTAGAAGACACTACACGAAGTCAGTCATTGTAAAAGACCCCAAATAAGTCTGCATTCAGCACTTCCAGTGAAAGGGAACATTGGAGGCTGGAGATGTAGAGAGTGAAGCGGGCCAGGCAGATGCTACAATGACTGTCCCTAGGCATTGTGGAAAATCTCTAAGGCTATCAACTTAGGTTTTTTAATTGAAACGTACATTTTATGAATAAAAGACTCACAGAAAAGAAGAAAGCCCTGATTTGATAGCAAAACTATTTTTGTTTCTAGGCATACTATTTTCTATGCACATAGTAAAATTAGTATATAGGCTTAAGCTCTATTATGGTTAGAGGTACCTTAATACTTTGCTTTATATTCCCAGAGCATTTGCACATTTCTACATACATAAACATAAATATAAAATCTGTACAAGTGTACACAACTGACAGCCTCTTAAATAATAAAAAGTAGTATTCCTTGGTGCATTTGACTAGCAGTGGTATGTTCATTTGCAGAATTTTGTGAAATGTTACAAAGCTTTGAAAAACTCCAAGCACTGGGAATATGGTCCAGATCATCTTTCTAAAGCAAAGAACGATTTCTTTTATAATCACTTTCAGGTTTTCAGCAGACATTTTCCTCTTTCTTTGTTTATTTAAATCAGGTTTTTTTTCAACAGGAAAAAAAATGAAGGCATTGCTCCAGATTTTGGTTAGAAAAAAATAAATAGATAATTTTTTAGCGTAGCAAGACAAAAAAGTGGATCTAATCACTCAATTAATAGTGGTCTATGAAATTGTAGAATAATTATAGAACCTAATACAGTACATTCTATCCTGCAAATGTCATCACTCATTTAGCAAAGAAGCAACTGTCTTAGCCCATCTGTTCCAGTTCTTGAGACTGATTTTTTTAAAAATTCACTGTCTTCACCCTATATCAGTAATGCTGAACCTTTTTTTGCTCTGGTGCCAAAAGGGCATGCACATGCACAATAGCGCATGCACACATGCCCACACCCATAATGCAATGCCCTCCTCTTGCGCATGTGTGCACACACCCACTGCCCACTGTGCATATGCACAGGTTTCATTGAAACCTCTGGATCCTGTGGATGGTGAAAAACTGATTCCAGCTTATTTTTGGTCTTCCGGAGAGCAGGAGAAGGTTATTTTTACCTCCTCCAGGCTTCAGGAAATGGCCTAAAAGCCCAACCTGGAGGAGCCCCCGCTGCGCAGTCCTATTTATAGGGCCCGCAGCGCACGCCTCCAGCTGTCAAAATGGCCCCGGCCTGTTGCCGAGGCAACAGGAGACAGGGCAGAAAATGGGGCCTTGCTGCGCAGCCTTGGTTACAGGGCATGCAGCCACGCCCCCAGCTACAGAAGCCTCACTGGTTGCCGAGGCAATGGGGAGATCACGCATTATCTCACGCGATCTCCACCCATGCCAGCAACAATGCTGGGAGCTGCGTATTTCCCGGCTCCTTCACAAAACGGCCAGCCATTCATTTCCTGAAGCTTGGGGAAGATGAAAATGACCTCCCCGCCCTACGGAAGGCCGAAAATCAGCCCGCCAGTGCACACATGCATGCTGAAGGTGACATAGGGCAATGTCTTGTATGCCCTCGGATATGGCTCCACATGCCACCTGTGGCACACATGCCAGAGGTTTACCATCAAGGCCCTATATTATTTCAAAACCCAAATTTCAAATACAAGTTCCTTTTTTTTTTAAAGCTGCAGCATTAATGGTTTTTTTTAAACTTTCCACATTTGCATGATTTTCTTTCTATTTTATTTTTTTGCTACATTATGTTTGCTATGAATTTATTTAGATGTCAGCATTTGGGAGTCTTCAGATCTCAGTGGGATACAAATGTGAATGAATGAGCCAGTGAATGAATAGCTGAACAAATGAACACATGAGTAAATAATATTTATTATTAAGATTTGACTGCTGTTTCATCCAACTTCTTTGATAGTTACAACTGAATTATTTAGTACATAATTTGGTGCATATTGGCTATGGAATTTGGAGTACTTTCAGCATGTTTAAAACTGGGGTTACAGTTATGTTGCTTCCCTCTGCATGGAGGTCACATCCATTTGAACAGTACACCAGTGACTCATGGATCCAAGTAGGTTCTAGAGCAGAGGTTCCCAACCTTTTTTTCGCCATGCCCCACCTAAGCATCTCTAAAATCCTGAGGCCTCCCCCGGGCCATGACATATAATTCTTATTATTCAAAAAGTGATCTACTCATGCAGAGGAAGCCTGAAAGGTCATTAATTAGGTTTAAACAAGGTTCCAATTGTTCCCATTAAAAATGAAATTTCCCCCCTGTGGGACCTGGGCCCCACATTGGAAACCAGAGTTCTAGAGGAAGTTGGGGGATATCTGGGGGGCTAAAACTTTGGACAGGGTTATACCTATGTGATTTCTCTTGACCCATTACTCTTGACACTCTCACTGGTTCATGGAGGAATTGTGGGCTCTTAAAAAGGCAAAGAGCATTACTGGAAGAAAAGAAGGGATGAATCTGACACAACTTCAACTGTTATTAAGGCTAGTAAGAGCAACAAAAAATTACTCTTATTGCATCTGCAAAGTGTTGTCTGCAGTTATGGGAATTCTTAAGATAACCCATTTACAATTCTGCTCTGTGAGGTGTGTTGGTTACCAGTTTACCTCTGAGTCTAATTCACGGTGCTGTTTTCACCTTTAAAACCACCCCAAAACCAATCCCCAACACAAGACCAATCTCAAATGTAAACTATTAAATGCTAGAAGTTTAGTCAACAAGATGTCTGAATTCCTCCATCTACTTGACATCTCCAACTTTGATATAATTTTTATATGCGAAAGATGGCTAAATGCTTCCTACCCAGACTCCATTATCACATCAAAAAACTACCATGTTTTCCGCTCAGACCGTGAATCCCGCAGAGGAGGCGGAGTAGCTATATTCTACAAAAAATTGCTGAACCTAAAAATCCTCAAAGTTGCACAGGATTTATCAGTAACTGAAACGATTGTCTGAGATTTATCCCTAAATACCACAGTTCGCTTCTTACTCTGCTACAGAGCCCCGGACTATCACATCGAACATGCTAACAAATTATCCACATTACTAATGGGGGCAACCAACTGCCCATACCCCATTATCTTCCTCGGAGATCTCAACCTACCACACATTAACTGGTCCTTTAAGTGAATGCAGCACAGAACCCATCCATTCTACTATATATAATACCGTCACCTATCTGGGACTCGACCAACTAGTAACTAACAATACCAGACTTAACTGTCTGGATCTCATCTTCTGCAACAGCAAAAATGCAACATATGGCTTACAAATAACAGAACCATATTCCAACAGCGACCACAGCATGATAAACTTCAGTCTCAATCTAAGCCACACTATGATCCACCAAAATAATACAACACCAAAATTCAATTTCAAAAAAGCAAACTACTAACTCATTGAAGCCCACCTCTCAACATTAAACTGGAAAACTCTATTCTTTGAATGCTACACTACTGATGACCTCTACAACACATTCCTACTCGAAATGAAAATTATCATCAGACTTCATGTACCTCTAACATGTACCATAAACCAAAAAAATAACCTCCCCGTTTCAATAAGAAAATTACAAACAAGAAAAAAATATCTCTGGAGGAAAAACAAAAAAGGACAAGTTTCCAACTTCAAAAGCCGATATAAAAGCATTTGCAATCAAATAAAAGCAGAATGCCTTAACTACTACAGCAAACAAGAGGAAAACCTCCTACGTACCAAATCTAATAGAGCTTTCTACAACTTTGTCAACAATAAACTCAAAGACTCTAGACCTATCCCACCTCTCAAAGGACCCAACAACAAAGAATACCACGATGATTCATCCAAAGCCAACCTCCTCAACTCTTTCTTTGGCTCTGTCTTTGTTAATAGCAATGGCTCATCCCCCAATTTCATCAATCGCACCTCAAACTCCCTCAATGACCTAACCCAAGTAGACTTCACTGAAGACCAAGTTTAAAAAGCATTACATGACCTTAAACCTTCTCTATCAGTCGGACCAGATGGTCTATGTGCTTACTTCCTAAAAAAGCTCTCTTCTGCCATAGCTGAACCACTAAGCATAATTTTCAAAAAATCCTTCAGAACCAGCACACTTCCTAAGCTATGGTCGAAAGCAATGGTCATCCCCATCTTCAAAAAAGGAGACTCCTCTCTTGTCGATAACTACAGACCAATTTCACTATGCTGCGTCCCATGCAAAGTCATGGAATCAATTATAAACAAATCAATTACTCTCCATCTAGAAACTAATAATTTGCTCTCTAACAAACAATTTGGTTTCAGAAAAAAAATATTCTGCAACCTGCAGCTCCTCCACTGCAAAAATATATGGACAACTCATCTAGATCAAGGGAAATCTATAGGTGCAATTTATATTGACTTCTGCAAAGCCTTTGATTCAGTGGTCCACGACAAACTACTCCTAAAACTCAAATCCTATGGCATCTCAGGATCCCTCCATAGCTGGATTACAGCATTCCTGTCAAACAGACAACAAGTGGTCAAAATAGGAAGCACCATATCCATCCCTGCCCCAGTTAAAAGCGGTGTTCCCCAAGGTAGTGTACTGGGACTAACGGTCTTCATTCTCTACATCAATAACCTTTGTGATTACATGACAAGCAGCTGTGTCCTCTTCGCCTACGATGTAAAACTCTTCAACGCCACCAATAACACAACTACTCTCCAAAAAGACCTTGACGCTGTTTCAGAGTGGTCTAAAACATGGCAACTCCAAATCTCAACTAGCAAATGCTCTGTCCTACACATTGGGAAGAAGAATCTGAACTCCAAATATGAACTGAATAATCAAATTATCACAGATAATCCCCACTCGGTTAAAGACCTTGGTTTACTAATAACAAAAGATATAAGTGCCAAAGCCCACTGCAACAACATAGCCAAGAAGGCTTCAAGAGTTGTAAACCTAATCCTATGTATCTTCTGCTCTGGCAATCTCACACTACGTATCAGAGCTTACAAAACCTTTGCCAGACCCATCCTCGAATACAGCTCATCTGTTTGGAACCCATATCGCATCTCAGACATTAACACCCTTGAAAATGTCCAAAGATACTTCAGCAGAAGAGCCCTTCACTCCTCCACTCGAAATAGAATACCCTATGAGACTAGACTTTCAATCCTGGACCTAGAAAGCTTAGAACTAAGACGCCTTAAACAAGATCTAAGTATTGCCCACAAGATCATATGCTGCAACGTCCTGCCTGTTGGCGACTACTTCAGCCTCAACCACAACAACACAAGAGCACACAACAGATTTAAACTTAATATTAACTGCTCCAAACCTGACTTTAAAAAATATGTCTTCAGTAACCGAGTTGTCGAAGCGTGGACTCCATAGTGTCATCCCCAAACCCCCAACATTTTACCCTTAGTTTATCTACGGTTGACCTATCCAGATTCCTAAGTGGTCAGTAAGGGGCGAGTACAAGTGCACTAGAGTGCTTTCCGTCCCCTGTCCTATTGCTCTCCTATATCTCCTATACCTTTCTTCTATTCCTATATCTCTTCTTCTATTCTTTCATTGGTATGTTCTATTACTATATCTTCTTTTCTATTATTTCTTAGATATATTTTACTATGGGTAACTCCTCTATAACCTTCATCATGTATTTTACTATGAGTATATAGATATATACCCACTAAAACCCTCATTGTGTATTGGACAAAATAAATAAATAAAATAAATAAAAATAAAACCTTTCATGGCATGAGTCCAATGTATCTGAAGAATGACTTATTCCAATGGTTAAGCCTGCCTCAACCATACTAGTAGAAGAACTATGCTACAGACGTCATCAGTCAAGGAATTTTAGCTGGCAGGGTCCAGGAGAAGAGCCTTTTCTGCCCTGGCACCAGGGGTGGGCTGCTGCCTGGACAGGGGGGGAAATGCAGTGGGGTAGCAAAAATGGAGCTCCACCCCAGAGCATCCAATTCGCACTGAAAGATGTTGAAAGAAAATGCAGGGCATCCTGCATAAGCCACACCCACAGTGTGGTAGTAAACGTTTTGGTAGCCCTTCATTGCCTGGCACCCACTCTCTGGAATGTCCTTCCCACTCACCCCCAGGTGAGATCCAAAGCCACCTTTCTGGCCTTCCAAAAGGGATTGAGGGCCTGGATCTTCCAGCTGCCCTGGGGACCCAATGGGGGAATGGCATCTTGGAAGTGATTAATGGATTAGTCAAATCCCACAATCATCTTCCCTATGCACACTTTTCTCCCTTCCTCCCTTCTTGGTTAATTGAATTTTTACTGAATTTTAAATGTATGGCTTTTAACTCTAGGGAATATGTAACCTTTTTCATGCAGGAATTTGTGTGTGTGTGTGTGTGTCTTGTTCTGCTTTGTAGAGTAATATGGATTGTAGAGTAATATACTTCCGAAGAGAAGGATTTAGGGGTAGTGATTTCTGACAGTCTCAAAATGGGGTGAACAGTGCAGTCAGGCGGTAGGGAAAGCAAGTAGGATGCTTGGCTGCATAGCTAGAGGTATAACAAGCAGGAAGAGGGAGATTATGATCCCGCTATATAGAGTGCTGGTGAGACCACATTTGGAATACTGTGTTCAGTTCTGGAGACCTCACCTACAAAAAGATATTGACAAAATTGAACGGGTCCAAAGACGGGCTACAAGAATGGTGGAAGGTCTTAAGCATAAAACGTATCAGGAAAGACTTAATGAACTCAATCTGTACAGTCTGGAGGACAGAAGGAAAAGGGGGGGACATGATCGAAACATTTAAATATATTAAAGGGTTAAATAAGGTCCAGGAGGGAAGTGTTTTAATAGGAAAGTGAACACAAGAACAAGGGGGCACAATCTGAAGTTAGTTGGGGGAAAGATCAAAAGCAACATGAGAAAATATTATTTTACTGAAAGAGTAGTAGATCCTTGGAACAAACTTCCAGCAGACGTGGTAGATAAATCCACAGTAACTGAATTTAAACATGCCTGGGATAAACATATATCCATCCTGAGATAAAATACAGAAAATAGTATAAGGGCAGACTAGATGGACCAGGAGGTCTTTTTCTGCCGTCAGACTTCTATGTTTCTATGTATGCAACCCCTGGAGAGTCAGTTTTGTCTAATGGGTAAGGCACCAGGTTAGAAAGCTGTGGGGTGTGAATTTTAATCCTTAGCCATAAAGGCAGTTGAGTGACCTTGGGCCAATCATTCTCTCTCAGCCCAACTCACCCCTTGGGGGGTTGTTGTGGGAAAAATAGGAAGAAGTTGTGCCAGACATGATGACCATCTTGAAATATTTATTAAAATAATAAAGTCAGTGTAAAAATAAGTAAATTAACATTCTGGGACAGTTGCAAGACAGTAAAAGAAGAGAGGAGAATGAAGACTAATTTGGTTGCAAATGTGAAATAAGACTTGCATTGTGTTAAGAAGGGTTCTAGGGTTTTACTGATACTACAGGAATGTTATACGTGCAGTTTTCACTTTAAATAAATGATACTATATTTGGCTCTGTTACACGGGCTCCACTCTAAAAAAGAACAGTAAAATTGGTTAAACTTGATAGAAAGTTTTGGGACAGATTAAATGGGAGATGGGTTTTGACCATGTATTTCCTCTTCCCAATTTGCATACATAATAGAAAAATGGTAGAGAATAGGTTAAACAGTCTAAAAGGATTTTAACCTTAAATTTGACAGAAGCTAAATGGCTGTGACATTGGGTGCGTCTACTTTATTCCAGCTAGTAATCCACCTTCAAAGTTCCTGTCAGGTAAATGACCTTGTATTTCATTAACTGATAATTAAATGGATTTATTCCACTAACGGTTTTAATTAAAATGCTAGAAATATTGATTACCCTTCTCATCCTTATTCCCCCAGATGAAAAAAAGGTTTTAGGAATGTTTATTTAGAGAAGACAGAGAATTAAATTAGATTGAATCTCTATGAGACCCGAAGATGGTTCTTTCATTTCTGCTGCTCAAGCAGAAAAAGGTTTCAATTTTTTGATGTTTGATTAATTATTTTGAAATCCATTTATGCTTACCTTGGTGTTTAATTAAAAATGTCATTTTTAGCATAATTAAACTGGCTATCTGTGGAAGACTAACTTCAAACTTATATATATATATATATAATATTTGGGGTAAAAGAAACTTTTTACTTATTTGCTTTTTGTTGTAACGATGTTGTCTCATGAATGAAAAAAATATGAAGGGCTGAAGCTTAATTGGATTTTGTACATTTGAATATGTGAATGATATGCTTATAACTAATGCAGGTTTATTTGGTTATACATTTGGAATTCATCACATATGCTTTCAGAAACATTAATCTAACAAACACAGATCTGCTTCCCCAAATATACTGCATAAATTAATAATACACATAAGACTTCTCATGGCAGTTGTTTTTTCCTTCAGTAATATGTGTTTCACAGTAGAGATCCAAGAGAAAATTTGTATTAATGTTATAGTATATCTCAGTGTCTCTCAGCCTTAGCAATGTTAAGATATGCGGACTTCAATTCTGGCTAGAGAATTCTGCGGATTGAAGTCCATGCACCTTAATGTTGCTAAGGTTGAGAAATACTGGTCTATCTGATATGACTTAAAAAACTGCTTCAGAAACCCAGAAATATCACAACTGATTATGGTAAATTAGATGTTGTGATGAAATAACAGTAAAGTATTTCTCCTTTCATTCAGCTAACATACATTACTGAATGTTTGCACAAAAATGTAAAACTTCGATAGCATCGCCAATGACAATTTATAAAAGTATTCTATTAGTTAGCTAAAACATTAAGTTCGCTCAAGCAAATAATGTAGAGAATCACAGCTTATTCAGATAAAGTGGAACAAAATCGCACATGAAATTCGCTTTGTGAAATAGTGTAATCCCTACTATGGATCAGATACCTATAACCATGATTGAAATAGGTATTTAAAAGTATAAATAGAGCAAAGAAACACATTTATGCCCCAATCTTATGTCAGTTTACTCACAAAGATGTTCAAATGCATAGTTGGAGCTACCATAGAGATGAAGGGGTAGACTTTTTCTTCAAAGCACATGAGGGCCGGACAAGAAGCAACAGTTGGAAACTTATCAAACACCAATCCCATCTAGAAATAAGAAGAACTTTCCTGACAGGGAAAGCACTTAATCAATGAAATGCCTTGGCTCCAGAAGTTGCACATATTCCACGACTGGAGATTTTAAAGAAGAGATTGGAGATCCATTTGTCAGTAATGGTACAGGGAAGTGATGGCAAATATTTTAGACACCGAGTGCCCAAACTGTGTGTGTGCTGCATGCCCAAATTAGAAGGTGTGTGCATGCATGAACGTGTGCATGTGCAAACATGTACACATGCATGGATGGACATGCCCACGGACATGCATGGACATGTGTGCATTCACAGCAGAGACCCAAAGACCAGCTGGCTGGCAGGATGCATTGCATTCCAACACCGGCAGCTCAGCAAGAGAGAAGACCTTTATCTTGTGTATAAAATGAGACAGGAGGCGAAACAGATAATATATGCTGCTAAAGCCTCAAAAGAGGAAGAAATTGCCAAATCTGTAAAGATGGGGGATAAAACCTTCTTCAGATATATTAGTGATAGGAAGAAGAAAAACTGCAGCATCACGAAGCTTAGCACTGGGATAATACATACATTGATGGGAATAAGGAGATCGCTGACCATTTCAATAGCTACTTCTGTGTTCAGTTCTGGAGACCTCACCTATAAAAAGATATTGACAAAATTGAACAGGTTCAAAGACGGGCTACAAGAATGGTGGAAGGTCCTAAGCATAAAACGTATCAGGAAAGACTTAATGAACTCAATCTGTATAGTCTGGAGGGCAGAAGGAAAAGGGGGGGACATGATCGAAACATTTAAATATGTCAAAGTGTTAAATAAAGTTCAGGAGGGAAGTGTTTTTAATAGGAAAGTGAACACAAGAACAAGGGGACACAATCTGAAGTTAGTTGGGGGAAAGATCAAAAGCAACATGAGAAAATATTATTTTACTGAAAGAGTAGTAGATCCTTGGAACAAACTTCCAGCAGATGTGGTTGGTAAATCCACAGTAACTGAATTTAAACATGCCTGGGATAAACATATATCCATCCTAAGATATAATACAAAAAATAGTATATGGGCAGACTAGATGGATCATTTTTCTGCCTTCAGTGTTCTATGTTTCTGTTTCTATCTTTTGTGAGCTTCTGTTTTGTTGTTTGCAGGGAAACAGAAGCTCACAAAAGAAACGCTACGGAGATCTGACCTGGGGTGATGGAGAAGACTCTGCATGCCACCTCTGCGATATTTTGCTTCCTGTGCATGTGCAGGAGCAAAAACACGCTAGAATGTGCATGCACGCAGGAGAACAGAAGCTACGCACGCAGTACACCAGTAGTGGTGGTAATGGGAATCCACCCCTGAGCAGTGAGGTGTACTAGAAAGTCTCCAAAGTCTATTACTGTTACTGGATTAGTTCTTCTAATCAACATTGGCTTATTGCATTCCTTTAATATTTTGAGCTTGGTGACATATTGGGCAATATTCCTATACCTGCTGCCTGCATTTGGTTTTGCATTAAATATTTATACCTATGAGATGAGGTGAGATGGAGAAGCAGAAAAACCAGAGAAAAGAAAGCAGCAAATTGCAAGAGAAGATGAGCCAGAATATTAAATGGATAAGCAGAGACACTGCATCTTAATTGCTGTCCATTTCCAGAGGAAGAAAAAGGAGGGGACTAATGTAATCGAAGTTGTCTAAGGATACAGTTGTGCTCGGATTGCATAAGTGATATTTGGGAAAGTTAGACAACATAGCCAGTGGTCTTATATAAGAGAAGTGTGGCCCAGAAATATGGAGAACCTCTCTATGGACATATTGTTGAGAACAGGTTGGGTAAAGGCTTTGCTTACCAGGAATTTAACTGCTGATTTTCTTTTACAATTGTTCTTTTGGTGAAATCACATTCGGTGAAATCACATTCACCATCATCATTTTGCAAAGACATGCAAAATATTACACAGGGCAAAAACCGAACTCAGAACAATCTACATACATATACCCGTGAAAATCTACGAAAACAAATTATATATATATATATATATATATATATATATATATATATATATATATATATATATATATATATATATATATATATATATATATAATGTTTTCGTAGATTTTCACTTGGCGGGGCCCAGGGGAAGAGCCTTCTCTGTGGCAGCCTCTGGAATCAACTGCCTCTGGAGATAAGAACTGCCCCCACCCTCCTTGTCTTTCGTAAATTACTCAAGAGCCACCTATATCGCCAGGCATGGGGGAACTGAGACACCTCCCCAGGCTTTTATATTTTATGTTTGGTATGTATGTGTTGTTTGGTTTTAAATGATGGGGTTTTATATTTTTTCTCTTTTAATTTTAGATTTGTTCCACTGTAACATTGTTTTTATTATTGTTGTGAGCCGCCCCGAGTCTTCGGAGAGGGGCGGCATACAAATCTAATAAATTATTATTATTATTATTATTATTATTATTATTATTATTATTATATTATATATATATTATAATATATAATAGGAGAAGTAAAATTCAATGGGTGTGAAATACTGAATGCATTGGGGAGAATTTGGCAGTTAGCAAAAGCCACATTGAGGTAGGTGCAATAGTTAATCTTTATGTTGAAATGCAACAATCTGCTGCCTTCTTTCTTTCTGTTTGAGATGCTGAACAGGTTTGTTTTCGAGAGAGATGTCAAGAAAATTACAAACATATATTTTCCAGTTTTATTGCTGAGCTTCTGAACTTTGAAAAACTAGCTAAGATAAATAACTTTATTCTTTTTTAACACCAATGTGACAAATTTTAACCTGTCTACATACAAAAAGTAGTGCTGTTAACAATGGCAACTTTCTTCAAGTGCACAATGAATCACTGTATTCCTTTTTCCTTTTTACATGCACCATTGCCACTATCTTACCTTCAGCGGTTTTGCTAGATTTCAATGAAGATGGAACCAGAGGGCACACATTAGAATTTTATATCAGTTCAAGAAGGGGAAAGAAGAAAGACATATGAAGCTGGAATGACATTCACTGAAGGCTCCCTAGGGAAGATAACACATGTTTTTGTCTTTCACCTGCTAGGCATGCTAAATCAGTACAATGATAAGCTAATTTATGAAATATATTTCATTGAAACCTGGACATCTTTATTGTTGCTAGTTCAGCTATTACATGTTGGGAAATAATGGATGCTGAAGTTAAAACAATATTAAAATATACGAATTTTTCTTCGGTAATGATCATGATATATCTTTTTCCTAATGTTCCTGCAAAAATGCTATTTTGAAGCCACTTAGAATTAGTCAAAATTCAAAATATATATTCTTTCTCCATTCAAGGGGTAATCATAGTAAAGCTATGCTATTTGTTATCCTAGTGAGCAGCTCATGGCATTTTTAGTAGTGTTGTTGCTTATGTTGATACGTGTGGAAATGCAAACCAATTTTATCTCCTGGGAGACACACCTCTACTATGGGGTAAAACATTTCAGTTCACTTTTTCAAACTATGCCTTTGTAACTTAATTGTTCACCGGTTATGACATTGCCATATAATAATGGGGTACTATAGCCAAAATAATATAGTAGTAAAAAATCAGTGTGAATCATTTAAATCCCAGCAATGTATGTAATATATTAATGGTACCAAAATTGTTGTATAGTTAACACATGCTACGTATATAGTGGCAAGAGAAAGTCAAATGTCACACTTGTGACATTAATATAGCCACAGAGAAAGTATTAAACTACTGCAATGCAACAGTAGAAAAGACATCATTCTTTAGGTTCTTACATTGTTCATTTAGGGTGCTCATTAGTGACCCATGGTCACTAATAGGACAATGCACAGCTCATCACAAGATTGAAATCCCACAGGGCAGATGGACAAGGGGAAAAAAGGCATGCAATTAAAAAAAGAACCATTCCTTTCTGAAGTTCTCATCTGTTCCTTGTGGTCTGGCACAGGGATCAGGAAGAAGGCTATATATATGGAAATATATGTGCAGGTTGACACTCTAGTCCCTTGATGGTGAACCTATGGCATACGTGCCACAGGAGGCACATGGAGCCATATCTAGCATGTGAGGCATTACCCTGTATGCTCCATTGGGAGAGGAGAGGCTGTTTTCATCCTCCCCAGGCTTCAGTAAAGCCTCCTCCAAAAGCTGTGTGCATGTGCCGAGCTTTCGAGTGCCAGAGCTCGCCTGCCCCATCAGAGGGACAAAGTGAGGCAAAGTCAGCCGTTTCCTGGCACCAGAGCCAAAAGTGCCTGGTGGAGTAGCTATGAAGGTACACCAAAGGTAAGGAGCTTGGACTCCAACAGGGCTAGAGTTGGCAGTGAGGGAGTGACAGGCAAACTCCATTTTGTCTGAAACAGCGGGTGTTCATTGGGGTCCAGGGTTTTTATTGGGGGGGACTCAATAACAATGGTGGAGGTTTAAAGTCAACTGCAGATGGCATGGCACCCCCCACCTGACACCTGCTGTGCCTGCTGCTCTGCCACCAGCCAAGCCGAGACAGGGAAGGAACAGTGGGTGGGGCAGGTAGCCATGCAGCCAGCAAATGCTGCCCTGTGTGTCTCCCAGCATTTTTCCTGCACAGCCCCATCACCCCAGAAAAGCAGTGGCAGCTGCAGAGGGAAAGGCAAGAGCTACCAGCTTGCTCTGGTGCACCTCACCTTCCTCTTAGGCTTCCCTTGCATGCCCCATCTTCTTCTTTACACGGAGGTGTCCTGAAACCCAAGCAGGGGGGGGGAGGAGAAAAGGAGCCCAAAAGCGAACCTCCTAACCATTTCCATCCATCGTCCGTCACTTCTGCTTCTTTCCTGGGGTGGCAAGGAGAATAGGAGGGTGAAATTCAAAAGGCAGGCCGGCCTACCCAGGTCATAGCCTTCCCATCTTCCTCCTCCAAAGGGGACCCCACTCCAGCCAGGTCCTTCCAAATGGGTCCCTTCACGCTGAATTATATGACCCAACATTGAGTGTACACTCAAAAGTAGTCCATCCTTTGAGCTCTTCCAAGCGTCTGCTTTCTGTAGCGAATGAGCTGGGGATCTGAAAAGCTCTTCCTCTTTACCTGTATGCTGATTATTATCAGCTCTTCACCCTCCTCTGCACCCAGGTAGTGGCATCTTGTTGGTCTTGGGGATGGGGGTGGTGCAGAGCCGGTAGCAGCATACAAGTAGACGGGAAGCACTTTTCATGTCCCCAGCTTGTTCATGCAGGAAAGAGTGGGTGCTTGGAAGAGATCAGAGGGTGGGCTCCTTTTGGGTGGGAGAACACTGGGATAGTTCAAAGGGGAGGCTATGTAAGGAGACCCATTTGGAGGAACCTGGGTGGGGCGAGTCCTATTTAATTCAACTGTTATTTTTCCTTTCCAGACCAGGTCCAAGCAAGCTCTGCACAAACGTCAGCAAGTCTTGTGCCGCCACCCGCATTGCTTACTAGGAGCTGGTCTGGAAAGGAAAAAAAACACAGCCAAATTAGGCAGGGCTCACCCCACCAAGGTCTCTCTAAATGCGTCACCCTTCCAGCCTGCTGTTCCTGCCACCCCAATCCCTTTACATTTGGTGGCAGCAGTTCTCGCACTGCCAATTTCCCAGCAGCTGTGGTAAGTGTAAGAGATGTGCTGGCCAGGAATGCTCTCTTAGAAGAAGTCTAAGGCACCAACATTTGCAGGCACAAATGGTCATGCTGGATGCTACCTAGAGCATGCGGCTGGCAGGAGGATAAGGAGCAGCAGCTGGCAAAGTTTGCTGCAGGAGGCTTTCTAGGCCCAAAACAGGTTGGGGGTGGGCTCGTGTGGCTGGCGCACATGTTTGGAAAAGTCTGCGTGTGTGGGGGCAGACATGTGCACATGTGTAGGGACAGACATGCACAGATGCACAAATGAAGCATGCATTGTACTGTGGGTGCCAGTACCTGCATGCGATATCATGGGCATACACACACACTTTCGGCATACAACCAGAAAAAAGTGTGCCTTCCCTGCCCTAGCCTTCCTTATCATACATACATCACATAAGTGACCAAAGGAGCAAAAAGGTTACTCCCTGATGTATAAAATGTATTTATAAAATCTAGTAAATTAACAGTATTTCTTGAGTTTTACATAAGATTAACAGCTTCACTGTTAATTTTAATCAAGGACTTGCTTGATTGCCTTGTTTTTCCTTGATAGAATTCAATCTGAAATCTTGTTTTTTGAAATCTTAAGGGAAATCACAAACAACATGACATCTCAAGCATTCATGACAGCTATTGTGGTATCTAATGACAAAAACTGAAAATTGTGTAAAACTGTATAATATTTTACTTCGTAATGAGCCTGGAAACATTAGAAACTCCAGAAGTAATTTAATATGAAGGAAATACTTTAAAATGTTTAATTACATTATGATGAAGTTTAATCCAAGAAAATATATCTATCTTTCCATAAAAATTCAGATTCCACTGAATGTGTTTCAGATTGTTGCTTACTCAGGTATCTTTTCCATTCCTCTCGTCAAGTAAATGCAACCAATTAAAGTTAATTAACTCATCATTAGCTAGGATCCAGTCCAATATATCAGCATTACTTTCGAAAGCCTTCCTCTAGAAATATCTGTTGTGTTGTTGACAAACCAAGTTTTATGCTTGCTTAAAAAGAAACGCTTAGCATGGGAGTTATTCAAAGCCCATACTTTAAAAAAAGAAGAAAAGAAATTAATTCATCAAATCCCAATTGCCACAAGATGGCATATTCATGAATGACCTCCTGAGAACCATTATCCAAATAAATATGATTATTTCTAAAAATGTTATCATTTCAGCAATAGCTGAGGAACCAGAATAAATGCTGCCCAACAGTATGGAAAGTTATGTAAAAAGAAACCTTTCCAATATGTTTGCAGGAACTTTGATATCTGCTGATGCTATTCCAATGGGAACGGTGTATGTGTGTGTGTGAGAGAGACCGCTGAGATTCTTAAGCTCTCTGTTCTCCAAAATAATTCCTCCAACCACTCAAAATGATACCAATAATGATATTGTAATTTCTCTCATTGGGAAGAATACTCTAAACCTCCCTCCTTTGTTGCCACATGCCAGCAGAGCTCTGGAAGCCAATTTTTTTGTATCCAAGCTTTCAAGTTTCTGAAAATTGGGAGTGGGGACACGCAAGAAATTACATAGAATACTTGCAGGCTTTGAGAAGGCTTTAAATAAAATGTGGCATTTTTCTCCATAGTTTGCCAGATGTTGCCATTACTTGAAAACCTCTTCCAATAATGTATTCATCTTTTATGGCTAAAAATTATTAACATCTTTTTATGATCTCATTATTTTCGTCATTCACATTGAAGCAGGATGATATTGACTCTGCCTGACCTTTCAACAGTAAAGTTCCTCTAGCTAAAAGAAACATTTTTTATAGGATCACTATGCAAATATGCTTTCAAACATTCCATACCACAGATAATACCATCAATGGATTTTGAGTTTATTTCTTAACTCCAGAACCATATATTTTTTGTTTAAGTAGGATAATTGTTATAACACTTGGCTTATCAAACAAAGCATTGGTTTAAATAGCATGCATGAAGCTTGTAGGGTTCATATCTAGCAGAGGAGCAAATCTAGTGTATATAGTCATAGATACTTTCAGCAGACATTTCAGCAGAAGGGGAAGAATTGAAAAAATGGTAGGGGGACATATAGAAGGCTGTTCTGAATTTCTGTCTAGAAATTATGGATTTCATGCACTCTGATTTTCTGGAAAACTCTTTGCATTGCTAAAGACGTGTCTCCCAAAGTGAATAGAAATGTCTATGTTTTCCAATCAATCACTCGAAAAACCTTGATGGGATTTTGCATGTTCAATACTGACATTAAAATAATTCAAATCTATCTCTTTTCCTTTTAGTCATGTCATGTCTATTTTTCTGACATGCCAAGGAAAAGTGCTTTCCTCAAGGCATTAAATGGGGGAAAATGGAGTGGTGAATAGGCTAGGAATTTCAGAAGTTCATAAGGTCCAAAATTATTTTCTGAGCAGGTGTATACGCTAATTAGTTGCTATAACAATGAAACTATATCAGTTTGCTACTAAGCAGATGCTTGTTACTATCTAGGAACATCATTTTAGAACCTCAGATCATGCAACCTATGTGCATATTTGCTGCCTGTGTTTATATTAAATTGGAAACAGGCAAAATTTGTGAAATTGAAGATTTCTGCTAATTTATCAATATATGTAGGAAAAAGTAGAAGACAAGGTATATTTTATCAGGTTCTGAAGATTCAGAAGATGTTTGTTTGGGCTGAATGGAGAGAGGACAGAAAAGGGGTGTTGGTTGTTGCCTGACCAACCCATACTTGACTTTCTTTACAGTTCTAAGAAAAAGGGTGTCCTTTTTCTTACAATTGAAGGGAGAGTCAAGGATGGGTTGCTCTAGTCCCGTAGAGGGGTTAATATGTGTTCTGTCGGGCTCTCTGGTAGAATCCTCCCGAAAATTCACAGGTACAAATTTCAGACACACACACGTTTGAAAATTCAAAACAATGTTCTTTATAATGAAAATTCACTTAAACTAAGCCCTCTTTTTGTATAGCAAAGAGCACTCGTCTCCAAACAAACTGGTAATTTGTACAAGTCCCTTATCAGTTCTGTGATGCTTAGCTTGCAGCTGTGAGGCAATTCACAGTCCTTCTTCTTTCACAAAGTGAAACACACTTTGCTCTGGTTTAGTTTCAAAGCGGGGGGAAATCAGCACACAAAGTCAAAGTCAGCAAAGCAGGCACGAAACACAATGATCAGATAATCTTCCACAATGGCCAAACCCACAGGCTGCTATTTATAGCAGCCTCACTAATTACCACAGCCCCACCCAACCACAGGTGGCCTCATTTTCTTTGATAATAATCTCTCAGTTGTTGCTGCCTATGCATCGCTCTCCGTATGCGTGGCTGTATCATTAACTCTTGTTCTGAATAGAAGGAGGAGCTAGATAATTGATCTCTTTCTGAGCTGTCTGCCCCACTCTCCTCCTCCCTGTCACTCATGTCTTCTTGGTCAGAGGAGCCTTCATCAGCAGATTCCACCGGGGGCACAACAGGCCTGCAGCATGTGGATGTCTCCCCAACATGCACAGTCCTTGGGGCAGGAGCTGGGCCAGAGCTAACCACAACAATATGGGATATGGATTGGGTTGAATTTTCTGAGGATCCGCCTCCCTGGTGACATTTGCTCATTTGACTACATCCAAAGCTAATGTCATAAGCCCACAGCAATACCCACAGAACCCTGGGAAGAACTCTTGAGACCTGCAGAAAAATATAAAAAAACTGGCAGACCTACTCTTAGCCAGGGCTCTGGCTACCTTATCAGAGGTGGAGGGGGACCAAGATGCTTATGATGAGAAGTAGATGCCACCTCCTGTCCATACTAAGCAAGAGCAGGAAAGAAAGAAAGAAATATTAAGGCAGATCTGACCAGTAGTACTGCTACTGATCCAGACAATAGATGGCCTACCCAAGAGCGACAGCCTAGGCCCAAGCCCTTAGACCTAAAGGCCAATAGATCAAATGGCAAAAAGACAGGGCCAAACCTGCAAACACCTGCTAGTCAGGCTGCTGGTAGAAGGCAGGCATACGAATTGCTGTTGCCACTGCAAAGACAGAAACAGGAGTATGGCCACCAACACAGTCAGGAACTCCTTCTCCACGCAGCAATGATTTAACCAAAGGTCCTGTAAGGGCAGAGCAGCAAAGTGGCTGACTGGCAGAAGCTGCTGTGCCAACAAAATGACTAACACGAAGAAGCGACTGATGGTGAAATCTCGAATCCAGTGTCCAGATCCAGACCAAATAGTTCCAATTGGCTGCTACCTGAAACTGGAAGGAGAAAATGGCCCAGACAGATGGGAAAATGCACCTAAGAGCTTATGCCCCAAACTCTTCAAGCATCAGTAGTCTCTGAAAAGATTGCCGCATTTTAATGTTTCTAAGGCTTTAGAGTAATTAGTTAAATTAATTGTATTTTGGAGATTTATACTGTATATTGTTTCTTTATATGTTGTAAGCTGCTCGGAGTCCTTGTAGAGGAGCAGCATATAAATCCAATGAATGAATGAATGAATGAATGAATGAATGAATGAATGAATGAATAAATAAATAAATAAATAAATGAAAAAAAATGGTTTTACGCCCAGAGGCAAGCAATCATCCAACAAAATAGCAAAATAGCAAAATCATCCAACAAAATAGACTTGTGTCCAAAAGTCAAGCCGCTCACCCGTTGTGCTCTGAAAATGGTGTTCATGCCAAAAAGCGGAAACGTTCACTGAAGAAGTCAGAATGTGATAAGGGATGGCGTCTCCTGCTAGGAGGAAGACTGGATCCACTGCAGTGGTAAAAGAGGATGATCCAGTTCCAACAGCCCCAACCATGACTACTGATGGCAAGGAGGTAGTAACCAAGGACTACCCTTGTTGCTTGCTCTAGGAGAGGAGGGAAGCCACCAGCAAGCTGAGGGAACAGTCAAAACGGTGGCGCAACAGCTGAAGACCAAGTAGGAAATCATTGCTAAACAGGCTGGCCTGAAGCCACAAGACTTAAGCTGGGTGGGAGATCTTAAAACTGCCTTGCTTCTCAACGCTCCCCTAAAGCAAAATGAATAAATGATTTTTATTAACATTATCTTACACTCAGATTTCATTGTAATATTTCAATGATATTTGAAAAATCTAGTTTAAAAGCAGAGGTCAACATAGAGTTGCGAGTGTACAAAATACTACCCTACAGCTTTATTTTGATACAAAATTGTATTTATTTATTAAATTTGTTTGCCACCCATCTTCTCATAAGATTGCAACATTAAAATGAAATCATATAAATATATAAAATAACATTAAATTTGTAACAATTCTTTTGCAAACCCTCTAAGTTAGGGTATTAGTCAAACAGTGTTTTAATATAGTAGTATCAACCAACAGCCTGTATGGTAGAAATTTCTTGAACAGCCATTTCAGTTTTTTAAGATTACACATGAAAGATGTTTAAATGCATAGAAGCAGCTTCTTTGTACAATCATATTGAAAAATAAAAACATTTTGCTGCCAAAGTTGAAAAAAATAGCTTTTCAAAAACAAAATAATTATAGTTCATCCTTACTGAGGATTTAAACAAAATTTTGAAATTACCTTAAAATGAATACAATTATCTAACAAAATATGATTAGATAACAATAATTAAAATAAGAGGAGCTTTTGTCATTTATGATGTATTAATCTTCTGATGAAATCATTTGTAAACTTCATTGTTATATCTGTAAATATTAGAAGTTTTCCATCTATTTATATGCATGCATGTATAGAGATATAGATAAAGATAGAAATAGAGATGATAAAGATATGTTTTTAATATATTGTTAAATAAAGCTACATAATATAAAGTCTTGCCCGCTGTAGTTGTTTCTTTGTCCCTGCTTTTGCCTCCAAATTGTTGTGTTTTGCCTGTTGCCTTGCACTACACTCTATTATAAATGCAACACAGATCTATTATATTGTTTTAGGAGGATATTTTAAAGCTATACAATTCAGAAAAAAGACATAAACTCAGAAAAACTCAGCTTTTAACAGTTAATGTCATACTGTACTACATTTCAAGTAAAAAATATCTTTTTAGTTCTAATGTGCAGGAAATATAAAGTGAGCAATTACTTGAGCTAAATTTCACATGGGAGACGGAATAATTTATCAGCATTTCCAACTACTTGATGCTGCTACATCAGTCTATTAAGTCCTTTGGTCCTTGAATGAGGAAAGGGGGTTATTCCTTTCCTCAATTCCTATCCAAGGCTCTGTGATAATTTTAAAAATAGTCTTTACCATGATTTAATATAGTGAGTTGAGATACATTCCATTAAATATAATTAGATCTAGACAGGAAAGGTAGTTGTAAGAAGCTAATGAAATATCATTAAAACTGAATCAGAGATTGTTGATTAGAATAAGCTAATCCTGATTAGGATAAACAAACTAGATGATAGAATTCTTATTCCCCCACTCAATTAATTTTTAAATGTGAAATGAAAAAAGCATAGGAAATGAAAAAGATTTCAGGTTAGTATGGACAATGTTGATTTTCTTCTAAAATTAATATTACCACCTATAAAATCGGCATCTTTTACAGCAAAACAACTCTGCTTCAGCTATAGTTCCATGATGGCGAATATATGGCACACGTGCCAGAATGGCATACCGAGCCCTCTTTGCTGGCGCACGCACCATCGTCCCAGGCAATGAAGGGCTGCAAAATCTTTTACTACTACACTATGGGCGTGGCTTATTTTGTGGGATTGGCTTACTAGCCATGTGATCAGGAGAGAGTGGCTTGACAATTACGTGACTAGAGGTGGCTTAAAAGTCATGTGACTGGCTTAAAGGTGGCCAACTTGATGTCACTCAAGTCAAGGGTTTGAGTTATGGTTATGGTTAAGGTGCCTGGCCTATTCTCACCTCAGATAGATACAATCTCCCTTACTGAACATCCAAAATATATTATTTAATTCTATGTATATATGCCATATTTGTACATACATATTACACACAGGCACACAAAAATATACATTATATGCTATATAAAGTCTATGTATACACATACACACACACAGAGAGAGAGAGAGAGAGAGAGAGAGCTCTTCAAAAATTATATATACATTCAACCTCATTGACTGCGATAGGGGGGGGAAAAAAGGAAAAACATACCCAGAAGGGGAAAAAAAGAAAAAAATATTTTTTCTACCGGTTCTGCATACCTGACAGCACTATATCGTCTAAGGCGCGCGCCCGCATGGCCGCACACCCCAAAACAACTTCCCATGCAGCCTTTTCTAAGGCCGCACAATGGGAGGCGCTGGCTGCCCGCACCTACCGTGGATGTGCCAGTGCAAAGCCTCCCTGCCCCCCACCCCAGGCACCTCCGGCCCCCTCGTGCCCCTGGCCTCCCGCCGCTGACCACCTGATCCACTTTCTCCTCCACCACCTCCTGCCTTGGGGCACGGCTCCTCCCGCAGTGGTGGCGGCTGCGGCTTCTCTTCTTCCTCATTCAGCTGCTAACAAAGGGGCTGCAAGAGGGGTGGGGCAGGTGCTCCTAAAGCGCTCCCAGGCTATGAGAGGATTTTCTCCGAGCACTCCAGGAGCGGCCACCCCTCCCCTCTCTAGTCGCAGCCCCTTTGCTCAGAGCGCTTTCCCCGAGCGATTCCAATACTCCTTAAAATAAGAAAAACCTTCCACGGCCTCCAGAGAAGAAAGGAAGAGAGAGAAAGAGAGAACAAGAGACAGAGAGAGAGAGAGAGCAACAGACAGAGCGAGGTAGAAAGAAAGAGAGAGGGAGAGAGAAAGAGAGAAAAAGAGAAAGAGAGATAGCAAGAGAGAGAGAGAGAGAGAGAGCAACAGACAGAGCCAGATAGAAAGAAAGAGGGAGAAAGTGAGAAAGAGAGAGAGAGAGAAAGAGGGGGAGAGAAAGAGAGAGAGAGAGAAAGAAAGAGAGAGAGAAAGAGAGAGAGAGAAGAGAGGAAGGGAGAGTGAGAGATGGTTTTGTTTTATTATTAATTTCTTTTAATAAAAAAGAAGGGAATTTATTTATTTATTTATTTATTATTTATTTATTTATACTTGTCACTCAGACACTATACTTTTCCGCCCACACTGAAAAAAAATTAGAGGGAACATTGCCTGACGGTCCCAGGTCAGATCTCCGTGGGGTTTCTTTCGTGAGCTTCAGTTTCTCTGCAAATGATGAAAGAGGAGCTCACAAAAGAAAAAGATCTTACCTCTTACCACGCTGGCAGTGTTGGAATGTTGTGCCTCCTGCCAGCCAGCTGGTCTTCAGGTCTCTGCTGCACATGCACACATGCAGCAAGTGTAAGCGCACCTTTGCGCACACGGACCTTTCAGTTTGGGCATGCGCACATGCAGTTGGGGCACTGAGTGTCTAAAAGATTCGTGATCACTGCTATAGTTGGTTGAATGGAGATACTCCATCTGCAAATCATTTAACGTATGATAATGAAGATGAGGATGATTTTATTTACTTGGGTTTATATGCCACTCCTTTCCTATCAACTCTGAAATGCTTACTAATTCCCTGATACACAAAATAAACCAGTAAGGAATACCAGTTGTGCCATGTAGAACATCCCAGACAAACACATACATAATAACATTCAGCATACAGTATTTATATAAAACTCACAATTCATATATATGCAACTACAACAGGCAATTTAAAAAATATACATTTCCTATTGCTCTATTTTTTGTAGTATCTTTTAGATCCAATCTCTAGTCCGCCTTCTAATAGCAAAATGGCTATAATACTGTTTAGTAGCAAGTTCTTATTATTTCCTCCCTTCTTTATTTCATTTTTTAAAAATAACTCCGGTCATAGACTGTTTTCACTATTTTTCCAGACATCTTTGGCTTCCAAATAGATCAAATAATATATGGGCTGACTTGGCGCTTTGAGTGAAATCCTTCTGTCTCAGATGACTGAAAAAAGCAGTGAAGTAGTGCACCAATGAATTTATCTTTAAAAAAAAAATGTTAGAGAGAGAAAAAAGTAGCAGGATCAAGAAAAATAGTGGGGAACCCTTCTGTAGGAAAAACAAAGGTCATAGCCATTATGCCATTTCAGCAATATGGTTAAAAAGAGCTATTAGAATACATTGATGCCATCCAGAGGTGGGTTCCTACAAGTTCTAGCCAGTTCTATAGATATTAATGGTGATGTCATGGAGCCTGTTCTATTGGTGCCTCCCTCCCTCCCTCCCGCCCCCTCTCTGTCTTACTTTCTTGGCTACTTTTTTTGCTATTTTTTGTGCAGAAGATGAGTTTTTGGTGCCATGTCTCTCCCGCGCCATGTCTCTCTCTTTTTGCTATTTTTTTTGCTGGTCTTTGCTTCTTGCATTGCTCAGAAGTGGACTTTTTGGTACTGTGGATGCACGCATGTACTTCAAGCAAGGGGCACGCAAGGGGTACACAATGCATGCACAGTCATGCGGTGCAGAAGGAAGTGAACCAGCGGTGAGCTAAGTTAGAACCCACCCTGATGCCATTAAAGGAAAGGTCCTTTCTCTGCAAAATAGCTATAGAAACTATAAACTATTAGGGTTAGCCTGTAACAAACTGACACAAAATGCTAAGACAGATGGGAATATTCAAGAGAATATAATTTCAAACAGAAGTAGAGATGAAAAATGTAGTATTGGATTACTTTAATGCTGAGCAAAGTTATGTATTGCTGCCTTCCAAAAATAGTTGTCTGCCTATGCAGATGTTGGGACATCTGTACAGGACAGTGCAGAACAGCTCTCATGCTACAGATTATAAAGAACGATCATTGAGCTCCTACAGGAAAAGCAGGCTATAAATAAAATAATTTAGTTGACCAATGTACATATTGTTCAATGCACTATGACTGGTAGTTACTATGATCATTTTAAATAGAAGCTGTGATATCCAGATCAACTGAGCCAGGGTTATGGTTTACTTCTTATTCAAGATACTTGCCTGTACTATAAGATTTCCTGAAACCACATTAGCGGTTAGTCCATATCTCAACCTAAATGATTGTAGAGACCCAAGGAGCCGGGTTGGCGCAGCAGGTAGAGTGCTGTACTGCAGGCCACTGAAGCTGACTGTAGATCTGAAGGTCAGCAGTTCAAATCTCATCACCGGCTCAAGGTTGACTCAGCCTTCCATCCTTACGAGGTGGGTAAAACGAGGACCCGGATTGTGGGGGCAATAGGCTGGCTCTGTTAAAAAGTGCTATTGCTAACATGTTGTAAGCCGCCCTGAGTCTAAGGAGAAGGGCGGCATAAAATTTGAATGAATGAATGAATGAATGAATGAATGAATAAATGCATAAATGCATAAATGCATAAATGCATAAATACAGAAAGAAAGAAAGAAAGAAAGAAAGAAAGAAAGAAAGAAAGAAAGAAAGAAAGAAAGAAATCAAATAAGGAAATAACTCTGAAAAAATGAGCTAGATATGACAGTTGCAAAACATGCTTAAGAACCATGGTGGTACAGTGGTTAGAATGCACTATTGCAGTAGTGCTAGTAGTTTGATCCTGATCAGCTCAAGGTTGACTCAGCCTTCCATCCTTCTGAGGTCAGTAAAATGAGGATTCAAATTGTCAGGAGCAATATGCTGATTCTGTAAACCGCTTAGAGAGTGCTGTAAAGCACTATGAAGTAGTATATAAGTCTAAGTTCTATTGCTATTAATCTTCATAATTAAGTAGACATTACAATTATCCAGAAATCATAATCATACAATAAGTAATCATACAATAAGTCTTCTTTGCACCAGAACAATGTTCATAAATTAAACATATCTGTTAAGATAAAAAGATTGATTTAAGATAAAATATTTATAGGTATCTTGCGCTGTCATAACAATCAAAAAGGTTTCATGTGATTTGGGGGAGCAGAAGATAAAATTCATGAAGTTGTGCAACCCCTAAAAGAGAAGTAATAAGTACAATAAATAAGTAATGTAATACATATCTACATATCATATTTCAACAGCATAATGCATAAGATACAAGCTTTAATAAAAAAAAATTAAAGGTCAGTTCCATTACTGACCTGTAATATAAGTACAAATATGTTGTATAATTATACAATATTGTACATACAAATATATGTACAAATATGTACAATTTGTTCAAGAATAATCATTTGAACATATGGGTATGCGCCCTGAATGAATGGTGCAATTTTTTATAATTTTCCATTATAGCTTGCCTTGTGTACTGTTAGATGTTTTTGGATTTTTTTAGGGGAGACTTTACAATCCCAGAGCCAAACTGACCTGAAAATAATGCTTCCTAGTACCTTTAGAGTATTAATTTTTGATAGTAGCAGTAACAGAATAGTGAGTTTTCTTATTTGCATGCTACAACAGAAAATACAGGCAATTAAATAATTACATGCAAAAACACTGACAAACTGCAGCAATTGGAGGTTTATTTTCCAAATGGAATTAAGTACTGCTAAAAGCACACAATACACACAAACACAGTGTCCAAAATCTCCAACTGCTCAAGTTTTCATATCCCATTCAAGCTCATATTTCTGAAAATAAAGAGATCTTGATAAATTACCAAATTTCTGAATGCGTATTGAGATCTCATTCTCTCCTCCCTTCTCTTGTGGGCTATCAATCTTGTTGTAAAAACAACTTCCTGTATTTACAGAAGAAAACCTGTGCAGTTTCCCATCCAGATAAACAGTGGCTTTATGTTTTAGTGGCTTTATGCAAGAAAAATATGCAATACAAAAACATATGAAAATCTGTTTCCCTGTGTTAATGGCCATTGCTGGATATAATACACAGTTCATCTGTAAAATAAATAATATATAAAATAGAAATATACATAAAATATATTTCTATTTAATATACAGAAGTGGAATATAAATTGAAAGGACCACTGAACACGAATCCCATCCCCTGCGCAGAAATCCAGATCAAAGCATCCAAAATAAATGGCTTTTTATCCATGTCTTCAACTCCTACAATAATTGGTTCTATTGTCAAAGTGCTCTTACAATTAGAAAGTTCTTCCTAACCACTAACATCCCATTTGTTGCATTCTTAATTATAAATGTTAGTTTGTAATTGATTTTTCAGTGCTTGGTATTTTAAATAACACTCTTAGCATACTATCATTTAAAATGTGCATCTTGCCTTCCCATTTTGAAGGATATATATTGCTTTAGGAGGAATTCTAAAAGAGCTAGAACATGGTACACATCACGTTTATGGGGACAAAAAAAATGCAGAAAAGGAGAGAATGTGAAAGCAGGAATTTAATATATTTGATATATGTTTATTGTAGTCAAGCAAGATTTATGAATAGCAAAAATTGGCGCTTTTTGCAGAAAAGAATTAAGTCCTTTCTCTGCAACCAGGTGTTTTTAAAATGCTTAATAATGACTAAATGGAAAATTTTAATTGGTAAAGAGGTTTCTTGGTATACAGTATACATTAAAGTATTCCATCCCAAAGACTATGCTGTGAATTAAAGACTAACATTTGAGTATATTACATTTTTATAACTTAATATTTGTATATAATTTAATAGAGTTTAATAATTTGGGCACTAAAAACACAATCAAGTCAGTTTTAAAGAAACTTGTTCAGTTCTGGAGACCTCACCTACAAAAAGATATTGACAAAATTGAACGGGTCCAAAGACGGGCTACAACAATGGTGGAAGGTATTAAGCATAAAACGTATCAGGAAAGACTTAATCTGTATAGTCTGGAAGACAGAAGGAAAAGGGGGGACATGATCAAAACATTTAAATATGTCAAAGGGTTAAATAAAGTTCAGGAGGTAAGTGTTTTTAATAGGAAAGTGAACACAAGAAAAATCTGAAGTTAGTTGGGGGAAAGATCAAAAGCAACATGAGAAAATATTATTTTACTGAAAGAGTAGTAGATCCTTGGAACAAACTTCCAGCAGACGTGGTTGGTAAATCCACTGTAACTGAATTTAAAGATACCTGGGATAAACATATATCCATCCTAAGATAAAATACAGAAAATAGTATAAGGGCAGACTAGATGGACCATGAGGTCTTTTTCTGCCGTCAGACTTCTATGTTTCTATGTTTCTATGTTTCTATGTAAACTTACAAAGGGGGCAGAGAGGGAGTGCTATATTTTTTTAAAAATATCTGCATTTTTATTTTTGAAATATCACAAAGGCTCAAAACTGACTTTGTAGCAATATTTTAAAAAATCAATTCAAAAGCAATTCATCTTATGTATTGATAACAGAGTTTATTTAATGAGAAAAAAAAAACACCCATTCTATTTTCTGGCTATTTTGCTGCTCTCATGTTTTCTTCTTTTTCATGGTATTCTTGGGTCGGAATTGGAAACAATAAAAACAAGAATTAGAATTCCAAGGCAGATGTTTTTTAGGCTATCAAGATCTTTTGTTACCTTTTAGAAAACACTGCTTGCTTTAATTTTATTGTTTCAGAACTACACTCAATTTCTCTTTCTACTATGAAATAAATATTATAGAATATTGTTGTATTTCTGTCTCATAAGATAAAGTTTCACAGGGATTTCCAGTCTCTCACCATGCCCCCTTGGGTATACATGCAATAAGAGAGAACACTTTAGTAGCTATGACACTCAATTATCAAAGCGTTTTTCAAGAAATGGGCTGAAGCCAACGTTTATTTCATTTTATTTCACTCAACATTTATATATATAATCTCAGAATATTTGTTTTTGTTTTTACATTGCTACATAATATAGAGTGAAAATGATGTGGAAAGTTCAAAGTATCTCAGGATGAGCTGAGAATGCATAGGATCTCCCCAGATGTTTTGGGGAGAAGGCATGAAGTATTGTGGCCCACCAGCAGCCTGTGCAGCTGGTAGCTGATTCCAACAGCAAAGCGGTCTGTGCAGCTGACACCCAAGTCAGAAAGTGAGGAGGCTAGAAGGACTCAGAAGCTGGAAGTGGAGATTCAGTCAGGGCCTTCAGAACCTCCAGAAGCTCCTATCAGTGACGAGGAAGAAGAGAAGGAACCTATAGGCATGCAGAGCTGCCAAAAGGCAGGAATGGTTCCTCAGGGGGAGGTCTCCTTGGGAGTAAGGCTTGGAGTTAATTGGCCACTCCCCCAGCCTATTTAAGAGATGATGACAAAGGAAGCAATCTGACAAATAGGGAAATGAGGAAAAATTATCAAAGTTACACAAGGCCAACTAGAAAATAACGCCTGAGAGGTTTTCTTATATAAAATGCCACTGAATAAACTCTGCTATATATAAAAAAAACTTTCTTAAACTAAAACTATTGGGGTAAAATAAATTATTTCAGGCTGTACGGAACTAGTTCCTACTTAATTGTAAGGAAATCCTAAGAAGGTTACAGCAGTGAAACATTAAAATTCTAAGGGCAACTAATAACATTAAAACTTTATAGCCCCAGATAGAATAATTTAGACAAAAACAACATGAACATATGTTTTGTGTAATAATAACAAACATTTATAGCTGTCAAGAGAGAAAAACACAGGTTTATGCACACCTTAATGGCGTGCATGGCTGAGCATGAGTATATTTAAAACATAATATATTACAAAATTGGCAGCAGGCATGACTCTTCTGGGTACTATGTTAAATCAATGAATAAATTACCAAAAGTGTGCTGTGCCTGTTTGGATGTGTAATTGAGCTTAACGTATGTAGTGTTATTTTAAAAGAAACTGTTCAAGGAGCTTCTGGTCCAATCCACAATGCATCTTTTTAAAGCTGTTTGCGAATAGCAATAAATGAAACTGTCTCACAGTAGGAAGGAAGTTTAGTTATATACACATTAGGCAAATGGGGAAAAAGTTAATTTTAATATGCTTTTCGAGAATTAAAAACAAACTAAAAACAGCAGCAGTACTGGCTCAGAAAATCAACATTTTACACTGTGATTTAAACTTTTCTTTAATTAAGATTTGTCCTATATTCCAAGGTCTTTATGTCAAAGGAAATAATGAAGAAATGTATGGAATACAGTGATCCCCCGGTTATTGCGTCCCCGACCATTGCGAACAGGGTAATTCGCGATTTTTCAACCCGGAAGTCAAAATACCATCTACGCATGCGTGCCCTTTTTTTCTATGGGCACGCATGCGTAGATGGCAACCGGAAAAGCAGCTGCTGGGCGGCTTCCCTGGGTCTTCCCCCTCTTGCTGGCATCAGCGAGGAGTTTCCCCACCGCCCACGCAAACTCCTCGCTGCCGCTCGCCCGCCCTTCGCCTGCCCACGCCGTTCGCTCCCCCTCTTGCTGGCGGGAGGGCGAGAAGCCCTCCCCAGCACCCGCTCGCCCGCCCTTCGCCGCTCGCCCGCCCTTCGCCCTGGCCGCTTCTTCCCAGCGGAGAAATTCCAGCCCCCACCTGGTCCCGCCCGATCCTCCTCCCTGAGGCAGCTCGCCCTCCCATGGCCGCTTCCTCCACCCTCCATCGCAAGCCCTCGCCACCGCAGCCAACGCGCGCTGCGATCTTCAAGCCCGGCTCCTTTCGGCCCAGCATCCCGGGCCAAGCGGCTGCCTTCCGTGACTGAGCCTGGCTGGCCCGGAAGATCGTAGCGCGCATTGGCTGCAGCGGCGGCGACATTGCTGCCGGCTTGGCTTCGCTCGCCGCTGCAGCCAACGCGCGCTACGATCTTCCGGGCCAGCCAGGCTCAGCGGATCAAGCCCGGCTCCTCTCGGCCCAGCATCCCGGGCCAAGCGGCTGCCTTCCGTGACTGAGCCTGGCTGGCCCGGAAGATCGTAGCACGCGTTGGCTGCAGCGGCGAGCGAAGCCAAGCAGGCGCGCCATTCTCCGCTGACTCCTAAAGCGGGGAAGTTCGCCAGGAGTCAGCGGAGAACGGCGCAACTGTTTTAAAACGATCGGAGCTTTCCAATGAGTCCTGAAGACAAACGGCAAACTTCCGCGTTTGTCTTCGGGACTCATTGGAAAGCCGCGCGGGTGTTTTAAAACATCCCCGCCGACATGGGGGGCTTGCTAGCACCCCCCCAAACCCGGGTTGGGGGTTCGGGGGGTGCTAGCGAGCCCCCCATGTCGGCGGCGACGTTTTAAAACATCCGCGCCGCCCCCCAATCTTCGGCTCCTCGCTAGCGCTGCGGAAGTTTAAAACACCATCTGCACATGCGCAGATGGTGTTTTTACTTCCGCAGCGCTACTTCGCGAAAACCCGCTCGTTGCGGGGGGTCCTGGAACGGAACCCTCGCAACGAGTGGGGGATCACTGTACATTAAAGTATTCCATCCCAAAGACTATGCTGTGAATTAAAGACTAACATTTGAGTATATTACATTTTTATAACTTAATATTTGTATATAATTTAATAGAGTTTAATAATTTGGGCACTAAAAACACAATCAAGTCAGTTTTAAAGAAACTTGTTCAGTTCTGGAGACCTCACCTACAAAAAGATATTGACAAAATTGAACGGGTCCAAAGACGGGCTACAACAATGGTGGAAGGTATTAAGCATAAAACGTATCAGGAAAGACTTAATCTGTATAGTCTGGAAGACAGAAGGAAAAGGGGGGACATGATCAAAACATTTAAATATGTCAAAGGGTTAAATAAAGTTCAGGAGGTAAGTGTTTTTAATAGGAAAGTGAACACAAGAAAAATCTGAAGTTAGTTGGGGGAAAGATCAAAAGCAACATGAGAAAATATTATTTTACTGAAAGAGTAGTAGATCCTTGGAACAAACTTCCAGCAGACGTGGTTGGTAAATCCACTGTAACTGAATTTAAAGATACCTGGGATAAACATATATCCATCCTAAGATAAAATACAGAAAATAGTATAAGGGCAGACTAGATGGACCATGAGGTCTTTTTCTGCCGTCAGACTTCTATGTTTCTATGTTTCTATGTTTCTATGTAAACTTACAAAGGGGGCAGAGAGGGAGTGCTATATTTTTTTAAAAATATCTGCATTTTTATTTTTGAAATATCACAAAGGCTCAAAACTGACTTTGTAGCAATATTTTAAAAAATCAATTCAAAAGCAATTCATCTTATGTATTGATAACAGAGTTTATTTAATGAGAAAAAAAAAACACCCATTCTATTTTCTGGCTATTTTGCTGCTCTCATGTTTTCTTCTTTTTCATGGTATTCTTGGGTCGGAATTGGAAACAATAAAAACAAGAATTAGAATTCCAAGGCAGATGTTTTTTAGGCTATCAAGATCTTTTGTTACCTTTTAGAAAACACTGCTTGCTTTAATTTTATTGTTTCAGAACTACACTCAATTTCTCTTTCTACTATGAAATAAATATTATAGAATATTGTTGTATTTCTGTCTCATAAGATAAAGTTTCACAGGGATTTCCAGTCTCTCACCATGCCCCCTTGGGTATACATGCAATAAGAGAGAACACTTTAGTAGCTATGACACTCAATTATCAAAGCGTTTTTCAAGAAATGGGCTGAAGCCAACGTTTATTTCATTTTATTTCACTCAACATTTATATATATAATCTCAGAATATTTGTTTTTGTTTTTACATTGCTACATAATATAGAGTGAAAATGATGTGGAAAGTTCAAAGTATCTCAGGATGAGCTGAGAATGCATAGGATCTCCCCAGATGTTTTGGGGAGAAGGCATGAAGTATTGTGGCCCACCAGCAGCCTGTGCAGCTGGTAGCTGATTCCAACAGCAAAGCGGTCTGTGCAGCTGACACCCAAGTCAGAAAGTGAGGAGGCTAGAAGGACTCAGAAGCTGGAAGTGGAGATTCAGTCAGGGCCTTCAGAACCTCCAGAAGCTCCTATCAGTGACGAGGAAGAAGAGAAGGAACCTATAGGCATGCAGAGCTGCCAAAAGGCAGGAATGGTTCCTCAGGGGGAGGTCTCCTTGGGAGTAAGGCTTGGAGTTAATTGGCCACTCCCCCAGCCTATTTAAGAGATGATGACAAAGGAAGCAATTTTGTAGGAAACAACGTTCATTCATATTACTTCGTGTCTTGACTCTGATTGGCTCTTGTTCTCTCTCTTGGCATTTTTCCTGTAAATTGCTTCTGGGCATTTTAGTAAAAGAGAAACATTAGGACAGGGGACAGAAGGCACTCTGGTGCAATTATGCACGCCCCTTACTGACCTCTTAGAAATCAGGACAGATCAACAGTGGATAATCTAAGGGTAAAGTTTTGGGGTTGGGTGATGATACGACAGAGTCTGGTAGTGAGTTCCATGCATCAACTACTCAATAACTAAAGTTGTATTTCCTGCAGTCGAGTTTAGAGCGGTTTACTTTAAGTTTGTATCTGTTGTTACTTGTGTGTTATCGTGGTTGAAGTTGAAGTAGTCATTGAAGGAAGAACATTGTAGCAGATGATTTCATGGGCTATACTTAGGTCGTGTTTAAGACAACGTAGTTCTAAGCTTTCTAAATCTAGGATTGTAAGTCTAGTTGCATAGAGTATTCTGTTACGAGTGGAGGAGTGGAGGGCTCTTCTAGTAAAGTATCTCTGGACATTTTGCCAACCACCATAAGATTACTGATATCTACAAGATGGTTTACTCGCATTATTATTGTGCTGGACGTTAATGAAGTTGAATTAACAGCTGATGTTCAGAAAAGACTGCTTTAAACTGTATTTGTGTGTGACTACTACTAAGAAAGCTAATTAATAGTCCTTAATTAGTAAACTATGGTTTGTAAGGACTTGGGTGTGCTTTATTCTTTGTGATTCATAGCTGGGGCAGAACATAAAGTAGGCACTCCTCCTTATTTTTCTGATATTGAGAAAGGGTGGTTATTATAGAACCATGATGGTGAACCTATGGCACGTGTGCCACAGGTGGCACACAGTGTCCTCTCTGTGGGCACGTGAGCCATTGCCCCAGTTCTGTTCTGTCATGCATGCGTTTGTGCCTCCTGCAAGTCAGCTGGTTGTTGGGTCTCTGCTGTGTATGCGCAAGGGGTGGGGGTCATGTGCACATGCATGGGTGCCTGCAAGGGGGCACACGCACATTGCATTTTGGGGGTTCAGGACACACACACATGCTTTGGGCACTCAGTCTGGAAAAAGTTAACCGTCAGTGTTATAAAGGCTTGGAACACACTGAGTTTAGAATTAAACATTTTCCATACACACACAAAAGTCTTACTTGTCAATTCTACCAAAGCATAAAGCATTTTGAAGTCAGCTGGAGATAAAATTCACGATGTCTAAATAGATTTTTTTCCCTTTCAAGCACTGTTTTACCTGCTTTTCCCTTTGCGCCCACCCTATGTTTTATGTATTCTGCTGGGAGTAGAGCTAAAAGATTTCACAGATAAAAAGGTTGTTATATTGTGCTAAAAACAGAAAGAAAGAAAGAAAGGAAGGAAGAAAGAAAAAAGAAAGAAAGAAAGAGAGAGAGAAAGACAGAGAAATAAAGAAAGAATTCTAAACAGATGGATTATGAAAGCAATTAAAATAGTTTTAATGGCATCAAAACATGTAGAATCTAAGTGTTGTCTCTATTTAAGGATATTGTTGTTCACATGAAATTTCTTTTCTGGCTTATTATATAATATTTCTTCCCTTATAATGGTTACAGCAAAAATTCAACTACTGTTAATTAAAAATTAAAAACAACACTATACAGTAAAGTGCCAGTTTATTTTATAAATACAAAATAATAATACTCAAAAACCATGAAAGTGCGAGATGCTTTTGTAAAATAATGTAGTGGTTTACTAGTCATCAATCACTGAAATAAATACTTTTCATCTCCAGAAGTATGGTATTATTCCAGAGATATGACTGTGTATATTTTTGTAAGAGAAAACAAGTATTTAATAAAAACACATATGCACAGTAAAGTTTTCTATGTATGTTTTTTCATTTAAAAATTATGAATATATAGTCTAGTGTGGTGTAACACAAAATCAATTTAAACTAGTTTTCTCTGAACAAGTGAGGGAAAAAAGTGCACTGAATGCCAATTCATACAAACTTTAGTTCTTATTATTCATTAAGCCATGAATAACTACAACAATCCTAATGGAATAATAATGCATTAATAATTATTTAGTGATTAGAATCAAGCTAACTATTTAGAATGTGGACAGTTCTAAATAAAGTTTAAAAAAAATAACTATCTCAAAAAGCTATTCTATATCACAAGTTGTAGAGATTGCTACCAATACAGATGATTTTTTTAAAGTATTCAATAAATTGAGAGATGATATTACTAAGGATAGCTACTAGTCATGCAAACTATGTATTACATCTTGTATGATAGCCAACTAAGGAGAAACAAAGGCAGAAAGTAAATACCATATCCTTTACATGGGATCCCCATAAATTAACTAGTATTATTGAATTTATAAGACGTACGTATGATGTGTTATACAATGCCAGACAGAGGTGGATTTCAGCAAGTTGTGTCAAATGTAGAATAAGAACACGGACACCAAAGAGCTGGGATTAATGGGTCACTTTCTTAAAGTTAAATCAACTTTAACTGATTATCAACCAATAACCAGGACCTGCAGAGGCCATAAGAAAAGCAGGGTGGAAATTCCTAACAGTAATCTTCCTGGGCAAGTATGAACATAGCTCCTTGCTGAGCAAAGTGAAGGTACCACACCTTCACCTTGTTCCAGGCCATGCCCATAAAGCGTGGGGGGGGCTCATCGTCCAATCCCCATCTAGGTATTGGATTAGGTGAGGCCAAGGGCACCCCCTCTCCAATTGTCCAGGTTGGGCAGACCCTGAGTTCCTGGCGAGGGGCAGTCCATCATTTCCCAAAAGATGCCCTAAAGGAGAACATGCAGTAGCTACTGCTGCCCCTTTCCGCCCCTTACCTGCCAACCTTACTAACCAAAGAGATAAGCCAATTATACTAAATTAAACTAAATTGTGCCACACACCCTAACCAGTACATCCTCACACCCCAGTGTGGAATAGGTGAAAAAACTGATGCAACTAAAATGTTGAGACCACGAAAAGTTCCTATTCTGCCCCCGAGGGCGACCCCTGCGGGACACATTGCAAGATAGCTTCTTCTGGCAGCTGGAGACAGGAGGAAGGCCCGGGGCGCAACCATATTTGTACGGCTTGCTTGGCCCGCCCCTGGCTCCCACAATGCTGTGTGCTGCTGGAGCAGGGCCAGAAATGGCGCTCTCACTAAATAATGCGAGATTGCCATCACCAAACCAGCGTTTGTGCTGGGGCCGCATTCCCCTGACCCCCACGCAACTTTTGGAAGGCCAATGAATTGGCCAACCATGCAATTCTGAACAGTTCTAGAGAATCAGTCAAAAGCAGCTATAAGCAAACAATTAGGAGCCAGACAGAAGTGGGTTTCAGCAGGTTTTGATCAGTTCTGTAGAAACGGTAGCAAAAATTTTGAGTAATTCAGAAAACTGGTAGCAGAAATTTTGAGTAGTTCAGAAAACTGGTAAGTACCACCTCTGATTTGTCCCACCCCCATCTATTCTCTGTCTCCCGAGCCCCAGCTGATCTGGAGGGAAGGGGGATTTTACAGTAACTTCTCCCTGGAGAGAGAGCCACAGCCACCAAGCCATGCCCACAGAACCAGTAGTAAAACAAATTTGAATCCCGCCACTGGAATCAGGGTAGAGGGGAAAATAAGATATTTTATCACCATGGGTATTACTGAAATCTGCTCTAGTAGCTGCCTTTCAATACTCAACTTCTTTTCTCCACCATTCCTTCATGGCAACTTATACATTGACTCCTTGGGATGCAGCTAACCTCTGTTTGAGAGAACTGTATACACCGCTGGCAAAGAAACATGAAATATGCTATTTATGCCATTATAATGTGCAGTGCATGGAAAAATCAGAGAACTAACATTGGCAATTACAGTCCAGGCTGCATCCTGATCTTTGTTCAACAGATCAGTGTTTTAGTGATCGTTGTAGTGGTATATGAAAATTGCATCATTAACAGGTATCAGATGCTGGTCAATGTTGTTTGAGCCAGAAGCTAAGTAAGCCTGATTAGAATGTGGAGGGAAGACTTTCAGGGAGAACCAGGGCTTTAATGCCCTTGGAAAAAGGCAATGGCAAACCATGTCTGTGATGCTGCCAGAAAACCTGCACAGATATATGAAAGTGAGTCCAAAAAACACCCAGGCCAATGTAGCAAAAGTAAAGAAACAAGAGAAGGACAATCTCCTCGTTGTTATTTCTATTGGAGCCTACTGGGTCCTATCTCTATATCTCACTTGTGCAAGGTATTAATTCTCAGCAAGTGATCCAGGAATAGAGTACAGGCTCAAGTTAACACTGTCAGCATTAGCAGATGTTGCACCTCTTCCAACTCCAACAACAAATTCTCAGATCCGTCAGTTGCTAAGTATTGTAGGAGGGTACTCAAAAGAGATTCTAGTTGGCTCTGTTCCTGGGAGCTAAGGACATCCATTTAGCAATTCTTAAGAGCAATCAAACATTTTGATGAACACAAATTTCTCAACCAGCAGCCCTTTTCTTCCTCTTTAACTTCCTTTTCTTCTTCCTTTTAAATTTACTTCCTTTTCTTCTTCCTTTTAAATTTACTTCCTTTTCTCCTTCCTGCCCCTTCCTGCATTGTTCTTTTATGTTCCCTATCAATTTAAAAACAAACAAAAGCATAGAGATTGGGTCAAAATTTTATGAATGAACATATGGGAAAACAGGGTATTTTTGCACCCTATGTTTTTGAAATGGATGTTTTTAATACTTGACAATTTTTTATTTTGCAAGGAATCTTATTGAAGGCTGCATTGTTTTTTCCCCTTAAATTCAACTGTCCTCTAGCATTTCATTCGAATGAATACTTGTCTACAGTAAGCTGAGAAGAACTTTTAAAAAATTATCAACCATTCTACTTTGAAAAAAATTCTACGCAGCTCAATATGGAGGGAACATAACAGCTTAGGGAATTTTCCAGTTTATTTTAAACTTTGAGTGATAACATAATACCAGATAAAATAAGATCTTAAATGAAGTCTTAGGACTCTGTTTTTGTATTTTGGCCTCTCTTGAGAGTATAGTAATTGATTTTAAGCCACCACTCTTTTAGTATGCAAACCATTATTATGAGGAATTATATGTCTTGTTTTTTAGTTCCTGAATTTACAATGCAATGCTAAATATGTCTACTTCAAAATTAACCTCACAAGAGTTCAAAGGGACTTACTTCCAAGTAAATGAGCAAAGAATTATAGCTTACTTAGAAATCATTGCTGCAATTACAGTACTGCTGACCATAGTAGATTTATCATAATAGGAACCTTTGGAGATTGGCAGTCTAGAGTTGAAAAGCTTTTTAAATGCTAGAGAAAAGCAACATATTTCCTCATGTGGATGATATTTCTCTTTTATTGATCAAAAGTCCTAAACTAATTCATCCATATTTTTTCAGCATCATAATACTAAAGTATCCCAGAAAAAGCAATGTAGCTTGAAACATCAACATACATTAGAGTCCCAGCCATAGGTTAGCATTTCTAACTACAATTCAACCTTTCTTTTCTTTCAATGTTTTTTACCATTTCACCATTCTTTGCTGAGATTTACCAATCAACTTTAGCTTTTGTAGTTGAGGATCAATAGTTTGAACATATGTGTATTGCGCAGAAGATGAATTAAGTAAGTACCTTGGATAGCTCCACCTCTGTACATGGGTCAAATTAAAAATTAGTATGGCTATATTTTGAGAAATTAGTATGGCTATATTTTCTTAAAATTTGTTGTAAGTTGCAAAGTCATGTTGTAAGTTGCAAAGTCATGTCCGACCCATCACAATCCTATGGACAACCTTCCTCCAGGCCTTCTGTCGTCTACCATTCTCCTGAGTCCATTTAAGTTCACACCAACTGCTTCAGTGACTCCATCCAGCCACTTCATTATTTGTTGTACCCTTCTTTTGCCCTCAGTCTTTCCCAGCATTAGTCTCTTCTCCAGTGAGTCTTTCTTTTCCTTCTTATTAGGTGGCCAAAGTATCTGAGTTTCATCTTCAGCATCTGGCCTTCTAAAGAGCAATCAGACCTTGATCTCCTGATCTCCTCTAGGACTGACCTGTTTGATTGTCTTGCAGGTCCAAGGCACACAGGAGTCTTCTCCAGCACCATAGTTCAAAGGCTTCAATTCTTTGGCACTCAGACTTTCTTATGGTCCAACTTTCTCAGCCATACATTGCAACTGGGAAAACCATAACCTTGACTATACACACTTTTGTTGGCAGGATGATGCCTCTGCTTTGTAGTATGTTGTCTAGATCTGCCATAGATTTGTCAAAAAAAGAAATTTTGCTTTCTTGCATTTTCTTTTCTTTGGGATGCTTTTAGTTTCTACCTCTTGTACAATGTTGCAAACCTCCATCCATAGTTCTTCAGGTAATCTGTCTATCAGATCTGATTCCTTAAATCTATTTGACACCCTTACTGTATATTCATTAGGGATATGACTTAGTTCCTACCTAAGTGGCCTAGTGTTTTCCCCTACTTTCTTCAGTTTAAGACTAAATTTGGCAATGAAAAGCTCATGAACTGAGCCACAACCAGCTCCTGCTCTTCTTTTACTTCTCCATCTCTGGGTATGAGCATATAGTCAATCTGATTTCTATGTTGACTGTCTCATGTTGTCCCTGTGTAGAGTCATATCTTGGTTGTTGTAAAAGAGTGTTTGCTATGACTATCATATTCTCTTGACAAAATTCTACCAATCTGTGCCCTGCTTCATTTTGTACTCCAAGGCCAGAGTTGCTGGTTATTCCGGTTATCATTTGGCTTCCTACTTTAGCATTCCATTCCAATTAACACATTGCCTAAGTGTTGTCAATGCTTTGCAATATTCATATTATGTTCTTTTTCTTTAGAAAAAAATTCTTCCCAGTAAATCCACCATTACCTTTAGTAACAATAAATGACACCATAAATTATGAACTAAAGCTCAAACAAAAACAAAGCCCATTCAAATAAATATCTCTGTAAGAAATATAAAGTGTTCAAAAGAAGAAGAAAGCTTGTGCTTATTAAATGATGTCCCTACTGTTCCTTCTGCTCAAAATTCTCTATATGGCTTGCAGGGGATTTCAAGCAGTTCGTCTTCCCTAGTAGTAAGGCCACAGATTGAACCTGGGACTTTTTCATACAAAGCTCACTGTATTCTTTACCACTGAGTTATTTCTTGAGTACCTTGGCCTCTGCAGAATTATTGAAAATCCAGGGTTTTCTTTCCAGGCAGATAAAGAAAGAAACAATAGGATAGTGTGTATGTTGCCTGGGTGAGGGTGAGTGCAAAACAATAAACAATGCTGAGGAGAAACTCAGGAGGAGAATTTTCCGTCTATCAAACAGATACACATACACACACAGAGAGAGAGAGAGAGAGAGACACACACACACACAGAGAGAGAGAGAGAGAGAGAGAGAGAGAGAGAGAGAATATTTTTCTACAAGAAAAATGCAACTTACTTAATGGGTTCAATGAAACAAGGTTTTTGTATATGCTCTTTGTTCTTAAGTAATTTATAAAATGTATTATTCAATTTTTTAAAAGTGAAAATCATTTCCAAAGCATCAATACTGATAATTTATTTCAGAAATCATATTTTTGATATCAATTTTCTAAGTAAATAATCCATTCCACCCATTTCCTTAAAAAAAAAAAATTAAAGGTCATATGGTATAAGTGAAAGAGTTAATTCCAATTTGGGGGGGAGAGGTTTTCTGAAAACTACGTATCCCAAATTCTGCATCCAGTTGTGAAATAGAAAAATATTTGCAATATAATAAAAGGCACAACCAAAAATGCAAAATTTGAATCCCTGAAAGCAAATGCTTATATTTCTATGAATGCCTTATTTATTTATTTATTTATTTATTTATTTATTTATTTATTTATTTATTTATTTATTTATTTATTTATTTATTTATTTATTTATTTATTTATTTATTATTATTTATTATACTTATAAAAAGACCCTATGGCAAAATGGAAAACATTCCTTTAAAAACTCCTAAGGGAAAATTTTTCTAGAGACTTTGAAATCCTTACTATTTCTGGTTGCTTTAGAGATTTGTAACATCAGCTCTCCATGGCTGTCTCTGAGCAAGGTGAAAAAAGAAAAGAAAAGAAAAGAAAAATATCCCCTAGATGTATTTCTTAGATTTTCTATTATGCTTCACAGGCTTCTTATGGGCTCAATAGTATTGTGGAAACCAAGAGGGATTTTTCTTATTATCTTTCTTATTTTGATTTTTGTTTTCTCATTCCACCAAAATGCAGGGAGGGAACACACTTTCAGGAGCTGGGGTGGCCATTAGCAATTTAAACTTATATAGTGCTGACAGAATGGAAAGAGAATTAATTAATATACATTAAAGTAATGGAATTACCTATGGAAATCCATTTCACTGCTCGGAGTTTCTCAGATAAACAGCATACTAGAATCTTACAGCCAAAGGACTGGCTGTTTAATAAAAATCAACACATATCGTGAATTCAGAAAATGTCTCCTGTGGAGAGAAGTGCTCTTTCTATCAGCAGGAGGCTTTTGATGCACAGGAGATTTTCCTCTAGCTGAAAGAGGGAGGTGGTGATCTTTATCAATTCCTACTTCCCCCGCAGTTCCCTATCTCCCACCCAAGATCTCTTCCAAAGAACCGGGGGAATCTTCTAGAGCAACAGATGAATTGTAAAGCAAGGCAGAATCAGCAAAAAAGAATGCCTTTTGTTTTCTCCCCATGTGCTCATGCTGAACAGAACTTGAAACATGCGCTCAGTGGCAGATTAAAACTATGGATTTGGACCATAACATTTAACTTCCTTCCCTGTTAAATAACCAGTCACAAAGCTACAATGGCAGCAGAAGCCAAACCCACATGTTGTTGTTATTGGTGGTATTTCTGTTGTTATTATTATTATTAATTTGTCAAAACATGTACAAAATAGCAAGTATTGGTATAAACATGAACATAAGCAAAGTAGGTACAGGTAACTAGGACAATAGAACAGTAAGACAAGCACTATGGTGGACTTATACATGCCCCTTACAGACCTCTTAGGAATGGGGTCAGGTTGATCATAGACAATCTTAATGTTTTTGAGATTTGGGGAAGAAACCACAGAGTCAGGTAGTGCATTCCAGGCATATATCACCCTGTTGCTGAAGTTGTATTTTCTGCAATCGAGTTTGGAATGATTTACATTGAGTTTGAATCTGTTGTGCGCTCGAGTATTGTTGTGGTTGAAGCTGAAGTATTCATTGACAGATAAGGCATTGTGATAGATGATTTTATGAACTACATTTAGATCAGATCAAAGGCGACATAGCTCTAAACCATCTAAGCCCAAATAGAATAAGTTACTCTACTGCAAGCAGAGGAGTGGAGAACTCTTCTTGTAAAATATTTCTGGACTCTCTCGATAATGTCTGAAATGCAGTGCACGTTCCATACAGGGAAGCTGTATTTGAGGATTGGTCAAGCAAATGTTTTGTATACTTTGGTTAGCAATGTAATATTGCTAGAGAACAAGATGTGCAAGATTACATTTACAACTCTTGGTGCCTTTTTGGCAATGTTGTTACAGTGGGCTCTGGCACTTAGTTCATTAGATATAAGTACTCCGAGGTCCTTGACAGAGTGAGGGTTATCTACAAAGTCGTGTCCTCCAAGCTTATATTTTGTGCTCTGATTCTTTTTGTCAATGTGTAAGACAGAACATTTGTTGGTTAAGATTTGAAGTTGCCAGTTGTTTCCTAACATGTTGAATTTACATTTTAGCCATTCAATTTTTTGATTCATTCATAATTTGAGCTGTCACTTTGTATATTTTTTTGAAAAAAAATATGAATTAGGAAAGAAACAATCTTGGACACCTAAGTAGTTAATATTAATTGGCAATTTGACAAGTAGAATGCATTTCTGTTGATTTAGCTATACCCTTCCCTATTATTTTTAGTTAATGATTTTAAATATTTAAAAGACTGTCCTCACAATCTGACACTCTGGTGGCAAGAAAGGCAGAATATAAAAACAATAAAAACAATACAAAACCCAAATACAATTCAGTATATACAAATATGAAATTGTCAATTGTATTAGGATAAAAATATGAACAGCTTCCAATAATTTTAAAATATTTTAAAAATATTTTTCATTTCCCCCCTGGTCTTTTCCATTAAGGAGCTGGTGTGTCCCAGCTCTGTTTATTTTTTTCAGTATCATATTCTCAACAGGGGGAAAAATATCTACCTTAGGCTCCTGAGAAGCAGGAACCTGCCACCAAAAGAATACATAGAAATCAGAATCTAAGGGGGGTAACGGGGTGGGATCAATTGACACCTGTCCATCTGACAAAATTACATTGTTGGAAGAATGGAATTCCTCTCTCCTCTCCTTTGTGTTATCAAAAAACACTCTAACATTTGGAGGAATCAATGAAATATTAAACAGACAAGATGTTGGTTTATACACTGATCAAAAAAATAAAGTGTCAAAAAACACTTAAACAACACAATATAGCTCCAAGTAAATCAAACTTCTGTAAAATCAAACTGTTGACTTAGGAAGCAACACTGATTGACAATCAATTTCACATGCTGTTGTGCACATTCAACTTTGTATTCAATGAGAATATTTCATTCATTCAGATCTAGGATGTGTTATTTGAATGTTCCCTTTATTATTATTATTTTTGAGCAGTATATAATATTAACTATCAATACAACCCAATTTTGATGGCACTGTCTAATTATGAAGCTCATCAACTGATATGTAGCATCCCCTCCCTTAGCACTTTCTGCACACAACACTTTATTGCTGTATTTAGCTATTGGGTAGTGCCTGTGACATCTTAGTGATGTATGGTATAAATTACACCACAACTCTGTTGAAGAAAATAAAAATAAAAAATAAATAAAAATAGTGGAAGGCTAACTAATTGCTACATCAACACTGTCAACATTTTGACAACATTTTTAATGTTTTAATAACATAGTATATCACATTTCCTTTTTTTGGGGGGTGAATAAAATGTTCTTTTGCCATCACAATATAATTCATCTTGCAGCAGGTTTTCTGTTTCTTCAACATATTTCTAGCATAAGAGTAAGGTTGAGGTGGCTTTCATTGTCCCCGAAGAAGTCCTCAAAAATAGATTTAGATATCAATATATTATTGATATGTATTCAACACATGCACCATTGTGGAAGGCTTAAATTCCAAGCAAAAAAGATTTGTGGCAAAGCATATGACCTTCTCCCCACTGCAATGGCCATCCCCTAATTAGGCAATGCATCTGATAGTCATTAACAGGAATGAGATAATGAATCACTTTCTCTCTTCTTTGTTAATTTGCTGTAACCAAGCGGCTAATGGATGTCAGAGCTGAGTGATTGCACTGATTATGGTGATTTATAGTTGCAACAAAACAATTTAAAACCATTCTGATTATTCATGTTAAAGATACTGTATGTTTTGTTTACTAAATATTTTACATCCCTTTCCCTGCCCCTTCTAGATTTCCACCCGGAGAAGTTTGTCTAAAAGATGGTAAAAAGTTTCTGTCTTTTAGAATGGATATTGTTTCAGAAAGACACATTTTATTTTGTTTGTAAAATTTTTACCCAGTAGAAATGAAAAGCCTTAGGGTGGAAAGAAAACTTCAGTGATGCCTAGTTCAAAAGGAGGCTGGAATAAGAGGAAATAAGACAAACTTCAAGCCACTTACCTTGGGGCTCTCAGTCCCTTCCTCATCCGTTGCAGACACATCAGTAGCCAGTATCTCTGCTTTGATGATACGCAGAGCCCTAAGAATCCAGCTGTGTTGTCTTTTGATTTGTTTCTGTAGCTCCTTCCACTGACTTGCAATCATCTGCAGCATGTCCTTCAGTCCTTCTCCAAAAAAAAAAACCCGGAAAGAAAGAAAGAAATTAAGTCATACATTCAACGTTATCATTTGAAGAACCTCATTTGTTAAAGGCAAGGTTTCTTAGGGGAAATAAAAAAATCCTTTTGTCTTAAATATTCTGGCATTCTTTACAGAGACCCGAAATCAGGAATTCTAACAAATTGGCACGGCAAACAATGAGATAGGATCAAGACATGACATAGTAACAGCAGTGACTAAAGTCGGCAAAGGAAAATAATATTTAATCTCAGATTCATATGGAACAGTAGGGGAAAAAATCATATTGTCTGCTGTTTACAGATATTAAATAGCAGATATTTGTTGTCGCTCATCTTTAAGGACAAATAATTACTTATATGGTCTGTTTATGACACTGTGATTTAAGTTTTACAAACTTATGCAGGTCCACTGGACGTGGACGATGGTGCTATTTAGGTACCAGATAGCCAGGTTAATAAGTTACAAAATATAAATGAAACACAGAAAAATCTCCCAAATCCTTCGTTTTATTGAGATGGAAAAACAAAAGAAAAATTCACCCAAAATAATGTTAGCAATTTTTAGCAATACAGTGTGTTTTGATTAAATCCAGACCATGAAAACCTATGACAAGAAATTCCTGACTTATCCAGCCTTATATTAAAAATTGCATGCACAGTATTATCATTTCCAATATTTCTTAAAACATACTGTAAAATTGTAGTAAGAATTAGTTTAAATAGCAAAGGAGCTTCATCAGTGCAATTATTCATGCTAGCTATGTAAAAATATGTGTATGTATAGTATAAAATTCTAATTTATCATCTTAATGACATTTCGGTAGCACTTACATCAAAGAACATGTCAACATGAAGTTTTCAGTGATGTAATTTCAATTGAAAGTCAGCTCAACAGCAAGACCAAAATAAAATGAACAGACTATTTGCTAGCAGTATTTCATTTTATAAGTATCACAGCATTGTATGCAGCATATGAAACATTTATAAATCTGGAAGGTCAAAGTGATAATGTAAATATTAATAATACATAAGGAAGCGAATATATGCAGTAATTTACAGCAATGCTTCTTTATTCTTTAATAGTCTGGAGACATAAAGTCTTGCAATATTTCAGAAGAATCTACCTGATTTGTGAGATACTATAAGATCGAGAAGTTGACATCCTTCTTCTGTAACAGCTTCCTTTAATGCACAGTGGCTGTCTACATTCAGTTTAAAACTCTGCAAAAAGAAAGGGAGATATTTTCATATTTAAGTATCAAATGGTATGGATACATTTTTAATATAAAGCAGGTGGGCTGAAATATTTGCTACTGTTATCAAGAAGCACCATGCTATATATCCAATAGCCAAATTAATTTTCAATACTAAAAGCTATTGATATTTTGGAATTGAATTGAAAATGTTTCCATTAAGTTACTGAAGTGCATCTGGTTGAAACAGCTGACAAATCTAGAAATTCATTAGCTTTTATGAAAAACCAGAGCCCTAGGCTACTTCTGGAATAATAGTATCCTATAAAATACACTGTTGCAGCTATCTTTTTCAGATGTATTTCAAATACTGGTGAAAGAATAATTTAAATAAATGCATGCAGTACCGTATACATTGAAATTTATTAATATAAATGTATTAATATATAAATGAAATAAATCAATGTAATTAATCTGCTGCAACTTCTTTTTCTTCATACTATAATTGTTGATTTGTGTTAAGATCTTCACTGTGTTTACTTATAAAGTAACTAAGATTGCTCTTTTGCAAAAGCAGACTGCAACTATTGGATTTATTCTGGGAAGTACTAAATTACTGGTACATTTTTATAATCACTCATATAATCACAGAATGAACTGCAAAAATTCTGTGCAAATATGTACTTACAAAGTCTAAATTTAATCTCTGCAGGTAAGACCTTTTACTTTTATTTGATTTTGATTTTTTTAAATTACAAACATAATACAATTTACTTGTTTTTATAAATTTATAGTACTCAGACAAAGGGAGAATGTAGACCCCTATTTCTTCATCTACTTAGCTTTCCTTACAATCTGTTAAAATGTTAAGCCTAACAACACTGCTCTCTGAAGCCACTTATGATTACAAATGTACTTCAAGCAATTTCATTTTATTTCTGATTACTCTGCCCATATCTTCAGGAACACCCCCTTTCTTGTGCTATAAACTGAGAAATCTAAAGCGTTCAGGATTCATTTCTTGATTCTAAGGAACAAATCTAAATATGCTATTAAAACTTGGACAGAAAAAGAGTAGAAGTCGGTCCTAGATCTCTGATTTCAATTACCACCAATCAATAATTAACTGCATCTTTAAAGGGGCTATGGTATCATTCTGTATCCTTGTTGAGAAACCTTTCCAAAAGATGATTTCCAATCGGTAACCAATATGCTGTAATTAATGTATATAGTAATGAATTTTGTGAATAGTCAAATAAGTTGAAAAGAAAAATATGTCAATACATACAAGAGCCATATGTCAACAGCTGCAAATTTTCTAGGAAATTAGATGGAACAGAATGGTACATGACTATATTTGTCAGTTACAAATGGTTCCACTGAATCTCACCTTCTGAATTCATCCATGGCATTTGAGATAGTAAAGTCTACCTTTAAAATATATAATGTAGGGGAAAGGTCCTGGAGTTGTATCTTTATAATGTGCCATTATGAAATGTATAATTTTAATTGTAATTTACAGTCCCTTTAACCTGAATTGCCCTATAATTGCCCTTTCTCACAGCTCTCTATATTCCATGATTTAGTTCTTTATATTCCAGATCAGTTCTTTTATTGTTTCCCCTACCACCTCCTGTTTGTATATGAGGAAGCCAAAACTAATGGTTTAGTGCTTGATACTGGTAAATCAGACAATTAAGGATATTTCCTATGATGGTCTACTTCCTGTCAAATCTATTTTTTGCACATTTCCAATAGTGTCTTAATTGCTTTTAATTATTATCCACTTATCAATTTATGCCACCCAATTACTCTGTACAACTCACAGTATAAAAAAAAGTAAAATAAAATAAAATAATAAAACAACATTAAAGTAAGCAATAAACAGGAATTAAGAAAACAGTAGCTTGGGCAACTCACATCCAAACATAAACAACACTTGTCAAAACTCTTGAGCAAGAGAATTCCATATACCCTACAACAAAGCCTTGGAGAAGCCACTATGGCCCTCCATGATGCCATCAAAATGGGAGCTATCCAGATTTCAGGGAGGGCCTTATTCCAGAGGACAGGCAGTACGTTAGAGAAGGTGCATTTAAAGGTGTGCATTCCAAAAGATGACATGGTTTAATCTGGGCGACCCAGAGTGTGCCGATTCTGTCCATCATTTAGGCAGAAACCACAAGAAGTAAGTGATTCCTCATATAATGAGGCTTCATGCCATAGACCCTATATTATATTATTATACTATATTATATTTCCATAGACAGTGTATTGCTAATTATCACAACAAAGGTGATAATTAGCAAATAAAAAGGAGGTCATCCACCTTATCTGGTTATAATTTGACTTAAAGTAGGTCTTATATACAAACTATTAAGAAAGTTTCGATACTTCCACAAATAGTGCAGTTGCACTTCACTTCATTCTCAATGGGATTTTTAGGAACCCAGCCATTATTATGAAGTCACATCAGTCTTCCTCCACAAAGGAAGGCAGGATTTAATTTAGAACTATTATTACACTCATAGTTGTCATAATGAACTAAAAATAATCATAATATATTTGAGTTAACTATTGATTGTACCATAAAGAAGAACTATAAGCTTAAATGTGGAGGTAATAAATGTAAGACAAAATAAAGTTAGAAGATGTTACGTTTAGATCGAGAATCAGTTTGGTTAAAACTCTTGGCTAGAACCTATGGAGTATAAATTCTAATCCAGCCTTGAGAATGAAGCCAATTATATAAATTGAGGAGAATCACCATCTTTCAGTTTTAGGAAGAAAGCAATAGCAATCTATTTCTGGAAAATCTTGCCAAGAAAATTACAAGTCCATCTATTCACCAGGACACCAGTTATAAATTGCAGATATTACCAATACTGGTGGTTGTCTCTCAGTTGCCACATTGATTCGTCATTGAGTAAACTATGCAGTATGATTGTTACCATTGTTGGTATGCCATGAGCTCCACATTTAAAGATGACTGAGTAAATAGTTCTGTGATAGAAAATGACCACATTGGTGGCACTTTATGAGAATTTCATAACAGGTAATTTGTGTTTTGTAGAAACCACATTATGATTTAATTTAGATCATCATAACATGAATGCATGCATGCATAAATACATCATATTTGTATCCCAGTTCTGTTTTGTAATGGTTTAAGGCATAGCCATTAAAATGTTTCCATGTAAAATGACATGAACGTACAAGAGAGAAAGTTCATTCAGAAATGTCATCTTCACATAGCTTAATAAAAAAAGTGACTTGATGTATTATAGACATTGCCTCTGAATTAACTGCCCAATAATTCTCAAGTTGTTTCTCACAGCATTGTTCAGCTAAATGAAATATTAGAGGATATCTATCTCTGTTCAACACAGGCCTACAATGCTGGAGGAGGAGGAAGACTTTCTTTGCAGAGCTTCATGAACAGGTAAGATGAATTTTATGGAAGACTATTAGTAAGTACTTTATGTATTCCTACGTGTGCCATATATTTTCTCTTAGCTCAACTGAAGGAACTAATAAATGAGAAGAAAGATATAAGAGGAAATTAGTTTTTTTACTGTTTGATACATAAGAATAACAAAAGAGCTGTACTACATATCCTACTATTAATAGTTCTTAGGTGTTAAATATAGAGACATTTTCTTTAAAAATACAGATCCAAAAGCTGATCCTTAAATTTGTACAATACTATGTTTGTATTTTGTAATATTGAATTTCTCACACAGAATGAAATCTTGATTTTCTCTATTTTAAGAATGTAAGCCTTTTGCTTTTATAAATCAAGTTATGCAATATATTTAAATAATTTTAATACTATTAAGCAAATCAATCTGAAACCTAGATGAAAATTATCCCAAGCCAAAAATATAAACTAGATCAAGCATTCCCAAATAAGGGGAAAACCTGGAGTCTTAGTGCAGCTACTTTTCTTAAAACATTACTTTCCATGAAATCTTTTTTTTTAGACTTCCTTTCATAGATGAAAGCTTGAACAAGCTCTGACAATATTTAATTTACTGTTTACTTAAAACAGGCTTGTTTTGAATAGTTTGTAATCATGCACTTCACAAGAGATGTACATGAAGGCGCCTCATATAGCAAAGAAAACCTAAAGGACCCCAGAGGAGTTTGGGTAATTTCATATAATTGAAGCAGAGCATTGATGCAGCTGGATGTGATGCTGCCTCAAGATGATGTAGATGTGTTTGATAGGAAAATTGGGAAAGATGAGATATTCTTCTTCATTAGAAAAAATAGACTTGCTGCCCTAGAAAAGATTCACTTAACATAACATATCAAGTACACAATGCAGCTTGATTTACAGGTGCACCTATTAACCAGTAATAATGTTGACTGAAGAAATAAAATATGATGAATAAAGATGGGCCAAAACTCTGGGGCTTGATTTGCAATTTTACAGTTGCACAAAATTCAGTCTAATTTGCTGCAAAGCACATATAGCAAACTCTAGCAATAGATTAACCAATAACACATGGTCTTAAGGGGGAAACTATTTTCACAACCTGCAAGTGTCACAGCAAACAAGAGCAAAATAGATGATAGCTGTTTGCTATATTATTTTCCGTCAGGTATGTGTCTTTTTCTTCTTTAGTCATCAAAGCTGAGTTTATCACTTTCCAGAGAAAACTACCCAGACTGAGCAGTGTTAGTATGTAGGAAACATCAACAGAATGGCTAATGTATAGCAGTTCTCCTTCTAGCCTTACTTTACACAACTGGTTCACAGCTCTGAAACATAATAAGGGACTAAGTGCATAAATAATTTGACTGCCACCGCATAGTTCTTCTTACATCCTTATAGTTGGTCCAAAGATAACAATTATCTTTCATAAGGACTAAACTATGACATCATTTGAAACTGCTGTTGTAAATTTTCTATTGTCATAACTTCTTTCAGTGTTACAAAACAAGGCAATAGTCATCAGGTGGACATTAAGGATGAGGTTCTGTGGAGGACATGTGCATGGTTTTCTGTGTCTTATCAGCTTTTAAAAGATGGTCCAAATGTCCAATAAATTAGCTGAATATCCATCCTCAGCAATTTAATAGAAAACATTGCTAAGGATAGAGGATCATCAATGGGTGCATCCATGTAGCAGTCTTAAGCTGATTGTCTCCTGTGCTGACCTAGCTAAGAATGAAACTGATATATTCCTGTTTAGCTTTTGATCCACTTCTTAGTTTTGGCAATGATGCTGGTCATATACAGTTACCATTGAACCTGGTTGGAAGATTCCTCCTGCTTCTTTCCCATTCTTAGCTATATTGGTGGGGGGAGAGTACCAATTATATTCCTTTGTATGAATGGGTCTTTCTATGGACACATACAGAAGTTTCCATTTATAGCCCTTGTCTGTGAGCCATTGTCTTCTTTTGAATAGAGATTTGCCAATTGTATATAAAATGGTAGATAGTTTCATTTTTCTTGTTGTCATTTGAATCCAAAGGAGAAATTCATGGAATTCTTGTCAATTTTTATGCAGCATTTGGGAGTTTCACAATTTCACTGTGAACTGAAAGGCTATTTTATCTTTCCACTGCTCCATTGCAGGGGTGCATTCCTCCCAGTTCAGATCAGTTTGCCCAAACTGGTAGCGACCCATTGGCGATGTCACAATGACGTCTCTGAACCGGATTTGTCAGTGCTGGTCTGTCTTTTTTTTTTTGAATTTTTTAAATTTATTTTTCTCCCCCCCACCCTGCCCACTCACTCACTCCTTACCACCTAATCTGCCTTTCCAGTTCCTACATAGTGCCTGCCCTGTGGCCCAACTGAGCTGCCACCTCCTGCCTACAGGTAAGTCATGGTCATGATAGACCCCCATATCTGGAGCTTGCCACAGCACCCCCCCCCATCCCCACTGGGCTTGTGACCTTACCTTCCTCCTAAGGCTGGTGGCGGAGGGGAAGGCATGCCAGCGCCCATAAGGAACCAATGCTTGGAGCAGTTTTGGAGCTTTTTAAGGAGGAGGACCACGACTCCAGCCATGTGTCTTCAAGCCTGGGCTATTGCAATAGCTTTTCACTTCAAGCAGCCTCGACTTGAAAACACATGGCTGGAGCCGTGGTCCTCCTCCTTAAAAAGCTCCAAAACTGCTCCAAGCATCAGTATCTCATGGAGGTTGAAAGTACTGATCTTCAATTTGGCTGTTTCTCTGTGCCTGACTTTCCGGATGGGTCTGTGCTTCAAAAGACTCTCTCTCTCTCTCCCAGCGACAGAGAAGGGGAAAGAAAACAGGTCACCAGAAAATATGTGGAGGGCTCCAACCTGTGCTTTCCAGGTCAGTGGCCAGGTTGTATTGCCTTAAGGGTTCAGAGCTATATGAAATCTGGTTTCCTTTAATTCTTTGGGTGATTACAAAACGTAATAAGGATAACAGATAAAGGAATCCTCATAAGGAGAACTAGGATCATGACCACTTAGCCACACCCACCAGTCACATGACCATAAAGCCATGACCATCATCACATGACCATCTAAGCACATCCACAAAATAAGCCATGCCTATAGATCTGGCAGTAAAAATATTCAGAACCCATCCTTTCTCCATTGGTAGGGTAGTTTCCAAAAAGAAACACAGAGAAAAGTTTGCTCTTTGACCAATCCTCTCTAACCTTTGTTTAGAGTCCAGTAGAATTTGTATAAATTGTTTTACATTTGGAAGAGCACAGTCAAGCCAGCAGCCCAAGACAAAATGGTTATAGGAGATGGTGATGAGTGGTAGCAAAGTGGAGACAGGCTCTATCCCAGAACATTAACTAATAAGAATGAGGAAATTTACCTATAATGAAATAGGTATAGTGCCTAAGTGCAGTAGGCAATCTGCACAAGTCTGCTTCTGCTGGGGGAGTTTGAAAAATACTTGCTTTGATATAAACAAACAAACAAACAAAATACGAGTGGAGGTTGGCTTCAGACCATGCTTGTGATGCACTGAGGACCCTGTCTTGTGTTCCTGTTCTTAAAAAATGAGAAGTAGTGATTTTAATGTCCAATGAGCAGACCTGAAATTATATTTTACTGCTGGGCAAGGCACCCTAGTCCAGTGATAGTGAACCTTTTTTTCCTCGGATGTCAAAAGAATGTACACGCACGCTTTCGCACAAGCACGAGTGCCCACATCCATAATTCAATGCCTGGGGAGGGCAAAAACAGTTTCCCCTGTCCCTCGAGGCCCCCTAGAGGCCAGAAACGGCCTGTTTTCCAACTTCTGCTGGGCCCAGTAGGTTCAAGGCTTCCCTGGAGCTGGGGGAGGGTAAAAGCACCCTCCTCCATTCCCCAGGAGGCTCTCTGGAAGCCAAAAACACCATCCCAGAGCCTCTGTGTGAGCCAAAAATCAGCTGGCTGGCACACACATGTACATTGGAGCTGAGCTAGGGCAACGGCTCGTGTACCAGCAGATATGGCTCCGCGTGCCACCTGTAATACAGGTGCCATAGGTTCGCCATCACTGCCCTAGTCTTTTAACATAAAACTGTGGAATTCTCATGGGTTATATACAGTATTTCTACCAATGCTTTTAAGTTTCTTTAAAATGACATAATGCTAGACTGGCAGTGTAATGGCTAAGATTATGTAATTCCAAATTGTCCCAGAATTTTAAAAAAGATAAAACTTGAAAAGAATCTCACCAAACCGGAAAAAATTGCCTTTATGTAAATTAATTAAATAATTTAGAAAGAGACAAAAACCTCAAATTATGAGATCTGAATATATAACAATTGGCCATTAAAAATAACCCATTGCATTATGGTAAAAAATGTCAACAAAATGGTGACTCAGTGTATAGCTGCTGTGAAAAAGGAATTAAATATATAAACTGTATAATGCCCTATTTTGTGTGAATTGTATATGATTTATAATTGTGCTGTATTCAGCTTTAGTTCTGTGGTTTGGAAAAGACATTGTAGAAGTGGGAAAGATATGAAAAAGACAAACAGTCATAAAATTGGAACAACTCTATAAGAAATGTTACATTGAAGGATAAAATAAGAAGGTGAAAATGCTTGACACGTAAAAATAAGACTGGTGAAAGTGGATATGAACAGGTTTTTCTCCCTAAAATGGAGTAATCCAGTCAACCTGAATAGCACGGATTCAGAAGATAAAAGAAAGGAAATCATTACAAGAAGATACAGCGATGCTTACTAGCTTGGACAGCTGCACAAAAGAATTATCATAGGGAATAAAACTAATCTATATATTATTTTCATTATCTGAGGTAATATTCTTCTGGGTAACAACTGCTGGAGATCATAAAGCCAGAAAATAGTCTTACAGTCATAACCTGCTTGTATGCTTCCTGGTGGTATCTTATCGGCCACTATGAGAATAGATGATGGATTAATTAACCTTTTGATCTTTCCAGCATGATCCACAAACAAGACTATTGTAGCCACCACTGAATATACTACTATTACATATGCATTTAATATTAGTGGTGAAGGTACATACATAAATATATTATTTTTATTATGCAAGCATAGACATACCATACTATTGTAATGAGTCTCTCCCAAACTAATGTTGAACAAAGTCCACGACGGGAAAAATTACACATCCCTTCCCTTTGTTCAGACAAGAAAAACTAGTGCAGGCATACTCAAAAGATTTTCTTTTGCAGCAGCATGAGTTCAGTCAAATATTTTATGTGAGGATCTATCCAAGGCTAACTATGAAGAGCTTTGTCATGTGTCTCACATAATGAGTTCAGGCACCTGCTCCTTCAAATACTCTATCAGGATAATTTTGACACTGCACTTCATGGGAATTTAATTTCATAGACTTCTGCTTAAATAGAGATTAGAGTTTCTGCCAAAACAATATCAATTGAAAAGATGACATTATAATTAATATAAAACAATGACTAGCTCTATCTTTCAACTACAAACAAGACACTATGTTAAAATTTTGCAATGTATATGTACCCACTGAGAAGCATGCCTAATTGAATTCTATCCTAAAGTGTGCAATTGTGTAGCATGCATAGTGAAATGTAAACGTTACTTATTTTAAGGAGAATGTTTATAGGATTGCAATTTGATTCCCCTAGCATATGTTAAAACTCAATTGCTTTGAGCATGGAACATCTGATATTGAAAACTAACCCACACCATTATCTGGAACTCAGATTTGGATCTCTACTCTTCATATATCCAGGGATGGGCTGCTAGCCGGAATGCTAAATTGGGCTCACCGCGGCGGCTCGTGAGTGATTTTGCTTCTGCACATTTGGAGATAGCAAAATCGCGCATGGAGCCGTAGGTGATCCCCTGTTTTGGCAAGGGTTTTTTTGCTTCTGTGCATGCTGAAACATGGGCGCACCTGTGGCTCCATGCACAATTTTGCTATCTCCACAAATGCAGAAGCAAAATCGCGCTGGCCCAGCAAGCACTCACAAACCATGGCGGTGAGCCCAATTTAGTGTTCCGGCTGGAGCCCACCCCTGTATATATCAATCTGTCTGGCCACATCCATCTGTCCATCCATCCATCCATCCATCCATCCATCCATCCATCCATCCACCCATCCATTCCTCTCATCATTTTTTTCAATGGATTCCAAATTTCTTCATGCAGTTATATTTTCATTCAAATATAATACTTATAATTCTTCCAGCATTATTTAGATTTTGAGGTAATGAGGCAATATTATAAACTTCACATTGTAATGGTGGGTCCACAATTGTAATGGTTGGGCCCACAATTAAAAATTGATTTTTAATAGGGGCAATTGGAACTTTGTTTAAACCAAGTTAAGGACCTTTAGGCTTCCTCCATATGAGTAGGAGTTCACTTTTTGAATAGTAAGAAGGGGCTGGGAGATCAGGATTTTAGAGATGCTTCGGTGGGGCATGGCCCAAAAAAGGTTGGGAACCACTGGCCTAAAGTCTCTGTGAGTGAATAAGTGGCTATATAAATTTTCTAAATAAAAATGTACAATATAAAAATATTTAAATGATCTTACATCACAATGAAAAATACAGCACAAAGAGGACTACATTAATATTAGAAAGTTCTTCTTTGCCATTTATTTATTTATTTATTAAATTTCTATACTTCCCATCTCACCTAAATGACATTGAAATATAAAAACTGTATTTATTTGTAAGGATATGGGTTATTTTAAAAAAATTACTATCTTAGGGTTTTTAACCTTGCTGTAGCTTTTGTCCTACACTATTTACATTTAAAACCTCCAAATGAGAGTCTATCTTTCCCCCCATTCATTATTACTGAGTTTTTAATTCATACAGGTATATTATGTATTTCTGGAAAACTCAAACTATATACTGTATAATATATAATGAAGGTAAGAATAATAGCAATAAAGAAAATGTTTTTTATTATTAATTTTGGTAACAAAATAATTTTGTCTTACCAAGTGTGTTTCCAGGTAAAGTTTAAGACTGTCCGTCTCAGCCTTTGGAGGAGTCCAGTTTTCTGTGGTTTCCATGGCTTCATTTAACCATTGAATGAATTCATCCAACTTGCTTACAAACCCCTTTAAAACAAGAAATGGCAGTTGTTAAAAAAACCAATGTAAATCAATAATACAGTTAAAATATAATTTGGCAACCAGTAAGTAGCTGTATATACTAAAACAATGTGAATGGTGAAGATGGATGGGAGGAAATGAATTGGGCCTAACTTATATTGAGAAAATTTAGGACAGCAATGAATATAAATTAAAGGTTATATATTTCTTTTCATGACCATGGAAACCCCCTATTTCATGAGAGGCAATTTTGGAAATTTATATGTTTTATATGGGGAGAAACAGAGAGTGCGAGGGAGAGAGGGAGAGAGAGAGAATCAGAAACATAGAAGATTGATGGCAGAAAAAGGCCTCATGGTCCATCTAGTCTGCCCTTGTACTATTTTTATCCCAGGCATATTTAAATTCAGTTACTGCATTGTTAAATTCAGATCTGCATTGTCAAAGGTTAGAAAACAAGGAAGACTACTATGTTATATTTTGACCCTCCATGTTTTAGAATCCACTTTATAAACATTTTTCCTCATAATTACAATTAAAAGTAATTATAATATCTGAATAGAAAATGCAGAATTGAAAAATAGCAGCTGACGTACCATGCTATAGAAAAACTAAAAATAATAAATATCGAGATAATATCCATGCAATCAATATTTGCATCTCAGAATACATTGCTGCCATTTTGTTTACGCTGCTCTGGCTTCCAGTTCACTTGTTAAAATTGCAACATGTCAGAAAGCATAAAGTCTTTATCATATCTGCCAACAGATTCCTAACTAGGTAGATGAAGAAAAGGTTCTGCTCAGGTTGTAACAGGATCATTCCTAAGGAAGCCTGATTAGCAGCTTCATTTATTGATTTGATTTGGTTGCCCAACTCCAAATCAAGTGTAAGCATTAGCAAACAGAATAGACCAGCCTCCCTAATAGCAGATGTTCTCCAGATGTGTTGGATAATTTCCCATAATCCTGAAACTTTTGGATTATGAAAATGGAATTCTAACACGTTCAGTTTACAGTATTTCAGAAATTGAAATAACTCTCCAACCTTCCATAATTTATTTTGATTTCATATATTTGTATTGATTTATTTATGTTATAAGTCATCTGAGAAGCTTTTATGGGTGTAGATTTTTGAAAGAAAGGGGTAGCAACCCTGAGATAGGGGCTCTTGAATAAATATATACAGAGACACAAAATGAAGATTTTATACTGTAATTGGAATTGGTTATGAATTTTGTGCTATTAATTTTAGTAAGAAATGTAAGATAACGGTCCTAATTCAAAATGTGATGCTATCATTGTATCTTAAGTACAACCTTGGGGGTGGAGGTTGCGTCTTGGCACACATACTAATAATTAGCTGGAATGCTGTGATCTACTACCAAGTAATTTTTTGTTTTTTATTTATTTATTTTTACTCAGTGAAAATTTCCTCTAGCCAATCAGAGTTGGACAAGGAGAGGAAACTTTATTTCTCTCTATATTTTTCTGTCCACATTTTACAAAGCCTCTTGTGAAATGCTGGAAGGATTTTTAAAAATTCAGAAACAGACAGCTAGAGAACTCCCATATGGGGGTTGCTCCAACTTCTTGTTTCTGACAAAATCACATTTGGTTGCACTGCCTGAAAGATATGCTAGTTGAATAACCTCCATATAGTGTGACTACAGTCATTGATCCTTCCTTCTTTCTCTATATGGGGTGGGTATAACCATTGCTCCTTCCTTCCTCCCTCCCTCCCTCCCTCCTTCCCTCCCTCCCTCCCTTCCTGTAAAAATAATTGCTCTCTCTAATTTATGTGCTACACATATACTGAACATATGTTAGAACCATACAATATACAGAAGCTTTTGCACAAATCTCCAGTTAGAGATACAGAAGTTAATACAAAGTTCTCACAGAGGGCAAGATTTGTAGTATCATTTATTGTCCATATATGTCATCTTAGGGGGAGAATAATGTAGATAATAAAAATAAAATCCTATTCAGAATAGATAAATATTTTTTTTGGATATATAAACATCCCGTGACCTACTAATAAACAATCAGTAATTTGGAACTTATATTTTTAAAATATATAATACACACACACACACACAATATTTAATATTTTAAAAGCTATTTGTAACTGAAGTAAAATTATAACACAGAAAACTGATTGGATAGAATCATTTATTAAATAATATAAACATTCCCCTTGTAGATTTATTAAAATATACTGTACTGTCATTAAGGGCCATAATGTTCTTATTACAAGTAAAGATAATTAGGGTACACATACCTGAAGTGTAACTATAAATTCAGAACTAGATGAAAGTGTAAGAAACTAATATTATGGCTATACCTGTGATTGGAATAAAGTCCATTTTCTAATGAAAAATTTAAATCTAAAAAAACCCCCACCACTTTTCTGATGATATCTATAAAATTTTATGGAAACTATTAAAAAAAAACTGTAGAAAAAGAAAAAATATTTTTAATGTTTAAAGCCTCAAAACTGAAAATCATTATGGCTTTCATGAGGGTGCAACATTGTCAGGTCCAAAGTATTATTATCTAAGTAAACAGCACCATCTGGAGGAATATCCACAAAATAGCAAATTCATCATGAGATTTTAAAAAAACCCTATTTAATCTTAGTCATAGCCTTCTAGCCATTATGAAATGCCAACCTATGGCAAATACTGGAAATATCTATTAATTACTATCTCCCTTTATAGAAATACTATCCAGACTTTCTGCATCCATGAGCAGGTTTGGAATTTTAAGCTTATATTTTTGATACTCTTACAAAATGACTTCTAGTGGGCAGACCTGATGATTTAGCAGATGGCTAGTGACATGGTTGGCCATTTACAATAACCAATTACAAAAGCTGTCATTTTTCCACATCCAAACCTTCCCCAATTCCTTCCTTGCATGCATTAGCCTGTGGAGAAGCCCCATTAAGAAAAGGTGGGCACCCAACCAAAGGAAATATTGGGACACACCTGTACCTCATGTTTATTGTTTAATAAAAATTATAGGAGCTCAATAGAATCTGTAGTCATTTTCAGAATATGTATGCTGGAGATATTACATTTACCTTTGGTGAATGCTAATTTAATAATAATAATAATAATAATAATAATAATAATAATAGTAGTAGTAGTAGTAGCAGCAGCAGCAGTGGTATAGTAGTAGTAGTAGTATAGTACAGTAGTAGTAGTAGTAGTAGTAGTAGTAGTAGTAGTAGTAGTAGTAAACAAAAGGTGCTCTGGGAATTTTGGAATTCTTTCAAGCAATTTTAAAAGCAGTGCTATGAACACAATGTAGTTTATTTATTGTGCATCTTGTACTGCCTCAATTACTGGAGCAACTCCAGGATTCAGGTTTAAATAGAAATAACAGAAATAAATGAACAAACAACACAACACCCCCCAGCAGCAATGCATATTTCATTTCAGGAAAAGATAATCAAGTTAAACACACTTATAACAATCAAAATAGATGACCAGAGAGCAGGTCATCACACCAAGCCTGGACCATTGCATGTGAAATACAACAGGATGTTGTAGCTCCATGTGAGGTGATTTTTCCGCTCACATGGTTGCTCATATTCCATTGGTCTTTGAATGTTTAAGTGTATTTGGAAGAATAATTAACTCTACATATACTGTTATGTCCCGGAATCAGCAGGGTCACTCCCGATAGGCTGAATCTTCGGCAAGAGTTTCCGGGGCTGTGATTGGCCACCACACTCCGATTTAAAAGGGAGCAACTCTGCCTTTCTGTTCGTTGCTGCTGTTGTGGTTGTTTGCTAACCATGCTGTTAATAAAGGACTGTTGTCTAATTCACCTGCCTGTTCCTTGAGGGATTCCACTGGGTCAGGGGTGGATTCTTGATTCCGCTGCTACCAGTGTGCATGTGAGAGATTTTGGTGATTTTTTTTCTTCCACACATGCGCAGAAGCAAAAGGTTACCAAAATCTCTCTTGCATAAGGAATGAGAGGAACAGAGGAATGGGAGTCTAGCACAAAGTCTATAAAATAATCTTTTGCCAAGAAGTCATATCTAATCTGTCACAAGGATCACTCAACTCAACAGCGCCAGTGCCAAATATTTCAATATACCTGCAAACCCCAGGAACCAGTTCATATTTGATGAGTGCCAGATGACTTTAGCCAGAAAAGCCTTTATTATTGAAGCTTTCAGTGTGACAGTAGCTCATTGCTAGAAGAAATGTCTACGGTCTGTAAATCTGTCTATTAAGTACCCCTTATGCTATTAATTGCCATTTCTTAATATATATTCTTAGGAACTACACATTTTCTATTTGGATTTTAATGGTACAGGATCTCCTGTTTGAGCCGGGGGTTGAACCAAGGGTTGGCTACTGGCCGGACGGGAGAGAATGCAGTGGGGCATGGGTCTTACCAGCCTAGCCATTCTTTTGTTGAAATCCTGATTCTATTTGCTTTTATTGGATAATTTATCCTGCTGAATTTAAATAGATGTACTCAAGGGAGGGCTACTGCCCGGATGGGGGAGAACACAGTGGGGTAGCAAAAATGGAGCTCCCCCCCCCCCAGAGCACCCAATTTGCACTGAAAGATGTTGAAATAAAATGCAGGGTGTCCTGAATAAGCCATACCCACAGTGTGATAGAAAAACTTTTGGTAGCCCTTCCCTGGGTTGGACTACTAGAACTTCAAGGTCCCTTCTATCCAGTATTGGGTTTCTACCTAGATGGGGAGGGGCTGGTGTTCCGGTAGTGAAAATGCAGTGGCAATACCTACAGGTGACCGGTGGGCTGGTGTATGCATCAAAGCAAGATTTGGCTTCTGCACATGCGCAGAAACAAAATCTTGTGAGAGGACGCCCGGGCGTGTGAGATTTCAACAGAAGCAAAGAAATCTACAAAATCTCGCACACCCGCGTGTCTTCTTGCAAGATTTACTTCCTGCACAAATGCAGAAACCAAATCTCGCTCTGACTCACAGACACACGGACGCTGGACGTGCACACTGCCGGTCACCCAGCAACCACGGCAGTAGCGGAAGTAAGAATCAACCGCCGCCTGCTTCCAGCTCTATTCTGATTGATTGATTCAAATATACACTCTCTTGCTCTGTCTTCAGGAGTTCTGAATTCAAAAATCTGCACTTTTTGTTTAACTCTGTTTACTTTTCAATTCACAATTTGTTGAGGTCAAACTTCAATTTTCTTATGAATGTTTTCGCCTGAGAAAAAGGACAGAAACACCAGCCTGAAGATGATGAGTGAGACCTCATCGAAACGTCGCCAGAAATTTCCAAATCCTACACGGGAAGAAACCCGAATATACCAAGACCGTCATATATATATATATATATATATATATATATATATATATATATATATATATATATAGAGAGAGAGAGAGAGAGAGAGAGAGAGAGAGAGAGAGAGAGATATTGTTCTGAGTTCGGGTTTTGCCCTGTGTAATGTTTTGCATGTCTATGCGACGTTTCGGCGAAATCACATTCACCATCTTCAGGCTGAAGTTCCAATCTTTGTGTTGTTGTAATATAGTATTGTGTTGTTGTATATATAGTATATGACCTGTTTATTCATATACCAGGTTTTGTGCACAGCTTCCTAATGCATACATGTTGGAAGGTCATATATACATTTTTTAAAAATGTTGACTTGCATACTCCAATTTACAGAAGGACACCTTTAGAATACTCATAAATTCAAGTTCAAAAATAACAACACTTTTTCAGCCCTCTTTAATGTTCTGAACTTTCTTTTTCAAAACTAGTCCATATGTATGGTTATCAAACAAGGGGCATTATTTGGGTAAGCAGGTTTGTGCAATAGACAGAAGGAATAACATTGAAGAACAAGTGAAATAGCTTCAACTAAGATAATGGTCAGATAAATAAATCTGAGTGCAAGCCTGCAAGGAAAAACAATATAATTTGAGAAAGTATCTGAGACACAACTTTCTTTTACAAAGATAAAAAAGTGCTCGTAGCTTCAGAGGTTATAGGTACAAAATCATATTCAGATTCTGAACCTGTATCCTCATTAATAACTTTGGTTTCCTAATCTAGTCCACTTTGACCTAAACTCACACCAGAAACTTTTTTTAAAAATGTTCTTAGGTATAAAGAACATTTATAGGTATATGTGTAGTATAGGAATCAGACTGGCACACCTCTGGGGTCTGAAAATTGAAGATCACTAGTTTCTCTTTAATCCATTTTACTTCTCAGGATTGTTAAAGTTAGAGAACAGAATGCTATCTTTTCAATCTTGAGTTGGATATAAACTTAACAAATAAATATATCAAGTCATTCTTGATAAAGATCACTGATATCATTGGGGAGCCTACACAGTGTAGTGATTTGCTCTCTGTTTGCTCCAAGCAGGAAGTATGCATTATACATCTATCCATACATACATATCTGTTGCTATTTTCACTGAGTATCTGTAGTAGAACAAAAGGCATATATGTTACCTTATAAATAAATAATCATCAGCCTAGTGTTTCTCAGCAGCTGCATAGATCCTTGCCAGCAGGTCCACATTCATGAAAACAACATTTTGCCAGGTTTCAGTTTAGTATTGTGTTTGGTCCTTACCCATGGATGTTCAAAGTTGTAATCTCGTTTCGCGTGGAAATAAACTGACCTAATTTGCTTTCCCCATGCTGAAGTGCATAACAATATAAACTATAATTCCTATTCTGTATTTCTTCAAATTCTTCAGCACAGTTTTGTCTTTAAAAATATACCACAATGCATATAACATATTTAAAACAATCATAAGATGCATATAAAGTCATAAATAGATGTTTTTCATATGGATTCCATTCCCACCAGAAAGCCCTCTCTTGAATACCAGTACAGAAAAGTGATGGAATGGACATATGACAGAACTCTCAAGAACTTAATACAAAAAATATATAATTCATCTCTCATTCCCTATTGACCTTGTCTTACTGCTAATGAACATTAGGGCAGTATCAGACTTTTAAAAGAGATTTTTTGCAAAACAGGCTGGTATAATCATCCCCTAACCCCCAACATTTTACCCTTAGACTATCCACGGTTGACCTCTCCAGATTCCTAAGATGTCAGTAATGAGCGTGCATAAGCGCACTACAGTGCCTTCCATCCCCTGTCCTGTAGTCTCTCCAAATCTCGTATTTCTTCTCTACTATATCCTCTATAACCTTCATTGTGTATTATTGTGTATTGGACAAAATAAATAAATAAATAAGAAACTCTTTTCCGAACATTAAAGGCAAAGAGTATATCAAAGGATTTGACACACTTCTTTTCAAAGTCTTTCCCCAAAGTGAAGCTGTTATGCACACATATGGGAAAGCCCTCGAAACAGTCATGTCAAATCTTTTGGGTGATGTGGCTGCTTCAACATTTCAAGTATGTTGCATGCATCAATGTGTCTGGAGGTTGTTAGGCTCTGGATGGGTGCTAACAGGCTCAAACTCAATCCTGACAAGACGGAGTGGCAGTGGATTCTGCCTCTCAAGAACACCCCCATCTGTACATCCATTATCATGGGGGGGATGACTTTTGACCCCCTCAGAGAGGGTCTGCAACTTGGGCATCCTCCTCAATCCACAGCTGACATGGGACCATCATCTTTCGGCTGTGGCAAGGGGGGCTTTCACCCAGGTACTCCTGATGTACCAGTTGCAGCCCTATCTGGACAGGGAGTCTCTACTCACAATCACTCATGCCCTTATCACCTTGAGGTTTGACTAGTGCAATGCTCTCTACATGGGGCTACCTTTGAAGAGTCTTCAGAAATTTGAAATCATGCAGAATGCAGTCGCGCAAGTGGTTATGGGCCTTCCAAGGCTAACCATATTTCTCCACACTCCATGGACTGCATTAGCTGCTGATTGCTTTCCGGATGCAATTCAAAGTGTTGGTTATGACCTATTAAAGCCCTACATGGAATTGGACCAGATTACTTCTGGTACTGCTTTCTGCTGCATGAGGCCCAGCGACTGGTTCGGTCCCACAGAGTCAGCCTTCTCCAAGTCCTGTCAACTAGACAATGTCATTTGGCAGGACCTAGGGGAAGAGCCTTCTTTGTGGGGGGGGGGGCAGCCCTCTGGAATCAGCTCCCCCCAGAAATTCACACTGCCCCCACCCTCCTCGCCTTCCGTAAAAGTTTAAAGACCTATCTGTTCCACATAGCTTGGGGCCATTAGACCCTAGCCCCCTGGATGACAAGTGTAGTATGTCTTGCTGTGTGAATGGGAATAAATGATTTTAAGTCTTATTAGAGTTTTTAAAGTTTTTTAGCTATATTAATTGGATTTTTAGATATGTATATTGTATATTGTTTGGATATGTTGTGAGCTGCCCTGAGTCCCCACAACATATCAAATCCAATTAATAATAAATAAATAAATAAATGTATTTTGTAAATTTCCTCTTTATGCTGCCATAAATTGATAAGAAAATAAAGCTCTATCCACTTCATCTGTTTCCTACTTACCTCCATTTTTTTCCATACAATTTCATTATTCTCTTGGTGTTGTATATCTTCCATCAGTTGCTGTATTAAAGCTGATTTATTTGTCAGAGTTCTTTCATTTTTATCAGAATCCTGACATATTGATGGCTTTCGTGGCCTGTCTTCTAGGTACCTTTTCAAGCTAGATGTGCAAAGTTCTTCGTCAGAAAGAATATCACTAAGAGGGCCTGATTCAATGCTGTCTCCTACTGACGATATGATGTCACTTGAAGAGCTCGGTGAAATTCTACCTAACCTTTTGTGCTTCTTTTTGACCTGATAGGATGGGTAAAGCTCTGAATCTGAATTCATTTCAGATAGTTCCCAGTCATCGATGTTTTGAATAGTTTCTCCTGGAGATTTCTGTGGAAGTAATTTTGTCAGATTTTCTAATTTCAAAGCTAATACTTCCGTCTGTTTGAGATGCGATGGAAGAGCTAAGTATTCATCAGAGCCATACCAGGCATCACCTATTTTATTTTCTGTGCTGGCATTATTTGGTGAAGATGAGTGGGTTTTTTCAGTCTTGTTTCTTGCAAGAAGAGGGAATGGAGATACAGCAGGATTTGATCCAGCTGAAAAGCTGCTGACTTGGCTATGAGTGGGTGAAACAGATGGTTCTCTTTCGCTGCTAAACTGGCCATTCAATTCTTCTTGCTTGTAAAGTTCAGAAGAGGTTGATGTTGTATCACTTTCTGTTCCTTCTATGGAGTGCATGCTGCCCGAAGAAATTCCGTTTTGTAAAGCCAGAACTCCCCTTTTGTCTATCTGATTGGTGGGTGTAGTATTTGATGCCATTTCAGAAATCCTGCAGGACGCCACCTCTTCGGGAATGTCGTGTGACTTCTTGCACCGCAGCTTCTGCCGTCTAGCATTGTCACTTGACTTACTTAAAGCCATGGATTTTTCTTTGAAATGATTTTGAATTGCAAACTTGAGTTCACTTAAGTTGTGTAAACAATCGCAGGACTGACTTATGGCAGAAGGGCAATTATTGTATGTCGTTTGTAATGCTAGGCAAAGCTTGGATCGGTCTGGTGGCTCTAGCAGTGAGGGGGTGCTCTTACTGATTTCTGTCTTAATCAAAGAGAACTGGTTTTTTATATCATTGACTATAAGATCTGTTTTAAATATGTCTTCTTTGAGAAAGAAGCCCCTCTTGGGCAAAGTGGGCTGTGTGGGCGAATCCTCATTGCAGTCAAAACCATCTTGAATTGATCTCTTGGGAGTTGAGTTTTCATTATGAGGGTGATGATTAGCTTGTGCACCACTGGAGGCCATTGGATTTGGCTCCTGTTTCATTGTTTCTAAGACCTTCTTGTGGCCAAATGAGACAGCCGAATCCTCAGAAGCTACTTTACAAAAGGGTAAGTGTTCAAAAAGATGAGTTAGTGAAAGTTCAGTTGATATAGTTGATGGTTCTTTGCAACATTGGCTGTCCCCCTGCAGCTGATCTATTGACAAGGGTAGATGGATTTCCTTTGTATTAATACTTTCATTGCATTTGGAAGCACCTGAATCTGTTGCTACAGCCAGTAATCCCACACCTCTAGTAAGTTCTGGAAAGGCTTTGTCCATTTCACTACAGCTCCAAGACTCAAAGGATGTTATTTTAGCTGGACTGGAAGTCATGTCCCCAAGAGTACCAAGCAAATCCTCACTCGGGCTGTAGTCAGACAGTTCAAAGGCAGTAATTCCACAGTCTAAGGATAAATAATTCTGAGAGCATTTGATGGTTAGCTGTCCTGAGTCATCCACTTCTGTTAAAGAATCAAGACGGTCCTGTAACAAAATCAAAAGAGGAAAAAGAGTTGTGCTTATGATTTTTTAAATCTATAATGCTAAACCTTGCGGATACAGAAATGGGAACGGTGGAGCTGGTGGGTGTCCTCTTGATCTTTAGGACATTACTGATCATAAAATTATCACATTGCTTTATACATTTCACTGAAAATGGATAACATTAATTAAATAATGAAGAATGCAATAATGGAAGAGATTGTCCATTTGTTGGCAGCTTTAAATAATTGGCGTAGAAGTGATGTGTTATGCCTGGATAACATTGAATGGAATGTGAATGGCAAAAAGTTCATGAACCAATGTTTAATGGAGCCATATGCATTAAAGTCAGTCCCTGATGGCATTTTATTATATTATTCTTATTTATTACTATCATTACTATTATTACTATCATGCAAGGAATACGAAATAATAATTAATTGGTTCAGAACTCAATATATAACCTGAGTTAGTTGTATATCCTTACAGCTTCAGATAGTCAGGGTATTTCTTTATTTCTCCTTACTTGTATATCTGGAATATTACAATGTTTTGATTTTTTAAAAATCTCATTTTTATTATTCAATTGCTATTTAATTAAGAAAAAAGATAAGCTTCTATTTTTTGTTTTTAACCCTTTCTTCAGGAACGTGTGGTTAAAATTGGGAGAATTCTTGAATAACCTTTAATTTTAAAAAAAATATGTCTAATATGTGTGGATAAAGAATGCTTTAACTTTAACTCTTTTGTGGGCAGTTTAAAAATTTAAAGCCTGTGATCAAAGCAAATGCAAATATTCAAAAATTTCTATAAAATTTCATAAAAATAGATTTGGAATTATAACAGAACATCTGCCATTATTTATGTTAATTTATATTATTGTGTAATTGCCATAATAGATTTGTATATTTTTAGGATAGTTCCTAATTCCTGTTTAAATAAAAGGCATACTGGGATATTATGATTATTAAACAAAGGTGTTGATATTTTTTTAAATTTTAGCAGAGGCAGACATATAAAATACATCACCATAGAAATATAGAAGGAAGTTGGGAATAGTGTATCCCCTACATTTCCACATCAAAATTCCCCAGGTTAAAATATGTTTCTGGAGAAATATTGGAGACAAATATTGTACTATATTTCCAACTTGTTTTTGCTTTTTTTTCTTATACTGCAAAGATCATGAGTGTTGAGAGTACAATAGTTGTTCTCCTGATACATGCCATGACTTGGATTCTGTAACACTTTTCTGACCTGGTTTTGCCCTGCTTGTAGCCTTGTGAAGTGAGCAAGGGGCAAGCTTTCCTTATTCTAGTATTTACCCTCTGCCCAGAACTAAGAAAACTATTTCTGAAATTTGACACAGGACACAAAACAAATTCAGAGCCAAAAAATATAACTGTTTGTTGAAAAAATAGTCCCAAACACTTCTTTTTTTCTTAGGAAGCACTCTCCTCAATAGTGTGACTATTTTTGAACCATGTCTGTCTGTCTATCAATCACTGTGAGTGTGCATGTGTGTTTGTGTATGTGTAAAGGTCTGTCTCTATTTGTCTCTCTGTCTGTCTAGTATTTCCCTGAAAACTTGTTTCCATTTTTTTATCTCCTGATTCATGGACATAAGAAATCTGTTCCAATAAATTCATCCTTTCCTTATGGGAAAGATTTACTCCCTGTTTCATCTCCAAAGCAGCATTTCATTTTGGTCACATCACGAATATTGTGCTGTTTCTTAATGGGGAAAAGTTCTTACATATGAGTTTGTGGCATGTTACTCTTAACGGGTTTGCTGGAAAATATTTTTCTGCAGAAATAATAATAAATAATAGTTGGATGAAATAGCTACTGACAAAACAGACTGAAAAATTATTGGCTGAAGGTTAAACATATTTGTGAGCCATGGATAATGAGAACTTGTTGTGTTTAGAAGTGTATCAGTTTAATGTGTATTGTGAATGAATGACAGGTGAAAGGGTGGTGGTATGACAGACCCTCAATCGAGTAGCATTAAAAAATGAATATGTGATGTTTGAGTTCATGTTAAGATAGGAAAACGGCAGCATGATAAGAGCCATAGGTGCAACACAAAGGCATTTTAATTAATTCTACTGACCACTGGGATTCATATTTACAGCGTGTCTCCCACTGTGACATTTACTGCTCCCAAGACACCCAGGAAAAAGGAGTGGCACCCTCAGGAATGCAATGCAAGATCTTAAAAGTCAAAGGCTTAGAGCAGGTAAGAGATTGGCCTGTATTTTAATATTTAGGAGTTAGGTGCAAAGTACTGATAGATTTCTTGTATGCACAAAAAAGAATGTTCATATCTAATAATGCTTGGAGAATAGCTTTGGAATGTAAGATCAAATTTTAGTCATTTAGTCATTCATTTGATAATGTAAGTCAACATCTTTTCCTCTGAAACTATGGTTAGGGAAGTTGTTTATTTACAACAGTGAATTGGAATTTCAACCAAAATTAGATCTAAAGAAATGGTGGGTCAGAAGCAAATACCAACAGGAAATGAAGGTGGGAGAAGAATGGACTCAGTTTCAGAAACAACCACTCTCTGCTAATCTGCTTCTGAAAAAAAACCCTGTAAAGTGGTATATATATATATATATATATTTATCATCTTTATCAAGCTTCTGTTACTTAAACTGTAGTTGGTAGGAAGAAAAAAGAACCAAACCAACAGTTCTGATCAATTCTTTGTAAATGTATGTATATATTTATGTATAAATGTATAACTTAAATCAAGTGAGAGTTTGTGAAGCCAAACTTACATTTTGTGCAGAACTTCTGTATTGACAATTTGTATTCTATTTCTAAAAAGCAGGCTCTCAATTGATGTGAGTAAATGAAGTATCTAACACATCTAGAAATGAGCTTTTTCCTGAAAACTGGATTTGAATTCAGATTAAATTTAGTATTCCGTTCAGGAATCAACTTTGAAGTTAATAAAGACCTTAATACTGTTCAATTAGAAGATCCTTCCATTCCATACTATGAAATAGTCTAAATCTCTTGCTACCGGCTTATGGAGCATTAGATAGTTCTCTCCATGTTTATCTCTTCAATTAATTGACAGAAGTTAACATGAAGGTCACCCACTATGAAACCATCATGAAGTATTGGCATTAGTTCCACTGTCATTTTGCAATCCCTGTAGAATATTGGTGTGTCAGAGCCAGAGGAAAAAGTGAAAGACATTTTATTTAGCGAATTAATTTCCAAGCATTGCTACAGCAGTACCCAATATTTTAAGAAATTGTTACCTGTCATGCATAGGTCTTTGATGGAGAAGCTTAGATTGTTTATAATTTTAGTTATAAATTACATAAATATTGTGCTCTCAAGAAAGTAAGAATTCATCAGTCCAAATACATATAATCTCAAGAATTAAGAACATAAGAAACTATGATACGTGGCCCACTTTAATCTTGTATTGTTTCTCATAAGGGCCAACCAAATAAAACTGGGTGTTTGTTAGCAGCCCCTGTCTTCTGCAGTTGTCCCCCTTCATATTCCTTCCAGTCCGAGGAATATAAAGTCTTCTCATCAAATAGCCTTAGATAAATCTGACTTTTGTACTCATCTTCAAGTTAGCGATTATCATCATATCAAGGGGTAATTAATTCTGCAAATTGATTGTGCTTTATGTGAAGATGTGCTTCCTTTTATCTATTTTAAATCAGTATTTACATTTTATCTCAGTACTTCCAGAGAGAGAGAACTTTATTCTTTCTTCTTTTATACACTTCAATCTGCGTACGTTCCTCTTGAACTGACTTTTTTCCGAGTTAAAGAGACCTGAACATTACAGTCTTTCCTCATAGACAAGATGTTAATTATTATTGAGTTATTATTTTGGTTGGAAGGATGCAACAAAATGGATGTTACAAAATTGATATCAGTACATGGTGGAACATATTCAATTTGAAATTATGGAAATTGAAATGAATATGACTGATGAAAATAAAGTGGAAAAACTGATGGGAAAAACTGAGGGTCAGAGGTTTTTTGACTAGTAGAATTCGAGACCGAGCTATACTTTGGAATCGCTCTATACTTTGCAAATATGTTGATGCTCCTGGTTGTAAAAAAATTATAAATTAGTACACCCTCATTTAGTGGAGGGACTGAATGTATGTATGGTGGCGGGTGGTGGGAGCACAATTCACCGGGCAATGTTTTGTGTTGTGTGTATTTTATATAATAAAAATCAATAAAAAATTATGATATAAAAAAGAGTTATTATTTTGGTTGATCTTTTCTTCATTTTTTCCAAGGTCTATTATATCCTTTTTCAAGCCATCATCACAACCCTATGTTCTTGGTAGGGCCATTATTTTGAAAACATATTAAGATGGCCTAAGAAGAAAAGTATGTGTGTATGTATGCGTTTGTGTGTTGATATGTCTATCTGATTCTGTCTGTCTCTGTCTGTGTGAGTCCTCAAAAAAGCACTGTGACAGAAAGAATAAAAGTATTTTAAATTACAGTACCAGATGTATAGAATTCTTATGTGACAATGTGATTACAGCTGTCTTTACATTGATGTTATGATTTTTCAGTTTGCTTTTTGGTGAAAAAAAAATCTTTATGGTAGCAGTGAAATAGGACAGAATCTAAATACTCCAAAATAATGTCTATCCATAGGACTGGTATGCAAGAATGTACATATGTGAAAGATATTCCACTTTTGAATAAATTACAATTTAAATGAGATTTATGACAGAGGTTGTTTAAGTTTCAAGAAAATCTTGCCTATAATGAATGTGTGCATATTTGTGTAATCATGGGGAAAATATTACTTGTGGGTTAATACATTCCCTTAACAGTATTGTTAATGTGAACCTGTACGCTTCCATTAAGGGAATCATTATGATTGATGTATCTACCTCTGTGTTAATCGTAGGGAATAAGTAATGCACTTAGCTATCTTTACAGCTTAAGGTTACAATAGCTTTTTGCTTTTAGCTCTACAGTTATCTCTGAAACAGACACCTCAAAGAAAATACATTTCATTTCAGCTGGATCAGTCACTCTGAAGGAAGAACTATAGACTCAATTTTTAGCTTTGCTAAAACAGACTGATACTGGAGTTACCTCAGCTGGCCTAAACCCAACAGATTCTGCTGCAAATTGATTTACTTGCTTTAATAAGGGCCTCAGTAGGCAAACAATTCTAGGATCTAGAATTCAAAAAGGAATTTCTTATATTTATTTTTCATACCTCTTTTGTTTCTTCTGTAAAAGCTTGCAAAATATCAGTTTGCCTCGTGTAATTTCCATTGGCATCTTGCAGTCCCTGAAGAATTCTTTCTCTCAGAACCAGGACAGAAACTCGAAGCTGATGCCAAAGAAACTGTACTGTGTGGATGTCAACAATTACATTGACCGAGTAAGACAGAAGTTTCAGGGAAAATTCAGTCTCTAAAAGAGCATGGATTTGTTCAACGTGATCAGAGATATCTTCACATATGTCCTGCGACAGAGAAAAAAAGAAAATATTACCCACAACTATTTCACATTGATTGATTGATTGATTCACTTACTCACTCAATCACAAAAAACATAAAGATTATGCACACAAGTACACACACACACACACACACACACACACACAGTGACTTAATATGCACATGAGATCAAAAGTTCATTTCTTAATATTTTATGAACTTCTGGAAAATTGGTATATTTTCAACTTTTCTGTAGATTGTATTACAGAAGAATAACTAGCATCTTGATAAATCTGAACGTTAAGTAGCTTTTTAAAAATTCCTGTATAAAGTCATAAAACATAATATAAAGGAAAAAAAAGTTGGTTGGCTTCCAACCTGCTGCAGGTGAAGAACATCAAGTTTCTGCAGAGTAGATAAATAAGGATGGCACAGATCATGACAGCATGCCAGGCAAAGCATGCATGTAATATTAGCAAATAAACAACAATGGAAGGAATTATCAGACACTATTGGACAATTAGGCAAGACAAATAACTTTTAATGGCATTGTGTGTTAAATCTTCAAGATTGAAGCTTAGAAAATCAGAATTAGGGCTTCAAGTAAATCCTCATGTACAGAGCATAAAAAGAAAACTGAACAAACTATATTACTGATTTTGACCTCTGATTAGTCTTCAATTTTATTAATAAAAATATGTGGTTGAAAAAAGTCTAGCCATCAATCATTAGCAGAATTCTGTTCCCATATTATTATTTTTGGTTCAAAATCCAGCAGCCAGATAGCAATCCCAGGACTAAAAAATAGTTTATTTGCTAAAAATGATGCCCACTTTATAATAGTTGCCCGAATATTTTTTTTTCTTTTTAAAACATAATTTATCAAGCACAAGTTTGCAAATCGATAGATTTGATTTTGAGTTGTAGTTTATATAGAACCACTTAGACCTATGTAGTTTCTCAAAACATTAAAACCTGCCTTTTCTATTATATCAACTGTCCACTTAACCTAGTTTATGTAACAGCTGAACCAATAATTTACAGTTGCTACTATCTATCAAGCAAACCCTGTGCCAACTTCAAAAAACTCTAGTATATAAATACTGTTGCAACAAAAGCTTGAACACTAACAAACTCTATTTACTCAGAAGTTAGTTCTAGTGAATTCAAAAGTCTTGTTCTCAAGAATAAAAATATGGATTCGTAATATCTATTTTTTAATCCCATATTTTTTTTAAAAAAAAATAAGTACTAAAAATAAGGGTGGGTGGTTTGTACGGACGATTGGCAGGAGGAAGCAGGGCCCTCAGGGATGGAAAGTGGGGCAAGAGAAGGCACAATCGGCTGTGCTGCCCTGGCTCTGCTCAACCGTGCTTTTTCCAGCTCATCTGCCCCACAGCATAATGAATGAGACAATTGGCTGCGCTTCCCTGCCCTGACAATTCCGCCCTGCCCAACACTGCCCTCAGAAGGAAGGAAGGAAAGAAGGAAAGAAGGAAGGAAGGAAGGAAGATGGTAGGGGTGAAGGAAGGAAGACAGAAAGAAAAAGAAAGAAAGAGAGAAGGATGAAAGAGGAGAAGACAGAAAGAAAGAAACAAAGACTTATGACCATAATTGAGTCCAAAGTTTTGGCAGCTAAGCAATAGCATTGTTAAGTGAGTTTCACCACATTTTACAGGTTGACCATGCTCACCCAGTCACCTGACCATCAAACCATACCCACCTGAAGAGGGTGGGGATGAGGGGCATTGAGCATGAGTTTGTAGCACTAAGGGGCAGTATGGCCTGAAAAAGTTTGGGAACCACTGTTCTATAGTCTAAAAAATATGGTATGTGTCTCTAAGGACCAACACATTATCTTCTTTTTTTCTTTTAGAAAAGAGGTGCATGAAAGAAGAAATGAATGAGTTTTACAAAAGTATGCACACTGGTGATAAAAGTCAGATACGTTTTTTTTCTCTTCAAAAGCACTAGAACCAGAGATCACTCAATGAACCCTGGAAGATTTATCACAGATTAAAAGAAGCATTATTGTTTTTACATAACACGCAATTTAGCTTTGGAATTCACTTCCATGACATGCAGTTCTGGCTACAGCTTGATTGGCTTCAAAAATGGATTATACGAGAGTAACCCAGAAAGGAATGCACAACATTTTTTTTCTCAGTCTACAGTAATGGTACGAATTTGAAACTTTAGATATACTTTATTTGAATTGTCAGAAGTGTGTAAATTTTGCGTTGCTTCAGACAAATAGTGTGGCTGCAGTAGTGTTTTGAAATGGCATCTGTAAGTGATGTACATTACAAGCAGCGAGTCATCATTGAATTTCTCACTGCGGAGAAAGAAACTGTTGGGAACATTCACAAATGTTTGTGTACAGTTTATGGAGAATCTGCAGTCGACAGAAATATGGTTAGTCACTGGACACAGAGGGTGAGGCCATTAGAAGACAGGTCGGCAGAGCTCCAAAGCTTTGTGACCAGAACAAGGAGTGATACCGACAGGGCATACACACCTTGTGTCTCACTGGGGGAAGGCCATAGAACGGGACGGAGATTATGTGGAAAAATAGGGAATATAGAAGAGGCATCATTCTTTCTTGTGTGTAAATTTCATTGTATTCAATAAATAATTGTTGATTTTAAAAAATGTGGTGCATTACTTTCTGGGTGATCTTTGTACTAATTCAGGGAAGTCCTGGGGCACAATGACTATTAGCTTTGATGGCAGCAAGCAACCAGACTTGAAATTCTAGACTTAGAAAGCTTGAAGGTTTGTCGCCTTAAACTTGACTTGAGTATAGCCCATGAAATCATCTGCTACAATGTCCTTCCTGTCAACAACTACTTCAGCTTCAACCACAATACACTAGCACAGGGGTCTCCAACCGCCGGTCCGCGGACCGGGACCGGGCCGTTGGGGGTTTTCAGCCGGTCCGCGGCGCCAGGGCCCCCTCGGCCTTTCCGCGCTGCCCACCGCCCGCCCGATTTGCCCCCTCTGCTCCTCTGCCACCTCCTGCCTTTCACCGCAGCTCCTCCCGCACCCGGAACGCACGCCCTGCCCGCCTCACATTTGCCGAGAGGACTTTCGCCCCGGGCTCTCAGCAAGGGGGGCTGCATGAGAGGCGGGGCCGGCGGAAGGTGATATTCAATGTCGGGGGCGCACGGGCGGTTTTGCGCGCGCTCCCTATCTCCCTGCTAGCCCACTCGGAATACGTATTCAAAATAAGAAAAGCCTTCACCGGCAAAGGCTTTTCTTATTTTGAATACGTATTCCGAGTGGGCTAGCAGGGAGATAGGGAGCGCGCGCAAAACCGCCCGTGCGCCCCCGACATTGAATATCACCTTCCGCCGGCCCCGCCTCTCATGCAAACCTCCTTGCTGAGAGCCCGGGGCGAAAGTCCTCTCGGCAAATGTGAGGCGGGCAGGGCGTGCGCGCGTCACCGCTGAGAAGAACGGAGAGAGAACGAGAGTGAGTGAAAGCAACAGACAGCAAGATAGAGAGAAAGTGAGAAAGAGAGAGTGAGAGAAAGGGGGGGAGAGAAAGAGATAGCAAGAGAGAGAGAACAAGAGAGAGAAAGAGCGTGAGAAACAAAACAAGAGAGAAAGAGTGAGAGAGAGAGAAAGCAAAAGAGACAGAAAGAAAACAAGAGAGAGAAAGTGAGAAGAAGAGAGAGAAAGAGGGGGAGAGAGAGAGAAAGAGAGAGGGGGGAGAGAGAGAAAGAGAGGGAGAAAGAGAGGGAAAGGGGGGAGAGATAGCAAGAGAGGGAGAGAGAAAGAGAGAGGGAAAGGGGGAGAGAGGGGGGAGAGAAAGAGGAGATAAAGGAAGAGGAGAGAGAGAAAGGAAGAGAAAGAAAGAAAGAGGGATAGAAAGAGAGAGAGAGTGAGAGATGCTCAGTGAGCCTTTCTTTGAAGTTGCCTTTCTTTCTTTCTTTCTTTCTTTCTTTCTCTTTCTTTCTTTCTTGCTCTTTTTCTTTCTCTCTTTTACCTTTCCTTCCTCTATTTCTTTTCTTTCTCCTTCCTACCTTCTTCCCTCCCTCCCTCCAGTCCTTCCTCTCTTACTCTCCCCTTTCATAAGTTTCCTTGCTTCCTTCCTCTGTTCCTGTACCTTCCCTCTTTCCTTCTTTCTTCCTTCCTTCCTTCCTTTCCTCCCTTCCTTTCCTCCCTCCATTTCTTGCTTTCCTTTTCCTTCCTCCCTTCTTTCCTCCCTCATTCCCTTCTTTCACTCCTTCCTCTCTTACTCTCCCCTTTCACACCTTTCTTTGCTTCTTTGCACCCTTCTTCTGTCCCTGTACCTTCCCTCTTTCCTTCCTTCCTTCCCACCCTCCGTCCATTCATTCACCCATTCCTCTCTTGATCGCCCCTTTTACGGCGCCGCTGACAGCTAGCTCCCCCCCCCACCGGGCCATGGAAAACTGGTCTAGCTGAAAGCCGGTCCCTGGTGCAAAAAAGGTTGGGGACCTCTGCACTAGCACATAACAGATACAAATTCAAAGTAAACCATTCCAAACTCAACTGTAGAAAATATGACTTCAGCAACCAAGTTGTTAATGCATGGAACTCACTATCAGACTCTGTTTCATCACCAAACCCCCAACCAAACATTTACCCTTAGACTATCCAGTGTTGACCTCGCCCGATTCCTAAGACGTCAGTAAAGGGTGTGGATAGTGCACCAGCATGCCTACCATCCTTGTCCTATGTTTCTCTCTTATTAGTACCAATATCATGTAGATAAACAGCGTTATTTCTTTGTGCACTACCAATTCGTACTTGACAAAAAATAAATAAATAAAATAAAATAAAGACTACTTCTTAAGGCTCTCTGCCAGTAGAATGGTGTGGTTCTTTGCACAATTCGGGCTACGGAGAGGGGTGGCATATAAATCTAATAAATAAATAAATAAATAAATAGATTGATCACTGTGACATCTGCTGGACTAGATCTAGATATTTGAGGAAACAGAGTAAAAAGATTTCTGTTTGCCCATAATTGAGAAAGAGATTAAATAAAATATTTATCACACTTTGGGCATAATCCTAAGAGCACAAAAAATATAAATTTTACAAATATGTTTATTTATGTCTAAGTTGATATGTTATTATTTTGAAAGAACAGCCGTTGTACGTGCAATTCTGGCAAGCAGTCTCTTCTAGGACTTCTTTACTACTAAATCCAACAGAACTAGACAGGAATTCACCCTGTGTCAGCTGCCCTTAGAGGAAATGTGCCAAGTTGATGGAATGAAAGATATTTCCGGGTGAGACAACTATGGCCTTGAAATAATGAGGGTTCAAGTAACAAACAGAAAATAAAAATCCAAATTACAAAATGGCATACCAGTCAAGATCTCTCTGTGTGTGAGAGAGAGAGAGGGGGGAGGAGGGAGAGAGGGAGAAAGGGAGGGAGGGAGGGAGGGGGAGAGAGAGAGAGAGAGGGAGAGAGGGAGGGAGGGGCAGGGAGAGCATGGACAACCTGAATTTAACTCTGTGGAAAAAGAAGACTTAATCAAGCTGAGTTATTTATAACTCAGTGAATATTAATCCTGCAGGGTTTCTAAGATCTGGAGTGAAAGGGGAAAATATCCTTCATATAAAACTGATTATTTTTAAATTCCACAGTCAGTGCAATTTCAAATGTGACATGTCTGGTAATGCCTTTTCTTTGCATCCCCCCCACAACCAAATCTACATTTTTGTTTCTTATCAGGTTCTGAAATTAAAGAAAAATCAATATATTCCTCTTTCCGTACTGGTGATACAAGTTGTCCTCAACTGACAATCATTTGTTTAGTGAACATTTGAAATTACAACAGCAGGGGTGGGGGAGACTGGTTTTCACACTTACTACTGTGGCAGCAGCCCCATGATCACATGATCAAAATTTGGGTGCTTGACAACTAAAATGTATTTATGCTGCACTGTCCTGGATTCATATGTTTACCATTTGTAACCTTCCCAGTTAGTTTCTGACAAGCAAAGTAAATGGGGGAAACCAGAATTGCTTAACAACCCCATGATTCATTTACCAACTGCAGTGATTTGCATAAAATGTCATAAAATGGCTCTCGTCTCATTTAACAACTGTCCTACTCAACAATGAAAATTTTAGACTCAATTGTGACCGTAAATCAAGGATTTCTTGACTTATGATCACAATTGACATGCCATGACAAATAGATTCATAGACATGCCATGAAAAAATGATTCATCTTGACAGGTAAATAAATAAGCATTTCTGATAGAATCTTTATTTGGTAAAGATGAGTCTTTCCTAAGAAACCAGGTAGAAAAACTTAATATGCACTGCATTATTAATCTGAAAATCCAGTTCTCCAGGAACAATATTTTCAAAAGTCAGCAGACAATATCTACGGAGTCTACGGAGAGGGGCAGCATACAAATTTAATTAATAATAATAATAATAATAATAATAATAATAATAATAATAATAATCCTCTTTCTTATACTGTCTCATACATTCTTAGACTCCCATTTTTATCTTAGCTTAATATCACTATGGAGAGGGGCGGCAAACAAATCCAATAAATAATAATAATAATAATTTAAAGCTGATCACATACATTCAGTCCCATGAAAGCTACTGTCATAGACAGATTTTTCCTCCTTTATCAGATCCCAAGATAAAAATTATTTATAAGAATATCATTAGTACCACGGTTATTTAAAACATAAATAATAACCCGTGGAAAATCCCTAATATTTTAAAAATGAATCGTACACATTCAGACCTCTGTCATACATAACATTCATTGGCAAGGGGGGCTGAGATCTATTTTTCCCAAGCCTAGCGACATAAATGAGTCTTAAGACTTCTACGGAAGGTGACGAGGGTGGAGGCAGTGCAAATCTCTGGGGGGAGCTGTCTAAATATTTCAGGCAAGGGTCTTTCGTTGTCCTATTTGGAGTACAGTATAGGAAATGACTATGGCATCTTATTGTCAAGTGAAACTCTATCACTGAACTACCCAGACTGATAGGAATATAAATTTAAAGTGTATACATTTAATAAGTTATGTGGGTAATCTAATTAGATTTGCAAAGACTGTTGAAAAGTTAATAATTCAAGTCCTAAGGACTTCAGAATTATTAAGATAGAATCTTAGGATATAGCCAGATCCTATAAGCCAGTGTTTCCCGATCTTGGCAACTTGAAGATATCTGGACTTCAACTCCCAGAAGTCCCCAGCCAGCATTCGCTGGCTGGGGAATTCTGGGAGTTGAAGTCCAAATATCTTCAAGTTGCCAAGGTTGGGAAACACTGCTATAAGCAACTCCCAGAGTAAAAAAAAACCAACCAACCAACCTAGGACCATGATGGTGAACCTATGGCATATGTGCCACAGGTGGCATGCAGAGTCTTCTCTGTGTGCACGCCAGCCATCGCCCAAGCCAGTTTCACTGTGCATGTAGGTGCACCTCCCACCGGCCAGCTGGTCTTCAGGTCTCTGCCCGCATGCACAGGGGAAGGGGTGTAGAGATGCACATACACATTATGTGGGGCATATGTGTGGGTGGGTGTGCTTGCATTGCATTTTGAGGGTTTGTGCACATGCGCGTGCCCCCCCCCCTACTCCGGCACCAACCTGGAATCCAAAACTGGGTGATGGGTAGGATGCATGTGTGCAAGGGATATGCGTGCAACTCTTTCCCAAGAATCCGGGATAGGACGATGTTGTTTTTATTGTTATTATTATCAAATTGTAGTATCTCTTTTAATATATTGTATATGTGAACTAAGAAGAGTTATACTATGTATAATATCTATTACTATAAGACAAAAATGTGTAAAGGTTATAGTAACACATCTGCTTACTATAGAAATGAAACTGATTGATCATTATTGTAACTATTATATTGTTACATTGATCCAGTACATTGCTACTAATTATTTAATTAATTTAACTTGACTTCTATAAACTTTGGTTAATATAATTATTATATTATGATTTAGCTTTACTAGATAAATGGTCTAAGCAATGGAAACTGCAGTTTAATGTTTCCAAATGTAAAATAATGCACTTGGGGAAAAGGAATCCTCAATCTGAGTATTGTATTGGCAGTTCAGTGTTGGCAAATACTTCAAAAGAAAAGGATTTAGGGGTAGTGATTTCTGACAGTCTCAAAATGGGTGAACAGTGCAGTCAGGCGGTAGGAAAAGCAAGTAGGATGCTTGGCTGCATAGCTAGAGGTATAACAAGCAGGAAGAGGGAGATTATGATCCCACTATATAGAATGATGGTGAGACCACATTTGGAATACTGTGTTCAGTTCTGGAGACCTCACCTACAAAAAGATATTGACAAAATTGAACGGGTCCAAAGACGGGCTACAAGAATGGTGGAAGGTCTTAAGCATAAAACGTATCAGGAAAGACTTCATGAACTCAATCTGTATAGTCTGGAGGACAGAAGGAAAAGGGGGGACATGATCGAAACATTTAAATATATTAAAGGGTTAAATAAGGTCCAGGAGGGAAGTGTTTTTAATAGGAAAGTGAACACAAGAACAAGGGGACACAATCTGAAGTTAGTTGGGGGAAAGATCAAAAGCAACATGAGAAAATATTATTTTACTGAAAGAGTAGTAGATCCTTGGAACAAACTTCCAGCAGATGTGGTAGATAAATCCACAGTAACTGAATTTAAACATGCCTGGGATAAACATATATCCATCCTAAGATAAAATACAGAAAATAGTATAAGGGCAGACTAGATGGACCATGAGGTCTTTTTCTGCCGTCAGACTTCTATGTTTCTATGTTTCTATGTTTCTATGTTATTAATACACACATTAATAACATAATTGCAATAAATTGTATCTACAATGATTTTATTACAAATTTTGCATGATAAAATAAAAATGATTCACTATATTTCAAGCTAAACTTTACAGCCAAGACACTGCAATCATATACAACAGCACTATTTTTAATCGTACTTTGAATTATAAATAGCCAAGCAACACTGTTATAAATCTTGCTAAAACACAAGTATTATTTTTCATTGATATTAATCACAGAAGTATGAATGTTTAGATCAAAAGCTTAGAATCCATAAAAACCTGGAACCCCACCCAGAATTATAAAAAAAGGGTGCTATGGCAACCCTTCAAATATACTTAATCAAACAAATGATTAAGATCATTGATAATGTCAACCAGTCACCATGGAAACTTGATATTTTGGCTGAACAGAAAGAAAGTGGGGGTTGTCTTTAACAAGATAGTCTAATGTACTAATTTCTTAAACACCTTGTAATACAGTAATTATTTCAACATCAAGTATTGTTGACAGAAACTACAGCATGCAGAGAAACGAAGAACTAAAGGGAAGTTCATAGACATGAAATACGATTCCCTTTAAAAAGCTACAGCACAAAACAGCATCTGCAAAGGTTACACTTTAAAAACTAAGGTTCGCAGATCTGTTTCCAGAATCTATGCTTTGTTAATTATTTCTCACTACAAGGTATCCTACCTTAACTGTTTTGAAAGGAGAATTTTCATTCATGTATTTAGCAGAAGATTAATAACCCCCCCTTCTTCTTCTTCTTCTTCTTCTTGGCTAAAGCAGTTAATTTGAGCTAGCGATTCAGGAAACATGCCAATGTAAAATCCAGGCAAATCACAGTTGGCTCCATTTTCAATTGTCAGGCAATTGCTTTTGGTTTGTAAGAAAAACAAATTTAAAACATAACTTTAAAAAAACCCGGTGAACACAACATTATTCCTGAGATGAAACCTAACTGTTTCTTTGCACAGCAGTTTCTGAGCTACTATAACACTAGAATGTTTTCGCTGTCATAAAAATCTCTGACTCACCGGCCACTTGCCACTTAGTTGGGTTATTTTAGTCACTGACATGCATTCCAGGAGAATGTTAGCAGTGCACCAAGATGGCAAAAAGGAATCTAATATAAATCGGTCACTTGGTTACAGTACAAAGCCGATAATAAAGTTTCGAATTTGGATTTATTTCTGGAGAAAGCATTTGTGTCTTGATATGTCTGCAAATTTATGCAGCCTGGCTTAGTAATAAGCTGGGCTGAACTGTGCAGAACATAGTTCTAAGTAAACATTTACAGGATTTATATGACAAATTGAAACACTGAAAAGCAAGTGCCTTCTGCTATCTTTGGGATTTGTGAGCAAACATGATCTGGATTTTAAAATAAAGCTGGAGAAGTTTTGAAAGCGTGAGATTTAAAAAAATTGGAGCACTGAGATCAGACGATTGGAAACATTTACTCCTCTTTTGCAGTGACTCACAAATCTAGAAAAATACTAAATTCACACTGGCAGCTGCTAGCCTTTTCAGTACTATATAATAGTGGTGAACCGAACTGAGAATAAAATGCTGATATAGTTTTCAGCTCAGATGTTTCTGCTGCTGCATTAGAGGAAAAATGCCAAACTACCCTGCGGATATTTTATATCAACAAAGCAAAATTCATTGTAATACAGTGATCCCTCGATTATCGCGAGGGTTCCGTTCCAAGATCCCTCGCGATAATCGATTTTTCGCGATGTAGGGTTGCGGAAGTAAAAACACCATCTGCGCATGCGTGCCATTTTTCATGGCCGCGCATGCGCAGATGGTAGAGTTTGCGTGGGCGGCAGGGAAGACCCAGGGAAGGTTCCTTCGGCCGCCCAGCAGCTGATCTGCTCGGCAGCGCAGCAGCAGTGAGCAGACGAAGATCGGGGTTTCCCCGCTGCCCACGCAAAGGGGAAACCCCGATTCGGCTCCTCGCTGCTGCCGTGCTGCTGAGCAGATCAGCTGCTGGGCGGCCGAAGGAACCTTCCCTGGGTCTTCCTCGCTGATGCCCCCGCCCGCCCGCCGCCCGCCAGCAAGAGGGGGAGAGATAGAGAAAGAGAGAGAAGGAAAGAAAGAGATGAGGGAGGGAGGAAGAGAGTGTGAGAGAGGAAGAAGCAAGATAGAGAAAGAGAGAGAGAAAGAAAGATGAGAAAGGAAGGAAGAGAGTGACGTCATCGGGTGGGAAAAATCGCGATATAGCGTTTCGCGAAGAACGAGATCGCGAAAATTGAGGGATCACTGTACATCGTTATTTCCTTGAAGGAAGGAGAGCCAACAATTTGGAGTAGTTGAAGGCGGGGAAAGAGGAAAATGAAAACTATTAAATCTAGTATTTTGAACTGACTTAATCAAAATTCTTATGGTGTTGTTTATTTGGGAAAGAAAGGTTCATGGAAAACAGAACACTGTAGAAGTTTCCTCTATGACTTTCAAGACCAATATTATGCATTTTATGCTAAGATAAGCTATCACTCTTACATCTCAGCTGACATTTTACTTGTATAATATAATTGATTAAGTAGAACCAACGTTTTGAACTAAGCCATTTTTTCATATCTTTCAGAAAAGCACAAAGTAGATTCAGTAAACCTGCTGCAACAAAGTATCACATTGAATTTTCATCCCCATCCCACCTTCTGAGAGATTAAACAGTGAGACAGATTAGCTTTTACCCTTAAGGATTTAATCAATTGATTTTTTTAAAGTGTGCAATTTTCTGCAAAAAGAGTGGGGGAGACTGGCTCAGCTAGTTCCTCGCCCTCCCCATCCATCTTTGAAAGGATGATGGTTACATTCCTTTCATATCTAAGCAAAGGGAGTTACATCACTCTGAATGAGCTATATAAAAACAGGTGTTACATTCCATATTTGTGGACCTTTATCTTATTATTCAGCTGTGCCTTCCAGACAAGTAGGAGTGCAATGAAATTGAAACTACTGGGACAGGAAGGGCAGGATTATACCAGGCTTGGAAGTGAAGAGTTAAGCTACTGTATGAGGAGAGTACTCCAGCAACTAAAAAATAAGTACAGCCACGTGAATACTAGTCCATCTGATAACTAGAATTTTGTCCAGTAATGGGTTCTAGATAGTATGGGCCACACTGCACACCAGTAGCGAAAATGGAGCTAGTCGTACAGCTCCACATCTCCGGTGTGTGTGTGTGTGTGTGTGTGTGCACGTATCCAGAAAAATTTTGCTTCTGCGCATGCACAGGAAGCAAAATCTCATGAGGGGATGCGTGTGTAAGAGAGATTTTGGCAAATTTTGCTTCTGAACATGCGCGTATATCACACCAATGGCGGCAGTAAGTAGCAACCTCTGTCTGATATTGTACTGTAGGAAGCTGTTGCATATTCTTCAGTGTGTCTTACATTTGCCATTGTTCAATCTTAGTTTGCTTAATGCAAGTGTGCACATCATCAAGTATAATTGTGACTCTCTCTCTGATGTAGAAGAATTATGTCATCCTTGCACAGCCCTATTAGATAAATTTATTTTCTGGTATAATCATGGAATTAAAATTTATTGAGAGTTCAATCTTTTCCCAAAGAATTAAACTGAAGCCAGTTTCTTATCACACTACATATATCAGTGACCTCACCAAGAAGACCATATGGGACTAACGAGATCAGCAGTAGAAACTCCATACCACACATAAAATGTCATGAATACATGGTTCATGTATGGCAGTACAGTACAGTCTTGGTTCTAGATTGGGTAGAACGACAGAGTCAGGAACGGATGCCTAGATGGTGATTAGAACAGAACCCGTACTAGAACAGCTATCAACAGGACAAACCACTAACTGGCACAGGCGAGCCTCTGTCAGGCTGCTATTTATATGGTGGCTGTCAAAACTGGTAGCCAGTAGCAGGACTTTAATTTTCCCGCTGGCTGAGCTGTCAACGGACAGCCAATAGGAAATTAGCTCTTAGCTGCTAGGTAGATTTCGAGCATGGAGACTCAGCACCCCTGCCACCTGGATGGTGCATGCATTGTCCTAGATATACGCTGGGCACCTGCGCTGTCTTGTCAAATGCCGCAGCTCTATATGCATGTTCAGGTCAGGAGCCTCTGGATCTGCTACTGGTAAAGGGGGTGCTTAATCAGAAATCCCAGACTCCCTGTCAGTTATATGATGGCTGTCAAAACTGGTAGCCAATAGCGGGGCTGTAATTTTCCCAACAGCTGAATTGTCAATCGACAGCCAATAGGAAAATAGCTCTTAGCTGCTAGGTAGATTTTGAATGAGAAGAAGCAGCAGGCTTGCTATGCTAAGCTGTAGCCTTATGTACTTGAATAAGTGTTTCTATTGGATATAGGCAGCGATGGGCTACCATTCCTGGCACCACCGGAACGTGGCCAGGAGTGCACACATGCACATTGCAGGATTCAGCTTCTGTGCATGTGCAGAAGCAGAATCTCGCATGACAACACGCAATTTCCTGCTCTTTGCTTCCGCGAATGCACAGAAGCAAAAAAGCCCAAAACTGCAAAAACCAGGTAATTAATCTCCAGCTTCCCTACCCGGCGCCTGTCCTTCCGCTCGCAGCCTGGCTTCCCCGCCCCGTGCCTGGCTTGCCACTCATCACCGGGTTTCCCCAGCCAGTGCCTATCCTGCTGCTCACGGTGGTTCTGCCACTTGCAGTCTGGCTTCCCCACCTGGCACCTGTCCTGCGGTCCTGCTTTCCCGCCCGGCGTCTGTGCTGCTGCTCATGGAGGATCTGTTCATGGCTCTGCTTCCTTGTCCAGTGTCTCCCTTGCTGCAAGTCTTACCTTTTTCTCCGGTGCTTGCATGCGATTCAGGGAGGCAGATGGCATGTGGCATGGTGAGGAGGCCATGTGAACTGAGCTCCAGCCATGTGGCTTGTTCCCGCACTGCATCTGCCTGCAGTGCGGGAGAGCAGAAAGCAAGTCACACAGCCAGAGCTCGGGCAAGCTGCTGTTGCTGCTGGCCCCAGCTGCTGCTCTAGGCATCGCAGCGAGATTCGGCTGCTACGCCTGTGCAGCAGCCAAAATCTTGCGTGGATGTCCTTCCAGCAGCTAGATTTGGGCAAAAATTGCTATTTTTTTTGCTTCCACGCATGTGCAGAAGCAAAAAAACCCGGTAATTTTTACCGGAATTGCGCTGGTTGCATGTGCATGGCGTATGCACACCCAGCAGAAATGGAGCTAGACTAGGTGCTCCATTTCTGCTGCCGGAATGGCATTCCCAACCCGTTCCAGGCGGGGCTAACTGCTGGATATTGGTGAAAGTCTATTGTTGTTCAGCAAATGTTTCAGGCTGGTATAAGTAGCTTGAGGCCTATAAAAACTGTAGTACTCAAAGGGAGAGGGGCGGCATACAAATCTAAATAAATGAAATGAAAATGAAATGAATAATTATAAGTAACATCATCTCCTAAAATTATACACATTCAACCTCATTTACTGCAATACCCAGAGACCAGAAGGGGGGAAAAAAGGGGGGGAAATCAAACTTTTTCTACCAGTTCTGCATACCTGACCATACCTGTAGGAGTCCATCACTGGCTGTATCCTTCTTCTTCAAGAATTAGCCAAGTAAGCAGAATATTTCATAAAAAATGGAAGAAAATGACTTGCTTGCATTTTTCATCTTGGCACAGTGAAACATAATGCAGAAAAGTACTGCAGTAGATACTGGATTAATTAAATAACAATTATTTATGTATATTATCCCTTCTAGTGATTCTTTAATGGGTAATTGCTGGTGCATGTGATAAAAGGTTTCTGTGGATTCCCAAGTGAGAGTGGCTGCATTCCAAGAGATGGTAAAGTTTAGAAAATTTGGTTGGGAGAAAGAGGGTCAAGATTGTCCCTTCATTGTAATTGGAAGCTGGGATTGCAACCTCCATGGAAGGCCAGGAGAGTGGGGGCAGTACGAATCTCTGGGGAGAAGGGGTTCCAGAGGGTCCGCCCCATAGCATATATGATCCCAGAAGCAACAACTTGCAAGAAAGATGTTGTGGTTTTGCACAGAGTGTAAAACACACTTAAATCTCTGAGATGGCCTCTGAGAATTGAACACGATTGAATGGTAGTGGTGGTGGTGTTTGTTGGGGAGGAATAATATGTCCATCTCACAAGGCAAAGCAACACTATTAGAATGACTTTAGACAAGTATGGTATACAAATCAAATTGGTTTTGAATTTTTTTAAAAAGGAAACAATTATAATCTCCATGTTTGCCGTCCAAAAAGCAAAGAGCACATAGTGACAGATAAAGATGAAGCCTTCCAAATTTAATGTAATTTAAAAAACACCACCTTAGTACATAACCTGAGCTGCCATTCTGCTAGAATGCATTTTTAAAATTGTTTGTGGAGTAGACAGATTCTTTTCTGTTCCATTCCGTTCCATTCTATCTGGTGATATTGTATGATGCAAATGTATCATGCATAAATAAAATCGAAGCATTACATTTAGGGAAGGCTTACAGAAAATTCTTGATTTTATTCTAGAGGCACTAGATGGTGCTGTGGTACAATTGCAGTGAAATTCTCAGTCTTACACTGCCATAGAAAACTTCTCGTGGGTGAAACAGACATTTTTTCCCTGCAGTTTTCAGAAAAAAATTAAAAAATTAAAATCTAAACAGAATTTAAAAATTTAAAAAACAAATTTAAAAAATTTGAAAAGGAAATTTTCTTTAAAAAAAGGAATTTTAAAAATAATTCAGAGAATTTACAAGATTATCGTCTTTTATGACACAATATGCACTTGTTTTTGTTGGCAGTCTCAGGCTACTATATTTTCTAGGAGATCCTTGAAAGTTTATCTCTTTCCTCCCTGTTCACAAGTGTTATCCTTTTTTTCTGCTTTCTTGTCCTTCAGTTGCCTGTCTACTGCCAGGGCTTTTGAGTATGATGTGCTGATGTGTGCACTCTGCTTAGCTGATCCACTGCGTACAATCATAATAAAAGAAAGGGAAGACTTGATTTTGGCAGCTCAAGAGCAAACTATATGAACTAATGGCTATCAAAGCCAGAACTAAAAAAATCATCAAATGATTCAGAATGCAGATTGTGCAAAGAGTTTTTTAAAAAGGTAGATCATATACTCAGCTTGTGCAATAGGATTACACAAACTGATTAGAAACAATGTTACATAGTCACTGAAATTATTCATCTGTAAAAACTATCATGTGCCAATAATGAAAAGTTAGTGGAAACTCGAGTGGGAAAAAATAGTTGAAATGAGCAGGTTAAAATTTTATGGGATTATGTAACACTGCAGGGTTAACAATTATTGATGAGAAAGACAAAAAAAAAGTCTGGTTAGTGAATGTGGCAGTAGCTAGGGACAGTAGAAGAGAAGACAAAGAACTAGATAAAATCACAAAGTACAAAGACCTGCAAATAAAAGTAAAACAACTGTGGTGACAGTAAGCAAAGATAGTACCAATAGTAATAGGTGCCTTGGATGCAATGTCAAAACACTTGGAGTGCAACTTGATCACCATTGACATTGACAAAGTCACCATCAGCAGTTTTATTAGAAATACTTTACAACCCGTGATGATACCTTGAACACTCTCAAATAACAACATCTACCTATCCCAGGTCTTTAGGGAGAACTCCATGGGTGAATAAAAATACAAAGTCCAGTCTAAACAACTGGCTGACTGTGTGATTATTCCTTCTCCTCTTTTTCTTCTTCTTCACTCAAGGCATATCAAGGCCAATATCAGCTAAAGAACTGGCAGCTGTTATTTCACATTGTGAAGAGTTCACAGAAGAGCAATAAAAATGAAAAGAAGAATCAGGGATGACATGATAGCAGTCTTACAAAGACTGCTATAAGGAGAGGGGAACAGCTTACATACCAAAGCATTTGTAAGCAGGACAAGAAACAATAGTTGGAAACTAACCAAGGAGAAAAGCCACCTAGAACTAAGAGGAAAATTCCTAACAGTGAGAACAATTAACCAATGGAACAAACTGCCTTCAGAAATTGTGGATACCCCAACATTTGATATTTTTAATAAGACACTGGAATGGACAGCAATCCATCAGAAATACTATAGGTTTCCTGCAAGGGCAGGGGATTGGACTAGATGGCTCCAAGGTCCCTTCTAACTCTATTACTGTTACTGTTAGTGTATATTTATAAATAGAGGCTAAACACAAAATTTTGATTAAAAAAGATGCTTGTTCACAATTATTTGACATCATATTAATGTTACTTTTGGTTGAACCAAAGAATCAGAGCAGAAGTGGGTTGACTTCTAAATAAATCATCAAAACAATGTACTTATTGTATACTGCAAAAGAAGAATCCAAATACGTGAAGCTAACAAATTTGTTTTTCCTCACAAACTATCATTTGTAATATGTCCCCTCCAGTATTTGCATCCTTAAAAAGGATTATCTGTCCACAGATAGAGATAAATGTTCCCTTCAAACATATGTGCTAGTCGTTCCCGACTCTAAGGGGCAGTGCTCATCTCCATTTCAAGCCGAAGAGCAAGTGCTATCCAAAGACTTGTCCATGGTCAGTAACTAGCATGATTAAACATTGAAGATGCATGGAATGCTGTTACCTTCCCACCAAAGATGGTCCCTATTTTTCTACTTGCATTTTTACATGCTTTTGAACTGCTAGGTTGGCAGAAGCTGGGACAAGTATTTTGAGATTTGTTCCTGACTGGGAGAACCAATCAGAAGGACCGTTGAACTTACCTGAACGGTCTTCTCGCTGCACTGTGAGGAGAGTCCAATGTGGGTTGTTCTTCAGCCTCATTGGCAGGGACTGAGTTAAAAATTAACATAATTATGTCCCGCCCCCCTCTACCTCCTCAGGTTCAGTCAAGAAAAACGAAGGAATAGTGTAAACAAACCAATTTTATTAACTAAGAAGTTAAACTGGTAACGAACTGAACCCCTGGGCCAAGAAGCCGGGAGGGTTTGGACTCTCCTCACAGTGCAGCGAGAAGACCGTTCAGGTAAGTTCAACGGTCCTTCTCCCCTGCACTGTTCGGAGAGTCCAATGTGGGATATACCCAAGCAAACCAACTAGGGCGGGATAGGCTGGACCAGGGGTGTCTGAACACAAACCCGTTGCAGCACTCTGCGACCGAATGCCGCTTCCGATGAAGCGAATGAGTCTATACGGTAGTGTCTGATGAAAGTCGTGGGGGCCGCCCAGGTTGCGGCCCGACAGATGTCATCGATTGACGCCTGTGTGTTCCAGGCGGCAGTGGTGGCTGCACTTCTGGTAGAGTGAGCCGTGATTGTCCTTGGCAAAGGTGTCCCACGTGTCCTGTATGCCTCCATAATGCAGGACCGGATCCATCGGCTGATAGTTTTAGAGGACACCTTGTTGCCCATGGATCCTGGGAAGAAGGAAACGAATAATGCTTCTGATTTCCTGAAAGAGCTGGTCCGTCGAATGTAAATCTTTAGAGCTCTACGGACGTCCACTTTGTGCCAGCGTAAGACTGACGGGTGTGAACCGTGGGTACAGAAGTCCGGTAATATTATGTCCTGGGATCTATGAAATCTTGTGTTGACCTTCGGCAGAAAGCTGGGATCTAACCGAAGAGTAACCCGATCTGGGTGGAACACGCAAAGGTCCGGCCGGACTGACAATGCCGCGAGTTCCGACACCCTGCGAGCAGATGTGATGGCCACTAAGAACGCTACTTTGATTGATAGAAGGCGAAGCGTGATTTCTCTCAGTGGTTCAAAAGGAGGTCCTGTAAGGGCCTGTAAGACCAAAGTCAAATCCCAGGATGGGAAGTGATGGATAACTGGAGGAGAAAGATTCGAGGCTCCTCGGAGAAAGTCTTTAACCCATGGATGATGGGAAATCGGTCGAAGGGGGTCTGGTCTTAAGACCGTGGCGATAGCTGCCACCTGCCTGCGAAGGGTGTTTGGGGTCAGCCCTTCGTCCAGCCCCTTCTGTAGGAAGTCTAATAGATGTAAGATGGAGGCTGAGCGAGGGGGGATCTCTCGAGCTCTGCAGAATCTACAAAACGCTGCCCATGTCGCTTGGTAAATGCGAGTCATTGACGGGCGTCGAGCCGATTGGATGGTATGGATGACCTTTTCCGACAGGGATTCCGCCCTCAAGCGGTCCCCCTCAATCTCCACACGGCAAGCCTCCACCACTGAGGCTCTGGGTGCACCAACGACCCCTGGGTGAGGGAGAGTCTGTGGTATGGGATCCTCCATGGCGGGGAGGTTGAGAGGTCCATCAAGTCCGCGAACCATGGTCGTCTGGGCCAAAAGGGGGCGACGAGAATCACCTCCGCCTGCTCCGAGAGTATCTTGGAGACTACCCTGGGTAGAAGGCAAGTCGGAGGGAAGGCGTAGAGTAGACCCCTTGGCCATGGGGAGAGGAGCGCATTGATACGGTCGGCTCCCGGGCACGGGAACCGGGAGTAGAATCGGACCACTTGGTTGTTGAGGTGGGTCGCGAACAGGTCCACTACCGGTTCCCCATAACGGTGTATAATGTCCTGGAAAACCTCCGGGTTCAATGACCATTCCCCCGGGTCGATGGTTGTGCGGCTCAACCAATCCGCCTGGGTGTTGTCTGATCCTGAGATGTGTTCTGCTTGGATCGAGACCAGGTGTGTTTCCGCCCAAGACATCAGGGAGTGAGCCTCCTCCATCAAACGGCCCGACCTCGTACCTCCCTGATGATTTATATGGGCCCTTGTTGCTACGTTGTCCGTCATGACGAGGACATGCTGTCCCTCTACCCGGTCTTTGAAGGAGTGGAGTGCCTTGAAGACTGCCCTTAGTTCTAGTAAGTTGATATTGGGGTCCCTCAGGTCGTCTGCTGTCCAGAGACCCTGGGCCACTCTGGAGCCGCAATGTGCTCCCCAGCCGGAGAGGCTCGCATCTGTAGTGATCGTCACCTCCCGATGGTGTAGGAAGGGAGAGCCTCTGGTCAGCGCTTGGGACGTCCACCAGGGCAGAGAGTGACGGACGGGTAACGTGAGACGTACCTGGTGTTTGGAGTGGCTCATGCGTGCTCTTTGGAAGGGGAGGAGGAGCCATTGAAGCGGGCGGGCATGCAGCCGCGCCCATGGGACGATGCTGATGCAGGAGATGAAGACTCCTAGCAGCTGGGATAGAAGGGCCAAGGGGACCCTGGTGCGGTGCTGAATAGAAGCTATCAGCGTCCTCACCCTCTGCTGCCTCTCTGATGACAGGTAAACGATTCCGGCTGCAGAGTCTATCAGAGTTCCCAAATGTAAGAGCTGTTTGGTTGGATTCAGGTGGCTTTTCACATAGTTGATCGTGAAACCACAGGTCTCTAGAGAACGTATTGTCCGTTGTAGATCTAGTCTGGCCTGTTGAGGGCTGCTGGACAAGATGATTACGTCGTCCAGATAGGCCATGAGACGAATGGATCTGGTTCTCAGGTCGGCTGTCAGTACATCCAGAAGCTTGGTGAAAGCTCTGGGGGCCGATGAAAGTCCGAAGGGCATTGCCCTGTACTGGAAATGATGGTCCTGTATACAAAAGCGGAGGAAACGTCGATGATGTGGATGAACTGGTACGTGCAGGTACGCCTCTTTGAGGTCGATGGAGGTCATCCAGTCGTGGTGTCGGATGGAAGCCAGGATTGACTGTAAGGAATGCATCTTGAAACGTTGGTAGCGAACATAGATGTTCAGCTGCTTGAGGTTGAGAATCAGGCGGTAGCCGCCGGACGTCTTGGGGACCAAGAACACGATAGAGTAGAACCCCTGTCCTTGTTGATGTACTGGCACCGGTTCTATTGCCCCAATGTCCAACAGGTGTTGTACTTCCCTGGCAATCAGGGAACATCTTGGTTGAGATAGCGACGGGCATTGTAGGAATCTGTCCGGAGGAGTCTGTAGGAAGTTGATGCGCAGACCATTTTTCACGGTATCTAGCGCCCAAATGTCGGTGGAAATAGCCGCCCAAGAGCCTGAGAAGGACTGCAGGCGTCCACCGATGGGTACCTGGATGGGTAAGTCATTTTTGTTTTCGGTACCCTCCTTTGTTCCCGCCCCGAAAGGATCTGCGGGGCTGTTGGAACTGTCGGTTCCTGTCTCCATAACCTGTTCTGTCGGACCTGAAGGATGGCTGCGTGTAGGAGCTCTGTCCATATGGCCTGGTGTTTGAGGCCGCAGGCGCGGCCGTGTCCGCTCGAAAGGGCTGCCTTCTGTAGTATGGGGCCGCCCGCCTGTCTTGCCTCCTCGCCGACCTTGGCAGCACCTTTTTCTTGTCTTTATCCTCGATCAAGACTTTATCTAGTGATTCTCCAAAAAGTGTGGTCCCTTGGTAGGGCGCGGTTGCAAGACGCCATTTCGATTTGGCGTCCGCTTGCCAAGAGCGGAGCCATATTAGGCGTCGAGTGGAAAGGTTGGTAGCCATCGCCCTGGATGAAAACCTAGAAGCAGCCAAGGTGGCATCGGCGGAGAACTCCGTGGAGGCGATCAATTTATTAATGTCTTGGCGAAGGCGAGCGTCCTCCGGGCCCAACCTGGGGAGGATGTCTCGAAGCCAAAGGATTGAGGCCCGGTTGAAGAAGGAGGCTGCCATAGCAGCTCTCAAGGACCAGGCACATAGCTGGTGCATTCTCCGGATCAGGTTCTCGGCCTTCCTATCATCGGGCCGCAAACCATCCGCCATCTCCGATGGAACCAGGGCATTGGAAATTAGCGAGGTAACCGGGGTATCCACAGCCGGGTATTGGAGCAAATCCTCTATTTCTGGATCGAAGGAGTAAAGCTTCTTGTCCAGAGCTGAGGGACCCAGAGCTGCTGCTGGTTGCTGCCAGGGCCTCTTTATGTTTTCTGCAAATATGGGCACTGCAGGGATAGTTTCTGAGTCCCTTTGAGGCTCATTAATGAGTCTGGAAGCGGGTAATGTGCCCACATCCTGGTCAGCCGTCTTTTGGGCACTGGTCAAAGTTAGTGTGGTTCTGGCCTTGTTTAGGAGAACCCTGAAAAGGGGTGCCTTGAATAAGCCTGCTAATACAGGCTGTTCTGGTAAGGTGGCTTCATCCCCCGACAGCTCATTCTCTGGGTCTGAAAAGGCCTCTCTGAACTCTTGCTCCTCCTGAAAAGAGTCATGCAGGGAAGGTGCAGGTGCAGGAGCTGACCAGATATCCTGCCTGCTGGGGCGAGGTGGCAGTGGGGATTGATGTTGTTGTTGGGCCCCAATTGCTATGCCCTGTGCATAAGCTGAAGCAATCATGTCTTGTACCGAGGGAGACATGGCTTGCCAGTTATCTGTAGAGCCCCTGAGCCCTGCTGCTGTGGGCGTGAATGTGGCTGTAGCTGCTGGAGGTTGAGAGGCAGGCCTGCTCCATTCTGATCTCTGAAATCCCTCAGATGGTGGGGGGGCACTTAATGGGCGGTCTGGTGAAAGACCCCCAGCGCTTTGAAAGGGAGGCCCCTCGAAGGTGGCCGATGACAGGGGAGGAGGACCCAGCGGGCTTTGATAAACGGGTGGAATAACCATGGCTGAGGGGCTAGGCCCTTGTCTTGGTTTTGCTTTGTCCAGCTGGGCCTCGAGGGCCTTTATTTTCTTCTCAGCCTCCTTTAGTGCATTGGAGGACTGAGAGCTTTTCCCCTTAGATTTTGAGCTGGGCCCCTTGTCCTTACTTTTATTCTTGGAGGAGGAGGGCACAGGAGCGCTGGGACTGGATTGAGACATGTTTGTAACAACACCGAGCCAAAAACACGAGGTTACTGCTTAAAAGCAAGTAAAATGGTGGACTAGGGAAGCTGGTGTCCCCTAAATAACATGTCATCTGTTTTTCCTGCTCGTGATTGGCTGGATACTAGGTAGAAGCCCATAATAGCTTCGTTGTCCTGGCAACGCCCTGAAGCAAGATGGCGGCCCTGGGATAGGCTGAAAAGAGCCTAGTCACTCTGACCCCTTAGCAAACAAGATGGCGGCCGTGACATCAGGCGGGAAAAGCTCTGCTTCTCAAACGGCCGGAGGGGGACTCAGAGGCTTTGACCCTGCGCCAAAATGGCGGGCGCAACTTCGGGCAGCTCGGCAATCACCTTCTGCACCCCCCCCCTTCAATTCCTTCGATCTCTGCTCCTCTGAGCGATCGGGAACAAGGTGGCTGCAAAGGGCCTCCGAACAGCTGATCTTTTTTTCTTTTTCCATTGCCGATCGGCAGGAACGCTGTCTGGGAGCTGCTGGGATCGCCTTACAGCTGATTTCCCCCCATGGGGAAATTCTGTGTACTGATTGCTCCTCTGATCGGTAAGAACCGATACTCGGAGACTCGTTGCGCTGGAAGAGTGGTTTGGGGGGGGGGGGGTCTGATCGCGGGCGTCAGGGACCCCAATCCAGCGATCCCTTTCAGCAAGGCAATACTCCGGAGAGCAGTGGCCTCTCAGGGATTGAAGAGACGGAGAACAATACCCCGGAGGGCAGTGGTTCTCGAGATCCAGGTCTTCCTCCTATAGAGAAAGGGAAAAAAAGGAGAAAAAATTATTGTTAGTAAACATCCTATAAATCTCACATACTGTGAGAAGAAAACTCATAGTCCCTACACTATGACTGAGTTTTTAAGACTGAACCTGAGGAGGTAGAGGGGGGCGGGACATAATTATGTTAATTTTTAACTCAGTCCCTGCCAATGAGGCTGAAGAACAACCCACATTGGACTCTCCGAACAGTGCAGGGGAGAACATGCTTAGTCAATGAATCTTGTCTGGTGACTCAGTCAGCCAATCATAGTGAAGTGTTGACTGAGCATGTTCAGAAACTGAGGAATTTAATTTAATTTATTAAATTTTTAAGCCGCCCAACTCCTTCCAGACTCTGGGTGGGAAGAAGGGCATGGTTTAGCCAGTTCTCTGCTGTACTTTGTTGTGAAAACATGTCCTGCCATTCGGTCTGTGAAAGAGCATGTGATATTGTAGAAATATTTTGTTTATGCTTATAAAGGTTTATTTGAATCTGCAAAACGCAGTCCTTTATAAAGCTTCTGATTTATTTTGCTATGCATAATACGTCGAAGTAACAGGAGCTCACTCCATTACGCGGCACAAGGGATTCAAACCATCAGATGGTGATAGACAAGTTCAGTATCTTAGCCACTGAGCCACCATATCCCCTTAGTCATTCCTGCTTTAATCTCCAAAACTCAACTTTTGGCTAAGATTTGCCAACTATTTTATAGATTAGCCTGTGGGAGAAGGAAAAAAAATACCATATGCTTACGCACATGCAGTGGCTTTAAGCAGCTTCACATATTAAGTAGGACAGCATTCATCTTTAGGCTATATAACAAAGAGTAATGAAGATATAAAGATAGTCATTAAAAATGCTAAATTGCATAGAGAAACCTGGGTCTGAGGTGTGTTGACAAAAATAACTATAGGTATATCTAAGCAAAAAGAGGCAAGTGATATATTTGTAGCTAGGGTTTCATAATATCTTTAAAAATGCAATTTGCAAAGATTTTCCCTAAGGAGCTGTTAATCCAAATGTACAACCATATGCTCCCATTTATTTTTTTGTACCACTTATGGACATCACCTTTTATCAAAGGCTTCGGCGTTTCAGAGAGCTGTTTCAGGTTTTTACAGATTCCGACTTTGTCTGTCTACTTCAATTCAAGCCCATCATATCACCAAAAACCTTAGTAGATTTTCTGTCAGGCTCTCTGGTAGACTCCTCCCAAAAATTCACAGGTACAAATTTCAGACACACACATGTTTGAAAATTTAAAACAATGTTCTTTATAATGAAAATTCACTTAAACTAAGCCCTCTTTTGGTATAGCAAAAAGCACTTGTCTCCAAATAAACTGGTAATTTGTACAAGTCCCTTATCAGTTCTGTGATACTTAGCTTGCAGCTGTGAGGCAATTCACAGTCCTTCTTCTTTCACAAAGTGAAACACACTTTGCTCTGGTTTAGTTTCAAAGCGGGGAAAAATCAGCACACAAAAGGTCAAAGTCAGTAAAGCAGTCACGAAACACAACAATCAGATAATTCTCCATAATGGCCAAACCCACAGGCTGCTATTTATAGGAGCCTCACTATTTACCACAGCCCACCCAACCACAGGTGGCCTCATTTTCTTTGATAATAATCTCTCAGTTGTTGTTGCCTATGCATCGCTCTCCGCATGTGTGGCTGTATCATTAACTCTTGTTCTGAATCCAAGGAGGAGCTAGATAATTGATCTCCTTCTGAGCTGTCTGCCACACTCTCCTCCTCCCTGTCACTTATGTCTTCTTGGTCAGAGGAGCCTTCATCAGCAGATTCCACCGGCGGCAAAACAGGCCTGCAGCATGTGGATGTCCCCCCCACATTCACAGTCCTTGGGGCAGGAGCTGGGCCAGAGCTAAACACAACTGTACAGAGTCAGTTCAGATATATGTTGTTTTGCTGGTAGAAATATATTTTAAGACATTTCTACTGATGTAGCAGAGTTTTAGCATTAATCCCAAAGAGGACATAGTGAGTTAGTCTAATGCAGCATCCTTGCTTTCCTGCAGTACATCCGCTTTGTCTATGAAGCAGCTTCTGAGACGAAAAGTACTCTCTGATCTTTGCCAAGTGTCTCTTCTCAGCTCTCTCAGAGGTTGCAAACACAGCTACAGATTTACTGTACAGCAGATGTCTTCCAATGTAATAAGGCAATGTTTCTGCTTCTTCTCTTGTAGAATTATTATCATGACGAGGATGTTGAACACTGGCTACATAATTGTACACAACCAAAACAGCCTCAATGATCTCTAGGGTTTTTTTAGCTCTGTTATGATATGATTTAAAAAACTCAACCCCCTTATTGAAATAAAATTCAGATCAATTAGCTCTAGTTTAATTTTTATGCCATTCTCCTATTTCCTATTTTATGTTTTTTAAATTCTTCTTTAATTCTCTCTCTCTTTATACATAAATGTTAATGCATATTTTAGCTGCACATTTCTCAGAGCATCTTAGTAAGCAGATGGTTCAATTTATAAACTTAAGTGAACAAATAAAATAGACGTGAAAGCTCCAGGGGGAGCCACTCTTCTGGGCTAGATAACCGATTTTCAAATTCTTCTGGGCTTAAATATCGACATTTTTGGAAGTGCTGGTGAGGGAGTAATTGAGAGCAAAAACAAAACAAAACAAAATGCAGGCCTCTTCAGAATATGACTGCACATTCCAGCTATAGGTTTGAAAAGATTTCTAACTAGATCCAGTTGAATGCATGAAGATTGGATGTGGCCATATTATGTTTGGTTTCCCTTTTACTATCTGACCATATGGAGGAAAACATGATCCTCAGAGCAGCATGAGGCAATAGGATGGTAAATGAAATTGAAAACCGAGGCAGTGTAGTCCCTAACTAACTACCACTGCTCCTCTATTTCTGCCTCCCCTTCTGTGAAAAATATTTCCAATTGCCATATAGTATAAAGACAATTTTTTGAAAGGTAAGAATCAAAACAGTTGTTTTAGAGGCAATGTTTCATAAGAGTACACTAGGCGGAAAAATAATCAACCCTGCCCGCTTATACCAAAGCCCTGATTTGGAAGAAGAAGAGAAGGAAGAAGAGATGACATTACAATGATCACAAGGAAGCCTCTCTTTTTTGTCCTCAGACTCTAAGGAAAGAAAATGAAATAAATGGCAGTAATATATTGAGACTTTCAAAGCCTGTGCTAGACAAATCATTGACATGACTTAGTTTTAGGTAACACTGAATATTAATATTTGTACGTGGGAAATGATGGTAATCATATTATTCCCTTTATGCCAAAAGATTTGAAGTAATTTTGTGCCACAGAACCTTACACGATTTTGGTCTGATCTAAGTATAGTACACAAAATTGTCTTCTACAATGTCTTACCTGTCAACGACTTCTTCAGCTTCAACCACAATAATACATGGGGAAACAATTGCTACAAACCCAAGGTAAACTGCTTCAAATTTGATTGCAGAAAATACAACTTCAGCAACAAAGTGGTCAACACCTGGAATGCTCTACCTGACTCCATTGTTACAGCCTCAAACCCTTACAGATTCAACCATGTGTACTATGGACCTCAGTGCATTCCTAAGAAGTCTGTAAAGGGGCGTGCATAAGTGCACCAGCATGCCTGCCATCTCTGTCTTATTGTCTCATTTATCTGTATTTACTTCCTTTGTTTATGTTTATTTTTATACCTATACCTGCTATCTTTTATATGTTTGCTTGACTAAATCAATAAATGAATGAATGAATGAATGAATGAATGAATAAATAAATAAATAAATAAATAAATAAATAAATAAAATTTATCTGAAGCTCCATGTATACTCTAGTAAAGATTGCAACTTTAATTAGTTAAACTATAGATTGAAATCCTACACCATTATTTTCAGCAATAATTTACTTTCTGCTTGAGTTTATGACTTTATAGAGCTGGAATTGTACTGTTTTTATTATCATTACAATATTTAAATTTTCAATAGAACGTAAGGGTATTTTCAAAAAAGATTCAGAATTTTAAGATGCCATCTGTCCTCAATCAATCAATGTTTTTATTAAATTAATATAAGTATAAGACCCTCCTTATGTTGCTCTTTGCCATCCGACACCTACTCCAAAGCATTTCTCAAAGACGCCTGGCTATTCTAGCTTTGCTGTAAAGCCATGAAAGCTGAGCTGAAATTCAGAACTAAGTTCCAAACGTAACCTTTCTTGCTATAAACTAAGGCAATTAACAAACTTCCATATTTGAATAAATTTGCATGTGTTTTGGAAAGAAATTATATGATAAGACTGAAACAAATTATGAGACCAATTCTAAATTTATAATCATCTTTTATATCACAAAGGTGCTTTTTTTGAGAGTCAACTGGACTTTCTGGTCCAATTTACTCTTGGAAAAGCACTTTTGGGGCAACTATGACCTGGATGTCTGAGAATCTCCACAGACATTAATCTTTTATATATTTATTAATTTATCTATAACCTGCTCTTGCTCCACAAATTCAAAGTGGTCTGTACTTTCTCCTCCAATTTTTCTAATGTCAACAATCCTCATGGTTAGGATATGGATGAGAGCTGGTGATGGACTCAAATATGACCCACTGAATTTCCATGGGTGATGACAGATTTGAATCTGGGTCTTTCAGATCAGAGTCCAACTCTTATTCCACACTGGCTCAACTGTCACATGAAAAATTAATTAAAAATACAATGTCACCTTTCTTGAAAAGAATCACTTAACTTTGGTAGTATGTTTGATTGCAACTCATACCTTGGTAGATAAGCAGTTTTGATTTCATTCATTTTTCAAGATGATGCTAAGGCAGAGATATTTAGTGCATGAACAATGCAAATTGAGGAATGCTGCAAACTGTTATTTATTATATTATTTATTTCAATAGCATACCATCCTGGTAACCTTGGATGTACCACATCTTGCCTGACTATAAAAGTATGCCCTTGCCTTTCTAGATCAAAGAATCTCAGATTGATTAGCTATTTTAATAATATAAAGCATTTATAGTACTGTAATTACTTATTGCACAATAAATAATCTTTACTACATTGTGTAATAAGAGTTTTGCATAAAGATCTGATTGAACAGGCTGTGGGGAAAATCTCACATTCAACTTTATACATATTGATAAGCAGATTCTCTTATCAGTAAATCAAATAAGATTTGATTTATCTGATCTTATATGATTTATAAAATAACAGCTGGAACAGCTGGAAAAAAATAAAATATTATTTTTGCTTCTGCCTAACAGACAATATCATGGGAAAGTATTTATTTTTATATTTTTATTTATGTATTTATAAAATTTATGGAATGCCCATCTTATCACAGGGTAGCTCTAGGTAGCTGATATACATATCAGATGTGCTGATATTCAAACTCTATTTATCTAATCATGTCAAATCTATGCAATTCAAAGTATTGGTAATGATCTATAAAGCCCTACATGGCATAGGGACAGATTACTTGCAGGACCGCCTTCTATCACATAAGTCCCAGTGACCAGTTAGGTCCCACAGAGTTGGCCTTCTCCAGGTCCCATCAACTAGACAATGTCACTTGGCCACACCTAGGGGAAGAGCCTTCTCTGTGGGGGCTCCAGCCCTCTGGAATCAGCTCCCCTCCCCCGCAGATTCATACCGCCCTCACCCTCCTTGCCTTCTGTAATCTATGCCACCAGGCTTGGGGCTATTAGACTCTAGCCCCCTGGTCGATGAATGTTACTTATGGTTGTTGTCTGAGTGGGTACGACTGGTTTTTAAATAAAATTGGGGATTATAGATTAATATATTTAGTTTTAAATTAATTGGATTTAGGCTACTATATTTTATTGTTTTCTTTTATATAGGTTGTTAGCAGCCCTGAGTCCTTGGAGAGGGGCGGCATATAAATCCAATAAATAGATAGATAGATAGATAGATAGATAGATAGATAGATAGATAGATGGATGGATGGATGGATGGATGGATGGATGGATGGATGGATGGATGGATGGATGGATGGATGGATGGAGAGAGAGAGAGAGAGAGAAATGATAGATAGATAGATAGATAGATAGATAGATAGATAGATAGATAGATAGATAGATAGATAGATAGATAGATAGATAGATAGATAGAACATATTCCACTTACACAGTGTTGGATGTATCTCTGGAACCTTCATCTTAGAGACAAACATTTTTGTGCTCTATTTGTATAACAGAAAGTGTTTCCAAAATAGCAATAACCTCCTGGGTAGTGTGCTAAATGAAAACACCATGCAGGTTAATTATCTTTTATTGTGGGCTGCTAATGGTTGTTTGGAATATTGCAGTAAGAGCTATTTGTAATTTATCAGAATTTGCTGAGGAACGATAATCAACACCAACATATGACCAATTAAACTAATCAACATTTGATTTTTCAAATTAATATGATTTAATATGAAGATTATATTTATCTCTGGCAATCTTTTCAAATTCAGGCAACATTTGGTAAACAGAGACGGTAGAGGATTTTCTGATGAATAGAATTTAGTTATACCTCAGAATAACAGAGGTGGAAGAAACCTTGAAGCAGGAAAACTCATACTATTTCAGACAAGTGGTTGTCCAATCTCTTCTTAAAAACCTCTAGTGATGGAGCGCCCCCAACTTGTAGAGGCAAGCTATTTCACGAATTAATTGTTTTCACTGTCAGGAAATTTTTCCTTAGTTCTTGATTGATAAGTTTTCATTCTTACTCCTCAAAGAAGATTTTTATTTTTATTTATTTATTTGTTTGTTTGTTTGTTTGTTTGTTTACTAGGTCCTCAGCAGTCTGGATTCAGGCCCGGCTACAGCACGGAAACTGCTTTGGTCGCGTTGATGGATGATCTCTGGTGGGCCCGGGACAGGGGCCTGTCCTCTGTCCTGGTGCTCCTTGACCTCTCAGCGGCTTTCGATACCATCGACCATGGTATCCTTCTGCACTGGCTGGAGGGGTTGGGAGTGGGAGGCACTGTTCTTCAGTGGTTCTCCTCCTACCTCTCCGGTCAGTCGCAGTTGGTGTTAGTGGGGGGTCAGAGGTCGACCCCGAGGTTTCTCCCTTGTGGGGTGCCTCAGGGGTCGGTCCTCTCTCCCCTGCTATTTAATATATACATGAAACCGCTGGGTGAGATCATCCAAGGGCATGGGGTGAGGTATCATCAATATGCCAATGATACCCAGTTGTACATCTCCACCCCATGTCCAGTCAATGAAGCAGTGGAAGTGATGTGCAGGTGCCTGGAGGCTGTTGGGGCCTGGATGGGTGTCAACAAACTCAAACTCAACCCAGACAAGATGGAGTGGCTGTGGGTTTTGCCTCCCAAGGACAATTCTATCTGTCTGTCCATTACCCTGGGGGGGGAATTATTGACCCCCTCAGAGAGGGTCCGCAACTTGGGCGTCCTCCTTGATCCACAGCTCACATTAGAAAAACACCTTTCAGCTGTGGCGAGGGGGGCATTTGCCCAGGTTCGCCTGGTGCGCCAGTTGCGGCCCTATTTGGACCGGGAGTCATTGCTCACAGTCACTCATGCCCTCATCACCTCGAGGCTCGACTACTGTAACGCTCTCCACATGGGGCTACCTTTGAAATGTGTTCGGAAACTTCAGATCATGCAGAATGCAGCTGCGAGAGCAATTATGGGCTTCTCCAAGTATGCCCATATCACTCCAACACTCCGCAGTCTGCATTGGTTGCCGATCAGTTTCCGGTCACAATTCAAAGTGTTGGTTATGACCTATAAAGCCCTTCATGGCACCGGACCAGAATATCTTCGGGACCACCTCCTGCCGCATGAATCCCAGCGACCGGTTAGGTCCCACAGAGTTGGCCTTCTCCGGGTCGACTAAACAATGTCGTCTGGCGGGACCCAGGGGAAGAGCCTTCTCTGTGGGGGCCCCGACCCTCTGGAACCAGCTCCCCCCTGAGATTAGGATTGCCCCCACCCTCCCTGCCTTTCGTAAACTCCTTAAGACCCACCTCTGCCGTCAGGCATGGGGGAACTAAAACACCTCCCCCTTGCCCATGTTGTTTTGTTGATTGACTGACTGTGTGCCTGTTTTTTATATATACTGTTTTTATGAGATTACTAATTTTAAATTGTAATTAGATTGGTGGGCATTGGATTTAGTATTATGTACTGTGCTGTTTTTTATTATTGTTGTGAGCCGCTCCGAGTTTGCGGAGAGGGGCGGCATATAAATCCAATAAATCTAATCTAATCTAATCTATTTACTTTTTTGTTTGTTTGTTTATTTATTTATTTATTTATTTATTTATTAGATTTCTATGCCGCCCTTCTCGAAATGACTATCTGTTCTACTATTTCCACAAGAAAAGTAGCTCATTAGTAACCACATGAGAAGTCACTGTTTCCTTTTATAAATAGCAATTAGACTATGTGGTAATGTAGGGGAGAATTATTAAAATGTAATGGTACAACAAGGTTGCTTTCAGAAAATCAACTCTAAATATGAAATTGTTTAAAAACTGTTGCCTGATTTTTTTGGCATGTTTATCCTTTTTTACTTCTTAAATTTTCACAGAACAATTTTCAAGGTAATAAAAATGTTTTAGCTATTGGACAGAAATATAATCACTCAAAGATTTCTTTGTGTCCTTAGGGAAAATCTGACCTTAGATAGAATAGATACTTCTTTGTGTTCATATTTGGCAGAGGTATACAACCTTAGCCTCTGAGGCTCCATGCAGCCCCTGGAATCTTTCCAAAAGCTGCCATCAAATTGCCAACCTTAATATGAAAGAAGGGAAAGTAATTAAATATCTTGCTGTTTTAAAATTAGTTTAAGCTTAATTAAATCACAATTAGTTTTTAACCCAGCCTGCATGCTTATTATTGTCCTTTTAGAATCGGATCGTCAACATGACACCCATAGATGAAGCTGATCACTAATCCAAACAAAATTCCACAACACTGCATTAAAGCATCTATGGGGCATTTTTAGGAAACAATGCAATGAGGCTTCTGGGATTGCTTTCCTTGACATTAATCCCACTGAATATAATTCAGCCAACAAATTACGCCACACCTCTGTCTGAGAAGGCTTCCCAGAACAGTTTCCAAAGTAACACAAGCAAACATGAGAAAATGAGATGTAGCAGGTCCAGAAAGTTCATTGACATTACTTGAGAAATGAATAGATTTAAAAAGAAACCCTCAGGTTATAGCTAATGCAAAGATAGTTCCTAAATTTGGCTTGCATAAATTCATTTGCTCTTTGTGTGAATTCGTTTACAGATTTGCAAGGCAATTCCAGTTCTCTATTTAATGCTTAATATTGGATGCCCATAATTCATTTCTCACTTGTTCAATGTTGATTAATATGACAGTCTAACTCTCTATTTGCCACTGCTAACCCACTGTCACCACTTGGGTGATTTTTTTTCCTCCCTTTTTTTCTTTCTAACATTTATACAGCTTGGTTGCGAGTTCATCATTTTGCACTGTGCTGACTTCAGTTCCTATAGCAAAACGATCAATAAATATGAAGACATCATTTGTATACAGTCCTATTAAATATCAGAAGGAATGATTTCAGAGATTTGCAACTAAGAATATTATAAAGCAATTAGAATATTAAGCATATATTTAAATTCCCATGTACATGGTTCCTACATTTTAAGACATAAAAACATGTTTAATCCTTCATTGCCTTTTTTCAGTATCATACAACTAATTTTTAAATAAGACAGCAGAATTATGCTTAGTTTACTTTCTTTCAAAGCCTTTGCCACACAGATAAAATTTAAGCATAAAAATCTATTGTAGTTATGTATGTACAGTATATGCTATATATATTAGAATTTTAATAGGACAGACAGTGAAATCATTAAATATCTTAGAGCAATCATTTATAATCCTATTTTATCCCAGACAGTAAAATAATGAGATCATTTCACTTTCTCTCCTACTGCCTGCTTAAGTAATCTTAATGAAATCTTCAAATTAGTTAGGAGTGGTGGGGAGTTGAGGAGCAGAGAGGAGCGGAGAGGAGCGGAGAGGAGCGGAGAGGAGCGGAGAGGAGCGGAGAGGAGAGAATTTTTGATTTGATTCTTTTCACTCAAGCTCTATCCAAATCTACAGAATCCAGCTCTGGACAATCTCCAGAAAGGAAGAAGGCAAGAGACAATGGAAACTGTGCTACAGTCTAACATCCTCCACATTATCGATGTATTACTATGATTAGCAGATAATTATCCCACTATCTGGAAATGGGCTAAACAACCAATTCAGTTATAGACATACCGTCTATGTATAATCCAGATAATCTCATTCCACCAAGGCTCGGAACAAAAGCAACAGAGACTGGACAGGGATTGAAAATGGGGACAGTAAATGTCATGCCATTGTTGTTATTTGTCAACTCAAGGACCTGTAGAGAGCAACTGCTCTAACTCAGTGTAGCAAAATTCCTGCCATCAGCTATTATGACAGTAACACATAACCAAGTGTTTCCATTAGTTAACGTAGAAAAATGTTTCATTCTTAAACCCTAGTCATTCCACTCAATCAATGTCCTGTCCAAATGTTTTCATATTTCTTCTTCGTTAACTATATATCTAGAAGAGATAAAAGCAGTGGACAGCATCTAATTCTGATGATAATTCATCATGTTTTAGTCCTTTGCATTGCTTAATGCAGTGATTTTCAACCTTTTTTGAGCCACGGCACATTTTTTACATTTACAAAACCCCGGGGCACATTGAGCAGGGCGGGGGGGGGGGGGGGGCTAAAAAAAGTTTGGAGAAAAAAATTCTCTCTCTCTCCCTTCCTTCCTCTTTCTTTCTCTCTCTCCATCCCTCTTTCTTTCTCTTCCTTCCTTCCTCCCTTTTTTGCTCTCTTTCTCTCCCTCCTTTCCTACCTCTGTCTTTTTCTCTCTCTCCTTCCCTCCCTCTCTTTCTCTCTCTCTCTCTCTTGCTTTCTTTCTCTCTCTTGCTTTCTCTCTCTTGCTCTGTCTCTTGCTTTCTTTCTCTTGTTCTCTTTCTCGCTCACTCGCTCTTTCTCTCTCTTGCTTTCTTTCTCTCTCTTGCTTTCTCTTTTTTTCTCTCTCTCTTGCTTTCTTTCTCTCTCTGAGCTTCGCGGCACACCTGACCATGTCTCGCGGCACACTAGTGTGCCACAGCACACTGGTTGAAAAACACTGGCTTAATGCTACCATCTATTCTTCCCCTGCAGAAATGAATGATCTCAAAAGATGAGGGACATTCTTTTAAAAAAAATAAAAAATATATATAATCTGTTCTGGTCTCCTAGGTAGGAACAGAAGACAATCTGCTATCCAATGTCCTCTTTTGACTGCTCAAAGGCAGCAACTTCAAAGTTAGGTTTTTTCTTGAAATAAAATGAATGCAATTGTGGACTTTTCAAACAGGGTACTAACTGCAAAGTTAGGTTTTTTCTTGAAATAAAATGAGTGCAATTGTGGACTTTTCAAACACCCTTTCTAGTAGACAGGGTGCTATTAAAATGTGTTGGTCTATCCTAAAAGTGGCAGCTCTGAGCAGGCTTTGAAAGTGTTATTTAACTTAATGTGTACTTTTGTCTTGAATGTGGCAGATAGGTCAAAGCTCTTTTAAGGAACATCTGTTTGTCCCTCAGTCTGGCAAGTATTCATGAATACAAGATTGAAGGTTCATGCTAGAAGCTTGGAGCACTAGAAATACCCAAGGTGATGAAACTACAAAACCACAGTTGCAAACTGCCTATTAAACAAGGAATAAAAATGATAGGGAGTCAGGCAGAAGATAAGTCAGTGTGGTGGGTAATACATAAACTGTGGGACTGTTGGGCATCTTCTGGTTCTGATCCAGCATCATCAAATTGGATTTGGGGGGAGGGGGGAATTACAACTAAGCAGACATAATTAGATAATACACTTGGAGTGATGTTTTGCCATATAATTTTGGGGACTTATCATCTTTGGGGTTGCACTGCCCCCGAGACAGGCCTGGTGCATAATCAGGGGTTCTCCTGAATCTGTGACTCCTGATTGATGACTGGGTGACTGGTATGTCAGGGGGGTATTTGCACAATGCTTGTTATGCATCAGTTATACCCATTCCTAGACCAACAGGCCTTTCTGTCAGGCCCAAGCCCAGAGATGACACAGCAAAGTCCTATCAAGTCCAGTCCTTGCTTACCCCTACCCTGTTTTCCACAAAATAAGACTATTATGTATTAGGATTTGCAAGTTAGCAAATTGCTTCCACTCAGGTCCGCTCTGCAGAGTGGGAGAATAAAGAGCACTGATTGGTTCTTCTAGCCGGCAACCCTCTATTTAAAGGAGAGCCGCCGCTGTCCCATTGCTGGAGTTTTACTTACACTAATAAAGAGCTGTTGTCACTAAAACTGTGACTCTTTAGTATAAGAACTCAACAAAAACAACCCCTGATAATAAGCCCAATCGGGATTTTGAGTCCATGGCAGTAAGGCCAAGCGCTTATTTCAGGGTTCAAAAAATATATAAATTAGGCTCTTATTTTCGTGGAAACACAGTAATGAACAGAATCTTGCCAAACTAAAGGTATAAACATCTAAACCTAATAGATGTATCAAGAGAGATTCTAAGAAATGGCTATCCTGAATCTCTTCCCCCACCCAGAGGTGGGTTCCTCTTGGTTTATACCAGTTCTCCTGAACTGGTAGTGACCACTGGTGATGTCATGTTGACTTCACGGAACTGGTTTGGTCAGTGCCGGTCTGTGGGCAGCCATCTTTTTTGGGGATTTTTAAATTTATTTTGGGGGGATATTTTTTATTTTTTCCCAGGTTTTTTTTCTTCTGCACATGTGCAGAAGCCAAGTTCCCGGCACTGTGCATGCATTACCATCTTGTTTTTGGCTTCAAAAAATTTTTGAAAAATTATTTTTCAAATTTAATTTTTTGAACAAAAAAAATGGTTGCCACTGTGCGTGAGTGCGCATGCGACCATGTGGCACAGCCACACAGTGCGGGAGGAAGCGAAACGACAACAAGGTAAGTTAGAATCAGTTCCTGCCCCCACCTCCAATCCTCCAATCATCTTGGGACTGTTTTCTCTGGAAAAACTCTGTTGCCCATCCTATCACACTTTCTCACACTCATTCATGACCTGGTCATCTCCTATTTGGACTATTGTAATGTTCCTTACATGGGGCTGCCCTTGAAGAGTATCTATAAAGCTTCAGTCACTCAAAATGCAGCAGTATGCATAGTTTTGCGCAAGCCTGAATTTGTGTATGTATCATCTCTTTTGTAGGAGCTACATTGGTTGCCAATTTGCTTTTGGATACAATTCAAGGTGCTGGCGATCACCTTTAAAGTCCTACATAGGTTGGAGCCAGCTTGTGTGAAGGATTGCCTCTGCCTCACCAGAGCAGGTCCCTGCATCTGTTAAGAAAATACATCTGTTGGGACCAAGAAAAAGGCCCATCTCTGCCATGGGAGAAGAAGAGGGGTTGGGGTTTAAAATTGTGATTATTTATAGCTGTATACCTTCCAGAGTCACTGTTGTGAATGGGGAAATAAATCATATAAATATGTTTAATGAATAAGAAAAGCAATTGATAAGATTGTACAATAGTTGCTGCAGAAAAAGATGAACTGTATACAATCATCCCAGAAGGAGATACTGGTTGCTTCCATACTTCCGTAATGTGTGTGTATGAGAGAGAGAGAAATAGAGAAAGAGAGGGGGGGGGAGGGAAGGAGGGGAGGGAGGCAAGACTAGAGGAATTATTTCATGATTATATGGTCCAATTCTATGGAACAGGCCTTTCCCCTTACAAATGAATTGGCTTTTTTCCTAATGTCAGGTGAAATTCTTCCAAACAGTATTTGGTGGTGGTGATGATGATAATGATCTATAGAATCTATATAGAATATAGAATGCTAGTGAGACCACATTTGGAATACTGTGTTCAGTTCTGGAGACCTCACCTACAAAAAGATATTGACAAAATTGAACGGGTCCAAAGACGGGCTACAAGAATGGTGGAAGGTCTTAAGCATAAAACGTATCAGGAAAGACTTAATGAACTCAATCTGTATAGTCTGAAGGACAGAAGGAAAAGGGGGGACATGATCGAAACATTTAAATATATTAAAGGGTTAAGGTCCGGGAGGGAAGTATTTTTAATAGGAAAGTGAACACAAGAACAAGGGGACACAATCTGAAGTTAGTTGGGGGAAAGATCAAAAGCAACATGAGAAAATATTATTTTACTGAAAGAGTAGTAGATCCTTGGAACAAACTTCCAGCAGACGTGGTTGGTAAATCCACAGTAACTGAATTTAAACATGCCAGGGATAAACATATATCCATCCTAAGATAAAATACAGAAAATAGTATAAGGGCAGACTAGATGGACCATGAGGTCTTTTTCTGCAGTCAGACTTCTATGTTTCTATGATAATTTTGCCATCTTTATTATTTTTCCTGTTATGATTGTCATAAGATTGATTGTTACTATTCTGTCAATTGCTGCAAGTTTAATTCACCTAATGTACTGTATTATCAATGGATGGTTTCACATTATTTGTATTGTGAATGTTCTAATTATCAGTTTTAAATTCACAGTGTGTAAATATAGTTAATACAGAAATAAACAAAATTAAACAATGAAACAGCTACTCTCAGACATTTCCCTCCTCTCAGCCTGCAATCTCTGTCACAACCAAGCAGCATTTCGGAAAGACAGCCAGCAGAGAGCAGCATTTAATCTTACTTTCAGTTGTACCAAATGGACATCCACGTGTTTGCTGTCCATATCCTGCTGCACAGAGTAAGTCAAATCCCGGACTCTTTCTGATGTCATCCGAAGCCAGGTCTCAATCTCAGGCAAGTGGAGAACAATCTTCCAGTCTGCAACTGTGTGGAGTGGGGGAGGCTTTTCATATTGTTGCTCCGGATCAAAATCTTCCCTACCATCTTGTTCAGTTGTAGGAGTCGTGTTGATGATCATGGGGGATACATCGGGAGGGACAGCATTCAGTTCTTGTGGAAGGATGGGGGAAAGTGCTACTTCCATGGCTGATGACTGAAGTTCTAGATCATGCTTCTTGTCAAAGCAGCTGCACATATGGAAGAGGAAATGGGCAAATGGTTAAAAAAAAAAAAACTAACCCAGAACTTGGAATAAAACATCCACCTGTTCATAACAATTGAAATACTGCATGTTTTATACATATATTGAATACTGCCTGTTGGTTAAAAGCACTGGAAGCAGGACAAACTTGTTTGCAACCAACCAAATTAAAATTCTGTCTAAGCAGACTCAAATTCAAATCTAAATAATTGTCACTTGTATGTGTCAGACATTTCACAGCAAAATAGACTTAGTGTGATTAAGTTTTGCTTCTTACGATTAGGATGATGGACAGCAACTATGGAATTCCACAAATGATGGTTTATTAATCATAATCAATCAACCAACAGCCCCCAGTTTCTGAAACTATGTTATTTAGGGTTTACTTACATACTTGAAACTTTATATATACTGTATACTTTTATAAAAAGTAGAAATTAGCAGGGGGGGAAAGGGTTAATGAAAGCTAAATTCAATTAACAAGTATTAATCAATAATTAATAACCATTATCACTTATGTGGACATTGAAAAATGTAAGAAATAAAAAAACTTTATACCTGGAAAAATGTAAGAAATCTAAGGAATTAAAGAATCAAAATACAATATTCAAATGTTTGTACAGATAGTCCTTAACTTATGACCACAACTGAGCTCAACATTTCTGTTGTTAAGTAAGACATTTGTTTAAGCAAGTTTCCCCCTGTTATATGACATTTCTGGCCAGAGTTTTAAAGTGAATCACTGCCGCTACTCAGTTAGTAAGATGGCTGTTTAGTGAATCTGGATTCCTCACTGATTTTGCTTGTCAAAAAAGTTGCAAAAGGGGATCATGTGGCCTTGGAACACAGCAGTGATCATAAAGTATGAACCAGTGGCCATTTTGATCATATGATCGTGGAGATGCTACAAAGGTTGTAATTATGAAAAATGGTCATGAAGCTTTAGCAAGAAAAGCCTCTTGCTTCTTACAACTATAAGCTGTAACCAAAGCTACAACTGCTCCATCAAATATCCCAGGTTAATCAGTAGCACCTCCAATAAGAAAGTTAAGCTGATAAATGATTGAAAGGATTTTTCTCTGCCTGAGATCACGGACAAACATTATTGGTAAGAGATATCAATGCTGAAGCAAATATAATTGATATAAGTAGTTTTAAACCAATCACTTTAAAAAAAAATGATTTCATTTATTATCTAGGCCCTCAACAGTTAGGATTCAGACCCAGCTACAGCACGGAAACTGCTTTGATCGCGCTGATGGATGATCTCTGGTGGTCCTGGGACAGGGGTTTATCCTCTGTCCTGGTGCTTCTTGACCTCTCAGCGGCTTTCGATACCATCGATCATGGTATCCTTCTGCGCCGATTGGAGGGGTTGGGAGTGGGAGGCACACAAGCAGGGAGAACAGAAGGAAAACTAAGCTGAAGTACACCTGCACCTTGCTAAATAATCTACACTGAACTTAATTATGTAGATCAGGCAACATTTATTCTTATGATAAAAAAGAAAGAAGGTGAACTTTCCTCCCCATAATCTCACTCACTCACTCACTCACTTATTTATTTATTTATTTATTTATTTATTGGATTTGTATGTCTCCCCTCTCTGAGGACTCGGGGCGGCTCACAGCATATCAAACAATATACAATGGTACCTCTACTTAAGAACTTAATTCATTCCGTGACCAGGTTCTTAAGTAGAAACGTTCTTAAGTTGAAGCAATTTTTCCCATAGGAATCAATGTAAAAGCAAATAATGCGTGCAAACCCACTAGGAAAGAAATAAAAGCTCGGAATTTGGGTGGGGGGAGGAGGAAGAAGAAGAGGAGGAGGACAGTCGCTGCTGAAGGAAGAAGGTGAGGTGAGCGCCCCCTTTTGCCTTTCCATCCCAGATTCTCCAGGAGGCAACCTCGCGCCGGGTGCATGGGAGGCAGCGCGAGGAAGTCACCACAGCGAAGTGGTTTATTCCCTCTCCAAGCGCCCAGAGAAATGAAAACGCCCCATTCACTCTGGGCTGCTAAAGCCTCCTTAAACACCACTGAAAGGCTCCTCTGGCAGCCCAGAAAAGCCCGAGATGGCTGGGATTAAAGGGGGAATGGCAGGAAACTGGCCGGGCCTTCATGCTGACTTATGGACACTTTTTTTAAAAAGATTCAAGGTCTTGCAGAAAGAAGTCAGATAAATAATTAAAACATCATTAAAGACTTTCTAAAAGGGGGGAGCTTTTCCCAACAAAGGTAACAAATGTTTACTGAGATACAGTCCCAGCTACTGTATATAATATTAAATACAAAGCAACCATTCAGCAGGAGTGTTCAGGCATTTATGCCATCTACCTAATGCACTGTTATTTCTGGTAGCTAAATGGATTGAATGATCCATATTGCTTCGCTAAAAAGCTTCATGCTCTAAGTTAGAAGTTTGTTCAGCACTGGATAAAAGGCAACCTTAAAATGTATCTATGTCATAAATGGATTGTTAGGACTGGTTCTGTAGAAGCAGTAGTAACTTGGCTGCCTGGGTCACTGGAATCAACAGCAACCCAGACCTGCTGTGCCCTGAACTGTCTCTCTCGGCAGCACCATAGGTGATGCCATCTTGTTTTTTGCTTCTGCCCATGTGCAGGAGCTGTGTTTTCATGCCCGTGAAGTGCATCATTGCATGAACCATCAGAAAAGAAATCTGGAAACCACCTTGATCTATGTGCTGTATATTTGAAGCATTGTTGAACTCTGGATATTTTCATAACAACACCAACGAGTACCAGCACTAAAATCACATTGAATAAGGCAAATTATCACCTCATTAAAGTAAGAAAAGTGAAATGAAAACTTTATAAGATAGCGGTGTGGGTTTTCTGTGTCACCTAAAGGCCTATGTAGATGAAGCATATTGATATTTATATAGAGTAGCTTTGAAATCCATGCAGAAAGACAAACATAAAAGAAAAAAATACTGATTCTTATAAATTGATAGGATTTCTCCATCTTACAGTGATACCTCTACTTACGAACTTAATTCGTTCCGTGACCAGGTTCTTAAGTAGAAAAGTTTGTAAGAAGAAGCTATTTTTCCCATATGAATCAATGTAACAGTAAATAATGCATGCAATTGGGGAAACCACAGGGAGGGTGGAGGCCCTGGTTCCTCCCAGGAGATTCCTAGAGAGGCTCCACGGAGGCTTCTCCCCACCTTTTCCAGCCTGTTTCCTCCCAGGAGATTCCTAGAGAGGCCCCACAGAGGCTTCTCCCTGCCTTTTTCAGCCCTGTTTCCTCCTTGAAGATTCCTAGAGGGGCCCCACAGAGGCTTCTCCCCACTTTTTCCGGCCCTGTTTCCTCCCAGGAGATTCCTAGAGAGGCCCCACGGAGGCTTCTCCCTGCCTTTTCCGGTTACAGTTTTGGAGGCTTGGGTTTGTAAATGGAAAATGGTTCTTGAGAAGAGGCAAAAAAATCTTGAACACCCGGTTCTTATCTACAAATGTTCATAAGTAGAGGCGTTTCTAAGTAGAGGTTCCAGTGTACAATGAAACCTCAGTACCCATCATTAATTGGTTCCAGAAGATGTGATGAGTACCAAAAGCATTGAGTACAAAACAAAATGTTCCCATTAAAAACTATGTGATGAGTCACAAGGCATACTCGGTACGCCCATATAACACAAACACTTCACGTGCTGCACTGGCTAATGATTAGTCTCCAGTCACAATTCAAGGTATTGGTTACTACATCTATAAAGCTCTACATGGCTTAGCTCTACCTGACTATTTACGGGACTGTCTCCTGCCACATACCTCCCAGACACCTATAAGATTGCACAGAATTGGCCTTCTCCGGGTCCCGTCGACTAAGCAATGTAGGTTGGTGGGACCGTGGGGGAGGGCATTCTCTGTAGCTGCCCCAGCTCTATGGAACCAACTCCCCCCTGATGTCCATACTGTTCCCACTCTACTGGCCTTCCAAAAAGCTGCCAAGACCTGGCTTTGCTGATGGGTCTGGGGGCCGTGAATGTTAACACCTGGCACGGCCAAGTCATGTTGGATTGGTATATATGTTGTTGATAGATTGAATTTATGGGTTTTATGGGTTTTTTATAGTTTTAATATATGGATTTATAATGGGGTTTTATTGTTATTATTAATATTTGACACTTCTTTTTATTATTGTATTGTATTGTATTTATATTGTTGTAAGCCGCCCTGAGTCATGCAGGATTGGATGGCATAGAAATTGAATAAATTAAATTAAATTAAATTAAGACAACCAATACTGACAAGTTCTACCTTGTGCATTGAGTACCAAACAAATGATGAGTCCCAGGACCAAGTGTTCATGACAAAATGCACTGAGTACCACATCTGATGAGTTTCAAAGCAATTGAGTACCGAGGTACCACTGTTCGCATAAAATAAAATAAAAACATTTCATAGGTACATTTTATGCCCACCATAGAACTGAACTGCCTACCCATTGAGATTAATAGACAAATAAATTGAGCTAGATCAATTCCTGGGGAGGACCTATTAAAAGACATCCTGCAGAAACAGAATAACAGGAAATCACTGGTTGTCACCTACAGCACACAACTCAAATCTCTCAAATGCCTTAATAACAAATTACAGCTCGCACCGGACAATGATAATGTTCTTTTAAAGGCACAGGCCCATACTTGCATACGGACAACCTGAAGCAGATTCTCACATGCCAACATCAGAACTAGATCCTGAATAAGATGTATGCCTTGCCTCCACATCTACACTAATTGGACTATCATGGTCCTAACAATCATACACTCACAATATTAGATTCTAGAATATGATATATGCCATCATTTTGTAGCATTTGCCTCTCTGAATACTTAGGATAAATGGAATAAAGTTTGCACACATAAAAATGGATACAAAGTTAACTTGAGACAAAGACTACTTAACAATAGAGTTTTTAATTGCCCAGGCCAATCCACAGCAGACTTCAAAGTTATTATTTTAGAAAAGAAGGACATTAATGGCACCATCAAACAGAAAATTGTTTTAGGCAATCTCAGAAGGTCTCAACAAACAATAGATTTTTAACATATTGCATTTGTTAATTGATAAAGTACTTGTAATTTATCCCACATGTAACTTGTATCTGCATAACCAATCTATCTTCTTTTTCCCCTCCACCCAAAATTTAATCCGACATCTTCAGTTTAACTTCTGTGCATCAGACGTAGTGAGAGGCAACTCATGAAAAATTATGTATTTTAATAAAATGTGTAAGTCAGAAAAGATTTCAGATTTTTTTTTGCAACTATAGACTATCATGGGTCTCCTCGACAACATATACAAAAAAGAGAAAATGTCATCTTCTTTCATCCCATTAATTTTTTTTGCAAATCTTACTTAAGTGCAATGCAGCCTTTTACCCGACATGAAAATTCTTTCCTTTCATTTAGTACAAAGCTTTTAATAGCGAACACTTAAAAAGCACTCCGCTAACCATGCGCCTTTAATTAATTTTAAATATTATCCTGTAATGGCCAAGAGAAAACTATTTTTGTTCTGTTCTTATCACTCTCTCACTGATTCACCAAGTAACAAAATCTCAAATTTTCCTTTCCAAAAGTTAAAAGTAGCTAAATTGAATAAGTGATGGCTAAAAAAGAGAATTATTAGTTATATTGAATATATGATATGAGATACAGCATAAACTATGGTTTATGATAACAGAAAGGAATCACTTGAAAAACACTATTTAGAGGGTAAAAAGGATTGGAAATGAAGCCTTTCTCCAAAAAGCCACAATTTGAGTAGAAGTATCTAAGTAGGAAAAGCCCATGCAGAGGGGCTTTTCATGCACATCTACCTATACACAAATAACAATCATACATAGCTGTAGTACCCTATATACAAGAATGCAATGTCATAGAGCACCTATCCAAAAGTAGATGTTGTGTTGAGATACAATAAAGCACATTTTGTCAGTATCACAGTAAGGAACAGATCCATGTGTGCCTTTCCCTTCTTAATAGGCAAAATGCAATCATTAGATGTTGCGCGTGGAAAATAGGTTATCTTAAGTGAATGAATAATGGGATAATCTGCATTGACTACTTTCAGATCAGAATAGAGCTGGCAGGGACCTTGGAGGTCTTCTAATCAAACCTCCTGTCAATCAGGAAACATTATTATTATTATTATTATTATTATTATTATTATTATTATTATTATTATTATTTAGATTTTCCTTCCTTTCCAATGCAAGAAGAGAATGGTTACTGTAGCTTTAAAATGGAAAAGAAGATCTGGTAGAATCAGCATGGCAAAATTTAGCCGCTTTAGATAGTGTTCAATATTTTCCACCAAGCAGAGTAGTGAGAGGGCCTTGTGAGCAGTACGGACCAATAGTTAGAGGGCCACAGATTGTTGAACCCTAATACAAACAACAGTTTAGAGGTTTGCGTAAAATGTTTAAAAAGCACCCCTTTTTCAATCAATAAAGCAGCGGCATCATATTGCAGGTCAATGTGGCTACTTTAGAAGATGCTCCCAGTTGTCTCTTTATGAATGTGCATGCCCATCACTATGCTCTGACAAATCATTTATGTGGAGATAGTTGGGAAAGGCTTCTGAAAACAGCAACAGAAGTTTGGAGAAAGCTGTAAGTATTTTAATGATTCAAACAGATGTGTTTTGCATCCCTTGGTCTCTTTCCAAAGATTTGCCCTAAAGGTTTATTTGCTCATAAGGGACGGGTTGTAAACCATCCAGCCAATTTTTCTTCTTCTGGAAATCAATATCCAGACAATTTATAAAAGAAGGCAACATATGCTCTACTCACAAACCTCTAGTGAAAGAGAACTTCTCTTGATAACTGATTCCAAGATCAAATTACTCTGGCTCTTAGAGGTTTATTTTAAAATTCTACCAGCATTATTTAAGACCATTGGATTTAGTTCTTCTCTGCTCTGTAAACTCTGCTATATTCTTTTATCAACTATTTAAATAGCAGAATGTAGCAAAAAGATGGCCTGGATTTTGTTTTGTTTTGTTGGATAAAATGGTGTCGTTTAGTTTGACAACTCAAAATGTAATACATCTAAAAATCTAAAAATCATTAACTCATTAAAAATCAATAACTTTTTCCATTAATTCTTTATACAGATAATAATAATAATAATAATAATAATAATAATAATAATAATAATAATATTTTAGATTTGTATGGCGCCCCTCTCCAAAGACTCGATTATCTTCAGAGGTTAAAAAAAAATAGCAATGTAATAGCCGTATCTTATTTAGCTTCATTTTCCTGCAACACCAATTTTGCAGTCTCCAAAATCACTTTAACTACCAAAATTCGGAAACTCAGTCTCCCATCATTCTGAGTCAGGAAACACGCAGACACTGCTATGTAACAACATAAAAAAAAGAACAAACCCCCATTTGCCTCTTAAACCTATGAGACCAAGAAAATCCCAGCCCCTTCTAAGTACCTGATACCTCCCATTCCATCCCATTCTGAACTCTTTAAAAAATTATTTAGGTGCAGCCCCCGCTCATTAAAAATGTGTACAATATTCCTCCTTTAGAATTTAGAATTTACCTAGCCATATAGGAACCTTTTTACTTTGCTATGTTCCCATGAATCCTTCATTTCATTTCACCAGCCATTCTCCATTGTTCCAATATTAAAATAGTAAATTGCCCCAACTAGCTGACAGACTAATCTGAGTGCAATTTAAAATGCTTCAGTGACAATTAAATGGATGTTATGTTCAAAGAGACCCTGTGAACTGATATCCTTGAATCATCAGGCTTTTTTCTGGCACAGGGTTAGTCCTCTTCCGGAATATCATCCCACACAAAATATTTGCACCAAACCAGAGCAAATGTTGACTGGTGGCTAGACACTTTGTTCTAGACGTCTGTCAAAATATACCCACTCTTCTAATATCTCATATTAAGAAAAAGTGAGTGATTATTTTTTCTTGCCAGATGTTTGTCTTTTAGTGAAAGAGAAGGGAATCAAAGCTGGGAATCAATCAATATTTGTTTTTAATATACTGTAAGTAAAAACATCATTTGCCAACATGGCAGGATAAGAACAGTAAATTATACGCCAGTTTAAGGACTAGTGAATACCATTTTAATTCACTCATGAAGAAGATCTCTCAGATTAAGCAAAGTTATAAGATTAAGCAAAGTCATTATAAAAATTGCAGATGTCTTTTAAGGTCATCTAATCTTGTAGAATTTCACATGAAAATGGCAATATTCTTGCAAAAGTTGATAGACTGGTGGAATCTCCAATCATTTATTTAATTTAGGGGACTCTGGTGCCATTTTATGGTGCAACTAGTAGCCTCCTGATGCCCATGAATGTCATCTTCCAACCTGTTTCCCAAGACTTGAAGAGTGTCAAGCACGTGATTAAGAAAATAAATCTAACCTGGAATTGTGAGGGGAAAATTTAAAAAAAAACTTGCATTGTTGATGTGATAATGAATATCAAAAAGGAAGACCTGTGATAGCAGCTTTGTTAAATAGGTCTCTTAAATGGCTAAACTGTGATGTTAATGCCTACAAATTTCAGTGACTGTGTTTCCTGATTTAACAGAGGAAACCTGTATGATGCACTATCTGAGCATTCTTATACTTTCTTGCATTTAAGTCAGCTTTGATTTCTGGAGACTACATGACAAGTCCATGCAGTTTTCCTGGCAACATTCCAGATATGGCTTGTCTTTGCCTTCTTTTTTGGGCAAAGAGAGAGTAACTGACTCAAAGTCACCCATCTGGCTTCATGCCTAAAACAGGATTAGAATTCAAAATCTCCTGATTTCCCATTACCCATTATTGGCTCTTTTATGTTTTTAGCCAATCTGAATTTAATGCTAAAATGTTAATATAATTTAATCTCTGTCATGAAGCGTGTGGCTTGTCAGGAAAATTAATGTTCTACTAATATTTTTTTTAATTGAAACACTGAATTGTGCAAAGTTACAACCTACTAATACGTTTCTTGATTATTTTGCTATTTTATTTATTGTCATTTTGTAGAAAATATTTCTTATTTATTTGGAGTATCAATTTTAATTATAAAACTGTATATTGGATTGGTCATTGGCCATCAAATATTGTGTTATGCAGTAGATTAGATTAGATTTATTAGATTTGTCTGCTGCTCCTCCAGAGACTCAGAGAGGCTCACAACAGCAAAACACAGTACAAATCCAATGATTAAAAAAACAGTTAAAACCCTTAATATAAAAAAAGTCATACATCCCAGACAAACCATACATAAAACGGAACAGCCCAGGGGAATCAATTTCCCCATGTCTGACAGCAAAGGTGGGTTTTAAGGAGTTTGCGAAAGGCAAGAAGGGTGGGGGCAATCCTGATCTCTGGGGGGAGTTGATTCCAGAGGGTCGGGGCTGCCACAGAGAAGGCTCTTCCTCTGGGTCCCGCCAAATGACATTGTTTCGTCGATGGGACCCAGAGAAGGCTGGCTCTGTGGGACCTAATCGGTCACTGGGATTCATGCAGCAGAGGGTGGTCCTGGAGGTATTCTGGTCCGATGCCATGAAGGGCTTTATAGGTCATAACCAACACTTTGAATTGTGACCGGAAACCGATCAGCAACCAATGCAGACTGCAGAGTGTTGGTGTGACATGGGAATATCTGGGAAGGCCCATGATTGCTCTTGCAGCTGCATTCTGCATGATCTGAAGTTTCCGAACACTCTTCAAAGGTAGCCCAATGTAGAGAGCATTACAGTAGTCAAATCTTGAGGTGATGAGGGCATGAGTGACTGTGAGCTGTGACTCCCGGTCCAGGTAGGGCCGCAACTGGTGCACCAGGCAAACCTGGGCAAACACCCCCCTCGCCATAGCTGAAAGATGGTTCTCTAATGTTAGCTGTGGGTCGAGGAGGACACCCAAGTTGCGGACCCTCTCTGAGGGGGGTCAATGATTTCCCCCCCCCAGGGTAATGGACGTACAGATGGAATTGTCCTTGGGAGGCAAAACCCACAGCCACTCCATCTTATCAGGGTTGAGTTTGAGTTTGTGGATGGCTGCCTTACACTGCCATAGCCCACTTTGTAAGCATCTGAGCAGAAAGCCCAAAGTGCATTATTTCCTGCAGTATCGTTTCTAAGGCACAGTATATTCAAGGAGTTATCAGTATCAGTGAGGCTAATATTTGTGGTAGGAAACTGAACTTTAACCCGACATTAAATTACCTGCTCCAAGCTAGTATTAATTTTGGGAAGACCTGACTCCAGACATAGTCCTACGTTAGGTACACAGCATGCTACCTAAGTATTTTCTCTTAAAAACATGGATTGAATAAATAGCAATAGTACTTACTGTATTTTCCGATGTATAAGACACACTGGTGTATAAGGCGCACCTCAATTTTAGAGGGGGAAAACAAGGAAAAAAGTATTCTGAACCAAATATTGTTTAATAAAATACCAGTGTAGCAGAATACTTTTTACAACCATGTATACTTTTTAAACCCATGTACACTTTTTACAAACTTCAAACTTGACAGTTTCAAGACTTGTGGACTTCAATTCCCAGAATTCCTCCACCAGTCATGCTAACTCAGAAATGGGAATTGAAGTCCAGAAGCCTTAAACTTGCTAGATTTGAAGACTTTTGCACTCCTAACCCCTAACTCAAACAAACGAACAAAACAAACAAACGAGGACAATTCATTTTGTTATTTGTTCCTTTAGTCACAGAAATGGCTAGTGATAGAATCATTTACAATTACAGTTCCCTGCTGAGATTGCCTTAATATTACTACTATACCATGAGGTTTTCAAAGACCCCTCTATTGATTACTCCAATTTTCACAAATGAAGTGCATGGAAATATATGGTGATGATGATAAAGCTGAAATACTCCTTAAAATGAGTGTTTCTAGAGCAAGGGTCTCCAACCTTGGCAACTTTTAAGAGTTGTGGACTACAACGTCCAGAGTTCCTCAGCCACCTTTTCTGCTGAGGAACTTTGGGAGTTGAAGTCCACAAGTCTTAAGGTTGCCAAGGTTGGAGACCACCGTTTTAGAGCACTAAAAATTCAGCTAAACTTCCATTTTCCTCGAGAGAGAAGGCCTTAAGAACCTGCAAGATTTACCAGGAAGTTATAAACTGGGAACACATCTTATTCCCCCCCCCCTTTATATATTCTTATCTATTTGCATCTTTCTGTTCCCACGACGATCCACTGTTTCGGTTGGGCCATTCGGGTGAGACTGGCTGGCTTTGGACCGGAAGTGCTTGGAACGGTGCGGGCTTTGTGCTTTTCTCTAAGGCGGCATGAAGTTCCCTTGTTTTCTTCTCTGGCAGGTCATGGGGGACAGGATTGTTCAGACTGCAGGGCGGCGCCGCTGCTGCTCCTGCTATGGAAAGGCAGCTGAGGGGAAAAGACTTTTTTTCCCCTTGGCTGCCTTTCCATGGTGGGAGTGGGGCGGCAGGAGGGAGAAGGAAAGGTGGGTATGACTAACCTACCAAGGGAGAGGGCCTCAGCATTTCTCTCCCTTGGTAGGTTAGTCACGCCCGCCTTTCCTTCCCCCTCCCAGCTGCGGAGGAAAACAGTCTGGCAGCTCAGCACTTGCAACTCTTTTTTGAGGCATTTGAGGTTGCTACAGCAAATGAGGTTGATTTAAGGCCCGGTAAAAGATTTGCAAGTGCCAAGCTGCTGTGCTTCTCTCCTCAGCGCCTCTCTTCCTTGGTAGGTTAGTCATGCCCACCTTTCCTTTCCCCTCCCGGCTGCCGAGGAAAGCAGCGTGGCAGCTCAGCACTTGCAACTCTCAGCAAATCAATCTCATTTGCTGTAGCAAACTCAAATGCTGCTGCCAGCAGAAGCTCGGCTTAGCTCCATGAGAGGAGATCGGGATAGGGATGGCAGTGAAGGAAAGTGTGTGTGTGTGGCAGTGGGAAGGAGAACAGGGTACCTGTGTCAGGGTGACTGTGGTGGCGGTCAGCAGCAGCAGCCTTCCCGTAGTCTGGTGATAGTGGCGGCCAGCACCAGCTGCCAAATCACATGGAACGCCACTGCTGCCGGACTATAGGAGGGCTGCTACCACCGCTGCTGACTACCACCCAACTGCATTTGGTGTATAAGATGCACCCAGTTTTTGGACCACTTTTTTGCGGTAAAAAGGTGCATCTTATACACTTAAAAATATGGTACATTTATGTACTATTCCTCAGCACTCTCTGAGGTGTTTGTAATGTTAGCACATTGCCCCCAACAATCTGGGGCCTTATTTTCCCGACTGCAGAAGGACGGAAGACTGTATTTGACCAGAAACTGGTCAAAATCGAACTCCAGACTGTGGGCAGAGTCCCAGTAACCAGTTAGGTCCCACAGAGTTGGCCTTCTCCAGGTCCTGTTAACTAGATAATGTCACTTGGCAGGACCTAGAGGAAGATGCAATGCAACTGGGTTTTTTTAATAATATTAAAGTTGTGCCTTTCTAGATTATTACTAAATTATTGAATTACTTACAATGCCTAGCATTCCTCAGATGAAATAAAGCTGCTGAAAATTGCAGCTGAAGAATTTCACCGGGCTAGAGATTCTATTTCCTGATCATATTAATACATTGATTTAGAATACCCCTTCTTTTTTATATTTAAAATATTCATTATGAGAAAAGGAAGATTTTGCATGTTTATGCAAAATATAGATTTCTACTAGCTTCTTTAAGATGAGATCTTTTAAGGATGTTGTTCACCGAAATCAATAAACTTTGTCTGAAGGACCACTTAGCACACAAAAGCCAATGCACTAAGTAGCTGTATTTTGGTTGATACATTACTGAAATTTAAAGTTGGTGGCAGATACATAAAGAATGGCAGAACAGCTGACAACTAATGCAAAAAAAGCACTCAAGGCTTAATGCTTATAATGGATCTACTATGATTTCAGCTACTGCTGTAGAATAAGCTTCATCTTGGACAGAACAATGTTTCTTAAAATATGTACCATAACCTTTTTCAATCAAACATGTCTCTCAGTTTTGTTTTTATTTATTTTCAATTGTGCTACTCTGCTGTATTCTTCAATTTATCTAATCAAATTTGTTCCAAATTCCACAAGTTGTCCTAATATGAAAACTAAATTTTTGGCAAAGACTTGCAGTTTGTACTCTTCATTTCTCAGTTTTAAACCTTTAATGTTTGTATCTTCTCTTATTTTGATCAATAAATTTTCTAATGTTAAAATCAGAGGTGGGCTTCTAAGGTGGAATGGTGATGTGTGCTCGCCCCCAGCGAGTCCAACCCAATTCTGCTACTTCTGCGTGCCTGGAAGCAAAAAACCGCATCGAGCCACGGGCGCAGCTGCAGTAGCAGAATTGCACTGGACTCCACTAACACTCAAAGCCACGGAGGCAAGCACACGTCACCGTTCCACCTTAGCAGCCCACCTCTAGCTAAAATAAACAAAAGTGGAGCGAGGGACCATCCTTGTCTTATCCTTTTTTAAATTTTAAACTAAGATAATTATCAAAGATATGACCAAGAATCAAGAATCAAGAATTAGAACTAGAACAAATAACAAATATGCAAATAGTCAAACGAAAATATACTAAAATATTTAGTAAAATCTGGCTTAAAAATCTGGCAAAATAATCATCAATTAAAGAAGACAACTACAACAAATTAGTGATAACTAAAGGGATCTCAATGAATGGAGCAACTTACAAATTTTATTAATGGGACAAATCGCAGCTATCAGAATGAATATATTACCAAAAATGTAATTTTTATTTCAAGTATCTCCAACAAATCTGGATAAAACATTTTTTCATAATTTGAATAAATTGGTCTCTAAATTAATTTAGTGGGGAGAAAAATACCAAGAATTAGGTTAAAATTATTACAAGATCTCAAGGAGAGAAGGAGACTTGTCTTACCAAATTGTGAACTTTACTATCAGGCAGCAATAATGGTATGGTTAAAGGATTGGATACTTCTAGACAATAAAAGATTGCTAATATTAGATGGGTTGGCATGCTATAATCTGGGACAGTAAATACAAAAAGCATGGATATTTCCAAAATCATTTAATGAGGAAAGTCCTCCTATAGACATGGATTAAAATTAAACATAAACACTATACCAAAATACTACTATGGCTATCAACTATAGAAATTATAAAAAAACAAACATTAACAAATTTAACTGTTATAATAAGATATAAAGATTTACTAAGGAAGGAGGAATGCTAAAATCTAGACAAGAACTGCAAGATCAGAACATATCAATTGATTGGTTTACATACATACAAGTTCAAAACAGATTGACAAATAATATCAATTTCATATGGAACTTCAAGAATTGGACAAAATTTTGATATTATCAAATCAAAAATTAATTAGTAAATTTTACAAATTTTTATTATTATAAGAATTGGAAGAGAAGACTGTAAAGGAAACTATGATCAAATGGGCACAAAATTTAGGGCACAACTTTGAATCAGTGATTGAATTTAAACATGCCTAGGATAAACATATATCCATCCTAAGATAAAATACAGGAAATAGTATACAGGCAGACTAGATGGACCATGAGGTCTTTTTCTGCCATCAATCTTCTATGTTTCTATGTTTCTAGAGAAATGGAAAAAATATGGAAAAGAAATCCCGAATTAAAAGTAGCCGTGGCATTTGGAGAAAATCAGTGTAAAATGTTTTATAGCTGACATTTAACACCCATAAGATTAGCAAAAAATGTCAAATAAAATCTCACCACTGTGCTGGAAGTGTCATAATACACATAATATATATTTCCCTATGTGGTGGACATGTGAAAAAGTAAAGAAATTTTGGATCGAAATTAGAAAAATAATAAAAAATTGTATTGATTGGAAACCAGAACATTATCTATTAGGATTCATTACAGGAAACTACTCAAAAGAAATATATTATTTAATAGTACATATAGTAACAGCTGCCAGAATAACTTATGGAACAAAATGGAAACAAAATGACACACCTAATGATGAATAAATTATATTTAAAAAATTCTTGAATGTTTGGAGATGGACAAAATGACTAAGGAGCTACAGGATAAAGAAGATTCTGAATATTATGGAACATGGATGGTTAAAAAACAAGGAGAAGAATGTATAAGAGGTGTAAATATTAACATCAGCTATGAGCAGAAGGTAAATGTGTATATATTGAAGGGTAGAAAATATAAATATTTATATGTATTAGATGGATATACAAATAGTATTCATATTAAGTTTGATTAACTGATCTTCAGTTGTAATAATAATGATTGTAATACAGTGGTCCCTCGACTTGCGCGTTCTCGATTAGCGCGAAACGCTGCAACGCGGTTTTTCAAAAAATATTATTTAAAAAAATAAAATATTAAAAAATAAATTTTTTTTTATAAAATATTAAAAAATAAATTTTTTTTTATTCTGTTCCCTGAATGGAGACCGCCGGCCGCTCAATCGGGCCGGCAGGGAACAGAATGGAGCCTTCCGCGGCGGGGCTGGTAAGGGGGGGAGCCGAGGGGGGAGCCGAGCCCAGCCCCGTGGCATTCGCTTTCCTCCCGCCGGCAGCCGACTGATCGTGGGCTCCTTCGCAACCTCGGAGAGCTTCCTGGTTTTCGTGAGCTTTCATGCCCCGGAAGCTCTCCGATGTTGCGAAGGAGCCCACAATCAGTCTCGGCTGCGGGTGGGAGGAAGGCGAATCCCCCGTGGGCTCCGTTACATCTTCCGCTGCCAGCCAGGCCATGCTGGCGGCAGCGGAACAATCGCTGGCTGTCAACTTTTCTTTTTAAAACTGGGCAGGAGCTGACTTGCCTCCCCAGTGCTAAAAAGAAAAGTTGACAGCCAGCGCCACGCCTGGCTCGACTTCCCTGGCTGCTTGGCCGGGGAGGCTCGGCCGAAAGCGGCTGGAGCGGCAGAGCCGAGCACGCCTTCCGCCCGGGAAGTCCTGCCCCTTCATCCCCACCCCTCGCCCCTGTGGTCGGCGGGGATGAAAGGGCAGGACTCCCTGGGTGGAAGGCGTGCTCGGCTCTGCCGCTCCAGCCGCTTTCGGCCGAGCCTCCCCGGCCAAGCAGCCAGGGAAGTCGAGCCAGGCGTGGCGGCGGCAGCGCTGCTTCTCCGGTCGCCCGGTCCTCTCCTGCCTCCTGCGCCGATGTTCCCCGCTGCGACGGAAGGCAGTCGCTTGGCTAGGGAGGCTCAGCCGAAAGCGGCTGGAGCGGCAGAGCCGAGCACGCCTTCCACCCAGGGAGTCCTGCCCTTTCATCCCCGCCGACCACAGGGGCGAGGGGTGGGGATGAAGGGGCAGGACTTCCCGGGCGGAAGGCGTGCTCGGCTCTGCCGCTCCAGCCGCTTTCGGCCGAGCCTCCCTAGCCAAGCGACTGCCTTCCGTCGCAGCGGGGAACATCGGCGCAGGAGGCAGGAGAGGACCGGGCGACCGGAGAAGCAGCGCTGCCGCCGCCACGCCTGGCTCGACTTCCCTGGCTGCTTGGCCGGGGAGGCTCGGCCGAAAGCGAGCCTCGCTTTCGCCCCGAGCGAAACCCCTCGCCCCTGTGGCCGGCTCATCCAGGGGGGCGTGTGTGGACTGGCAAGCGGCAAGCGGGAAGACCAAGGGAAGGTTCCTTCAGCCGCCCAACACCTGATCCGCTCCGCAGCGCGGCAGCAGCGAGGAGCCGAAGATGGGGTTTCCCCTTTGCCTTTACCCCATCTTCGGCTCCTCGCTGCTTCCGCGCTGCGGAGCAGATCAGCTGTTGGGCGGCTGAAGGAATCTTCCCTTGGTCTTCCCCGCCGCCCACACGCAAACTCCACCATCTGCGCATGTGCGGCCATGAAAAAAATGGCGCACATGCGCAGATAGTAGTTTTACTTCCGCATCCAATATAACGCGGAAATCGGTTAGCGCGGGAGGTCTTGGAACGTAACCCCCGCGCTAACCGAGAGATCACTGTATATGTTTGTATGCTGTGTATGTTTTTTTAATGTAAAAAACCCATGTCTCCCATTCTTGCTAATGGTTTAAAAAATTGAGGACGCTATAAACCAGGCAAACTCCTAAACATCTGAATGAGCTATATAACAAATAATAGCAAGTGTTTGTGTCCCTTATGAACTTATCAGATTTTTGCAAGAGTTGTAAAACGTAAGGATTACATAATTGTTTTATATTTTAGTCTTGTCTAAAGACTAATGCTTGATTTAGAGTTGCCTGCAGGTTCCCGCATACTTGTGTTGCAAAGTTGTTGGGCAAGCATAGGTTTCAGATGGCTGCAGAGTATGTGGCATGGACCCATCCTAAATCCCAACTATGTGCTGTGCATGCCGATTGGTTTGTCTTGCATGTTAATTGTTTGGTCCAACTTCCTGTTCGGTGTTTTGTTGTTTGAGCCCACCACCCACTCAGAATGAACATTTGCAGACATATAAATGCAACAGCTATGCAATTATATCCAAACAACAGATGCATATATTCCCTGACATGGAGTGATAGAGAAGTCTAATGAAGGCTTTCGTTTTTGTTTAGTACAGTGTTACCTCTACTTACGAACTTAATTTGTTCCATGATCAGGTTTTTAAGTAGAAAAGTTTGTAAGAAGAAGCCATTTTCCCCATAGGAATCAATGTAAAAACAAATAATGCGTATGATTGGGGAAATCACAGGGACGGTGAAGGCCCTGTTTCCTCCCAGGAGATTCCTATAGAGGCCCCACGGAAGCTTCTCCCTGCTTTTTCCGACCTGTTTCCTCCCAGGAGATTCCTAGAGAGTCCCCATGGAGGCTTCTCCTTGCCTTTTCCGTTTACAGTTTCAGAGGCTTGGGTTTGTAAGTGGAACATGGTTCTTGAGAAGAGGCAAAAAAATCTTGAACACCCGATTCTTATCTAGAAAAGTTCATAAGTAGAGGCATTTGTAGGTAGAGGTACTACTGCATTTAATTTTTAGTCATCTAATCTTTCTGGTTTTAGTTTAGTCTTTAATCTTAATTTAGTCTTTCATATTGATGAATAGTTTTGGGTTAATGGGATTAACCATTGATTCTGAAGAACAATGGGGAAAAAGAACCACCCACAATACATAGTTAATGCATTGTGTCTAGGGAATTCAAGGGCTGTAGTTAGATAGGTTAAAAAAATCTTGGAAAAGATAATAGGACACTCACATTTTATTGGCAAAAACTCATACATGGACATATCTATCAAATAACTAAGTCTTGACAGTTTAATAGAGACTTAACTTTAGGGTTCTCATATGCTTAAAATGCTGCTGTGTCTAAAGAGTTTTGTCACATTTCCAAACTACCAATTAAACTAAATGCAGCTGAACAGTTGGACTTAAATTTCAGTTTAACTTAATTTCAGTTGAACAGATTAATGCAATTCTAAATTCAAAATTACAACAGTGTTGAAAAAGGTGACTAGCAACCAATTCTTGCATTTGCAACAATCTCAATGTCCCTGTATGTATGTATGCATGTATGTATCGCATGCATGTATGTATGTATGTATGTATGTATGTATTTAATTTGACTTCTATTCATGATAGCTGCAGTGTTCTGGGATTATGTGATCACCATTTGTGACCATCCCAGCCAGTTACTACAAAGCAAAATCAAGGGGTGAAGGGGAACAGGATTTGCTTAGCAACTGTGCCAAAAAAGATAATAAAATTGGATGCAATCATGTGATGACTCACTTAGCAATGGCATCACTTAGCAGTGGAAGTTCCAATCTCAATTGTGGTTATAAATCAATGACCCCTTGCAAGCACCTGTGCTGGGAATAAGATAAAGGTAAATATCCTAGGGACAAATAAAAATCTTGCTGGGATATGTTTGGGGATTCAGTTTTAGTGGGGAAAGGTCTCTAAGGTTTTGTAGACACCACCTAAATATTTCCTAATTTGCAAAAAAAAAAAATTGGCTTTCTCCATTCTTGACAGGGAGGAAGCTGGGAGAGAAAAAGAACATGATTAAGCAGAATGTGAGGAAGAGATAACATACCATACTTTTTTAAAAGTTCCAACAAATCAAATTAATTTTCATTGCACAACTTAAAATTAGTTGTAAACAGGTTGAAATCACAATTTAGGTCATTTTCTTTCTGTAGTTCATCTTGCAACTTTTTTTCTTACAACCTACTTTGTTGATTATAGCCAAAATGGGCAATTGTGCATGAAAATGCAGACTGTCAGTATTTCTATTTCACAGTGTAACTATAAATGGTTTTTATTCAGGCATCATTTAGCATGAATTACTAGTCATGCAACAGAATGACTTTTGTTTGACCTATCTGACACTGGTTTTTATGCTTTGGAAACAATTATGACAAAAAATGTTAAAGGTAAAAATTGAAAAACTGTACAATCCAAAACAGAATCAGGAATATGTACTGATAAGAAAATTTTCTTATTGGTAGGACAAAATTTTGACCTAGCTAAAGTCAACCAAAATAACCATTCTCATTTGGCATCACTATACTCATTGTTTTTCAAAAGGCAACTGGACTTTCTGGTTTTTCTTTGAAGATGTTTCATTTCTCATCCGAGAAGCTTCTTCAGCTCTGACTAAATGGCGAGGAATAGAAGAATTTATTTATTTATTTCACCTTGTAACTTCTTTTTCAAATCCTTCCATTTCCTACCATCTTTAAAGAAGATGGAAAACATCTTCAAAGAAAAACCAGAAAGTCCAGTTGCCTCTTGAAACCTCCCAAGGACATTCCATCTGTCCATCCATCACTCTGGGGGATGAACATCTGACCCCTTCAGAAAGGGTCCGCAACTTGGGCATCCTCCTCGATCCACAGGTGACTTTGGACCATCATCTTCCAGCTGTGGCGAGGGAGACGTTTGCCCAGGTTTGCCTGGTGTACCAGTTGCGGCCGTACCTGGACAGGGAATCTCTACTCACAGTCACTCGTGTCCTTATCACCTCGAGGTTCGACTATTGCAATGCTCTCTACATGGGGCTATCTTTGAAGAGTGTTCGGAAACTTAAAATTGTGCAAAATGCAGTCGTGCGAGCAGTCATGGGCCTCCCCAGATATACCCATGTGTTTCCAACACTCCATGGACTGCATTCGTTGCCTATTGGTCTCTGGACACAATTCAAAGTATTGGTAATGACCTACAAAGCCCTACATGGAATTGAGCCAGATTACCTACGGGACTGCCTTCTGCCGTATGAATCCAAGCGGCCGGTTAGGTCCCACAGAGTTAGCCTTCTCCAGGTCCCATCAACCAGACAATGTCATTTGGCAGGGCCGAGGGGAAGAGCCTTCTCTGTGGGGGTCCCGGCCCCCTGGAATCAGCTCCCCCAAGAGATTCGCACTGCCTCCACCCTCTTCACCTTTCTCAAGAGTCTCAAGACTCACTTATGTCGCCAGCTTGGGGCAATTAGATCTAGACCCCTTGACCAATAAATGTGATATTCAGTTGTTTGATTGATTTTAATATACTGAGTTTTTAGCTTACGTAGTTTTTTAATTAATTGAATTTATTTTGAATTCACTGTTTTATATTGAATCCTGTGCACTGCCCTGAGTCTTTGGAAAGGGGCGGCATACAAATCTAATAAATAATAATAATAATAACCATGAGCTGGATGATTGAGAATATGCAGTAAAGGTGTCAGTAAAATCAGCACTTTACTGATAGACATTTTTATCTCATTATCCCATTGGGTGAAGAAAAATTATATCAAACAGCAATAAAAAACTATTTTGATCATTTTCTATCTTTAGCATTATTGTAGCATAGATGATTGCTGAAAAGCAGTGCTTTTGTGTATGCCTATATGTGAGAGAAACAAGGGCATGTGCCATTAGAAATCAACAGACTAAGAATCACAAAGAGGTGAAAATGGCATTTCACCTCAATGGAAATATTAACGAGGAATTGTTGGTTCAAAAGCTGCACATGTACATAGAGGGAAGTACAGGAAGGACATCTCTGTGACGTCAAAGCTCCACCCATGGAATTCCCTATTGGGATTCCCCACCTCCGTTTGAGCTGGCTCAAACAGCTCCGCGGCTCTTCTGCAAAGGTGACAGCCGGGCAGCGGCACTTCTCGGCGGTCTCCCGAACCCGAACGCCGAACCCGAACCTTTGCCGAACTTCCTGGTTCGGCGTTCGGGAGAATGCTGAGAAGCCCCCCAGCTGTTTCAAAAGGTGACAGATGGGCAGCGGTGCTTCTCGGCCGAACCCGAACTTTTGCCGAACTTCTGGGTTCAGCTTTTGCGGCGGCGGGTTCATAAGGTGAAAAAAGTTTGTAAGAAGAGGCACAAAAATCCCAAACCCCTGGTTCGTATCTCGAAAAGTTCGTAAGACGAGGGGTTCGTATCACGAGGTACTACTGTATTGTTAAATAGTTTGCAGGAAAAAGTTAGGTAAAGCTGTTAAACAGGTTGTAAATATGAACTACATCCAGTTACATTTTGAATTTCCAGCTGCTGGCACCCTGATGTGCTAGCTGGACATTATTGCTGACAGAAAATCTTTCTCTCTCCACTCCGCTAAGCAATCCTGGCAGCATAACTACTGTGAGATGGTTTAGGCTAAGTTTTGAAGGACAATTATTTCTGTTCCAAGATATATAGCCTTTATAGATAAGGAATCAGGATGCTTAAAATGAGGGCTTGTAAACAGAAAGATTGAAAACTGAAATTAGATTAAGGTACCCATTTTTTCCCCTTAAGTTTTAGTCTCAATAGTTTAGGCAGATAAACATTTTTCAAGGTAGAAAGCTGAAACTGATAGAAGCTGCTATGATAAGAACATTTAACAGAGTTCCTTGACTCTCCAAAATCTATATTCTAACAGGTATGAAATGAGACATTGACTTATCAGTTGCACCTGATTCTGGAAAAAAAAAGATTATTATTTTTCAAATTAATATTGCATTTAATTGTTCAAACACAGGTCAAATAGAAAAAAATGTCAACTGAAGTAATTATATGAAATGCAACTATTGGAAAAGCCCAAAAGAAAATGCTGCAATTCAAAGAATATTTTCCATAAGTGCTACATAAGTGTCTTATGCTGTTGTTCCAGCTATATTGCATTCCTTATAGCGCAACCTGGGTTAGCACTATTCTGACATTGGCAGCCTAGGTGAGCTGAATGAACCCATTTCTTTCTATTTTATATGTTCAAAGTGTTTCGCCTAATCTGCAAACCAGCTTAATTTTTTTTAAAGGGTCTTGCATTAATTGATAGCCACATGACCACAAATATCAATCAATTTCTTAGGAGCAAGCAAAACCATGTGGTCCTACCTGTATTTCTAGCTAAACATCTAGAAGAAAAATGTTATCTGCAACATTCTTTTGATTCAGATAAATAAGTGATGAGTCAAAAATGTTTGAACTTTCAGGGACTCAGTGTACAATTATTTAAAATTGTTGATTTTTAAATGGTTAGCATTGTCCTATTGGATTTCATAAGATATTGCTCTGAGGAAATGTTCACTGAATGGTCACAAATTTTGTCATTCTCAACCTGCTTAGTTTATAAACATTGTAAACCTAATCCACTTTTCCTTTCCTTTGCCTCCCTCAACTGCACTCCAACTTTCAAGGGCAACTGCATAAGCACATCATTGTGCCTACTTTCCCTGTCCTAATTATTGCCTAATTTACCTGTACCTACTTTGCTAATGTTTACTTTGTTGTTATCAGTAGAATGAGAGGTGGAAGTGGACAAAAGGGGGATTTCTCAAAGTTGAAAAGCAACTTTTAAAATTTGTTTATATTGCTTGCAATGTGCCCTGGACTGATGGAAGAATGTCCTGGTAAGAGAAGAACTGCCTAAGATACTCCTAGACCTATTTTGCCTGTGTTCAGACCAACTAAATGCAGCATTAATTTGAAGAAGAGTAATTGTTGTGGTTAGCTCTGGCCCAGCTCCTGCCCCAAGGACTATGGATGTGGGGGAGACATCCACATGCTGCAGGCCTGTTTTGCCCCCGGTGGAATCCGATGATGAAGGCTCCTCTGACCAAGAAGACATGAGTGACAGGGAGGAGGAGAGTGTGGCAGACAGCTCAGAAGGAGATCAATTATCTAGCTCCTCCTTGGATTCAGAACAAGAGTTAATGATACAGCCACGCATGCAGAGAGCGATGCATAGGCAACAACAACTGAGAGATTATTATCAAAGAAAATGAAGCCACCTGTGGTTCGGTGGGGCTGTGGTAATTAGTGAGGCTGCTATAAATAGCAGCCTGTGGGTTTGGCCATTGTGGAGGATTATCTGATCGTTTGGTGTGTTTCATGACTGCTTTCCTGACTTTGACTTTTTGTGTGCTGATTTTTCCCTGCTTTGAAACTAAACCAGAGCAAAGTGTGTTTCACTTTGTGAACGAAGGACTGTGAATTGCCTCACAACTGCAAGCTAAGTATCACAGGACTGATAAGGGACTTGTATAATTTACCAGTTTGTTTGGAGACGAGTGCTCTTTGCTATACCAAAAGAGGGCTTAGTTTAAGTGAATTTTCATTATAAAGAACATTGTTTTGAATTTTCAAACGTGTGTGTGTCTGACATTTGTACCTGTGAATTTTTGGGAGGATTCTACCAAAGAGCCCGACAGAACAATAATAATCTTTCTTCTAGATTCAGGGGCATCTGTTAAGTCAATGCCTGATTAGATTCAAGTATATTGAGTCCACCACTAAAATATTATTTCACAAATGAAGGCAAATATACAATCAGTGATGGTGAACCTTTTTTTCCTTGGGTGCCGAAAGAGCATGGGCGTGCGCTATCACACATGTGTGAGTGCCCACACCCATAACTCAATGCTGGGGAGGGCAAAAACAGCTTCCCCCACCCTGGAGGCCCTCTGGAAACCAGAAGTAGCCTGTTTCCTAACTTCTAGTGGGCCCAGTAGGCTCGTGTTTTGCCTCCCAAGGCTCCAAAGGCTTCCCTGGAGCCAGGGAAGGATAAAAATGCCCTCCCCTATCCTACCGGAGGTTCTCTGGAAGCCAAAAACGCTTTCCCAGAACCTCTGTGCAAGCTAAAAATCAATTAGCCAGCACACACATGCACGTTGGAGCTGAGCTAGGGCAACAGCTCGTGTGCCACCCGTGCCATAGGTTTGCCATCTAGATTAATGTTGCAGGATCCAATCTGGGTCAGTCACCAGAACCAGAGGTTAGTGTGACACTTTCTGGTGAGAGAGAAATTCCCTGAGGATGGGCTCCAGCATTAGTCCAAAAACCTGGAAGACAAAATCTCTAGTCCCAGTGACTGACACAGATTTGATCCTTCAAAAGATTACTTTTTTAAAGTTCTAGTCATAAATGTTCATGCCAATAAAAATATATGAACATAACTTTTGAAAGATACTTTTTCTTTTCTATAAAAATAATTTTCTGAGGAGGATTAAGGATTTGAGGCCCTAACAAACTTCATTCCCTGCAGTCAAAACTTAAAATGGTCCCCAAAAGGAACCATTGGTTGAGTTCAGATTTTGCAATGGACTCTAAACAATAATTACAAGATGATCAATCAATCAATCAATCAATCAATCTGTAAATAGCCATCAGTAATTTTGATTTTGAAAAAGATTTCAACTTTAAATAAATACAATTATTTTAAAAGCCAGTTTTCAGCTATGTGAATAGCATCAAACATTCTACATCTTTTAAATAATTCCACGTATCAATAAATAAATGCATTTTTGTTGTATTTGTTTGTGAGATGGAACACTCTATAAATTAGACAAACAAATAAACAAAAAAGCAGGCAAAAAAAATACTGCTATATTTTATGCTAGAGTTCACTATGTTAAAATTATAGAGAAAACGCAGTTTAAGATTATCCAGTTTTCAGCAGATATGTGTATTTTTACTTATATTTATCATGTTTAGTATGATTATGGTGTTCTGTTTTTCCCATGCTTAGTACAGAAGCATATCAAAAACTATAAAAACAGAAGACAGAATGCTACATCAAGCAAGACTGGATACAACATTCATTTAGAAAAGATATTGTGAATGGTTTAATATCTATGCAAAACACATTGTTTCTTCTTTGCAATGTCTCAGTCCCTCAGCCAAGACAAGATTAAGGCATAGTTTCCTCTAAAGTTTGTTCAAACTTAGAACTCATCTTTGACCTTGGAATCATAAAAGGCTCAGTCAGCTTTGCTGTTTGCAGAACTGTCCAGGAAATAACACAATTTTATCATTGCAGGGGGAAGAACACAGCAAGCATTTCAAATTCTCTTTCAAAAATTGTTAGCCAGTCTTAACACGCAGTTGCTTGCTTAGGCTGCAACCTTACACAATTTTATTCTTATAAAGTATAGCCAGTTGAATATTATAGATTTACTTTTAAATAAATATGAGGTTCTAGAAATCAAGAATCAGCATAACCAAGGCACTGATCATGATTTTATATTAAATTGGTGTGAAAGAAGTTGCCAAATCTATTTGAAACAACCTTAATTTATACTGTATAACACTTGTATACAAGTATATATTTCAAAAAGTCATTTTCTTCTGATTCTAGAGGGATACCTTAACTGTAAACCAAAATGAGAATACGGCAAAGACCACACATTATAGACTTCATTGCCCCTAACTGCCATCACACCCATCTTCATTATTTATTAAATTTATATGCCGCTCATCTCACTATCTAAATCAATTCTCATATACTTTCAGTTTGCTAATTGCCATCCCTTGTGCTAACTACTGAAGCCTCTGCTAGATTCTTAATTAAAGATTTAATCTTTACAGCAAGTGTTTATCATCACTTTTACTAAACCAGGTGTGGGTGTGGCCAGCACATGACACATCCAGCCCACGGGCAAGGAGTTTGACAGCCCTGCTCTACATCGTTAGTTAAAAGGATCTATTGACCATTTCTTAAAGCACAATAAGGTTACCCAAGTGCTTCCAACAAGAGGAGAGAACTAGGAATAAACTATTGAATATCAACCTCTGACATAAACTAGCAAATTGGAGACTATTGCAAGCTTGACTCAGTATAGACCAGAAAGGCAGATTTTTCATGCAATTTTGCTGCAAATTCAAAAAGGGTTAACTATCATAAGCAGAAGACCTCAACAAAGAGACATTTCCTGTGAATTCAGAAATTCAGAATTCAGAAAATTGCCATGTATGTATGGAGGTGAAAGCAAGTTGTGTTCTTTAGTCTTTCTCTGATATCAGGGGTCTTCTAATGCAGCCTTTGTTAAATTATCCTTTATCCACTCCCCCCCCCCCAAAAAGAAAAGAGCAGCAGAGTTCACTTAGGGAAATCAAATTCTTTATTTCTGGAACTATTAGTAGATGATTTCCCAAATGTAAAAGTTAAGCATCCTCAGGCTAACTAGATGTGCTTTCAGATGACTGACTCCTAGTGTTCATAACAAGAAGCAATAATAATAATAATAATAATAATAATAATAATAATAATAATTTATTAGATTTGTATGCCGCCCCTCTCTGAAGACTGCACTTGTACTGCACTTGCATCTTTTCCCTCTAAACATGTTTTTTATTGAAACAAGATGGAAAAATCAGCTATAAGATACAGGGAAATTACAAATAATAGAGAATAACATCTTGATTCCATAAATCTAGATTCAAAGCATTACCTTTTAGGATGTGAGGCTATTTTGCTTTTCGTGTAACCTACAAAGAGGATAATCTCTGTTTTTGAAGCCCAAGATCTCAAGTTAAAAAATCTCCACAAGACTCCCTGCAATATTTTAGTAGGATATAATTAATGAAAAGCCTAAAATCTAATTTTATATCTAGGCTGTTGAACAGCTTGAGGCTCCAGCATTATTGTTTTTGCTCAGTTTGAAACTCAAAACAATTTGTCTGGGATGATTTATGAAAGCATGATGGAAAAGATGTAACTAGATAATGTATGAAGGAATAAATCTTACTTTTTCAGCATTACATGAGGCCAAAATATACCAATACTTTTGTTGCGGCCAATTTATGTTTTCCTTAGGGACCTCTGAAATCAAAACTTTCCATAAAGCTAAAGCATTGTTGAGCAGCTGCTGACAAGGCAAAAGGGAGGAAAACAGTAGAGCAGCGCTATCAAACTCCAGACCCGCAAGCCAGATGCGTGATGCACTAGCCACGCCTACACCTGGTTTAGCGAAAGGGAAAAAAGTCCCAATACGTTACGTAATCCTGCTGTGTTGATATGAATTTGCCATCTCTGTAGTAGAGGGTACTAGATCCAGCACCAAGGATCCAACAACCATGGCCTCTCTCCCAGCACACCTGCTATTGGGCTCTTTTCAAAATACAGTTTTGTCAATATAGAAAGAGCTGGGCTCAAAGGCTGGGGAGATGCTGGAAAATAATTTCCCGCATTGTATTTTTCCTCTGAGACAGAGAACACCATGCAATTTCTGAGGTGTATCATGGAAACATTGATAATTTAATTTAATTCAATTCAATTTACTTCTATGCCACCCAATCCCAATGGGACTCAGGGCAGCTTACAACGATAAATAGTACGTACAATAAACAAGTCAAATAATTAGTAATAAAAACAGAAAAACCCATAATAAACCTTAAACTCACAAATATACAGAAACAGTTGCAAATTGGACATGATGTTACATTCATGGCCCCTAGGCCTACCGGCAAAGCCAGGTCTTCACAGCCTTTCAGAGTACAGCAGGGTGGGAGCAGTATGGACACCAGGGGGTAGTTGGTTCCATAACATCAGAACAGCCACAGAGAAACCTCTCCCCCGTGAGCCCATCAACTTGTATTGCTTAGTCGACGGGACCTGGAGGAAGCCAACTCCTTGTGATCAGATTGGTCTGTGGGAGGTATATGAGAGGAGACGGTATCGTAAATAAACTGGCCCTAAGCCATGTAGGGCTTTAAAGATAACAACACCTTGAATTGTAACCATATTATGACTATAACCTGCTGTCAGGATTGTGACTACTATAGCAAATGTTTTTTGCCATCTTCTTTAGAACCATTTGTAGCAAAATTCACAAAATCAGATTCTCAACCTTGACAGCTGGTCTGCTTGCTGGGGAATTCTGGGATTTGATGTCTACTCATCTGTCTAGATTGAGAAACACTACATTAAGTGAGCATCATTTATTTTTTTTAATTTGTAATACCATAATTTCCATACCTTTTTTTCTGTGGGACGGGAGGGGGGGGGAGGTTTTATACTTTCAAAAGAAACTAGGAAGTGTGAGAATTTCAAAGGTCTCTATAAAAAAATTGTGCCCTGGGCCTCTAACAGCAGGGGGTGGGCTGCTGCCCGGATTGGGGGGGGAATGCAGTGAGGTAGTGAAAATGGAGCTCCAGCCCAGAGCACCCAATTTGCACTGAAAGATGTTGAAAGAAAATGCAGAGCGTCTTGCATAAGCCATGTCTAACAGTTAAGACATTTATGGCTCCAAAAAGCATCATAGGGGAATTAGTATGAACTAGAGTGATTCAGATAGAAGGTAACAAGATCCAAGGTGAAAGAACTGTTCAAGGTTTGCTGCAAAGTTAAAACTAGAACTAGCATTATTTAGCTTTATTTACAATGCAATGTAACAATATAGAACTAATTTCAGTACTGGTGGCTTTCCAAAACTTTTCCAAAAAGCAAGATCTTTACCAGGTTCCTGAAGGCCATTACTTTAGAGGCCGTCTTTGGCTTTGTGAGAAGGGATCAGTGAAGGGCTACCAAAAATTTTACTACCACAATGTGGGCGTGGCTTATGCAGGACGCCCTGCATTTTCTTTCAACATCTTTCAGTGCAAATTGGGTGCTCTGGGCTGGAGCTCCATTTTTGCTAGCCCACTGCGTTCCTGCCTGTCTGGGCAGCAGACCACCCCTTGAAGGGATATACTGTTCCATAGGAGCTCAACTCTCATAGAGAATGTCCACTGTCAGGCCATCTCCAGTTGAACCATTCTGGCCATTTGAGTCACATTGAAGAATTTAACTGGGAAAGACAAACACTTGGATCAGGGGTTTTAAGATAAGGAGCTTAAACTGCAGTTTAAAACACACTAGCAAGCAGTGTAGTTCCTCCAGCAATGGTGTAGCACAGTAGCATTAACAGAGCCTGTAAACATGTAGTTACTGCATTTTGGAACAGATGAAGTTTGCAGATGATATTCTCAAAGACAAACCCATGCAGTAATCTAAGCATAAAATGCTAAGGGCAAGGTATTGTACTAATATCCTTCCAGTGCTCATGAAAAACAGATAAAGTACACAAGAACATAAGAAGAGCCATGCTGAATCAGGCCAAAGCCCATCGAGTCCAGCATTCTGTTACAGAATGGCCCACCAATTGTACATGGGGATCTTGAACAGAAATAGAAAGCAAAACCCTTCCTTTCCCTTGACCCCCAACAAATGGTACCCAAAGGAATCCTGCCTAAGGGAATCCTGAAGCATAGCATGTTCATCTGAGTGTTCTAGTTTATCTTTCTCATAAACTAATGCTTTGACTGAATTAGCCAAGTTTAGCTAATTATGTTGGACAACACTTGGGTGCTACAAACTATTTAATGCAATTAAATTTTGATAGTAAAGCTTGTGCTACTTAGACAATATTAGTAGATGGATGACTGAGACATTCAAGTTCCATTGCATATCCTTTTTGAAGAGCAAAAATGGCCTTCCCCATCCCACTCATGGAGGTCCTCTGGAGGCCAGAATTGGGCCATTTGGAAGTTGGGAAATAGGCCATTTCTGGTCTCTGGAGGGCCTCCAGGGAGGTAGGAGAGGCCATTTTTCCCTCCCCGGGCTCCAAGAAAGGCTCTGAAGCTTGGAGAGAGCTAAAAAATGGGACCTTCAGTATAACCGGAAGTTGGCAAATGGGCCATTTTCTACCTCCGGAGGGCCTCTGAAGGGGAGAGATTATTTTTGCCCTCACCAGGCTCTAGAAAGGCTCTGAAGCGTAGGAAGAGCGAAAAATGGGCGTGCCATTGTGTTCTGGGAGCAATGGGATCACACACACATGTATGAGGGGGCACATTGAATTATGGGTGTAGGCATGTACATGCGTCCCCCCTCCATCCTCTCCCCTTTTGGCACATGAACCAAAAAAGATTCATCATCACTGACTTATCTGGTTCAATATTTGAAAGATGAATTCCTAGCAGAAAATAATTCTCCTGAGTCTACAGAGAAGGGCGGCCTAGAAGTCCAAATAAATAAATAAAATAAAATGATTATTTTAAATTGGCAGGAACATTTGTTTTAAATTATCATAATTTCCACATCGATAGTCATCAGATTTTCTACTATGAAGTTATTTAACTTTTTAAAATCAAAATTGCCATAGAACTGGGGGATGGTAGTGATGACAACAACAATGATAGTGATAATGCTTTTTAAGCATCATTTGTGGTTACATAAGAATCAGGAGTTCCATCAATATGGAAGAGCTTTTTGTAGCTCAGAATATAATTTTGTTAATGAACATTTTTAACTTATGATAAATTTTATTACTCTAATAAGTACACAAAGGATTTCAGATTCATTAAATATATTAACTAAAAATAATTCATCTTTTTAAGGTTACCAAACCATGATGTATAATGTTCTGGTTACTTCTTCATTTAGACTTCAAATTCATAAAATGCCTTATTAATTTTTTAAAAAAAATATTGAAAAATGACAGATGAACTTCTAATATTTAATATTATCATTGTGGCATGAACTTTTTCAGGAGAATCTTAAGCTTTATTATTGTTTATCTCAATTTAAGCAAATTAAAGGATTTTTTCCTCACCACCAAGGTAATATAAATCCTGGGTTTGATATCTGTAATATTCAAGAAACTATCGTTGGTATTTCTTCATCGTCAGGAGGAAGTTTCATTAATATAGAAATGCTATATTAGCATTTTAAAAGTTAAAATGATCGAAATAAGTGAGAAATTATACAAAGTTCTATTAAAATATATAATTTCAATTGAACTTGGCTTAAAATCACTAGTTACAGATTGAAATATCTGTTCTAAAATTTACCCTCATTGTTTAGCAATAACATTATGTGCTTTACATAAGCACGTCTTCTTTCAGAGTTCCTGACTAATAATATAGAAAACTCCCTTACAAGGTTGAAGCCTTCACATCACATTAAATAATTTGTTCAACCATGGCACATTAAAAGCACAGCTCATTGAATTCATAAATTGCATTAAGCCGTATATCTGGTTTATCCAGTGCAATAACTAGGATCTCACAAAATCCCAGTCATTGCACTAAGGCCTGTTATGACTGGAATCAGACATGAGAGTAAATCACATTTCCAAAAGGAACATTTGTTTATTCTACATGAGGCTGAATTTGGAATCTTCATGCGCTCAAACTGAGCTATGTCCCCACCCAGTTTGGCTACAAGATAAAATAATTCATGCCTAATTCATTTACCCTTTTTCTATAGTACATCAAACCTGCTAGAATGCTTTATTTCCTTGTTTGCATGTTAGAAAAGCGCTAAGAATTAGATTGCATATTTGAGCAACCAAAATTATCAAATAGCAACCTTAGTCTTAAATGTCCTAAAGACATATTTTTTATATTTTTCCTACCAGATGCTGACAAATTCCTTGAGCCCTACACAATCGCAAACATTGTCATATATTACTAATATAGTACTTTTTTTCCTGACCATGGGCTCAACATATGCTCAAATAATAAAATATTGTGAGCTTAACCCAGCCTCTAGCCGGAGACATTAATTCTATCTCTTGCTAACTCAAGCTTTTCAGGGCTGGTAAGCACCCAGTGGACTCCAGAGGTTTCTATTGATAGACTACCTTGTCACTTTTTAAACCATCAAAATAAATAAAATATGTACAGGGTGTTTTTTTTTCTCCTGGTTTAAAAGAAGAGGCCAGGCAGTATAATGCCTGTAGATTACAACGTAAACTGCCTAATTAAAATGAAAAAAAAAAACCATTAGAGATTGTACCAGATGAGACCCTTGTGCTCATTAGAGCTCTGAAAAACAATCAGCTCTTCAGTTTACTCTTTTAGACTTTGGTGTAAGCACACTTAAAACTCTGTGGGTATGGTTTTTTTTGTTTTAAATAAACCCTTGTCCTTGGGCTTTTAAAAGATTCACTCAGATCACAAAACTACTCCATATTTTTTCACTTCTAACTGCACTGGTAAAATAAGTCAGATAAGCAAAGCAGAGATGGAGGCCACTCCCTAATTCCCAGTGGGTACATCAGTCAGGGGAAATGACACGTGTCTAGTAGTGCCTTTCTTTTCATTGCAAGCAATTGAAACAATGACTCATCTAAACATTCAAAGACAATGAAAGGTGTTTTCCCACCCATCCAGGTTAGTGAGACCCAGGTTGGCTTCCGAAATCAGCAACGACATTACACGATCGGGAAACAGAAACACCGAGATGCCATTAATAATTTTTGGGAAGCATCCCCGGTATGAAACATGTGCATGCAAATGGACTCAGCCAATTAGAAGGAAGTTAGCCAAACCATGAATGTTAATGGTATATTTATATAAGACACCGACATTATCAGATTGATTTTCTCAGCTATGCCTTTATTGCAGTTTGATGGAAGATCCCCCCCCCCCCGTAACTATCTCAATTCAATATGCCATGCAAAAGATAACAAGAACAGTAATAGATAAAGGGAGGGTCTACCTCTGTGACTTTTTAGGGGGGAAAGTTGGCATCTTGTGTGCTATAAATTCTAACGAACAAGCAACTGAGAAGTCTAGCTGAAGTCAGGGCAATATCTGTCAAATGCTTATTCACCATTAATTACCATTTTTATCTGCTAGCAAAACACATTCAGGGAAGCTGATGATACCACAAGCATCTAAAAAAATAGCAAAAGGTAAGGAAAAGATAGGATGGTGACTTCTCATAGAAATACAAATATAGGTAGGGAGGTTTTATTTTTTTTAAAAATCAGTTGGCTTCAAGATGAAATATCGCTTAAATCCAAGAAAGAAGCAAGAGAGAGAGAGTAGATCATGGTATGAAATTTAATACATTGCAGATATCTTCAGCAAAGCAATCAGCTCTCTAGCATTATCTATCTATCTGGCATCGTATAGGTCTGGTAGGCCTTTGTCTAAGCCTGCCTATCTAAACATTAATATTTAGAAATGCAGCATCTTTATCCAATGCTACTCTAGGCAGGCAAAACTCAAGACACTTATTACAAGACAGCATGACACAAATCAAGGACAGTCTCATGATAAGACTCACCATCTCCACTTCACACCATTCTCCTTTGATGTTTACAGCACAATCTGTAGGACGCAAAACTAGGAGGTGCCTTGTTTGACCTGCTGCATGATGCTGTGACATCAGTTCAGATGATGCAGCTCATTATGGGAAAGGCTGCTGTTGCTATGGCAACTGAGATGTGATAGGAATCCTTACTGCATTTCCAGGGGAGTCCAAGACAATACAGAAGCGTTTTAAAGAGACAGACTAAAAATGCAAGGAGGGTTGAGAAAGTGCAGTGTCACTGTCTTAAAAACACATATATATACATGCAAGCATTGTGTGACTCTATATGTCTTTATGCAGAGAAAACATCACCTGAGACTTGATCTCTCTGCTCTAGCAAGGATGCACATACATACCTGTACAAAATTATTTCTATATAAAGAAAATTCAAACGTTCATATGAATTCAGCCTGATCATTGCAAATCATTTGGTAGCTATCAAATGGTTTTTAAATCACACAAGATAATTTGGGTGTAATTGTTTATGATGTGAAAAATGTTAAAATGTGATCTAAACACTATCCTAGCAAATCATGCCCCACCCAGTTTAGATTGTAACTGAAATACTTAGAAACCTTATTTGCTTCTAGGCAACATTTGCCTAGAAACTGCATCCTATATTTGCCAGTCATTTGATCTAAACAACATAAAGACAAATTCTTTTTCTTTTTTTAAAAAAGTGGAGGATTTTTTCCTTAATTTGTAATTGACAAGAGGATAACTTCTTAGCCAATCAGAAACTGAAAAGGTAGGGGGGCGGGCGGATGAAATGGCTCATCATGTCTCAGCTGTAAGCTAATCTGCAGTATCATCTGAATGCTGAGTAGCCGGCTTTTCATCGGTCTAAATGAAGACTCAAGAGGGACCGTGAGTAAGCTGGGTATCTTCTGGGCCACAGAGCTGTGATCCCAGCAGCAAGTCAGTCATTGGATCCTTGGGTTGATTTCCCCCCAATCTAACCATTATAAGAATTTTTTTCTTCCTGATTCCATAGAAGCATAAAGAAGTATGACTGCACTGGGCAAACTTGAAACTCAACAGCTTGAAAATTCACACTTAAACATGGATGACACATTTTTGATCCTTGGCCAGCGCTACTGAGATTAGAGAGGTTTTGGCAAAACTGCTTTTCCTGGGCATGAAAACCTCTTTACAATGTAAGAGAAAAGGTCTGGGTTTTATGGGCATCCTAGGCTTAGGCCCTAAGAACAGACAAAAGGCCATAGGGCTTCTAAGCCCAAGACTGACACAGGATGTCATACGCTAATGCTGGAAGCCACCACAACTTGCATTTCTGCATACAAAATCATTTTTCCTTTCTATTCAGCATTGGCACACAAAAAAGAGAGAAGTTTTCCCACAAGAGCCATCAGATTAAATTCATCCATATACAAATCTAATTGTTGCAGCAGGGCTGATTCCACAGAGTGAATCTTTGGATGTCTCAAACCTTTCCCCCCTATAAGTGGCTGGGCCTGCATTCCTTTACCCAACCTCACTGCCTTGGAGTCTCTCTTTGCAGTTACTGCTACTATCCCCTATCTCAGATAGTTGCTTCATTCAGCACCATTTCCCCTAAAGCCACCATGTATAAAATATAAGACACCAACAATCCATCTACTTTTGAGGGCAAATTAAAAGAATAGAGCAGGGATGGCAAACCTTTTAGGCACCAAGTGCCCAAACTTCAAGGTGTGCACATGCAGATGCATCAGAGACCCAAATGACCAGAGCCAGGGCTGTTGTGGTCCACCAGTGGCCTGTGAAGCTAACAGCAGATTCAGACAGTGAGGAGGATGGGGAGAACCAGGGGCCAGTCCTGAAGTCGGGAGAAGATTCTGTGCTGGAGCCAGAGGATCTAGAGGCTGACATGAGCGAGGCAGAGGAAAATGGGAAGCCTGTTTCTAATGTGCGCATGTGCAGATTTGCCAGAAGGCAAGAACATTTGAAGAGGGAAAGGACTTCTTGGGAGTAAGGCTTGGAGATGTTTGGCACCTCCCAAGTGCATTAAAAAAGGGGCAAATGGATGTGCTTGTTGCAGGAAGCAATTTGGTTCAATTCTGATTGGTGTAACTCAGCAGCTGTTTTTTGACTTGGTGTTCTGTTTGGCCATGCAAAGCTCCTTTCAAATTAGGTCTTTGGCAGTGTGCAGGGGGGGGGCTATTGCCCGGATGGGGGGGGGAACACAGTGGGTAGCAAAAATGGAGCTCCACCCCAGAGTACCCAATTTGAACTGAAAGATGTTGAAAAAAAATGCAGGGCATCCTGCATAAGCCACACCCACAGTGTGGTAGCAAAAATTTTGGTAGCCCTTCACTGGCAGTGTGTCAAGAAAGATAATGGTTGGTGCTTATCAGCCTTCTTCTGAAAGACTGTGGCAGACTTCTGTTGGACTAATTAACATTGTCTGGAACTTATTACGGCTGTGAATGAACATCATTCACAGCCATTGAAATAAAGAAGTTTGGGGGGGACACACTGCATTTGTGATTTATGTTTTATCAGGAAGCCTAGGTCAGAACAGGGGGATTCCAACACCATGAGTTCTACCAGAAGTGAGATCTTCTTTTCTTTCATGAGCTTCTGTTTTGTCGTTTGCAGGAAAATAGAAGCTCACAAAAGAAATGCCACAGACAGTTGAGTTGGGATGGCAGCACGCGTGCCAGAAGGAAAGACTCTGCGTGGCACACGTTCATGGGTTCACCATCATGGGAATGGAAGGTGTAATATGGGATAAATTATATAGAATCATCTTCTGACCAATAAGGAAGGACAACTGACTAGAGAAATCAGCCTCTGATAGATTAATCTCACAAGGTATAAAAAGAATTTTTATTTATTTATTTATTTATTTATTTATTTATTAGATTTGTATGCCGCCCCTCTCCACAGACTCGGGGCGGCTTTTGGAAAAGAAATAAAAGATGAAACTATTAAATTCATTTTAATGATAAGTACTAATGTGCAAAACATGTAATGGTGAAGGAAATAAATATGCAGAGTGGCTGAGATTGAAAACAGATTCTCTAAAGAACTCCCAAAAGGAAAAAATATGTACAGAAAAATAGAAAACCTTCTGGCAACCTATGACTGGTTTGCTTCTAGTTAGATTAGAAAGGTCTTCAGATTTGGCAACTTTAAGACTTGTGGATTTCAACTCCCAGAATTCTCTAGCCAGGATAGCTGGCTGGAGAATTCTGGGAGTTGAAGTCCACAAGTCTTAAAGTTGCCAAATTTGGGGACCCCTGAATTAGAAGCAGTTCAGATTTAAAAAAAACATCCCGAATAAGCTACATGGAGACAATAAACAGCAGAAACAAGAAGGTTTTAATGGCAGTATACATTCCAAATAAAAGGCATTTCTATACAATATTTCTAGCTAAATGTGTTATGTATACCTCAGAGAAAAAGGAGGTTGTTAGTTTCTCCTGGATTTTTCAATGTTTGTAGATTGCAGCCCTAAATCAGAACCTCGGGAGAAAATTGTCATTTCCCACTATTTATCTAACTTTGATATCCAAATTCTGGCTGCTTTTCAAAAGGACATAAATACTTTTCCTCTCCAAGAGAAAGGAAGGGTTTTGGAGGGGAGTCTGTTCATTGCATGCACACAGAAGCCCATGTGATTCTGCTTGAGATATCACACTGTGTATATCCCTTGCAGGTAAACAGCTTGCAGTCTGGACTGGTGTAATAAGGCTGGCTTCAGAATGCTGATTATTCTGTTAAAGCAGGGATCTCAAATTTTCATTCACAAGTGATATATGGTCCTCCAAGTAATTTTGTTTGTTTGTTTGTTTGTTTGTTTGTTTGTTTATTTATTTATTATATTTGTATGCCGCCCCTCTCCGTAGACTCGGGGCGGCTCACAACACAATAAAACAGTTCATGACAAATCTAATAATTTACAATTTAAAATATTTTAAAAACCCCATTATTAAGCAGACATACATACAAACATACCATACATAAATTGTATAGGCCTGGGGGAGATATCTCAGTTCCCCCATGCCTGACGACAGAGGTGGGTTTTGAGGACTTTACGAAAGGCAAGGAGGGTAGGGGCAGTCCTAATCTCTGTGGGGGGGCTGGTTTCAGAGAGTCGGGGCCGCCACAGAGAAGGCTCTTCCCCTGGGGCCCACCAACCGACATTGTTTAGTTGACGGGACCGGGGAAGGCCCACTCTGTGGGACCTAATCGGTGGCTGGGATTGGTGCAGCAGAAGGCGGTCTGTAGCCCATAAACCAGTGGTGGGTTTCAAAAAAATTTTTTACTACCAGTTCTGTGGCATGGTTGGCATGGCATTTAAAAAATCCATCCCCTCTCCACTCCAGGGGAAGATTACTGCAAAATTCCCATTTCCTCCTGATCAGCTGGGACTCGGGAGGCAGAGAGTAGATGGGAGCAGGGCCAGTCAGAGGTGGTATTTACCGGTTCTCTGAAGTACTCAAAATTTCCGCTACTGGTTCTCTAAAACTGGACGGAACCTGCTGAAACTCACCTCTGCTATAAACAATATCTAGGATAATAAGCTGTGAGTGGCATGTGTTTTTTTGGGTAGGGAGGACTATCTCAACATAAAGTAACCATGGGTGAAATGTTTCCAGTTTGGGCGTGTCTGCTGGTGGTTGGAGAGCCAGTAGCGATGGCAGTGCGAAGCTTTGCCCATCCGCCCGGATGGGGTTTTATATCCTCTATGCATACATAAAGTGTTCTACACATGCACAGAGGATAAAATAACACAAATGGTGGCATCTGGGCAGGTGGGCAAAGCTTCATACTACCATCACTACCACTGACAGGCACACCCGAATCGCAAGCATTTCACCCCTGAAAGTAACGTTTACATAGAAACATAGAAGACTGACGGCAGAAAAAGACCTCATGGTCCATCTAGTCTGCCCTTATACTATTTCCTGTATTTTATCTTACACTGGATATATGTTTATCCCAGGCATGTTTAAATTCAGTTACTGTGGATTTACCAACCACGTCTGCTGGAAGTTTGTTCCAAGGATCTACTACTCTTTCAGTGAAATAATATTTTCTCACGTTGCTTTTGATCTTTCCCCCAACTAACTTCAGATTGTGTCCCCTGAAGTTAGTTGGGGGAAAGATCAAAAGCAACGTGAGATTTGTGAAATTTTGAGGATTAAAACTATGGTCCTTTTAATATTTATGCATATGTTTAAAGATAACATGTTTTAGGCCCATTTAAATAGGCCCAAGACTTTGGTTATATCATCACTCTAAACAAATAGCAACAGATGTGGAGTAGAAATAAAAAGTTGACACTAGCTATGGCCTATAAAGAAAATTGGTGTAAGATGTATTTTAGGTGGCATATAACCCCCCCATGCAACTAGAAAAAATAGATAAAAAGTGTTCACCCAGATATTGGAAATGTAACAAAGAATTTGGATCATATTATCATATGTGGTGGGCCTAAAATATATTAGGGGAAAATCCAGACCTGGCTAGAGCAAATATTAAAGAGGAGAATAGAAAAGAACCCTAAACTTCTTCTGTTAGGAATAGCCCATGAGAATTTTGAAAAAAAAACCCTGTATTTAATTTTACACATAACAACAGCAGCGAGAATAGTTCTCACACAATATTGGAAATATGAAACCATGTCCACTGAGGAAAGTATAATTGAAAAAAATAATAGCATGTGCAGAGATGGTTAGTTTAACTAAAGAACTGAAAAATACAGACGAGCTACAATATTTTAATTGTTGGGATAGGCTTTACAGTTGGATATAGAAAAAGAAAAAGAAAAGACAGGGAGTCAATAAATATTAGAAAGTTGGAGAGTAAATGTCAGAGGATCGGTCTAAAAAAAAGGAAGGAAAAGTAAAGGAGATACCTGGATAAGATCCTTGTTTTGAATGGATGTATATTATGTAAATATAAGTTATGTAATAGAAAATAAGCACTATTAGAGTTGTATTGCGGGCAAGTCTCATAATGTCCAACATTTTTATATGTCCTTTGTGTTTTGTTTTGTGTGTTATAAATAAAGTTTAGTTTTAATTTTTTTTAAAAAAGATAAAATGTTTTACAAATAACACTATTTTACTTAGAATGTGTGTGCCTATAACCCACCTAGTCAGCACTGTATTAAAATTTAAGCCACCAGAGGGAAAAAACCCATCGTCATGATTTTACAAGATATATCCTGGAATGCTGCTTATTAAGTTTGGATTGTCTCCAAAATATATTGTTGAGGTGAGTCCATTTTATTTCCCGAAGAACAGTTAGTCAGAGATTGTGTCTCTTTTAATCCAAGGTAGTGGTCACATGGATTTCTGCAAACCAGATGCAATGGCTGTATAACAGGGGTGGGTTTTGGCTTACCTTGCTGCCTATTCACTTCCTCACATACCACACATGCGTGCATTGTGCACCGCATGGCCATACGCACATGCACAGTGTTAAAAACCCAGCTTCTACGCATTTACAGAAGCAAAAAACAAGATGGCAGCTCCTATGGCACTGACAAGAGAGGTGGTTCAGGGGAGGTGTCCAGCCAGCCATCGCTGCTGGTTCAGTGAGTGGGAGGATATTCCTGCTACCAGTTCTATAGAACTGGCCCGAACCGGCAGGGACCCATCTCTGCTGTATAAGTGTCCTTGGAACCCGAGTTCAAGTATAAGATTTGTTGTGTTTGTGAGGCAGATGTTCAGGCATTGAAGAGCTACCGTAGATTTCCTGAAATCAATTGTGTATCACCATCTACCGTTGGGCTCATCCAAAATAGCAGGAACGGAGAGAAAAAGTGTGCCTGTATGTCAAAGCCATAGCTAATCTACCTTCCTTTTATGGTCGGGTGAACTTTTTAAAATAAACCATGTTACGTGGAGAAGAAATTGATGATCCAAGACTTTTGTAGAGCAGCAATTTCTGGAAAGGGAATTCTTCACTGCATAAGTTACAAAAGCACACAGAATAAAGGCCTTTTAAATAACTTTTCATTAAATCAATGTTATGTTTTTATCTTTACTTGGAAGTTTTAACCTGTTTTTAATGTATGCTTTTTCTCAAGTATTTATATGGTTTTATTGTGGTGTGGTAAATGCCCAGAGTCTTTTAGATAAGATGGACAGTGTAGAAATTTAATAAATAAATAATGAACCATGGATGGGCTTGTAAATTTCATGGCTTTCCTTTATTTTCTCCAAAAAGCAATTGTCCTTTTAGCTATTAGATGAACATAGAAGGGATTTTGTATCTCTTGATTGGTAGCAATCATACAAATTTGTGCAACCAAGATTCAATTGCTTAGATAGGTGACCACAGAGATATATGTTGAAGCCGTATCTGAATCAGCTTTCATTCTGTGATGGAATTAACTTGTAAATGATCATCCCATGAAGAAAGGAACAAAGAAATAATGATTTCCCTACTAGCAATGGCCAGTGGAATTTCCAACTCAAATATCATAGAAACACAAAACCAGAGTTGTTTCAACCGTACTTTCAATTATGTACATTATGCTAATCAACGTCAAGGCCTTGCATTCTTTGTGTTCTGCTATCATTTATTGTTTTCCCCCTCAGATCTGTGTTTTTCTTATACCCAGCTTGTAATGGGAAAACTGGTTGGACAGACAAGAGAATGGAAAGAAAAAGTTATGAATAGAATGATCAAGTGAATCAAAAATAGCGGTGTTGGACAAAATACTGTGTATCCTTGCTTGTCCTATTTTGAAAACAATGCAAAGCAAAATAAAACAAAAGCTTGCATTAATGACAGAGATCACCAGAATAATCACCAGAATAATAAATCACCAGAATAATAGGACAGCCAGTTACAACTTTTAAAAAGCCAACTATAATATCATAGATGCTGACCTTTCATCTCTTGATTGGAAGACATTATTTTCTGGCTGTAATACTGCTGAAGACTACTACAATATTTTTTTGGCTCGAAATGCAAAGAGTCATAATAAGAGTCATTAAACGTACCACTAATAATCACCAAAATGAAGGGGGGGAAATTATCCATAAAAATAAGGAAGTTCCAATCCAAAAAAAGGAGAGATCTCTTTGGCAGATAAACAAAACTGGCTACGTTACAAACTTTAAAAGCCGCTACAAAAATCCACCGATTGCATCAATCAAGAAGAAAACCTTCTGCACACGAAATCCACACTCACCTTTTATAACTTTGTAAACAACCAACTCAAAGACTCAAGATCCATCCCATCCCTAAAAGGACCAAACAGTAAAGAATATAATGATGAAGCTATTAAAGCCAACCTCTTTAACACATTCTTCAGCTTAGTCCTTGTAAACAGCAATGGCTCATGTCCAATATTTCCTAGTTGTACCACAAATAATTACAACAATCTAACACAAATCAATTTTACAGAAGATAATGTTGGAAAGGATTTATGCAACCTAAAACCATCCCTATCTATTGGACTCAATGGACTATGTGCATACTTTTTTAAAAGCTCTCCTCATTCATAGCTGAACCTCTAAGCATCATTTCTGAAAAATCCTTCAGGACTTGCTTCTTACCCAACATATGGTCAGTAGCTACAAACATTCCTATCTTCAAAACAGAAGATGCAAGTAATGTTGAAAATTACAGACCAATCTCTTTATGTTGCATCACCTGCAAAGTCATGGAATCATTCATGAGGCAATCCATTACCCTCCACCTAGAAACCAACAACCTACTCTCTAACAAACATTTTGGTTTCAGAAAAAAAATTATCCTGTAATCTACAACTCCTACACTGTAAAAACATATGGACTACACATCTTGATTAGGGTAAAACAATAGACACATAGACTTCTGTAAAGCCTTTGACGCAATGATACACAACAAATTACTTCCGAAACTAAAATCCTATAGCATCTCAGGTCCAGACAACAAGTAGTTAAAATAAAATCCTGCACCTGTCAACAGTGGTGTCCCTCAAGGCAGCATTCTAAGACCAACTATTCATACTTTACATAAACAACCTCTGTGATCATATTACAAGCAACTGCGTCCTCTTTGCTGATGATGTTAAATTATTTAATACCACTGACAATACTGCTACCCTTCAAAAAGACCTTGATCATGTACCAGAATGGTCAAACAACTGGCAACTGCAAATCTCAACCAATTTTTGGCTCACACAGAGGCACTGGGAGGGTATTTTTGGCTTCCAGAGAGCTTCCGTGGGGGAAGGCAGAGGGTGTTTATACCCTTGTTCGGCTCCAAGGAAGCCTTTGGAGCCTGGGTCGGGTGAAACAAGAGCCTACTGGGCCCACCAGAAATTAGGAAACAGGCCGTTTCTGGCCTCCAGAAGGGTGGGGGAAGATGTTTTCGCCCTCCCCAGGCATTGAATTATGGGTGTAGATACTCATGCATGTGTGATAGCGTATGTGCACGCTCTTTCAGCACCTAAAGAAAAAAAGGTTTGCCATCACTGGCCTAGAACTTTGTTGCCTTTGATCTGACCTAAATGTAGTTCATAAAATCATTTACAACAATGTCCTACCTGCCAATGATTTCTTTAGCTTTAACGGCAACAATACACGAGCACCCAATCAATTCAAACTTAAGACGGAGTGGCTGTGGGTCTTGCCTCCCAAGGACAATTCTATCTGTCCGTCCATTACCCTGGGGGGGGAATTATTGACCCCCTCAGAGAGGGTCCGCAACTTGGGCGTCCTCCTCGATCCACAGCTCACATTAGAAAAACACCTTTCAGCTGTGGCGAGGGGGGCGTTTGCCCAGGTTCGCCTGGTGCGCCAGTTGCGGCCCTATTTGGACCGGGAGTCATTGCTCACAGTCACTCATGCCCTCATCACCTCGAGGCTCGACTACTGTAACGCTCTCTACATGGGGCTACCTTTGAAAAGTGTTCGGAAACTTCAGATCGTGCAGAATGCAGCTGCGAGAGCAATTATGGGCTTCTCCAAGTATGCCCATATCACTCCAACACTCCGCAGTCTGCATTGGCTGCCGATCAGTTTCCGGTCACAATTCAAAGTGTTGGTTATGACCTATAAAGCCCTTCATGGCACCGGACCAGAATATCTTCGGGACCGCCTCCTGCCGCACGAATCCCAGCGACCGGTTAGGTCCCACAGAGTTGGCCTTCTCCGGGTCCCGTCGACTAAACAATGTCGTCTGGCGGGACCCAGGGGAAGAGCCTTCTCTGTGGGGGCCCCGACCCTCTGGAACCAGCTCCCCCCTGAGATTAGGATTGCCCCCACCCTCCCTGCCTTTCGTAAACTCCTTAAGACCCACCTTTGCCGTCAGGCATGGGGGAACTAAAACACCTCCCCCTTGCCCATGTTGTTTTGTTGATTGATTGACTGTGTGCCTGTTTTTTATATATACTGTTTTTTATGAGATTATTAATTTCAATTGGATGGGTGGGCATTGGATTTGGTATTGTGTACTGTACTGTTTTTTATTATTGTTGTGAGCCGCCCCGAGTTTGCGGAGAGGGGCGGCATATAAATCCAATAAACCTAAACCTAAACCTTAATGTAAACCGCTCCAAACCTTACTGTAGAAAATACAACTTAAGCAACAGAGTAATCAATGCCTGGAATGCACTACTTGATTTTGTGGTTTATTCCCCAACTCCAAAAACTTTAATCTTAGACTATCTACAGTCAATCTCACACCATTCCTAAGATGTCTATAAGGGGTGTTCATAAGCATACCATTGTGCCTACTGTCCCTGTCCTACTGTCCTATTGCCTAATTTACCTGTAGCTACCTTGCTAATGTTTATGTTTATACCAATAACTACTGGACACTGCTTTCACATTTAAAAAAAACACACAACCCAAAATATTAGAAATCAAAAATTACTGGATTTTTTAAATGAAAAATATAAAATGTATCGTTTGGGATGAAGAATCCTGACATGTTATCTACTTTGTAGCTTTCTCTAACAATGTCACGAAAGATATTCAAATATCTTTTGAATATTGTAAAGCTTCAAATTTACAATCTCTTGAAATTATTGAAACTTTCCACAATTCGTTTATTTTTAATTCCATCCTTTTACATCCTGTCAAATGAATCAACTGATTCTTATTTTGCATATAGCTGATCTGGCATCTGAAAAGACTCCAGTCTTTTATTTCAGCAAACAACCAACTTCAAATAGTTGTGAATAATACATTGTCCTTATACATCACGTCTGCTGAGAATACTGACTCATACAACAAAGTAGTATCAAAACTAGCAATTCTCAGGAGTGGAGATCACATTGTATGACTGGATGTTGCAGCACATCCGTTTAGTTTTCAGAGCTAGTATGAAACACATCATTTTCATTATACTCTTTAATGAACTAGTCTGCCTAGCAGTAAGAAAGCTGTTTTTCATTTAGCAGAATTACCCTTAGGAGACACAATAGGTATTAATTCTAAAATAGATTAAATGAATGAGCACTGCAGACACAAACAAGCCTTAGGCTCGGGCAACCCTGAAGAGACAGTCTATGTCATTATAGCCATCTGGCCGCTGTGCCTCAGCCTGAGGAAACAGCTTGTCCATAACAGCTTCCAAAACAGCAGTGGACAGAACAATAATATTCTATGAATCTCATTCTACCACCTCTTACAATACTAGACAACACAGTATCAACAGTAGAGACCTTCAAATTTCTAGATTCTATCATATCTCAAGGCCTAAAACGGTCACCTAACATCAAAAATGTCATCAAAAAAGCACAACAAAGGTTGTTCTTTCTGTGCCAACTCAGGAAACTCAAACTGCCCAAGGAGCTGCTGATACAGTTCTACAGACAAATTATTGAGTTTGTCATCTGCACCTCTATAACTGTCTGGTTCAGTTCTGCAACTCAACAAGATAGAGACAGACTTCAGAAGATAATTAGAATTGCATTTCCATTGAGGTCCTGTATACTGCACGAGTCAAAAAGTGGGCTGTGGAAATATTTACTGACCACTTGCATCCTGGACATAAATTGTTTCAACTCCTACCCTCAAAATGATGCTATGGAGCACTGCACACTAAGACACCAGAAACAAGAACAATATATTTTTTTCCAAACACCATCACTCTGCTAAACAAATAATTCCCTCACCACTGTCAAACTATTCACTAAGGCTGCATTACCATTACTATTAGTCTTCTCATTGTTCCTTTCACCCATCTCCTTACTTTTATGACTGTATGACTGTAACTTGTTGCTTGTATCCTTACAATTTATATTATTATTGATTCCTGATTGCTTATTTGTACCCTATGACAATCATTAAGTGTTATACCTCATGATTCTTGACAAATGTATCTTTTTTATTTTTCTCCACATACAACTTCATATACATACAACTTCATATACCTTCAATACATATATCATATTTCAAATACCATAAGACACAAGAAGGAATGATAAACTACACCTGGAACAATGAGTTTTGAGTGCTCACCAGTGTAACTTTCTAAACAAAAGTATCTGTAATATGGTAAATGATTTAGCTTTACTAGATAAATGGTCAAAGCAATGGAAACTGCAGTTTAATGTTTCCAAATGTAAAATAATGCACTTGGGGAAAAGGAATCCTCAATCTGAGTATTGCATTGGCAGTTCTGTGTTAGCAAAAACTTCAGAAGAGAAGGATTTAGAGGTAGTGATTTCTGACAGTCTCAAAATGGGTGAGCAGTGTGGTCGGGCAGTAGGAAAAGCAAGTAGGATGCTTGGCTGCATAGCTAGAGGTATAACAAGCAGGAAGAGGGAGATTGTGATCCCCTTATATAGAGCGCTGGTGAGACCACATTTGGAATACTGTGTTCAGTTCTGGAGACCTCACCTACAAAAAGATATTGACAAAATTGAATGGGTCCAAAGATGGGCTACAAGAATGGTGGAAGGTCTTAAGCATAAAGCATATCAGGAAAGACTTAATGAACTCAATCTGTATAGTCTGGAGGACAGAAGGAAAAGGGGGGACATGATCGAAACATTTAAATATGTTAAAGGGTTAAATAAGGTTCAGGAGGGAAGTGCTTTTAATAGGAAAGTGAACACAAGAACAAGGGGACACAATCTGAAGTTAGTTGGGGGAAAGATCAAAAGCAACGTGAGGAAATATTATTTCACTGAAAGAGTAGTAGATCCTTGGAACAAACTTCCAGCAGATGTGGTTGGTAAATCCACAGTAACTGAATTTAAACATGCCTGGGATAAACATATATCCATCCTAAGATAAAACACAGGAAATAGTATAAGGGCAGACTAGATGGACCATGAGGTCTTTTTCTGCCGTCAGACTTCTGTGTTTCTATGTTTCTTCTATGTTTATCTATGGATGAAGGTATTCTTTACTACAGCTTTCCTTTCCAGAGCAATTGGGGTGGACCAATGGTGGGATTCAAATTTTTTTAATACGTGTTCTGTGGGCATGGTTTGGCTTGGTGGGCGTCACAGGGTAATGATACTGTAACATCTCAATTCCCACCCCATTCCAGGGAAAGGTTACTGCAAAATCCCCATTTCCTCCCAATCAGCAGGGACTCAGGAGGCAGAGAATAGATGGAGGAGGGACCAGTCAGAGGTGGTGTTTACCGGTTCTCCAAACTACTCAACATTTCTGCTACTAATTCTCCAGAACTGGTCAGAACCTGCTGAATCCCACCTCTGGGGCGGCCACAGAGTGAGTTTAAAAACAAAACAAAACAAGATAGCAACAATGATGCTGGGATTAAAGCTCTGCCCCTTTGCGTATAAAAAGGCAGCTTTGATCACAAAGCCACGCCCCTATCTTGGCTATTTTTATCAAAATACACAGACACACTTGCTCCATTTAGCATATCCCAATATCATCCAACTAGCTGATTCCCAGGACACACTGAACTGCAACACATATTTTAATCAATCTATGCTTTACAGTATTGTGTGAATTTGACTATATTACCGCAATAAGGAAAGAGGTTATTGGGGATTATTGGAAGGCAGGCATATCAAAATAACATTATTGGATTTTCCAGTTACTTTGAGGAGTAAAGTGATGGTTCTCCACAAGGTGGCAGAAAAACCACATGCTCAGGAAGGCGGATTCAGTATTAAAGCCAGTCTCCTAAAGCCAAGAAATAATTGTGCCATTAAACTCTGGGAATCACTTTCCTTTTCTGTACACTTGGAGGATACTGCATTATTTGTTTCACTGTGGGCTCTAGTTAACTCACGTAGCAGCAGCACTAGCCAATGCTCAGGCAAGGCCTGTGACCCCATTCGAAAAAACACATGGGAGTAAGTTATGTTTGTGTTCCTTTGAATCACAAAGCAGCTCTTCTAAATGAAAAGCCATTTGCAGTGTTAAGTTAATCTAGTAATATATAGTGGTACCTCTACCTAAGAACGCCTCTACTTACAAACGCCTCTACTTATGAACCTCTCTACTTATGAACTTTTCTAGATAAGAACCAGGTGTTCAAGATTTTTTTGCTTCTTCTCAAGAACCTCCGAAACTGTAACTGGAAAAGGCATGGAATCTATAGGAATCTCTTGGGAGGAAACAGGGCAGGAAAAGGTGGGGAGAAGCCTCTCTGGGGCCTCTTTAGGAATCTCCTGGGATGAAGCAGGGCCAGAAAAGGTGGGGAGAAGCCTCTCTGGGGCCTCTCTAGGAATCTCCTAGGAGGAAACAGGGCCAGAAAAGGCAGGGAGAAGCCTCCATGGGGCCTCTCTAGGAATCTCCTGGGGAGAAACAGGGCCGGAAAAGGCGGGGAGAAGCCGCTCTGGGGCCTCTTTAGGAATCTCCTGGGAGGAAACAGGGCCAGCAAAGGTGGGGATAAGCCTCTCTGAGGCCTCTCTAGGAATCTCCTGGGAGGAAACAAGGCCTCCACCCTCCCTGTGGTTTCCTGAATTGCACACATTGTTTGCTTTTACATTGATTCCTATGGGAAAAATTGCTTCTTATTACAAACATTTCTACTGAAGAACCTGGTCACAGAACAAATTAAGTTTGTAAGTACAGGTGCCACTGTATGTTGACTTTTTCCACAAGTCACAAATAACACTTAAGGCAGAATTATCTACCTGATCTGCATTTAAATCTCAGTGTCTATGGAGGTTCTCAATCATCCAGGCCACAGTTCTCCCAAGGATGTTATAGAAAAGACGTCTGGACTTTGTTTTTCTCCCCCAGCCCTTGAAGATGTTTTGCTTCTCATCCAAGAAACTTCTTCAGATCTAGCTGAATGGTAGGGAATGGAAGGATTTATATTCCCTAGCAGTCATCTGGTTGACAGCACTCTGAAGGCTGCTCTCTGATCATAGAATTAACACTGACCTTCAAAACTGAAGAAACTTCTTGGATGAGAAGCGAAATAATGTTAAGAGAGAAAAATGAAATTCAGTTGCCTTTTGAAAAGCATCTTTGAGACATTTAAATTTGAAGCAATCAAAAGTTGATATTGCTCCCGTCCTCCTTCCTTCATAGCCAGCAACAGAAAGTGGACAAATTGCACAAACTAAAACAGCCACTGGTTTACAGATTTTGAATCAGTCCCCACAACTCATTAATTGTCTTAACAAAACTTTGGAGAAGGTTATTATGGTCAAATCAAGGTAAATATGGAGAGAACTGCAGGCAAAACATAATGAATATATGGCCATTTTTCATAGCTTTAGGGAAAAAATTCTTTAGTTTTGCTTGCTGGCAATACTGCAAAAAGAGGCAAGATGGCTTTCGAACATCTGGCAGCCATTGTACCTAATGCAGATTGTATTTGGGGTGTTGAGTCACTCAGCCAATTAATGGGAAAGAAATGGAATATCCCTCCCTGCCTCAAAGCTGCAGAAAATGTAATTTATAAATTATTTTAGAGGGTCTCATTTAAAGCTAGAAAAGAGCTACAGTATTCAGATGATCATATTCCAATGTGGAGCTGAAGTGTACATTCTTCAAACAAGCAAACAAACAAACCCGCTTTATATTATAACTTAATTTCTTTAACACATGCATTTTCTAAAGAGGAAAAGAATGCACCTTAGACTGTGATGTCACGAAATCTTTGTTTTTCACATGCCTCTCACATATCACTGGTTGTTGATGGTGGGGGAGGGAAAGGCAGGGAAACAGATGACTTCATGGCAAAAAGGGTAATTCTTGTCTTTTATATAATGTCAAGGGGGGAAATGAGGCATACAGCTGCATTTACAGCTGCATGTTTTCAATTAAAAAAAAACCCACTAACAAATATATTTATTCTCATTTATCAATGCACATTTAGGAAGGCTCCAGTAATCAAGCTCAGTGTCCTAACTATATCTTATTCATTATATGGCTTTCCAAAAATGTCAGTTACATCTCATCTCATTTGATTCTGATTTGTATGTGGACACAACTCATCCTGGGAGGAACTGATATTTACAGTATGATTTTTATGGATGTGAGATTTCAAATAGTCATTCACTTCTACCCGACTCCCATGCTCTGGAATTTAGGCCAGCTGCTAATACTTTTTAGCCACTAAGGACAAAATTATTTTTGAACTGTTGCCCTCACTGTGGTAACTCTGTCATTCATTCTTAATCTTCTGTGTCAAACAATATCTTAATTCTTTCTTCCAGATTCACATTAAAAAGCCTAACCATTAAGGGGTACCCCTTTTTAGAACCCACTCAAGCATTGTGCAGGATGCACAAACTAAAAGTAAAGTCGTGGAAATGTCCATGCTGTTTTCTTAAACTATATACTAGCTAAAGGCTAAGCACATCCATTCCAAAGTGCTTGATGCAAAGTGCATTGTTATTAAAAGCATATATAATCTAACAGCTTGGGGGCTAGCAGATAAACTGAGGATCCCCAATTCTTTATAGAGATGAAATGGAATGAGATGAGATGAAATAAACTTGTCTAGAGTGAATGGCTAGGGAACAGAATAACAAAGTTGGAAGGGACCTTGGAGGTCTTCTAGTCCAATCTCCTGCTCTGACCAGAAACTGTACAGGTGAAACTCAAAAAATTAGAACATCATGCAGAAGTTCATTTATTTTAGTAATGCAACTTAAAAGGTGCAATGTGATATGTGAAAGAGACTCATTACATGCAAGGCAAGATAGTTCCAGCCTTGATTTGTCATAATTGTGATGATTATGGGGTACCGCTCATGAAAACCCCAAATCCACAATCTCAAAAAATTAGAATAGTACATGAAATCAATAAAGCAAGGTTTGTACATAGAACAATATGGTACCAATGAAAAGTATAAGCATATTTTATATACTCAGTATTTGGGTTGGGTCCCTTTTTCAGCACACGTGGCGGACTCCGTCCAAAAGGGCTGTCTTCTAAAATAAGGAGCCCCACGTCTATCTTGCCTCCTGGCTTTATCTTGGTAACACTTTTTTCTTGTCTATGTCCTCAATTAAAACAGTGTCCAATGACTCACCAAATACTTTGGTCCTTTGATAGGGTGCCGTGTCTGCTTGCCAGGATCGCAACCAAATTAACCGATGTGCTGAGAGATTGGTTGCAAGTGCTCGGGAAGAGAATTTGGCTGCAAATAAGGTGGCATCTGCAGAGAATTCTGTGGTTGCTATACGTTTATTGATATCCTGCCGTAATCGAGTGTCCTCTGGGCCTAGTCTGGTGAGAATATCTTGTAGCCATAGGATTGAAGCCTTGTTGAAGAACGATGCCGCCGATGCTGCTCTCAGTGACCAGGCGGATAATTGGTGCAATCTTCTGGTCAGGTTCTCGGCTTTCCTATCGTCAGGTCTCAAGCCATCCGCCATATCCGATAGCACCAGGGCATTGGAGTTCAACACTGTCACAGGTGTGTCTACTGATGGGTACTCTAGTAGAGCCTCAAGTTCTGGGTCAAATGAGTAGAATTTCCGATCCAAGACCGAAGGCCCCAGGGCTGCAGCTGGATGTTGCCAAGACCTCTTTGTGTTTTCAGAAAAAATGGGAGAGGAAGGTATGTGTTCCGAGTCTTTCTGTGGTTCATTGAAAAGTCTAGCTGCTAGCAAAATGCCCACAGACTGTCCTGCAGGTTTTTCTGTGGTCTCCAAGGCTACCGTCTGTTTTGCTTTGTACAGTAAGGTACGAAAAAGAGACCGTTTGAATAAGCCGGCAAAGGCGGGCTGTTCTGATAAGTTGGACTCATCCTCCGAAAGGTCATCCTCCGGATCCGTGGCCCCTTCTCTCAGCCCATGCTCATCCTGGAAAGACTCATGCAGAGATGGAGGTGGAGCTGGAGCTGCCCAGAGGTCCTGGCGGCTAGTACGGGATGGCATTGGAGATGGACATTGTTGTGCTCCTACAGCAATGCCCTGCAAATATGCTGAGGCTATCATGTCCTGCAGTGATGGGGACATGGTCTGCTAGTTGTCCATTGGACCATGGAGGCCTGCTGCAGTGGGGATAAAAGTTGCAGCTGAAGGTTGTGGTTGAGATGGTTGGGGCCAAGGCTGAGTAATTGGCCTTATCCACGCTGACCGTTGAGTTCCCTCTAGTGATAAAGAAACACTTGTGGGGGGTGGTCTGGAGACAGGTCCTGGATCTGATCAAGGAGGATCCCTCAAATGGCATTTTTAGCCATTTCCAGTTGGCCCTCCAAGGCCTTAATTTTCTTCTCAGCCTCCTTTAAGGCTGTTGAAGTCTGAACTATGGGCCTTTTCCTTTCCTTTGGAAGACAAGGAAGCAGCAAGTTCACTGGCAGTTGCCTATGGCTGCTGGGACATGGTATAATTGGAGCTAATAACACTCACGGTGCTTGCTGTTAACAGACAAAGGTTCCTATCTGGTGGTGAATCACAGCAAAATGGCATTGTAATAGAGTCTGGTCCCTCAATAAACGTGTTACCTGCCTGACGCCCTGTTATTGGCTGCAGCCTGAACTCCTCATTGCCAAGGCCATGCCCCTTAAACATGGCGGTCACCAACTTGGCGGGAAAATTCCTGCTCTCTAAAATGGCGGAGGAGCACAGTCACTCCTCACATTGCCTGGGAAGCCCGGGAATGCCCCCAAAATGGCGGGCGCAACTTCGGGTAGCCGGGAGAGTCTTCCGGTGGGGGTGCTGGCTTGATCCATTCCTCCCCAGTATGGCTGGTCACCTCACTGTTGGAGATTGACAGCAGAAAGGGCCGCCAAACAACTGATTTCAAGGTGTCAGGAATCGCTTTGGTCTCCCTAGGCAGCCAATCGGTTTAAGGTAACTCCGGAAGTTTCATTCACTGATGGTAATGTTCCCCTGGTAGTGAGGGTGAAGAGGGGTGGGTGGGGTCTGATCACGGATGTCAGGGACCCCAGACCAGCGATCCCTGTCCTCAAGGCAATACTCCGGAGAGCAGTGGCCTCTCAGGGATTGAAGAATTGGGGAGAAATACCCCTGAGGGCAGTGGATCCCAATCTTCCAGGATCCTAATCTCTGCTTCCCCCTGTAAAAAGAGAGAGAGAAAACAATTAGAAAAGAGATTTTTTTTAAGGAGAAAAATTCTAACTGTGAGGAGAGAAAACACTCATAGTCCCTTCACTATGACTGAGTTTATAAGACTGGCCTAATAGGGCAGCTAGTGAGCGGGATGTAATAATTATGTTAATTTTTAACTCAGTCCCTGCCAATGAGGCTGAAGAATAACCCACATTGGACTCTCCGAGCAGTGCAGTGGAGAAAATGAAGCCAGCATCCCCATAAAGCAAAAGGAAGAATAAAGTGTTCTAAAATCTCCTGGTAGATGGCTGCATTAACCCTGTACTTAATGAAGCACAGTGGACCAACACCAGCAGATGACATGGCTCCCCAAATCAACACAGTTTGTGGAAACTTCACACTGGACTTCAAGCATCTTGCAGTGTGTGCCTCTCCATTTTTCCTTCATAGTCTGGGTCCTTGGTTTCCAAATGAGATGCAAAAGTTTTGGGGAGATTAGGAAGAGAGAGAGAGAAACGTTTGCTTTTGTTTGGTCAGCATTGGGATAAAATGATAGAACATGTGAAATACTTCAGGGGTTTTTTTCAACGGGGTCAGAAAATAGCAGCCATATTTTGATTGGAAAAGAGTGTATCAAAATAACACTTCCTTTTCTTTACTAGAGAAATCACAACAAAAAGAATTGCATCTAAAAGGGGGGGGGCTTCTATTGCATGCTATAGCAACCAATTTCAAAGTTTAAGTGCTTCTGCTTATTTTTGTTATTGGAGGAAAAATGGAGTCTGATTAGCTTTCCATAATATACTATGCTAAATTCTTATTGGATTATTTCAAGTTCCTGTATTCTGCCAACTCAGCCTATGTGGTTATTTTATGGTTCAATGTGTTAAACTAATTCAGGTTATGGAGTTAATTCAATATGCTATGATTTGGCCTGTTGTGTTCACAAAGCCAGAGCATGACTGGACTAAGGCCATCCAGTATGTTATGTGTCCGAATAGACTGTGGATCTAAATCTTTGAAGTCTAAGTTCAAATTTTTAGTCCTGTGCTACTCTAATGCAGGGGTCTCCAAACTTGGCAACTTTAAGACTTGTGGACTTCAACTCCCAGAATTTCTCAGCCATCAAAACTGGTTGAGGAATACTGAGAGTTGAAATCCACAGGTCTTAAAGTTGCCAAGGTTGGAGACCCTACTCGAAAGCATTGGAAATAAACCTTTATTTAATTGTCTGAATTGGACATTATACATTTCCTCATTTTTGAAAAAAGGTACTTGAGCTAAACATAAAAAGGAGTCTTGGACAGCACCTGCCAAGTAGAAACATCTCTAAAATCTCTTAATACCTTGAACTTTAGCCATCTGTTTGCAAGATACAGCTTTGACCTTGAAGGAAGCTGGCAAATACAAATGCTTCTAAAAATAACAATCAGATACTGTACTGCAAATTGCCATGCTTGTTTAGCAGACAGTCTCAGTGGTATGCAAACATGCTTTTGCTTTGCCAAGTAGGACATCTGCATAGACACCTAATCAACAGATACAAGCGAGTAGACATATTAGTTTGCTTCTCCTATGAGGCAAATTGTTCCATGAGTTGTAGAATAAGATGGAGCATCCGATACGCTTGATGTGGGTAAAGAAAGAGGAAACATCTCTTCAGATTGGCTCTTTTCAGGCAAACTAGTACTTGATCTAAAGCCATGTAGTTTATTGGAGAGCACATTAGAAACTTGAGGAATCTTGCTGCTAATATTAGACTTGGGGGAAACTGGCAAGATGCCTAATTCCTCTTTGAAGTTTTCTGTAACCAAAACTTAGCTAAGATGAATACTGGTATATCTTGAAATGAGAAAGAAATTGAGGGAGATGCATGCAATATTTACTTTCCAAGAGACACTATTTTTTTCAGCTAAATCTTTTCCACTTCTTATCACACAAAAAATAGTAATTGCAAAGTATGATTGGTCTCCAGCATCCTACAAATAAAATCAGTGCTGTAATGTTGAATACACCATCTCTATCTTCCAAATTGTTTCTTATGTAGAAAATAAGTCACCTGATGTCCCACATTTGTTTGTTTGTTTGCTTATTGATTGATTGATTGATTGATTGATTGTATTTTTGGAGTATAGGGTGCACCTTAGTTTTGGGGGAGGAAAATAGGGAAAATAATCTGTTTACCAGGTATTCATCTGGCTAGCGTCCCTAGCCAGCACATTATTTTCTCTCCTGGTTAAGGCTTTAAAAAAACTTTATTCAGAGAGAGTAACAATGAAAGAGCTTGCAAGCCAGTAAGAGCTGGGAACAGCATTAGCACCTGGAAAGAAACAATAGGAGCAAGTAGAGCAATGGAAAAAACCCTGCAAAGACTTAGGGCTTGAAAAACATTCTTCTTTGCAGAGAGTTAACAATGAAAGAGCTTGCAAGTGGGTAAGAGCTGGGAATATTGTTAGCACCTGGTTAGCACCTGGTTTGGAGCAAGTTAGACCAATGGGGAAAAAACCTGCAAAGACTTAGGGAAAGAGCCTGCAAGGAAAGAGCTGGGAAGATTGTTAGCAGCCAGTTAGGGCTGGGGAGGGGGGGGAAGCTACATTCAGAGTATAACACGCACCCAAATTATCAGTCTCTTTTAAGGAGGAAAAAGGTGCATCTTATACTCTGAAAAATAGGGTGTTTGTTTGTTTATTTGTTTGTTTTTTACTTATTTATTTTGTCTGCTGCCCATCTTATTATGAGATAATTCTGGGCGGCTTCCAATATTAAAAAGAATAAAACAATACAAAAATCTAATCCTGGGTTTTTCTAACATTATGATACTTTTCAATGGCAACCCATGAAAGAACAATAGCTTGCAAATATTCAATACATTCAAAGCAGAAATAACATAAAAGCACGCAATAAACAGACGGGAGATTCATTTGGAATCATATTTAGCTCTCAAGTATTATTATGATTAAATAAGTGGCTGTCAGTATTAAGAACATAGGTAGGATCCTGAAGGTTGAAATACAGTAGTCCCTTGACTTTCCGGGGTCCACACTTTCGCGGAAAGGCTATACCACGGGTTTTCAAAAAAATATTAATTAAAAAATATTCCACTTTTTTTTAACACCACGGGTTTTCCTGTGGCTGCCTGTGCGTTTTAACTCTCCTACTCCCCCCCCCAGCTGTCCTGCTTCTTTAAATAAAAGCTCCGCTGTCACTCCAGTCTCCCAATCTCTCCCCTTTAATTCTCGGAGTTGGTATGCTCCACTTGAAGCCGAGCCTTACTGCCGCCCGCCGCCGCCTCTTCTTCCCCCACCTACCTAAGCTCTCTCCCTTAGTGGTAGCATCCGACTTCCCAGCTGACCGGCCTGGAATCCTGGCTTTGAGTCCTGGCCTCGATCCCTCTTGCCTTGAACTTCCCCTTCCCCTGCCCTCACCCTGAGTACTGGTGCTGCCGCCACCGCCATGGGAGACGCTAGCAGTGAGCGCATCAAAGCCCCCAGCTTGCCGCCCCATTGCCCCTGCGAATTCTCATGAACACAAAGAAAAGTTGCCATTGGCATTTGCTCCACAATCGCATAGTTCCGTTTTAAAATGTCCTGACTGGGTCATTTAGTGTGTTTTATGGAATAAATGATAATAAATGTTTTAAATTATTTTAGGATTTTTAGGGGTTTTTAAAATTATATTAATTGGATTAGATGTACTACTATGTTTTTATATATGTTGTGAGCCACCCCGAGTCCTCGAAGAGGGGCGGCATACAAAATAGATAGATAGATAGATAGATGATAGATAGATAGATAGATAGATAGATAGATAGATAAATGAATAAATTTGTTGTGTTGTAACAACACAGCACCACGAGAAAGTTGTCTGTTCTTGCCAGAAATAATTGCCAAATATTTTCAATTAAGTACAAAGTTCTTTTTTTCCTTTCATTGTGGACGTACCTTTCATAAGAAAATAAAGATGTGCTTTTCCAGGCCTTCAGCTTATTTTGGAGAACCAAGGACAATTGGTATCCTACAAAAGATAATGCTTAATTTTCTGACGTTCTTTCTCAGGCTGCCTGAATGAGAAATCATTACAGATTCTCTCTTTTGAATATGTTATTGGCAGAACTATCAAACTTCCCTGTCTATTGCAAAAGAAATCCAAACTCCCTTAGCACTGAAGATTTTTACATATAAAAAATTCAAAAGAGACAAACTTTGATGAAGAATTTGACTGTCAGAAACCATGTATCTGAAACAGTACACCAATCGTGATTCAGGCGGAAGACTTAGTATGCTAACTCTTTGATAGTGACATTTGTAAAACAAAACAAAATGAAAAACAGTACTGGCATATGTTTCGCCATACACTTTCCAAAGCAAATATACCCACGCAAAGATCTACTCCCTGCAGGAAACACAACAAAAGCAACCATTCAAACATAGCACAGAAAACTGACATGCAAAGATGAAATAATAGGGATGATAATGGCTCTGTACTACTTGGCAGCTTTCATGTCTAAATATGCAGTCAGCTTTTCCAAATACTTCATAAATAAAAGATTAGGCATAATAAATTGAATCTCATTCTGGTTCCAGAGCATTCCATTGATGTTGTTTAAGTCTTCATCTACTATTTATACACGTCAATAAATTTGGGGCACTTTTCCCAAATTTCGCAAAGCAATTATTTTTAAAAGTGTAAACATTGTCTCTGTGTGTATGCATGAGTATGTGTGTGTGAGCAATGAACAGTATTGGTTTTTTTTTAAGTAAGGATGTCCTCTGATTTTGGTGAAAGGCAGCCAGGTGGCCTTCATGAAGGGGAAATGTTCTGCAAATACTCCCACAACTTGATTTCTTCATGCAAGAAAGAATGTGAAGCACTTTATTTCTTTTGGCCAATGGAGAAACACATGTGGAATCATACTCATCTTTGGCATTATTAGTGAATTGCTAAATTGCACATGACATTCATGCATAAGTATTTTGTAGGCTTGCTTTTTATTCTAGAAACAGGAGTTGTGACTTGGCAAGGTAGAGCAATGGAGGCGAGGACAGAAAATAGACTATTGAAAAAATCTAAGCTTGACGAAAAGGTCCAGATATCCATATGTAAAATATATAATATATAATAAAATCAAACAAGGATACCAAGAGATACCAAGGAACAGGAATCAGTTCCTAGAAAGAAGTGAAACATAACCCAAAATTATATCTATGCAGGAAGTTCTAGCATTTTTTATCAGATTTGCTAGGTCACACAAATTCTACAAATTTAATATTTATGTACTGCATTTATGAGTCCTATTGCTTCTTCTATGGGGCAGAATATTACAGCTTCTACTTTTTTAATTGGTCGGGGACAGTGGTGTGTTGCTCCCCATTCAGCCCATTTCTCAGAACCGGTAGCACTAATGGTGGGAGGCTCTGCCCATCCGCTCAGGATGCTATGCCCACTGTGGCGGAAGCATTGTGCACCTGCGTGCAAACTGGTAGTAAAGGGTTTTAGAACCCACTACTGGTTGGGGAGCAGGAAGATAATTCTACAGGAGAAAAGGAAGTCCAGGAAGGGAAGGAGGGAATCAGCTATCAATGAAAAGTCTAGATCTCTGGGAACCACTGAGCAGAAGACCTCGAGAGACATTTTTCTCAGTATATATAGGAAAACATTATCAGCTGAGCAGATCCAGGAGAAGGCATTACTGAGTTCCGATACTAAAGAGACAGGAGACTGATGGAGTGACTGCAGCTCTTTATTAGGTTACAGGGAATAACTTCCAGCAGCAATATACAAAGATAGGGGGTATAAATAAGGAGCCAATCAAGCAGGGAACCAATCAGAATTTTCCTACTTTACTTCCCTGTTGGACTAGAGTGAAAACTTCCCAGCTTCTTCAGGACATTACAGGCATCAAGCAGCAATGAACACACTGCAGTAAATCTTTTCTTTTCACTCTCTGAGGATCCCAGAAATGGGGGAGGGAGGGAGAGTAAAGGAGGAAGTAAAGCAGTTAGCAGGAAAGTTAGGAAATGGTAGTTTCTGAGAAGGAGGTTTGGGAGGGAGGAAGACTTGGGAAGAAACCTGATACCAGGTAAAGACAGGATTGTGTACACATCAGTGAGGGGCTACCAAAATTTTTACTATCACACTGTGAGTGTGGCTTATGCAGGACACCCTGCATTTTCTTTCAACATATTTCAGTGCAAATTGGGTGCTCTGGGGTGGAGCTCCATTTTTGCTACTCCATTGCATTCCGCCCACCCCTGGTATACATGTACCTATTGTAAATAATTGTTGTAAATTGCAAAAATGAAGAAAAAGAAAAGCCTCCATGGGGTGGAACGCAGTTCCACCGGTGGAAATGAAGCTGTGTGCCCAGCTCCAGCGGACTGGCAGCATTCACTTCCAGGATTACTGGTCTTGGCTGGGCTCTCCTTTTTTCCCCTTCTGCTGCTTCTGCATCTGCGCTCCTTGCTTTTTTCCTCTTTCCTCCTTCCTGGCTCGGATGAGCTTCCCTCTCTCCTGCCTGGCTCCCCTCCAGCCTCAGGTGGCCACCCCCCCCCCCTGAGGCCAGGAAGGAGGAAAGAGGAAAAAAGCGATGAGCATGCAGCAGAAGCAGCATGGAAAAAAAGGAGATCTGAGCCGAGCCGTGATGCAGTCTTTTTCCCCTTGCAAAGCCCTCACTCCACCTGCAGCTGTGATGAAAAGGCATTGTGCAGCAATAATAACCACGTAACTCTTTCCAATATTTTTAAATCCCCCCCCCCCATCCTCCTCCTCTGAAAGCGGCAGGAAAACCAGCACCGGCAGGAGTTGCAGGGGGCCCTTTTCCTCCCCACTCTTTTCTCAACAGCTGATCAACACCCGTTCGCCTAGCTATCCGGCCTGATGCAGGGGGTGACCCAGGAAGGAGAGCAGGGGAAACACGAAGCAAATTGTCACCTCAGCGAGCGACACTGGTGAGGTTGTAAGTCGAGGACTTAACAGTTCACTTGAACGATGATGATCATTCAAGCTACTCAAACCTGATCACATGGCTGGCAAGCCATTCCTACCTAGTCACATGACCATCAAGCCACAACCAAAAATAAGCCACACCCACAAATGTGGCAGTAAAAATTTTGGCAGCCCATTACTGCAAAAAACCATCTGCTAGCAGTGGTAGGCTTCTTGGATATCTTCTCTCCATGGAAGCTTTCCCAGCCACCTGTATTCTGCAAATGCTACACAGAGGGCTTAGAAATTATACTGATGAGGCTGTAATGCAATAGTTGGAGCCAAGGAAAGAAATATCTGAAAAGTATGAAAAATTATCCTCTTTAATTTGTTAGAAAACTTTACTTTTACTTTTTTCTGGACTTCTTTCCCCAGCAGCACTAACTTGCACGCACTTGCAAATGAAGAATTGACAGAACTTGTTGTACACTGTCCAGTGTTGCTTTCAGTGATATGGTGGCTGGATAAATTAAATAAATTTACTGCAATCGGGAGTATTTGTAGCCCCCAAGAGACTGGCTGTCAGATTTCTTTGGAAGTAACCACAATCATTCCAAGGAAGACCTGGAAATATTATGTCCAGCTGACATCTTAAGCAAAAACATGACTTTTGGAAGCTTTTACCACTTTCTTTTTCTTTTTTAATTAAATACACATATAACACAAACATACAAAACAAACAAATAGGGTAACAATTTCCCCATATTTACAATAAGCTTATATGTATATATTTACATTCTATAATTTACTTATTCAACATTTTATTGCTTACTCATTCTATATAATAGTGTAACATGCATAATAGTCGTTCAGGTATTATTATCTATTATATATGCCAAATCATCGGCAAATTCCTTAACTTCATATTCTTCTTTTCTAATTCTTAATCCTTTAATTACCTGTTTTTTATTAATAAAGTTTCCAATGTTAGTATAACGCTTTTCAATATCAATTGTTTTCCTACAATCCCCATTCATAATAACTTTAGCCTTTTGTTTTGAATAAATTTATATTGTTTTTACAAATTTCATCCCAAATTTCATACTGTCTCATTGCCGAGTCATAAATTTCCAATTAACATTGTCAAAAGCCTTCTTACATTAAGGAAAACCAGTGCTGCCTGTTTTTCAGGATTTTCTCATAATACTTGAGTGTATTCCATTTTTTAAAATTATTCTTGTAAGGTCTCTTGTTGTAATCTTTTTCTTTTATTTTTTCTTGCCAAGAAAGCTATTGTTAACCCGCATATGTAGGTTTTTGTAATCTCAGAGATTTTGCAATGATGTATCTTCTTTTATATTTATTTTTTTTAATATTCCTAACTCCTCTTCCAACATTTCTCCATATTCCTATCTTTCATTAGAGATTAGTTCATTGTCTATCTGATTTTCCTTTTCTGTCCTTTCCAGGGTATTCTTAAAGGGCTATATTAACCCACATATTAGCTTCTATTTCGATGTCTTGTATATCATTGGTCAATCCCAGGGTCACACAAACCCTGTCAAACCTAAACCAGGATTGGTGCGGGTTCAAAAAAAAGTATATTGCTCTTTTGTCTTATGCACCTCTCTCCATAGGTCCTTAAATCCAAATACAATGACAATAAAATTAATATATAATTAATTATATTAATTATATTGTCATTGTATTTGGATTTAAGGATGTATGGAGAGAGGTGCATAAGACAAAAGAGCAATATACATTTTTTTTGAACCCGCACCAATCCTGGTTTAATTAGAGTTTTCTTCCAATAATTATCAATTAAACATCAAAAAAGCATATACTTGTCAATTTACACTATATTTATAATCAATACAATAATATAATTACTAATAATTATATATTATTATATATATTCTATCAATTCACTATTTTTACAAATTATTTCCCACACATCAGTTTTACATCTCCAATTTCCACTCAGTAGTTCGTCTTCTCATCTCCAGCTTTGATGTTTTCATTTTGTTTAAAAGTAATTTAAAAATGACTCACTGTACATTATTTATTGAGAACTAAAATATACCTTGGCAAAGAAATAGGAAAGTTAGAATCTAATTGCAATATTTTGCATAAAAGAAATAGATTAGCTAACTTAAAAATAACTTTAATCAACATTATGTTACTAATGTCATTTATTTGGAGGGCAAATTCTTGTGTACATGCAAGAATTGGAAAGCAATTCTGTTTTTTACAGTGGAAGATCCTGTATGACATGGTAATGAATTTTAACTCTAAATCTAAGGAAGTAATTTAAAGAGTTAAGCAACATAAATTAAAATGAACACAAAATATAATTAACAGTGAAACTCCAATCTTTCTATTGGTGGTTCGTATGCAGTTGACAACATATGTTAATCTTTCATTTACCCCAGTGGTTCTCAACATTTTCATCACCACACTCTTTAAATATCTTTTGTAGTCATGGACCACCATGACTTAATTCAAGAGTTAAATCATAACATTTCTTCAAACCTTCATGGACTTCACGGACTCTGTGATGACATTGTAGCCCACCAGTGGTTCATGGATCACAGGTTGAGAATCACTGATCTACACTGATCCCTTATTTTGACCCCTTATTTTCCATTGTTCAACAATCTAACTTTCCATTTTGTACTTTAACATCAGATATATATTTTTTCTTGATGTTTGGCTTTTTATTGAGTGGTTTGGGGTTGTTGTTAGTTTTGGAGGGGTGATTGCGGGGGTACACTTTTAAAGAAAATTAATTTATGCCTGCCCTGGGCTGTCATACATTTCGAGTCCCCGGAGAGGGGCGGCATAGAAATCCAATTAATAAATTTCTAGATCACGTGGCACAGGATTGATGGAGTATGTAAAAAGAAGAAAAATATGATGCTTAAAATTTTTATTTCGTTGTGTTGTATTTACTTCTGTAACTGGACATAGCAGGGAGATTGCAGGGAAATCCTATTAGAAAGACTGAGAGGGGGATAAGAGCAGGGATCCCATGCCTTTAAACCAGTAGTAGGTTCTGAATTAGTTTGCTACTGGTTCGCATGCACAGAAGTCTCTTAGGTGGGTGGGCGGAGCCTCCCGCTGCCACTACCAGTTCTAAGAACCAGTCCAAATTGGAAGCAACTCACCACTATTTTTTAAACACTGAGCAGAAGCAGACATGACCATTAAATTACTTGGTTTACTTTTCTTTTGTCTTTGTTGAATGGATATCTGTCCTTTTAGTAATCAGAAATGACAATTCATCACATACTATAAGGGAGAAATAAGGATGCTGTGAAATTCATTTAAATTTGCATTCCTACCTGCTCTACTAGAACAAAGATATTAGTGTTTTAAAAAAAATATAATTTAATTTTGATTCTTGCTCCTTTCTGCCTGCTACTAGTGATAAAACCTCATCCTCATTTTTTTTTTGCCCATTGGTAGTTAAAGTCATACACGTATATTAATCAATAACTCAATTATAAGAATATTGCACAGATATATCATGTGAAATGCGTTTGAAAATAATCATAGTTAGCCAAAAGTCACTGGCAGATGAAAAAGAAAAAAAGACCAAGTTTCTTTAAATGTTTTAAATGGCCTGTAAATTCTCTGGAGATTTAAAAAATGAATTATTCCAATGACAAGAAAATGGAAGGATGTTCTCCTATCACAATTGCAATTTCTTTCTTTTTTTTTAAAAGAGAGTAGCTGCAATGCTCTGCTTATTAGGGACATTTAATGGTAGTTCTAAAATTAAAATACCAATGTTAGCCAAAGAGAAAGGCGGTCTTCATATTCTGCAGGCACTCAGAATTTTATAAGACCATTTGGAGAGGAAAATGGATATTTTATAATAACTGTAAAATATGTACGACTTGGACAAGTAGAATGTACCGTAATCTTTGGAAAAAATGTAACATATATCAGGATTAACCAGGGATTTAGGAGAAAAGTGCTGCTATCATGGCAGACTGTTTTAGCCCCAATGAGTTGTTCTGTTGGATCTATTGTTTTAGAGCAGGGGTGTCTAATCTTGGCAGCTTTAAGACTTGTGGACTTCAACTCCCAGATTTCCCCAACCACACTGAGAGTTAGAACACCCATTAGGAAAGAAATAAAAGCTCGGAATTTGGGTGGGAGGAGGAAGAGGACAGTTGCCGCCGAAGGTGAGGTGAATCAAAAAAATCCAAAAATTTAAGGCACCTCCCATACACCAGGCACGGGGCTGCGTCCCATACGCTGTGCAAGAGAGAAACCAGGCAGGCGAGAAGGGGAAACCTTCCTTTGACTGAAAGGTGGCTGCTGCTGCTGCTATCTGCTTCCTCTTCCTTTCCATGATGAAGGGCTCCCCTCTCCTCTTGTTCGCTTTGCAGTTGGCACCTTTCCTTCACTGTGGTGACTCCTCTGTTTGGCTGAAGCCGAGTTGATTTGGCTGGGGAGAAGCGCCCCCTTTTGCCTTTCCACACCTAGATGCTCCAGGAGGCAACCTCATGCCGGGTGTGTGGGAGGCAGCATGAGGGAGTCACCACAGTGAAGTGGTTTATTCCCTCTCCAAGTGCCCAGAGAAAGGAAAACTCTGTTCGCTCTGGACTGCCAAAGCCTCCTTAAGCACCACCAAAAGGCTCCTCTGCCAGCCCAGAAAAGCCCGAGATGGCTGGGGTTAAAGGGGGAATGACAGGAAACTGGCCGGGCCTTCGTGCCACTCTCAAATTTCCTGGGAAAATTTTCTGGGCTCAGCTTCTTAAGTAGAAAATGGTTCTTAAGAGGCAAAAAATCCTTGAACACCCAGTTCTTATCTAGAAAAGTTCTTAAGTAGAGGCGTTCTTAAGTTGAGGTACCACTGTACTTTCCTCTATGTCCCCGTTAAATATCATACGTTCATCTGGTTTCACCCACAGGACTATTTTGTGCTATATTTTGTGCTATCATAGGAAGCTGCAACAGGAAAGCAACTTTTAATGCCTGGCATGATGTAATCATTCAAGTGATTTTACTGATTACATTACCAGTGAAATGATTTTTTTTCAGTAGGACTGAATAAATAACAAGAGAAATTTTAAGTTTATTCAATCAGTAGGATTTTTTAAATACCTATTTTTTTTAAAAAAAAACATTCCAGAGAAGAGTTGGCTCAAAAGTTGCATCGTGATTAATCTAAAATACTTTTTTTTAAAAAGCACCATTTATACTTGTTTGAAATGATAATATATTCATCCCTTTATTAGAGATCTGGAGGCAAAAGACAATTTAAACCCATCTTACATTTGTGAGACCACTAAAAACATGTAGCTCATTCAGTTTGCCATGCCACCCACCATCTGTCAGTGTTTAACAAACAGTATCTATTCTATAGTGGGGGCATTTTTCTCTCAAGTTTCTCAGCTGATTGATTTACCAAACTTGGAATGTTCGCCCTGTTCAGTGAATTCCATCAAAACCACTACTTTGCTTTATTTTAGGACATGTTGAAATGCATTAATCCTATATAGAAAACATTGGGTTTTTTTTAATGCAATTATCTTGAAAAAAAATCTTTCACATCTCTGGATTTACATATAAAAGTATCAGCAATGCTTCATTGGTATGTTATTTTCTTTAGATTGTTCAGCATAACCAACAAGCTCTTTTTGGAAAGAAAAATCCTCAAAGCTGCATGTAACATTAATCCTGTTAAGTTTTACATTTTTAATTATTCCTTAGAAATACCTAATATGCTGATATGTGACACTTTTGCAGATCCTCTATTGCTCCATTTCTTCTGCACTTTAACTCAAAAAAGACCTTCATTAAGTGTTGATAGTTCTTGGTGGTTGGTGGTTTCAATTAACAATTTTGATGAAGGTGGGGGAGTCAAGCTACATATGTACATTTCATTGATCAGAGTAAATGTATATATAGTATTGCTCTGATCAATGACATTCATTCTGCTGGAATGCCTCCCCCCAGCCTACCTCCCAGTATTACAGCGGAATAAATTGAGCAATCTTAATTGGCCTTTTAATAATAGAAAAGTATACATTTGACAAGAAAAAGAATTAATGGTAGCCAGAGACCAGTAACTAAAACAATCTTACATTTGACAAAATAAAAATCTCCATGGTTTTCCTGGCTTGAGCAAGACCCCAGGCAAATTGCTAAATATACTACCTAACAAAGATTTGGCTTACTGAACACTTGTGGGTGTAACCTTATAGGTTTTTGGTTGGTTCCAAAAATTCTAAAGCTCTCTATAACATTTAGGAGGCTAAATGGTGAGTCTAATTCCATCTGCCAATGATCTCTGTTCCAATTAAATACAACTCTTATAATTTGTTGAACTCAATTCCAAACATTTTTACTACTGTATTTATTTGAGATAAAAGGAGCAATTTGGCTCTTCTGAAGTTGAATATAAATCTGAATATTATACACAGCAGGCATCTTAATGTTTTATTCATTGCAATCTGCATACAGATAAAATTTCAATATTTAACTCACTGCAGCATTTTGTAAACTTCGATAAGATTACATAAAAAGGAACTACGGTAAGTGTTTGTGTATGTAATTAATAGCGTCAGCAAATATATTGGTTACTGTAAAAAAATGAAATCACAATGAAAGTGGAGGCCTGATTTATTTAACTTGTCCAATTAGTTCATTACTTTACAATTTTAGAGAAATTAAAACTAAACTCCAGTACCTTGAAAACAAAACAAGTCAATGGTAGTTTCTAGCAACCAATAGTCAAGTAATGCAGAAAACATACATTGGAAAATGCTGCGTTTCACTAAAGTTGCATACTTATATTTACATTATTTCAAAATTCTTAAAGTCTGAGTGTAATGTAAAAATAATTTCTAAATCATTTAATATAAAATGCCACTCACATGCCTTCTTGAAAAGAAGTGCTATTGAGTTCAATGGAACTTACTGTTATGCAGGTGGATATGACTGCTTTAATGTGTTTTAATGTGTTTTGCGTGTAACTAAATATATTTATGTTATTCTATGCATTAAGCTTAGAATAGCATATTAACCACAGTTAAGATGTCTTCCCGAATAACCAAGTTTAGGATTACAGTTTAAGTTTACAACCCACTTTACTGATGTTAACGGAGTTACATAAGGATAACTGTGTAGAATTGCAACCTAGTTACACATATTTCAGTAACATACAAATGTAATGAAGGTCAGTGTGAGGGATGCAGGTCAAACTGACAGCTGTTGAGCACTATTCACATTGTTAAAAATGATTGAATTTACAATACTAGTTCATGGTTTGAAACTTCAAAAACGATACAAGGTACTATGAAGGCACTCCATTTGCTAAAATGAGCTAAATCGCTAGATCTCTAGCAATTATGTGTAGGTCTTTTTGTTACACTATGGTAAGAATCTCAAATTATCACAAGAAAGCTAGCTTCTAAATGTCTTATGGACGTATTTCCCTGTTATTGAGCCATCAATCCTGCTTAAGGGGAAATTAATGTGTGCATACAAATACTTAGAGAAGCAGTTAAAAGAAAAGCAGGTCAAAAATGTTGCCAGGTGCTCCAAAAAGGATCCCAAAGATTTTCAGAATTAAAAAAGGCAAGCAACACATGAGCATTTTAAAGCTATAATGGAACTTGTAATTATGGAGATGATTCAGATTTAAATTGTAGTGTGAATTCAAAATGCTGTCATTGGGTAATGAGGTATGCAGACACAGATATACTTATGCCCTGCTGCACAAGGGTGCAGAGGATAACCAAGAAGCATGCTCTTAAATATAGCTAAGAGCAGCATTGAAACAAATTGCCTACTCTCTCGATATGAGTATATTTCTAATGAAAGACATACTAAAATACAAAAAGACAATTCTAAACAGAAATCAAATTCCAATTGTCATTGTGCTAGAGAATACTCTTTTAAAGGATAAGGCTGAGAAATGTAAGCCTGTCTGCAAGAGGAATATGTGGTTTATCCTGTACAGTTTGATGCTTTTGTCATACCATCTATAGTAGAAAAATAAATTCTTTAGCAACCTAGAAATCATTTACAAAATGCTTGCAATTTATTTTCTTCTTAAAATGCCTCTGTTAAACTAATGACTATAAATAAAAGCTATTTAAACAGCAGATGATGTAAAACAAATTAATGCTACTACATTTACAGGACAAATTTTATTATTGTATTTATATCCTGTGTGCTTTGAACTGGAATAGAGCATTTTGTTTTTTGTAGAAAAGATAATTACTTGCAAGAATATAACACAAATATCAAGGTAATTTATAATATACAAATATTTTAACAGCAGCCTGGGTTATGGTATCTTAAGTATAATAGTAATGTAAGTCATAATTCTAAGTACAATACCTAGGACATAACAAAAAAGGCAATTTTTATTTCAGAAGGCCAAAGCCCATAAGAATGTTTAAAAAGTTTTAAAAATCAAAAATTAAATTACCTTAGTATTCAAAAATGTTCTACATACTGCAACTGATAGTAAACAATGAGATGACAACTGTGATTGTAAAGTCTCCCAACTAATTCAAATATTGCAATGTTTTTTCTAAAGCTTTTTTTTTTAACAAAACGTATCTTGCAGGTTAAAAAAAAAAAGGAAAACTCAAACCTGGATGCAAATTTCATTCTGCTTATGGACCAACTGATTCTTTCTCTCTAAATATTTGTTCCAGAGGTTGTCTCTTTAGAGGCACTGGAAATCTGCGCAAGTTGGGATTTTTCCACTGAATCACTTGTATAAATGAAAGAAATCCTTCTATTTGTGGACAGAAATCTGTGCCAATTCAAATATTTTAAACAATTCCATTTTTTCAATAACTAGCCTTTCATCACATTTATTAACTATCAACTATTAATCAAGAATGTTTAAAAATTAAGCAGCATTCTGTAACAGAGATATTTGTACCAATATAAAAAAGTAAAATAATTTTAAATGGTGCAAAAGTTATTTTGAAAATATAGTACAACAGCTCACAGGGGGAGAAAAATGAACACAGGTATCTTTTTATATACAAATTTAGATGCTTCAGTACCCAAAGTATTTATTGCTATATATTAGCAATGCTTTTTATACCTTTAGAGGGTCACAGAAAAATAGATATAGTGTATATGTTAAATTTATGGTCTAGATTGTTTGGTTTAGCAAGTTTACACTACAGCAAAGTTCTCATTTATGTATGAAAAGTTATACAGCCTTTTATGAAATCATCAAATTATTTTCTCTACGCTAAATGAATTTCCTAGTGGGAAAAATTAAAATATAGAAAATATATTAGGCTTACAAGACCTTCAATGATCTTTCAAACATGCAGTTTACAGAATTAACAGTATTATAAAAAGTTTCATTAATTAATGCAAATTAAGGGAAAAGTAGATAATCATAACATAATTTGCACAGTGCTTAACTCGCTTTTACAATAAGCATGTCCTTGGTATTGTGCTACAAATAAAAAAATTCTACAGCCCTCAACAAAAATATCCACAGGTTTAAGAGAAAAAGTAGTATGGGAATGTGACATTTATAACAATGCAGTTTGTTTTTCCAAAATATGTTGCAATGTAGTATAAGCAGTTCATAATTTCCAAATAAGACATGGTTGTATTTTAAGTGTAGAACATGACTAAACTGGGATGAAAATGATGGGATGGGGAGACAATTAAATAACAAAAAACAGCCCTAAAGCAGGCTACAAGTATTGAATGTTCCATAAATGATTTATTTAATCATAACATTTCTATAGAAAAGTTTTATTCACAATATATTGTGACAAACTGTCACAGAAATGATAGTGATTGCGTAAATGTTCATGCAACAGCAGCTTTGCACTTTAGTTATTTCTGATTTAAAAAATTAAACCTCTCCAGTCATGCTACTCACATAATTTTGACCTGCAATGTTATGAACAAGGTGGATAGAGTGACTACAAACAAAAATATCTTAAGTTAGGTTCAAATTCTTTCATAATGAAGTTGTCATTGTATCTTGAAACATGCACATCCAGTTTTCCTTTGTATCCATTGCCAAGCTTTTCATAAATCATCTTCTTGTCAGTTGTTTTGTTTAAATAATTCCCAGAGGATCTGCTTGCAACTGTGGTTGTATCAGCTGAGGTTGTAGAGGTGGTGGTAATTGTAGTGGTAAAATTGGGTCCACCATCTGTACTGGATTTGAACCTGGAAGCTGATGTGCTACATTGTCAGACATTTCTGAAATTTCTCCACCGTAAAAAAAAAATTGGCATTGTTGAATAACTGTTTCTATTACCGACTGAAGGATTTTGGTGGTTGACAGGAACTCCCTGTTTTCAAAATCAGGTCTCATCAAAGTAGGCCAGAAACATATCGATAAGTTATCTGCAGTCATTAGGTTGGTTCTGCTCTGTTGACTAACTCTATAATATGAATAAATGTATTGAAGAGTTAATATTTGACTGAAAATGTTCCTGAAAATGTTACATAGCATTACATTTAATATATTTAGTAGCTTTTAGACATTATATCCTGAAAATAATGCAGGCTCAGTCATGCGATTATTCTTAAAACACAAGAAAGCAGGCATAATTACCTAAGAACTTGTTAAATCTACTACAGTGGTACCTCTACCTAAGAACGCCTCTACTTAAGAACTTTTCTAAATAAGAACCGAGTGTTCAAGTTTTTTTGCTTCTTCTAAAGAACCATTTTCTACTTAAGAACCCGAGCCCGTAAAAATTTCCCAGGAAATTTGAGAGCAGCACAAAGGCCTGGCCAGTTTCCTGCCATTTTTTTTAAAAAAGCCTTAAAGTTTTGGATTTTTTGATTCCCCTCACCTTACCTTCTTCCTTTGGCAGCGACTGTCTTCCTCCTCTTCTTCCTCCTCCTCCTCCCACCCAAATTCCGAGGTTTTATTTCTTTCCTAATGGGTTTGCACGCATTATTTGCTTTTACATTGATTGCTATGGGAAAAATTGCTTCTACTTATAAACTTTTCTACTTAAGAACCTGGTCACGGAACGAATTAAGTTCTTAAGGAGAGGTACCACTGTATTTCTCTGCATCAGTAGAAAAAGTAGAAATATCTATCATCTATTAAAATAGAGAAAATGGATTGTGTAAGTTTTTTATACAAATGCACTAGTGCCAAATTTCTTTAACAAAACAGTCTGTCTCAAGTTGGATTCTATCATTATGACCATGATTATAATGAACATTTAATATATTCACAGCCACTTTTTACACAGCTTTGTTTAAATAAAATGTTTACGCCATTTACAACAATGTGTATACACTCTCACAGACATTATGGGTGTCTATTTCCTACTGAGGTCTGCACTGAACGTTTGAAGGCTATCTGTAGAACACAATGACCAAAGCAAGATTATAGGTAGTCTTTAGTCAAAGAAAATATGATGCGTCCCTCAAAAAAGATTAGGTCCCACAGAGTTGGCCTTCTCCGGGTCCCGTCGACTAAACAATGTCGTCTGGCAGGACCCAGGCGAAGAGCCTTCTCTGTGGCGGCCCCGACCCTCTGGAACCAGCTCCCTCCAGAGATTAGGATTGCCCCCACCCTCCTTACCTTTCGTAAACTTCTTAAAATCCACCTCTGTTGTCAGGCATGGGGGAATTGAGACATCTCCCCCGGGCCTATACAGTTTATGCATGGTATGTTTGTGTGTATGTTTTGCTTTTAAATAAGGGGTTCTTAGATATTTTTTTAAATAATAATAATTATTATAATAATTTATCTATCTATCTATCTATCTATCTATCTATCTATCTATCTATCTATCTATCTATCTATCTATCTATCTATCTATTTATTTGACTTCTATGCCGCCCAATCCCGGAGGACTCCGGGCAGCTTACAGCAGTATGAATATAATAAATAGATACAAACAGTAAAAGAAGTTGAATAAATATTGAATAATGTTTTATCTAAGTGTAAAACATTAACAAACTAAAACCCTTAAAAAAGTTATTATAAAAAATGGTGGTCACACGCATATACATACACAACATTCATACAATTGGCCATCAAAGATGTAAATTTATGGCCCCCAGGCCTGCCGGCAAAGCCAGATCTTGGGAAAAGCCAGCAGGGCGGGAGCAGTATGGATATCGGGGGGAAGTTGGTTCCATAGAGCTGGGGCAGCCACAGAGAAGGCCCTCCCCTGTGGTCCTGCTAACCTGCATTGCTTAGTTGACAGGATCCGGAGGAGGCCAACTCTGTGAGCAATTATTGGTCTCTGGGAGATATGCGGCAGAGACCAATTGATAAAGATTAATATGATTAATCTTTCTGACACATATTAATGAAGTTATTTATTTGTAATTGATATTTGACAAAGAAAATACCTGTTGAGATGAGTTATTACATATTTGAACACTTCATAATTCACTGGATGGAATTTCTTCACAATTTCCTTTAATTCATACAGCCTTTCAGTCTTATCAAGAATTTCTGTAAAAACAAAATTAAAATAAAAATTAAAAATAAAAAGCATAGAAAAGCTTAGTGCACTTTTTCTACTTTTGGGACCTAATATGTGCTGGGACACTGTTATGAGGAATGTTAATGTAATAGCCAATGATAAAGGGTTTTTTTCATATATAGGGGTCAGTAATAAAAATGATGAATGGGTGAACATTTGAAGAGAAACAATCTGAAGTGAGATTTTAGAGAATTTTCTGTTCAATAAATGTGAACAAATTGTTAATTTCTACTTTTCTGCCTCCATGAGTAGCAATCCTCTGGAGATGTGCAGGGTCTGTGGAACAATCATGATGTCAATGAAGTCCATTCCATTGGTGAGCAGAGAAGTTTGGTTTCACCCCTTAAATAGGCAGAGTTCACTAGTTTAGTATGGTATAGTAAAATACAAATAGTAAAATATAATAGAGCAAGAAAAAAATTAGAGTAGAAGGGTTAATTAATCAAAAGTTTGTATGTGAAGCTTTCTGTGATTACTTGAAATATTACCTAACAATAGAGGCATATAAAGAAGTAGTAAAGTGGGAAATATAATGAAAAAAACCTACCATAAATCTATGAAATCCTCAAAAGGTACGAAACAGATTGAAATGAATAATCCAATACAGAATATAGTAGGTAAGAGATAGAAAATGGTTATCCATAACATGTACTTCATGATGAAGGGGAAAAAAGGAAACTTACTCGATGCTTCAACTAATTCTGGATGCAGTGAATAAGGAATTAAAGGATCTGGGAGATCTGCAAAGAAAGCTTTAAGAGCTCCTGCCACAGCATTTACTGTTACATCCATAGATTCCAGACTAATATTATGATCTACAAAGAAGTATAAAAGCAGTGTATTAGGAATACAAAAACTTCTACTATACATTTCTCAAGAGAATTCATTCACTATAAACACAAAATAACCATTAATCTTCAATTTAAAATATCTTTTCACAAGTATTATTACTAAGTCCCTTCCTGTATCTCTGCATTTCATGTTTCCTATGTGAAGAATTTTGCATTTTTCTGCTAAAATTCACTCTTATTTTTCTAACTTATCAAGATTGCTAGAGGATTATTTCCCTGACACAATTTTGTATCAGATACAAACCTCATAACTCTAATGAAGGAAATGTTTAACTAATCAATTAGTATAGGACCAGGGACTCAATTTTGTGAACACCACATATGCCTGACTCTGGTTTCATGACGAACCAGAAAGATCTGTGTTTAAAATCAATCTATTTATGAATTGCTTTATATCTTTTACAGGTCTTTTGCAGTGTCAAGAACAGTAGGGAACTCAGTTTCTCATTTTTTAAAAAAGATCTTTTTTCTTGCTCATTTGGATTTTTTTTTTCCTTCCTCAAGATTTTTCAAATATGATCCACAAATGTTCAGTCAAACCATAACAAGTTTCTTCAATATCTATAATGTAATTTTATCATGATCTTCAAATTTAGGCATTCAAATTTAAAGTTATATGGAATGCTTTCATTTTAAATTTAAAATACATTTAAATAAGCTATTTTTATTAGATTAGATTAGATTAGATTTATTGGATTTATATGCCGCCCCTCTCCGCAAACTCGGGGCGGCTCACAACAATAATAAAAACAGTACATAATAACAAATCCAATGCCCACCAATCTAATTACAGTTTAAAATTAATAAATTCATAAAACAATCCCAATGTATATAAAAACAGACACACAGTCAATCAATCAATGGCAAAACAACATGGGCAAGGGGGAGATGTTTAGTTCCCCCATGCCTGACGGCAGAGGTGGGTCTTAAGGAGTTTACGAAAGGCAGGGAGGGTGGGGGCAATCCTAATCTCAGGGGGGAGCTGGTTCCAAAGGGTCGGGGCCCCCACAGAGAAGGCTCTTCCCCTGGGTCCCGCCAGACGGCATTGTTTGGTTGACGGGACCCGGAGAAGGCCGACTCTGTGGGACCTAACCGGTTGCTGGGATTCGTGCGGCAGGAGGCGGTCCCGAAGATATTCTGGTCCGGTGCCATGAAGGGCTTTGTAGGTCATAACCAACACTTTGAATTGTGACCGGAAACTGATCGGCAGCCAATGCAGACTGCGGAGTGTTGGAGTGATATGGGCATACTTAGAGACGCCCATAATTGCTCTCGTAGCTGCATTCTGCACGATCTGAAGTTTCCGAACACTTTTCAAAGGTAGCCCCATGTAGAGAGTGTTACAGTAGTCGAGCCTCGAGGTGATGAGGGCATGAGTGACTGTGAGCAATGACTCCCGGTCCAAATAGGGCCGCAACTGGCGCACCAGGCGAACCTGGGCAAACGCCCCCTTGCCACAGCTGAAAGGTGTTTCTCTAATGTGAGCTGTGGATCGAGGAAGACGCCCAAGTTGCGGACCCTCTCTGAGGGGGTCAATAATTCCCCCCCCAGGGTAATGGATGGACAGATAGAATTGTCCTTGGGAGGCAAAACCCACAGCCACTCCATCTTGTCTGGGTTGAGTTTGAGTTTGTTGACACCCATCCAGGCCCCAACAGCCTCCAGGCACCGGCACATCACTTCCACTGCTTCGTTGACTGGACATGGGGTGGAGATGTACAACTGGGTATCATCGGCGTATTGATGATACCTCACCCCATGCCCTAGGATGATCTCACCCAGCGGTTTCATGTAGATATTAAATAGCAGGGGGGAGAGGACCAACCCCTGAGGCACACCACAAGGGAGAAACCTAGAGGTCGACCTCTGACCCCCCACTAACACCGACTGCGACCGACCGGAGAGGTAGGAGGAGAACCACTGAAGAACAGTGCCTCCCACTCCCAACCCCTCCAGCCGGCGCAGAAGGATACCATGGTCGATGGTATCGAAAGCCGCTGAGAGGTCAAGGAGCACCAGGACGGAGGACAAGCCCCTGTCCTGGGCCCGCCAGAGATCATCCATCAACGCGACCAAAGCAGTTTCCGTGCTGTAGCCGGGCCTGAATCCAGACTGTTGAGGACCTAGATAATCGGCTTCTTCCAAGGACCGCTGGAGTTGGAGTGCCACCACCTTCTCAACAACCTTCCCCATGAAGGGAAGGTTGGAGACTGGACGGTAGTTATTAAGCACGGCTGCGTCCAGGGAAGGCTTCTTGAGGAGGGGGCGCACAAGTGCCTCCTTATAAAGGGGCAGAAAGGACCCCCTCCCCAAGGAGGCGTTGACAATCTCCTGGACCCAGCTCCGTGTCACCCCTCGACTGGCCGAAACCAGCCAAGAGGGACACAGATCCAGTAAACAGGTGGCGGAACTCACAGCTCCAATGGCCTTGTCCACTTCATCAGGTGTCACCAAGTCAAACTCCTCCCAGACAGATGGACAAAGACGTTTAGCCCCAGTCATGTCGACTGACTCGTTGTCAGTCGACTCTGTTTTACAATTGGAGTCGAGGTCCGCTTGGATCTGAGCGATTTTATCAGCGAAAAACGTGTTAAAATCCTCAGCACTACTCTGCAAGGGCTCCCCAACTCCCCCCTGATTAAGAAGGGAGCGGGTTACCATAAACAGAGCCGCCGGGCGGGATTCCGCTGATGCAATCAAGGCGGCATGATACGCGCATCTTGCCGCCTTGAGCGCCACTTTGTAAGTCTTAATATGAGCTCTTACAAGTGTTCGGTCGGATTCGGACTTACTCTTCCTCCATCGCTTCGCTAGACGTCTCTTCTGGCGCTTCAACACCCGGAGCTCCTCGTTGAACCATGGAGCTCTACGGGGTCTAGTGCCACGGAGAGGTCGCAACGGCACAATCCGGTCAAGAGCCTCCACTGCAGCCTTGTTCCAGGCCTCAGCAAGAGACTCTGCCGAACTGTGGACGAGTGTATCTGGAATAACCCCAAGCGCCGTCTGGAAACCTTCTGGATCCATCAGGCGTCTGGGGCGGAACCTCCTAATTGGTTCCGCCTCCCTGCGGGGAAGGATTGGAGCCAGGAAGTTAAGCCGCAGTAGGAAATGATCTGACCACGACACAGGCAACATTTCTAAGCCCCTTAATCTCAGATCATTACTCAATTGCTCAGAGAGGAATATCATATCGGGTGCGTGTCCACCCTCGTGAGTCGGACCCTGAACTACTTGAGTCAGGTCCATGGCTGTCATGGTGGCCATGAACTCCTGTGCCAGTCCAGAGGAACCGCCGAGCGACGGTAGATTGAAGTCCCCCAGGACGATAAATCCGGGGAACTCCACCGCCAACCCGGCCACCTCCTCGAGCAGCACAGGCAGGGCTGTTGACACGCAGCTGGGAGGCAGGTACGTGAGTAACAAGCCCACCTGAACCCCTAAGTCCAACTTCACCAGGAGGGACTCGCAACCCGCAACCTCTGGAGCAATGAGCCTACGCAGGCCAAGACTCTCCCTGGCTATAATAGCCACTCCTCCCCCCCTTCCCTGGGGTCGAGGTTGGTGCCATACCCGAAACCCAGCTGGGCAAATTTCAGAGAGAGGGACTCCTCCCTCCGGGCCCAGCCAGGTTTCGGTCACACAAGCCAGGTCGGCCTCCTCATCCAGGATTAAATCCCGGATGAGGAGAGCTTTATTTGCCACCGACCTGGCATTGAGTAGCAACAACTTGAGCCCAGGGCCAGAATTACACTCATCACCAGTGCCTTGAGTTAAGCTCATGGAGCCTGAAGAAGGGATCGCTACTAAGCAGCTGTTATTGTTTCTAACATCTTTTGCCAACCTCATGTTAACATCTACTGACTGTTTTTCTGTAGTTGTGGGTTACTGTCTACTGTCTATACATTAACAATGACATTTAGTTCCTTCAAGTATTCTTTTTTGTTCTCAGATTTTCATTAAACTTTTGAGTGACCACTTTTAATCTATTTTTCTCAGAATTACAGATAAACCTTGGATACCGACAACTCATTTAGAGACCAAGGTTGCAATGGTGTTGAAAAAACAATTTTACAACCAATTTACAACGTATGACATACACATGGTCTACCAGTCATTTAATCACCATTGTAGTTAGTATGGTATTGTCCATGTCTGACCTGTTGTTTTTCTCTCACATCACTCCTTGAAAAATGGAGAGACTGAAGAAGTGATTAGGAGAAAATAAGCAGATACGTAACAGGGAATACATAATGAAAACTGCAATATAGCTGGTGTATACCCCGCTATGTGTCAGCTTACTGTACTCTCTTATAATACTATCTCCAATTTCTCTTCTCTGTGAGGACAGGAGAAGACATTGCCTACTGCTTGTCGGGACCCTTCTTTTTGAGCAGGACAGAGAAAACTGCTATTGATATATGAAGGGGGCAGAGGGTAGGGAAGCGCCAGAGGAACCTAGATGTCAGTGAGGGGGGATGAGATAAAGGCATGCCAAGTTTGCTTTGAGGAAAACTTTCACTGAGAAGGGACTGGGACTCACAGCTGCCAGCACAGCACATTGCTTTCAATGTGTACTCTTCATTGTGTGCTTGCTTACTCTCTTCTAATCCCTTTCTCTCCAATGACCGCAAATATAAACATTAACTTCTCTTTTGTTCATTATCCAGCACTGATATGAGCATTCAAAATGATAGGAGTATGGCTAGAAGGCAAACAAAAGCCAGAGTAGTAAAACTGATTATTTTTGTCAGTTTTGGTGAGGTAAGCACAGATGCAGTCAAGTAATGTTCTACTTAGCAACTGCTTTATTTATCTAGGCCCAGCAGGGGAGGAGGAGACTGGGCCTGGTATGTGGGAGGGGAAGAAGAAAATTAAGTTTCTGCATTCTTTGGCTTCTGATGCTAAAGTATAGTGAAAGCTCAAGAAAATTAAATTCTTTTGACTATATGAAGCTTATCAAAAGGAAAAAGAACATGCCTGTCTAAAGCAGGGGTGTCAAACTTATTTCATTAACGGCCACATCAAGACTGTATTTGACCTCGGAGCGGCGTGGGGGTGGGGCCAGGATAGACTTGGCCAGCTCAACACTTGTGTTGGGACACGTGTGGTGGCCCGAGCACTCTGCCAGTGAAAACGGAGCTCGGGAGGGTTGCTCTGTTTTCACTAGCAGAGGGTTGCAGGAAGCTGTTGCAGCTGAAATTGGAGCTTGGCTGGGCTGTGTACCCAATCATAACACCGTGTTATGATTCAAATAACATATAACAAGTGATAGCATTTTCAGATGATAACACACAAATCCTGAATTTTATAAAATATATTTTATATAATAATACTTTTTGGGGTTTTGTTTGATAGTCTCTTTTTGCTGTCATTTAAAAAGAGTAAATTCTAGTGAGTTTATTGGTTTATTGTATATATTAATTCTTCTGGATCAGGGGTTGCCATTTCTCCCTCATGGTGGTTATAGAATCCAGGAATGGGACAAACCAAAGCTGGCTGTCCAAACGGGTAGGCTACAATGGTTGCTAGATTGCTGTGGAGGTTCTAATCTTTAAAGACCTGTTGCAATACTCTCCTGCCAAAAAATGCTTCAGCTGAAGCAAAAACATCAATCTTATAGTGCTGCATAAAGGAGAACAGGAACGACCAAGTCGCTGTCCGGCACACCTCTCTGAGGGATGCCGGGGTCTCCCATGCTGATGATGTAGTGGTGCTCCTTGTAGAGTGGGCAGTGATATGAGACAGTGCCTGCCTCGACTGAAACTCATATGACTGAGCTATAATAGATCATATCCAGCATCCAACCATGGATGGCATCATCTTAGGACCCATCAATACTGGTTAGAATGATAAAAAAGGGATTCTGACTTGTAAAACATTGCTGTCCTTTTGATATAAATTGGCAATGCTCACTGCACATCAAGGGTATGCCAGTGTTTTTCTGAGTGATGAACGCGGTGCAAACAAAAATTTGGGAGAATTATTTCCTGAGCCTTAGGACCAGAGTACTTACGGGACCATCTCCTGCCTCATGTATCCCAGCAGCCGGTCAGATCCCACGGAGTTGGCCTTCTCCGGGTCCCGTTGGCCAAGGAATTCTGGCTGGTGGGCCCTTGGGGAAGGGCCTTCTTTGTTGTGGCTCTGGTCCTTTGGAACCAACTGCCCCCATCATCCTGGCGTTCCAAAATTTTTTGAAAACACACTAGTGCCGGCAGGCCTAGGGCCGTTGAGCAGTAGCTGCTCTGGCCAGTAGTATGAATGAATGATGACTGTATATTTGTTTTATATTGGGTTTTAAATTTTGTATTCACTTTTTATTGTATGTACTTTGAGGTATTTTTAATTTTTATAGATGTTTTACTGTTGTACGCCACCCTGAGTCCGTCAGGAGAAGGGCGGCCTATAAATTTGTAAAATAAATAAATAAAATAAAATGTGCATAAAAAGTACATCCACTGAAGGGACCTGCAGAGTTTTGCCTAAGTCGGGGGTACCTTGTACAATTTCTTATCAACCGACGATGGGTTGGGGGTTAGGTCCTGCTCTGGGAGAAGACCGCTGCAGAAATGCATTCCACAAACAGTGGGTCCATTAAGTCCTGCATCAACTATTGCTTTGGTTCAGAATTTAGTGGTGCCAAGCTAACTGCAATCTTGGCCTTGTGTAACAAAGGCTTAAACAGGTGTATGGAGAATAGGTCGATGAAAGATGGCTGTTCAAGTGGAACACCTTCATCCTCATTTCCATATCCTGCCGATGCCTGAGACTGATTGTCTCTATAAGACCGGTCAGACCCCTGGTCCAATGAAGGATTATAGTCCACTGCAGGTACATACTCTGGATAGTCTCTGTCCTTACAGAAACTCCCCATGTCCATCTGGTAGTGCTGTCTGGACTGTTGAAGGCCTTCTTACAACGCCCTGTCGACTTGCTTATGCTACAATTGCTTTCATATTGTCCAGTATTACTGGCCTGAGGCCAGTGGCTGTAGGAGTGAGTGGCACTGTGACACGCTGGCTATTAGCTACAGGGGCAATCTCTGTAAGAGGAAGGAATTTCCCTCCAGGGGTACAAAATTGACAATAGGAGTTAGGAACGATCGAGTCCAGGTTTAATACAACTCTTGAAGGCCCAGACACCGGTGCCAGACTGTTCGTCCATCTCCAATGATGTAGCCACAGAGGCATGACTTCTGGACACTGCCTTGTCACATCTTATCCAGCTTCTTTTGATGATGCTGTTAATCAGAATTAATCACTCTTGAGACCTTAGATGAAGAAGCATCCTTTTTTGAAGCCTTGGCAGAGCGCGCGGGTTCAGTTGTTCTTGTGACACTTGGAGGATCCAGATGTGGCTGAGGAAGATGCCCTGAAAGCCACAATGAGTGGCCACACTGATGGGCCACTATCAATGCCGGAATAAGGCAAGGTCATGTGCAATTCAGTCAGAACGTGAAATGTTTCAGTTAATGATTGTCGCCAGAAGCAATGTCTAATAAATTGCTTATCTGGCGTATCAGGGGTTGGATTCTGTGCCACCTCCTTGTGTGGAATGGCTGCAAGTGATGCAGGTGCTACAACTTGCTAAGCCATACCTTGATGGAGTTTGGCCTTGTCTCATCATGCCCTTGTGGGGATGTGGCTCTGCAGTTCATATAGTGCATTGCCCTGGTGGAGCATGTCTTTGCCTTTTATATATTGCCATGGCAGGCTGCTGACCTGGAAGCACAAATGCTCCACTGGTGTTTGGTCAACAGCTGATTAAACATCATCTGATATACAGAGTAGTGCTCTGAAACAACAATCTCTTAAACACCTCTTAATTAGTGAGGGAGAAGTCAGCTCTCCTGAGACAGCCGAGCCATAAGGCAGAAATGGCAAAAAGCGTAGAGACCGGCAATGTACCCCCACAACTATTGTGAAATGGCCACTGCTTGAACAAAATGGCCACTGCAGCCTCCAAGCTCTGGAGCTGCTACAGTACCCAGAGCTATCATATCAGCTACTGACCAGTCAGGCTATTGCTGCTCTTATACCATGCACTTTTCCCACTGATAATCTATGTGGCTAGCAAATTGAAAGAGCTGTCTTGGCAATTATAGGTCGGGTGGATTGCTGCTGATGCAGCCAAAATGGCCACCACAACTTCCAATCACCAGCTGACTAATATCAAGGGAATCGATTGTCCAGAGTACTGACAGATAAGACCAGATCCTCCCAGCTAAATCACGTGGTCTAATCTGCAAATCATTTCCTAATCCAGCCTCTCAATAGCAAGCTGAGATGACAGTTGCTTGATGCTGCATGAGCCGCAGCTCAGCTGCTAAAAGAGTCCCAAATCTACAAAAGGAACAGTTTCTGATGTTAATAAGAAAGGATACACTCACAGCAACAGAGGATTAAGCAACCATCCTCACAGTGGATATAGCTACCAAATTTCACAAGCTGACAGCAGGAATGAATGCCACAGCCATCCTCACTGAGCGACTGAGTGAAATAGCTGTCAAGCATAGCAACAAAGGCGGCACCTGAGCAGTTTTACAGGCCAATCAGAGAACAGACGGATTTAACCCATTTCTGGATACTGGATACACCACGAGGGAGAACATCAATATACCAACACATACAGTACAGTTAACATATTAAACTAGTTTTAATACATTTATATATTCACATTATTCAATTTCTAAGATTAGATTCTACAAAGATAGTATCGTAGAAGAGTTTAAATACTGCACTAAAATAACATTATATAGCTATAACTATATAAACATAACAAAGATCCCCATTACCTTGGTCAAATTGCTTTTGAATGTTGTCTTGATCTGTTTTATTACCACTAACACGATAAAGGCCTTCAGTACATAGACCTTTGAAGAAAGGGGAAAAAATTAAAGGATGGAAGTCATTTACGTAGAATTTTTTTTCTCTCATAAATACATTAATGTAAACAGTCTTTAATTCATATTATTTATTATTTATTTATTTATTAAAACAATATAAAGTTCTAAATGAGGAAAAAATAATACTTTCAAAATTACTTAACAGCAATAATAAATATGTAAACATAATGTCTTACCCGTATCTTCAATGAACTGCACACACTTCTCAACGAAAAGAGGGATAGGTTTTTCAGGTGTAACTAGATCTTGTAAAGGCATCCCAAAATAATTACTTTCCCAATTTCTACGAGTTGGTGGATTAAATGTCTTTGTTTTCTTTTTTTGCTGCAACGAAACAGCATTAATGGTCAAGAATATTAGATATTGAAATAAACATTGCCTAATAACTACATAATATTAGAAAGGTGATTTTTCATATGGCAATGTTCATTTTGAAGATATATAATTAATAAAAAGATCAATCAAACTTGCCCACTCTGTCTGTTTCCAGGGCAAGGATCCTGAATCTTTCTCAGAGCATGATGCAGAAAATAGCTACTGTTTAATTTCTTATTCACATATTCACCAAATGATTGTTGAGAAGAACATAACCAAATTACTATTTACCTGAATGCCACTTTTCATCCCACATTTAATCCTTAATGAACTTACTTGAAATACTACTTACTGCTCATGTCTTATATGTAACTTTTACTGGACAGGTTTATTGATTGATTTAGAAAATTTATATACCACTCAGCCTTGTTACTCTGGATAACATATATAAAATGCTACTACACACAAAAAATTGTATAACCATGACAAAATAAAATGTCTCAAGCATTTCCAACTACAAAAAATACCTATGAAAGAATTGTAATAGTAATTATACTGTCACAAAACAGAAAGCAAACTCCACCAGTATTATTTTGTCAAGCACCCCAAATTGTGAAGACTTTACCAATTAATACATTCAAACTAGGAATTTTCTGAAGTTAGGTAAAGTTAATAATTTAAATAGTTTACTGAATTATTAAAAGTCTATTTGAAGAAACAGTCCTAAATTTAAAGACTTTTTGTCATTTTTACAATCTCAGTTAAACAAATTTACTATTATATCTATGTACGTAATCTCACAAGCAAACCAACTTGATAACAATGTTATTCCATTAAAATAAAGCAGGGGGATGGCCAACTGACTGGTGATTTGGAAGCCATTAGCATAATATGTGTCTCCTTTGCCAAGTGACACATTTTAATGCACTAGAAAAGTTTAAATATTTTCTCCCAGGGATATTAATTATTCCTTCATCTAAACAAGCTGGGTGTGTGTGCGTGTAAATTGCATAAAATGTGTGTGTATTTTATGCAATTTATATACCACTTCAGTTCTGAAGGGCACTATGGGGAGTTCATGATGTGAATACTGTACTACTTTTATTTCATTTCAATTTTATTCCTGACAACACACATAGCTGTTGTGAAACAGCTGCTCAGTTAAGGTAAAGACAGTGTAGGGCTGTGGCTGATTTGTAAGACTGTAACTTAAAACACCTTGTTAAAAATGTGTTAATGCTTTCAAAATAAATATTAGATAGTGTTTTCCCGAACATAAAACTTAGTGTTATATTTTGGGGGCTACAAAATAAGAACTAGGCCTTGTTTTTCGAGAAACACAATTTCAGGGAGATCAGCCTGGCACAAAAAGTGTCTGGCTGTGGGAAAGCCAAGAGTCAATGGGCCAGAGAGACTAGTCTTCATGCACTTGCAGCAGATAGAGGCAGAGGCACGGAGGAGAGGCACACAATCCAGACACCCGTGCAAGCCACAGGCAAGCCAAGAGATGGTGGGACAGAGTGGGCAACCAGCTACAGGCTTGTCTTCACATCTCTTGGCTTGCCTGCAACTCAGGCGAAGTATCAAGATCGCCTGCCTCTCCTGCCCTCCTCCTGTTGCTAGTGCTACAGCGTCAAGACGAACCTCCTGCATCTGCCTGCCTGCTCCTGACACTATGATTGTTTTATAGTGGGTTTTTATAATTGTTTTTAATATTAGATTTCTGCTTTGTATTTGTTGTGAGCCGCTCCAAGTCTTCGGAGAGGAGCGGCATACAAGTCTAATAAATATACTATAATATATATAACTATTGGCAACTCATCTGCACTACCCAGACTGCAGCCGGACACCATCAGCCCTTGCGCCCTCGCTGCTCGGTGTTGGCCATGCCTCCCCCGGCTAATGATGATGTTCACTGGGGCTTATTTTTGGCTTATATTATGCACTCACTTAAAAATGAGGCTAGGGTTTATTTGGGGGATAGGTCTTATTTTCGGGAAGGTCAAGCTACTTAAAATTATTGGGTTCCTAATGTCCATAAACTCTTCTGAGCTCAAGATTAAAAATAATTGTACAGGAAGAGTAAAACCTAAACAGATTTCTTGCTTTATTTACTTATTATTTTTATGAAATGTTGCTGCCATCTCACCGTGAGGCAACTTTTTATATAAATCACATTCTATCAATTTTACTTAAGGCACAATAATTTAAAAACCTTTTCAAGCAAGCAAACCTACAAAGAATGTTTAGTACCATGACAGTTAACCTTTTTTCTCTTGGGTGCCGAAAGCTTGTGTGCACACGCTATTGCGCCTGCATGAGTGCCCACACCCATAAGTCAAGGCCTGGGGATGGCAAAAATTGCATTTCCTGCCCCCAGAAGGTCCTCTGGAGGTCAGAAACAGCCCATTTTCCAACTTCTTGTGGAGCAATATTTGGAGAGATTTGGGGCAAGATACAAAGTTTTTGGGAGAGCGATATTTGGGGCAAGATATGAAGCTTTTGGGGGAGCAATATTTGGAGAGGTTTGGGGCAAGATACGAAGCTTTTGGGGGAGTGATATTTGGAGAGGTTTGTGGCAAGATATAAAGGTTTTGGGGGAGTGATATTTGGAGAGATTTGGGGCAAGATATGAAGCTTTTGGGGGAGTGATTTGGGAGAGATTTGGGGCAGCATTAGCCTTCGTTAGGACCTCCATTCCTCACTTCTCCTCGTTATCTGTCTCCACTCCGTTAGCCTTCACTTTGTCTGCTTGCTGCTTTTTTTAAGCCTTAAAGTGGGTTTGCACACATTATTTGCTTTTACATTGATTCCTATGGGAAACAATGTTTCGTCTTACGAACTTTTCACCTTACAAACCTCGTTTCGGAACCAATTAAGTTCGTAAGACAAGGTATTACGGTACTAGAGAATGCTGTCTAGCAATGTTCCCTCTAATAAATAAATAAATAAAAAAACAAATTAATTGGAAAAATATTCTCCCTTCTTTTTTATTGAAAGAAATTAATAATAAAACCAAACCAAAATCTATTACTATTAAAACTAAAACAACCAGCAAAACTAAAAACACAACTATTAATAAATCCATGCTTTAAAATCTTCATTTCTTAAATATTTGTTATAGTATTATAGTAATCTAATAATACTATGAAAATCTATCTGAACACTAATGCATCAATTAATATATTTCCATATTTACTTTTCTATAATTTCATTCAATATTTCCAAGCTCAATTAATTTTCAGACACTTAGCATTTACTATTATTAACTTTCATCAATCTTCTACATTTCCAAGTATATTTTAAATTCGTAATGCAAACTCATAAAATCATACAGTACATATGATAAACCCCTTATTCATCATATGTATCTTCCATTAATTTTACCTATGCAATTCTATACAGTGATCCCTCGATTAGCACGGTCTCGATTAGTGCGAAACGCTACAACACGGTTTTTCACAAAATATTAATTAAAAAATACTCCACGGTTTTTTTGCTATACCACGGTTTTTCCCACCCGATGACGTCATACGTCATCACCAAGAGTCACTTCTCTGTCTCTTTCTCTTTCTTTCCTGTCACTATGCTTCAATCATTTTCTCATTTCTCTTTTTTCTCCCCTTTTTTCTATCATTTCTCTCTCTCTTTCTTCCTCTCTCACACTCTCTTCCTCCCTTCTCTCTCCCCCCCTCCACTTGCCCACGAGAAGAAAAAAAGCAACCTCTGCCGGGCAGCTCCCCTTGTGCCCTCGCTTTGTGCCTGCCTCTTTTGGGGATTTTTTTTCCTTTTCTTTTTTGCGCTGGCGGCGGGAGCTGTTGGGGAGGGCTCTGCCGGGAAGGCCTCTCAGCTGCAGAGCCGAATGGGGGCGGAGGCAACAGCGGAGCCCGGCGCTGGGGCCATGCGAGGCTGTTCATCCAGGGGGGCGTGGACTGGCAAGTCGCCCTCCTTTCTCTCTCTTTCTCAAGATCGCTTGCCGCTTGCCTATTGCAGCGAAGGAGGCGAAGCAAGGCTCCAAGCTGCAAAGCGGCAAGCGATCTTGGGGATTCCCCTTTGCCTGGGCGGCGGGAAGACCAAGGGAAGGTTCCTTCAGCCGCCCAACACCTGATCCGCTCCGCAGCGCGGCAGCAGCGAGGAGCCGAAGATGGGGTTTCCCCTTTGCCTTTACCCCATCTTCGGCTCCTCGCTGCTTCCGCGCTGCGGAGCAGATCAGCTGTTGGGCGGCTGAAGGAACCTTCCCTTGGTCTTCCCCGCCGCCCACACGCAAACTCCACCATCTGCGCATGTGCGGCCATGAAAAAAAGGGCGCGCATGCGTAGATGGTGTTTTTACTTCCGCATCCAGTATAACGCGGAAATCGGTTAGCGCGGGAGGTCTTGGAACGTAACCCCCGCGCTAACCGAGGGATCACTGTATACAGTAGTTCTAAAATTCTAATCCAATTTTACGAATTAATACATCCTAATATTAAACGGCACCTAAATATATCTTTTACCAATATTCCATAGTCAATCCATATTTAATAATCATCCCTCCTCACATTTATACCACTGTTCTCATTTTTGGGTACCTCTCCTAACTCTCCCCCTTTTCTCTCTCATTTGTTTCTCATTTCTCCCTCTTCCTCCCTTTTTCTCTCATTCCTTCCCCCTCTCACTTCTCCTCTCTTTTTCCATCCCTGTCTCTTCCCCCCTTGTGTATGTGTGTCTGTGTGTGTGAGAGACAGAGAGAGAAAGAGAGAGAGAACTCTTGAACCATTTCCAAAAACAGGTGAGGGCTGGGGTTTTTTTCTCTGTTATTATTTGGGTGCTTTTTACGATATGCTTTAAATCAAGAGTCACTTCTCTCTCTTTTGTTTCTCTCCCTTTCCTCTAATTCTCTGCCTCAATCATTTTCTCATTTCTTTTTTTCTCCCCTTTTTGCTCTCATTTCTCTCTCTCTCTTCCTCTCCTTTTCTCTCTCTTGCTTTATTTTTCTCACTTTCTCACTTGGGAGGGGCGGATCAGCTGTCGGACAGGGAGAAACATCACTGGCTCCTGTGCGTGGGCTTGGAAAAGGCTGCGCCGTCTTTGGAATTTGCGTGTGCCACAGCGCACTGCACAGGTTAGAGGGCACAGTGCTGGCTAGATCAGTGTTTCCCAACCTTTTTTGAGCCGTGGCACATTATTCATATTTTCAAAATCCTGGGGAACTTTGAACAGGGAGGGGGGGGGGCTAAATAAAAGTTTGGACAAAAAAAATCTCTCTCTTCCCCCCTTTCACTCTATTTCTCGCTCTTTCTTTCTCCCTCCTTCCCTTCCTCTGTGTTTCTCTCTTTCTTTCTCTCTCTCTCTTTCTGTCTCTTTCTCTCTCTCTCTCTCTGTCTCTTTCTTTCTCTCTGTCTCTCTTACTATGTCTCTCTCTCTCTGTGTCTCTTTCTCTCTCTCTCTCTGCCTCTTGCTAAGTCTCTCTCTCTCTCTCTGCCTCTTGCTATGTCTCTTTCTCTCTCTCTCTTTCTCTGTCTCTCTTGCTATGTCTCTCTTTCTTTCTCTCTCTCTGCCTCTCTTGCTATATCTCTCTTTCTCTCTCTCTTTCTCTGTCTCTCTTTCTCTCTGTCTCTCTTGCTATGCCTCTCTTGCTGTCTCTCTCTCTCTCTGTCTTGCTATGTCTCTCTCTCTCTCTCTGCCTCTCTTCCTATGTCTCTCTTTCTCTCTCTCTGCCTCTCTTGCTATGTCTCTTTCTTTCTCTCTCTCTTTCTGTCTCTCTGTCTCTCTTGCTATGTTTCTCTCTCTCTCTCTCTCTCTCTGCCTCTCTTGCTGTCTCTTTCTCTCTCTCTTTCTCTGTCTCTCTCTGTCTCTCTTGCTATGTCTCTCTCACTGTCTCTCTCTGCCTCTTGCTGTCTCTTTCTCTCTCTCTTGCTATGTCTCTCTTTCTGTCTCTCTCTCTTTCTGTCTCTGTCTCTCTTGCTATGTCTCTCTTTCTTTCTCTCTCTCTGCCTCTCTTGCTATGTCTCTCTTTCTGTCTCTCTTTCTCTCTCTGTCTCTCTTGCTATGTCTCTCTTTCTTTCTTTCTCTCTCTCTGCCTATCTTGCTATGTCTCTCTTTCTCTCTCTCTCTCTCTCTCAGCTGACTGCGAGCGGGAGCCCTGACGGCGGCAGCTGGATGTGCTGCTGGACACCATATATGCTAGCACTGCGTTGGGCATGGGCGTGGGGCCCAGCCAGCGAGCCAGTGCCAGCCCCACAGCGCCAGCATGTACGGCGTCCAGCAGCACGTCCAACCGCCACCATCAGTGCCTCCACTCTGTAGCTCCCTCTCGCCGCCACCATCTCCCCGCGACTGCCTGGGGCTGCTGCAGCCGGCACCCTCCCGCTTCCACCGCCAGTGCCCTCCCGCCGGGCCCCAAAGGACACTTGCCGCCGACGCCAGGGAAGCTCCAGCTGGGCGGGGCGCTGCCAATGCCTCCGACCTGGAGCTCCCACTCGCAGCTGTCCCCCGGCTCCTGCCCGACGCCGCTGTTTCCGGCGCTCTCCTGCTGGGCCCCAAAGAAGGAAGCCGGGGAAAAGGAGGCACGAAGAATGAAGCTCTCCTTTTTCCTGCCTTCCTTCTTTGGGGCCCAGCAGGAGAGTGCCGGAAACAGCGGCATCGGGCAGGGAGCCAGGGGACAGCTGCGAGTGGGAACTCCAGGTCGGAGGCACCGGCAGCGCCCCGCCCAGCTGGAGCTTCCCTAGGAGCTTCGTGGCACACCTGACCGTGTCTCGCGGCACACTAGTGTGCCGCGGCACACCGGTTGGGAAACGCTGGAATAGAAGATAGAAACAAATGATAGTCAGTTTTGTATTCAGCACCAATATAATTTAAATTTTGATGTATTAATGTAAGAATCAAGCAGAAAAAGCACCAAGGAGAAATCCATCAAAACTGACAGGACAAGCTACTATAAACAGAGAACAAATCCCACACTCACTGGTGTTACCTGATTGAGTAATGAAACATTTGCAAGGAAACAGCCAGAGAAATTTGCCACTTAACAGTAAAAGAAAAAGTAGTCAACTGAGCTCATAAATTTGACTTAACTACTTTAAGTGGTTCACTGCCAAATTATTTTCTCAGAAAATTAACTTCGGTACCACCACAATTAACGGTGTTCTAATTTCAAACACCATTTTTGCTAACCTTATGCTCTTTGTTGCTTCATATATATGAAAAAATGGCCCTTTTCCCCCTAAACCACAGTTCAATAAGAAACAAGCCAAATTAGTTACTGCTGCTACAGTTGCAAGGAACAGAAATGAACCCCATTTATATCATAGTTTATACATCATGCTAACAAATTTTGCTTACATTTTGATCATATTTAAAACATTTTAAAAACATACCTTCTTGTCTTCTTTCACTTTCTGTGTTTTCTTCTTCATCTTTTTATCATCCAGCTCTTGATCAGATGTAATTGCAGGGTTATCAATGCCGCCTTTCCATGTTTCCACTGGGGATAAAAGTGGGTCTTCTTCACTGCCACGATGTCTTCCTTTTCTTTTTGTTTTAGACATTGTAAAAGCTTCATCATCACTTGCATCTGAATGTGCTCTTCTATAATAAGATTTAGCTTTGCTGAACAATGTTTTAGATTTATATTTATATTTTGAGGGCCGTCTTTCTCCATGGTTCTTTGAAATTCTGTCAGGAAATCCATTTTCTTCCTCTCCTTGGGCATTATTTATAATAGAGGAATTTCTAAATTTAATCATACGATTCTGACTATCCTCTGGAGTTATGTAGGTATCATCAGCAACACCTCTGTGCTTAAAAATAGTGTCTATAGGTTCAGCATAGTTATCGGATTGTTCAAGATCATCAGATGGTGCCAAAATCATTCTAGTTTTTCTGGGGTATTGTTTACCAATACCTGCCTCAATGGTTTTTAATAGGTTTGGATCCAGTTTTTTCACGTTTGTCTTGGTTACAATTGGTTTTGGCTTTATGGGAGGAGGCACTTTGTGGTTGCGTTCATGATCATGACAGTTAGGTGTACTATGAATGGGATATTCATTACCTTCTACATCCAAACGGTATTTTGAGCGATCAGGTGTTGGGAGCAACTGTACCTCATCTCCAATTGGACTATATGGAGGTGGGGCTTCAGTATCATCTTCTGAATCTGGGTAACAGTTGTAAGCAAGGGAACTTGCTCTAGGAGAATGCAAGAAAACATCTTCATTTGTGTGTGTTGTCTCTCGTGTACTATCAGAGATATAAGAATTTTCAATCATGTTTTTCTTCTCTAAGACTTCACTAAAGAACAAGGTGAAAACCTCAGTCTGACGGTGATATTGAGATAATGAATAGAGAGCTGTAAATTTAGCAGTAATTTCAGTTGCTATATGTTCACCTTCAGTCATCAATTCTTTGATAGCCTCATTCTCAAAGAAGTCTGCCTGACTGTCAGTAACAGCTACTAATTGTACAGGAATAGTGTCTTGAACTTCTGAAAGAAATGCTCGAAGCATTCCCATAGATGCTTTCCTTTTAGCAGAATAAACTAGTATATAGCCATGAACAAGTTCATCTTTTCTTACACCAATTGAAGAATGATATGATAATATTGTAATCTGTATTCGCCTCCGTTTTTCACCTATAATTTTATCTAGCATTAGGGAATTATTCTGACCAGCCTGAGCAGCACTACAAGAATGAGAATCAAGGAATGGAGAAAGAATAAGATCTACACTGAATGGATCGCCACACATAGCACACATAACAATTCTTAAGTCAGCTTCTGAAAGATCTTTAATTGTAGGAATAGGACTTACAACATCAAAATTGTGTTTAACTGCATCCAAAACACTCCTCAATGCTTGCTTTATCTGAGCTTCATTAAATTTACGTGGATAAGTACCAGCAGGCACATCAATAAAAGGACACTGCAACTTGTTTGCTAACTGCTGCCCCTGATGTCTCAGAATAGGTAAATTTTTGCTAACACTCTCTCGTTGATTGGCCAATATTAGAGTAAATGGAAGGTTGGCCATATACTTATCTCTTCTTATCTGAGAAGCTTCAGTCCTGATTTTTCCAATGGATTCACCAATAAAATTAAGTGATTCAATTGAATTAAACACACAGAAATATCCATGAGGTTTGAAAGCTGAAGTCCATAATTGGCTTAGAAGGTAAGGTGACTTGGCATCAACTGGTCTAAGGTCAAGTTCATATATTTTTCCATCTAAGGCATATTCATCATCAGTAGACTGTGTCCGAATCTCATTTGCCAATTCTTGTGCAAGCCCATCTTTACCCAAAATGAAAATATTAACTTTATCAATATTGGCACTATCGTGATAAAAATTTAAACGACCATGGTCCAGTTGTAGGAGGCTTCTAGCAAGTAAGTGCTCCACTTTAATGTCCATACAGCTTTGGCCACTGAGACATGTTTCTTTAGTGGGATGATATACAAAACCTATATGTTTAAGCAGAAGTGACTCTCTATCAGGTGCAAGTTTCTGTAAAGCTTTGTATCTAGGCTCTTCACTAAGAACTGCATGAATTTCACTCATTTTGTCAGAACTAGGTGTTGCATTCAAATCCAAGTCATAAAAGAGTTCTGAATGTTCAAAAAGCATTTCCTGAAATTCCTCTTTGGCTTTTTCGACTATTTCCCGTTGATGCCTACTATATACTTCTTTACTGTCAGCTTCTGTAATATATTTAAAAGCTTCATCTTCCATTACAAAACACATAACTTCTTCCCAGGGTTGCCCAGGAGAAATGAACTGAATTTTTTCAAGTGTTTTTTTGAACTTTTCCTTCATTTCAACTCTCCTCTTTTCTGATATTAAATGTTGCACATGATTTTGATATACCTTTTCAGCTTCAAGCATGCTCAAAAGATCAAATGGAATTCTCCTGTCATTTACTTTGTCTATATGGTCAGTTTCATACCAGGGCGTTTTTTCCAGCACTACAAAGAATAAATGGAAATCTTGTTTTTTTTCCATCAATTTCAAAGCTTCAGGCCAACTCAAATGTTCAATCTCTTCAAGATTTGACAAAAGTGTGTTAAAAGCTCTTGGTAATGTATTAATATATTCATCTCTTCTTTTTCTTATATGCTCTTGCTTAAGTTGCTCAATGTGTTTTGAAAATGTATTTTGCGCTTTGTTTGTTCCCTCTAAATTAATGTAATCCTCATAATCAGGATGATTTTTCAGTTTGTTACTAACAGTCTTCCATGTGGCATGATAGTCTCTCACAGTCTGCACAAGTTTCTCAAACTTATCTGTTGATGTCACAACAACTTGTCTTTGTGTTTTATAGGCATCTAAATAAGGTATTATTTTAGGCTTGCCACGAGTTTTATCCATCATTTGTATCAGTGCAGTGAAACATGTCTCCACATTGACATTGAATCTGGCAGATGTTTCTACTACAAGAAGGTTCTTCTTATTTGAAGCAAAAGCCTGAACTTCTCGTAAATAATGGTCCACACATTCATCACATTTAGTTGCTGCTATAATTATAGGCTTTTTAGATTTTGAAAGTTGAATATAGAGGTTATTTACAAATTTAAGTTGGTCATCAAACTTCCTATTGCATCCTTGGCTTACATCAATACATAATAAAAATCCATCAATACTTAGCTTTCCTTCAGGCATTTGCTTTTGCTCAAAGTCTTGTTCCAATCCAAGCTGATCTGTGCAAATATACATAAGTTTTTCTGCTGACTGCAATTTGGTCGCAGCTGCACGCTTTATATAAGGTTGTAAGTTTGTACTACGATGAGGCAGAAATGTCTGATCATCAATGAACTCAGTTTGTTCAATAACATGAATTTTGCAATCTACTCCATCCTCTCCACACTGTATTACATCACCCCAATATAAAAAGTGATCATTATTAACAACACGACCACCAAAGTCAATTGTGCTAAGCACAGAGGTATGTTCAGGGTAATATTCATCTGCTTTTGACCGCACAAATCTATTGCACAAACATGATTTTCCAACTCCACAATTTCCTTTGTCTTTTTCAGTCCCAGAAAGTCCAACCACACTAACAGCATAGGCTGGGGGACGAGGTTCTTTGTTCTTTGCCATCATAGTGTTCTTCTCATCCTTCTGTATTCATCAACACAACTGGGTGCAATACTCATTCTTAAAAATGATGCCACAAACTAAAATTTTATATCCAAAGTTCAAAATTATTTTCAGTTCTTAAATCCTCATGATTGCAATAAATGTGGGTGCTCCAGATCAATTGCTCCATGATTCTGAAAGAAAAGAGAAAGGTATTGTATCAATTACAGTTACTCAAAAGTTAATTTTAAATATTGAAATGAATTCTGACAAACAGAATACTTTAAAACAATAATTAAACAGTATTTTAATTATTCGTCAAAATTTTCTCTCAGAATGCACACAGATCTTATATTAGTGACTGAACAATAAGATTTGTATGGCTCTTTAAACAAGTGCTCTTTGATTTTATAATGAGAAGGAAATTAATATCTAACAGAGTGGATTTGATTTAAATCAAGTTGACTTAACTCATATATTTTAGAGAGCAATTGTCATCTCTGTCCTGCAGTAACTCCTCCTCTAACTTAAAAAAGTTAATGGAATATTTGGATTAGAATATTAATTACAGCAATAGAAACTGATCATTATCAGTTAATATTACAAACTATTGTCTCAATCAAAATGTTTTATTATTGTTCACTTCTTCAAAAGACAGAATCAGATTTCAATTTTTAGCAGAAGAATTAGATTTAATTGACATCTGGAGAATAAGACACTCTAATGAAAATCAATTCACATTTTACTCCGCACTCCATAATTCTTTCTCCAGAATAGATACGATATGGATAAATAAAGCAATGTATAAAAAAATTAAAACAGTAGAAATAGAACCCAACACGTGGGTTGACCACAATCCCCTCAAGATTATTTGGCAGGGAGAAAGAAAGGAATATAGGAGGTGGACAATAAACACAGATTTACTTCAAGATGAAAATTATTTAAAGATGATTAATAAAGAAACAAAATTATTCCTTGTAGAAAATAAAAAACAACCGACATCAGCCCAAAACTTGTGGGATACACTAAAAGCATACGTCAGGGGCCTAACAATAGTTTATACTGCCAATAAGAAAAAAGAGGAGAAGGAAATATATAATTTTTATGTAAAAGAGATATCTAAATTAGAAAGAAAACTTCAACATAACCCAACAAATCTCATGATACTAAATCAGTTGAGAGATGCCAGACAACGAGTTAATATTATAGACCAACAAGACAATATTAGAAGAATAAAACAAATGAAACAAATCTATTTTGAAACAGCTAATAAACAAGGAGGATGGCTGGCTCAGAAGATTAAAAAAAATAAAAGTGACAAGTTAATTTATCAATTAGTAGATAAAAATGGTGTGATTCAATCCATGGAGCAAAAGAAAAAAGAAATAATATTAGATTACTATAAAAATTATATAACCAAGATTTAGTAGAAATATAACAGAATTTCTACAAGAAAATAATACCTTACAAATCAGTGATTTAGACAAAGAAATGTTAAATGACAAGATCAATATCCAAGAGCTCCAAAAAGCTCTTAAAAAACAAAAAAATGGGAAATCTCCACTCCTGATGGCCTTCCAGGGGAATTTTTTTATTTATTTATTTATTTATTTATTTATTTATTTATTTATTTATTTATTTATTTATTTATTTATTTATTTACTGATTGATTGATTGATTGATTTGATTTGATCTGATTTGATTTGTATGCCGCCCCCTCCGTAGACTCAGGGCAGCTAACAACAATAATGAAACAACATATAACAAATCTAATATTTAAAATAATTAAAAGACCCTTATTTAAAAAACCGAACATACACACAAACATACCATGCATAAATTGTATAGGCCTAGGCGAAAGGGAATACAGTGATCCCTCTATTATCGCGAGGGTTCCGTTCCAAGACCCCTCGCGATAATCGATTTTTCGCGATGTAGGGTTGCGGAAGTAAAAACACCATCTGCGCATGCGCGCCCTTTTTTCTATGGCCGCGCATGCGTAGATGGTGGAGTTTGCGTTCCCCGCCGCCCACGCAAAGGGGAAACCCCGATTCGGCTCCTCGCTGCTGCTGCGCTACCGAGCAGATCAGCTGTTGGGGGGCCGAAGGAACCTTCCCTGGGTCTTCCCCCTCTTGCTGGCGGGCGGGCGAGCGGCGGGCATCAGCGAGGAGCCGGGGTTTCCCCTTTGCATGGGCGGCCGGGAAGACCCAGGTTGGGGGTTCGGGGGGGGGGTGCTGGGAAGCCCCCCAGGCCGGCTGCGACCTTTTAAAACAGCCGCGCCGCTTCCCAGCTGAGTCCTGAAGCCAAACGCGGAAGTTCGCCTTTGGCGTTTGGCTTCAGGACTCAGCTGGGAAGCGGCGCGGCTTTTTTAAAAGGTCGCAGCCGGCCTGGGGGGCTTCCCAGCACCCCCCCGAACCCGGGTTGTGAGTTCGAGGGGGTGCTGGGAAGCCCCCCAGGCCGGGTGCGACCTTTTAAAACAGCGGCGCCGCTTCCCAGCTGACTCCCGAAGCCAAACCCGGAAGTGGGGTTTTTTTTAATTAATATTTTTTTTAAAATCGCGATATAGCGTTTCGCGAAGATCAAGATCGCAAAACTCGAGGGATCACTGTACAGTGATCCCTCTATTATCGCAAGGGTTCCGTTCCAAGACCCCTCGCGATAATTGATTTTTCGCGATGTAGGGTTGCGGAAGTAAAAACACCATCTGCGCATGCGCACCCTTTTTTTTCTATGGTCGCGCATGCGTAGATGGTGGAGTTTGCGTTCCCCGCCGCCCACGCAAAGGGGAAACCCCGATTTGGCTCCTCGCTGCTGCTGTGCTACCGAGCAGATCAGCTGCTGGACGGCCGAAGGAACCTTCCCTGGGTCTTCCCCCTCTTGCTGTCGGGCGGGCGAGCGGCGGGCATCAGTGAGGAACCGGGGTTTCCCCTTTCCGTGGGCGGCCGGGAAGACCCAGGTTGGGGGTTCGGGGGGGTGCTGGGAAGCCCCCCAGGCCGGCTGCGACCTTTTAAAACAGCCGCGCCGCTTCCCAGCTGACTCCCGAAGCCAAACGCGGAAGTGGGGGTTTTTTTAATTAATTTTTTTTTAAATCGCGATATAGCGTTTCGCGAAGATCGAGATCGCGAAACTCGAGGGATCACTGTATCTCAATTCCCCCATGCCTGACGACAGAGGTGGGTTTTAAGAAGCTTATGAAAGGCGAGGAGGGTGAGGGCAATTCTGATCTCTGGGGGGAGTTGGTTCCAGAGGGTCGGGCCGCCACAGAGAAGGCTCTTCTGGGTCCTGCCAAATGACATTGTTTAGTCGACAGGACCCAGAGGCCAACTCTGTGGGACCTAACTGGTCGCTGGGATTCGTGCGGCAGAAAGCAGTCCCGGAGATATTCTGGTCCGATGCTATGAAGGGCTTTATAGGTCATAACCAACACTTTGAATTGTGACCGGAAACTGATCGGCAACCAATGCAGACTGCAGAGTGTTGGTGTAACATGGGCATACTTAGGGAAGCCCATGATTGCTCTCGCAGCTGCATTCTGCACGATCTGAAGTTTCTGAACACTTTTCAGAGGTAGCCCCATGTAGAGAGCGTTACAGTAGTCGAGCCTCGAGGTGATGAGGGCATGAGTGACTGTGAGCAGTGACCCCCGGTCCAAACAGGGCCGCAACTGGTGCACCAGGCGAACCTGGGCAAACGCCCCTCTTGCCACAGCTGAAAGATGTTTCTCTAATGTGAACTGTGGGTCGAGGAGGACGCCCAAGTTGCGGACCCTCTCTGAAGGGGTCAGTGATTCCCCTCCCCCCAGGGTAATGGACGGACAGATGGAATTGTCCTTGGGAGGCAAAACTCAGAGCCACTCTGTCTTATCAGGGTTGAGTTTGAGTCTGTTGACACCCATCCAGGCCCCAACAGCCTCCAGGAACCCGCACATCACTTCCACTGCTTCGCTGACTGGACATGGGGTGGAGATGTACAACTGGGTATCATCTGTGTACTGATGATACCTCACCCCATACCCTTGGATGATCTCACCCAGCGGTTTCATGTAGATATTAAATAGCAGGGGGGAGAGGACCGACCCCTGAGGCACTCCCCAAGGGAGCAACCTAGAGGTCGACCTCTGACCTCCCACTAACACCGACTGCGACCGGCTGGAGAGGTAGGAGAACCACTGAAGAACAGTGCCTCCCACTCCCAACCCCTCCAGCCGGCGCAGAAGGATACCATGGTCGATGGTATCGAAAGCCGCTGAGAGGTCGAGAATCACCAGGACAGAGGATAAACACCTGTCCCGGGTCCGCCGGATATCATCCATCAACGTGACCAAAGCAGTTTCCATGCTGTAGCCGGGTCTGAATCCTGACTGCTGAGGGCCTAGCTAATCGGCTTCTTCCAAGGACCGCTGGAGCTGGAGCGCCACCACCTTCTCAACAACCTTCCCCATAAAAGGAAGGTTGGAGACTGGACAATAGTTGTTGAGAATGGCTGGGTCCAGGGAAGGCTTCTTGAGGAGGGGGCGCACAAGTGCCTCCTTGTAGGTATCCGGAAAGGACCCCCTCCCCAAAGAAGCATTGACAATCTCCTGGACCCAGCTCCATGTCACGTCCCTGCTGGCCAAGACCAGCCAGGAGGGACACAGATCCAGCAAACAGGTGGCGAAATTCACAGTTCCAATGGTCTTGTCCCAACGACCGGTCAGAGTTAGCCTTTTCCAGGTCCCATCAGCCAAACAATGTCAACTGGTGGGTCCACGAAGAAGGGCCTTCTCTGTTGTGGCCACAGTCCTCTGGAACCAATTCTCCCCAGAGATTCGTACTGCCCCCACTCTCCTCGACTTTAGAAAGGCACTGAAAACACATCTATACCGACAGGCCTGGGGCCATGAGCGAAAGCTTTTGCTCCGGCCAGCAGAATGCAAGATGATTGACTGTTTTATACTGGGTGTTTATTTTTCTTAACTTTTTTAACTGTTTCATATAAACTATCTATAATTAACTTATTTTTATTGTTAGATTGTATTCTACCCTTGTAAGCCACGCTATGTCCGCAAGGAGAAGGGTGGCCCATAAATCTAATAAATAATTTTTTAGGACTACCCATAATCCTGCATGCCTATGACTTCCAATGTAAACACAATTCCATTTAATCTTATTAACTGATAAAGAGATTCTGGTTAAATTAAAGCTTCATACCATATTCTGTCTTTATCAAATATATTGAGCCAGCATCTTATTTTTATTCTAGTATGTTATGCAAGGTGGAGTTGATTTAAATCAAGTCAATTTAAATCATTAGTGATTTAAATCATAATTTATAAACAGCAACTGTCATCTCTGTCCTGCAGTGGCTTCTCCTGATCCGCTGTTGACTCACCGACAGTCCCAATATTGCAGAATATATAGCTTCATGCTACATAATTAAGCTCCATTTCATACTGAATAAACCAAATTATTAATGTATCTTTAATGGAAAACTATCTTTAGATAGATTTTTATTCCAAAAGCATTTTATTAAAAGAAATTTAATTAAAATCAAAATTGTCCAATTTAAATTTTTAAAAATCGAATTTTAAAAAATCAATTTTTATCCACCCTAATGTGTAACTTCATACCTTTTTTTATTACTGTTTTGTAACAGTTTTTATCATGTTGAATTTTTACATTTTCAATTTTATTATTTTACTTATTTATTCAACTTCTATGCCGCCCAGTCCCTAAGGATTTATATATGAAGATGTGCATGTTCTTTAAAATGTTGCACAAATAGTTACTAAATAATTCATTGGCATGTGTTAGTATATATAGTTTTAAAAAAAAATTAAATGAATTACCAGAGAACAGTTATCATTTAGTTTCAGTTTCAAATATAGAAAATGTGTTGAGTTGTGCTCATAGTTCAGAGACTAATTGCCTTATTTGTAGCTAAGAAAGATAGAAAATGTTTCCTGCATGACAGATGGCTTTGTGACCATGGAGGAGTGTAAGCAGCATGGAGTGTTTTTATTAAAATATATTCCTTAGTAAGGTACAGCTTGCCCATTTGCTTGCAGACTGTGTCACAATTAGACTATAAGATTAGTCAATATAATTCAGAATATTTGGCAACAATCTTGCTTTGGAACAATTGCAAAAGGAATTTAGCTTCAGGAACTTCCAAACTTTGTGACATATTTAGAATTCTGAATATATGTTATATTTATCTCAAAATAACAGTCATTTGGATACACATTTATATAAAAGAAAGGCAAACTAATAAAAATTAAGGGGAAGTCACTTATTCAATTATTTGGATCCAAGTCAAAGACAGAAACTCAACTGTCAAACACAAAATACAAAGTTCTTCTCTAAACCCACAATTCTGATATACAGTAGTAATATGATTGATCTGTACCTCCCACATCCCAGAATCTATAGACCCACATTCATAATGTACAAAATCTATTCAGATCAGTTGTTTCTGTTTCAGGAAAAAAACAGTCTAATCTCATTCTATCTGTAATACCACATCTATATATGTATACATTTAAAAAACATATATACACACATTTTCTTTCTCATTTGGACTGTCTCAAAGTTCACTATTATATTATTTTGCCAGTCTTTTCACTTCCTCCTCCTTTATATGTCACTCTTAGCAATGGGGATCATGCCAAGCCATTCATGGTAACAAAGGTCTCAGTTTCTTCTTTCCTTTTGAAATGGGGCAGGGGAATGTGATGGCAACCATAAATACAAAAACTGGGTTTTCAACTGCTTATCATGACACTTTATTTTTCAAGAATGTTTTCTTGAGGCATTATGTGAAATAAAGTTGGTAGACAATTGGAAGTCTGTGTATCATACTGAACCATATTTTCCCGAACTGTTGTTTAAAACAGTAATAAACTGAATAAAACTAAAACAAATCAAGATATTAGCAAAACTTTTCAATGTAAATTTTTAAAAAGGAATTTTAACATTTATAATGATTATTTATAAGGTACAAGCATTTCTGAAGATGATCATAATCAATCTCCTTTCTTGCTAAATTTTTACATGACTGAATCAATTTATAAGGGGAAAGCTTATTGAAGAACATTCTAAAAACAGAAAAAAATGTCAATGTAGTATGTTGCAAGCAAAATCAAGACATCACCTGTCTCTCTAAGCAGCTCATCTCTATCACCACAAACTATTAAAAGAAATATTTTATAATGTCCTATTCCCTTCATCTTCTGTATCATGATTTTTTGATTGTAAGCTTAAAGTCTGCCTTATTTATTTTATATCTTATAAACTTATTTTAAGCTGAAGATTGAAATATGAAAAATTAATTTTCTTAAATTAATACTTAATTGGAGTGTCGTATGGCAATAACAGAAGTAGTTAGCATTTTTTTCTGCATAATATTCTCTTTTTAGAAACACAGTCATCTTAAATATGAGGCTACCTTTAAAAGAAAATAAATAAATCAGCCTGGCCTCAGTACCACGGAAGATTCTGGAAAATAAGCTGGGGTGGCGCAGTGGATAGAGTGCAGTACTGCAGGTCACTAAAGCTGACTGCTAGATCTGCAGGTCAGCGTTCAAATCTCATCATCGGCTCAACGTTGACTCAGCCTTCCATCCTTCCGAGGTGGGTAAAATGGGGACCCGGATTGTGGGGACAATATGCTGGCTCTGTTAAAAAGTACTGTTGCTAACATGTTGTAAGCCGCCCTGAGTCTAAGGAGAAGGGCGGTATAAAAAAATTGAATAAATAAACAAAAGATAATCAAGAAACAAATTAGCAAACACCAAGAAGCAAACAAAGTAATAACCAAAAGCCAACGTGGGTTTGTCATAAACAGATCAAACCATACAAATCTTTTTGCATTCTTTGACAAAGTAACAAAATTAGTGGACCAAAGGAATGCTGTCAATATAATTTACTTGGACTTCAGTAAAGCATTTGATAGACTATAACCTACTACTAAAGTAGAAAAGAGCCATATCTGCTGGCACGTAAGCTGTTGCCCTAGCTCAGCTCCAGCACACACGTCTGCCTCCAGAGGGCCTCCGTGAGGATGGGGGGAGTTCTCACCTTCTGGAGCTTGGGGAGGACAAAAAACGGGCTACCAAGCCAACTGCAAGTCAGAAAATGGGCGGTTTCCAGCCTCTGGAGGGTATGGAGGCAGTTTTCACCCTCTCCAGACTCCAGGTAAGCCTCTGGAGTCTGGGAAGGCTGTAAAATAGACCTACCAGACCCAACAGAAGTTGGAAAATGGTGGGGAGTTCATGTGCATATGCGTGGGGATGGGGCAGTATGGGGATAAGCCATGGGGGGGCACTGAATTATGGTGTGTGGGCATGCACGTGTGTGATACCATGCATGTGCGCTTTCAGCAACCAAGAGAAAAAAGGTTCCCCATCACTATCCTAGCTTGATTTTTACATGTGTGCCCAATATAAGCCCACCCCCCCAAATAAGCTCTAATTAAGACCCCATCCATCTAGGGTGCATAGGTAAAAATGAAGCAAGGGTGGGGATGGGGCGGTGGCTTAGAGCCCTGCAGTGAAGGGCTGCAAAAAATTTTACTAACACACTGTGAGCATGGCTTATTTTGTGGGTGTGGCTTGCCAGCCATGTGATCAGGTGGGAGTGGCTTGACGATTATGTAACCAGGGATGGATTAAAGGTCATGTGACTGGCTTAAAGGTGGCCAACTAGACATTACTCACGTCAAGGGTTTGGATTAGGGTTCCTGGCCTCTCCTCGCCTCAAAGAGATACAATTTCCCTATTTATTTACTATTACTGAACATCCAAAATATACTATTTAATTCTATGTATATATGCCATATGTGTACATACATGACACACAAGCACACAAAAATATACATTATCTACTATATAAACTGTATGTGTATGTACACATGCACGCACACACGCACAGCTCTTCTAAAATTATACATATTCAACCTCATTTACTGCAAGAGGAAAAACATACCCAGAGCCCAGAAGGGGAAAAAAAGGGGGGGGAATGAAAATTTTTCTACCGGTTCTTCGTACTTGACCAAAATTTTTCTACCGGTTCTGCATGCCTGACCATACCTGTAGTAGCCCATCACTGGCTACTACTTACCTTTGGATTGTTGCAGCCAGGCCTCACATACATCAGCCCATTTCTTTTGCTGCAGCTAGCAAGGCTTTCCTAGAGGCCTCTCTAGATCAATCAGAGGGCTTCAGGAAAGCCTTGTTGGCCTTGCCGGCTAAAGAAATTCCTGAAGGCCTTTTGATAGCAAAGAAAAAAGAAAAAGCTGGGCTAACACAGACAAGTGAGGTGATTCATTGAATGACACCCCACTCCCCAAAATTAGACCTCGTAGCTTTTCAGGTGGCCCAAAAAATATAACCAGGGTGTCCAGGGGGAAAGCATTTTGAAATTCTCTGATATTTCCCTGACATTTCCCTGTATCTTGCAATCTAGTTAAGGTACAGTCCTAGATGATGTCATACCAAATGGCTAAGCCATGGAGAAATATCGGTAGATGAAGAAGCAAGTTGTTGCCACCGTTATGCTAATTTTTGCTTAAATCTGCCAGGAAGCGCAATCCATTTTTTTACATGATTTTTCCCTGACTTTTAAACATTTTAATAGTTTTGGTTTTTCCTCCTGATTTATTCTGGCTTTTTACCCAATTCCCTGATAATTCCCTGATATTTCCCAAACCGCCAATTTCCCTGATAATTCCCTGATTTCCAGGTTTGCTGATCACTCTGTATAACACTGAGTCTTATTCCTAGGGAAACACAGTATTTTTAAAGTTTTTTAGAAATATAATAAGTTTGCATACCTGATTCTATCCCCTGGTACTTCTTAAATCTCAAACTACAGATAATCTATGTTTACTGAATGCTTCATTTAATAACTGTTTAAAGTTACATGTGTGTTAAAAAACATTTTGCGATCAATCTTCACATTTATTACTGTTGTTATGTTACACAATTACATGATCACCATTTGTGTGTTTCTCAATTGGCTTGCAATAAGCAGTTATAATGGAGAATGCAGAAGTAAAATCATCAAATCACATGATGTTCTGCTTAGTGACTGCAAAGACTAATTTAACAATCAAATGACAAGTTGTAACCTGTCACATTCACGATTTTCTGCTTAATGATAACAGCACTTAGTGATGGAAATGCTGGTCTGAACTGTGGTCAGTAAGTAGAATTACCTGTACTCTCTGACTCTCAACATTCTTCTCAAGAATTGAATCATTTTAATCCAAATTTTATTTTACAACTAGCTAAAACTTCTTAAAATCAATGGTTGAAATGGTATAGAAGTAATATGCATCAATAAATGTTGACTCGTAATAAGAATATGGATTTACTTAGTATTGCAAAATAATTTGTACTGAGGGAATGAGATGTTAAACTATTTGTTGTTATTAATGTTTTCAAGGTCAATAATTATTTCTGATGACTACATAGATAAATCCAAGCCCCCCCCCCCCCCCCGCTCCGAGTCTTCGGAGAGGACAGCATACAAATCTAATAAATTATTAATTATTATTATTTCTTGGCAATATTTTTCAGAAGTGATTGGCTACTGCGTTTTTCCTAGGACTAAGAATGTGACATGCCAATAATCATCCAGATGGCTTTGGGTCTAACACAGCGTCAGAATTCACAGTGAATTCCTAGTTTCTAGCCAAGTATCTTTAACTACTGTTAAAGATTGTGTATCTAGCCATGCTTTATTGAAGAAGCCACAACTATGTGGTACAAATGCTAAGCACATTCAACCCATCACATTATTGTTGTTGTTAGTTATGAAGTCGTGACTAACCCATCATGATCCCATGGACAACATTCCTCTAGGCCTTTCTGCCCTTTACCATCTGTCCTCTACTAAATGGACCTCTACCAGAATCCATTTAAGCTCATGCCGACTGCTTCAGTCACTTCATCCAGCCACCTCATTCTCTGCTGTCTCCTTCTTCTTTTGTCCTCAATCATTCCCAGCATTAGGGTCTTCTCCAGTGATTCCTTCCTTCTCATTAAGTAGCCAAATTATTAGAGTTTAATCTTCAGGATCTGGCCTTCTAAACAGCAGTCAGGGTTAATTTCCTCTAGGACTGACTTGTTTGTCCGCCTTGCAATCCAAGGGATTCACCGGAGTCTTCTCCAGCACCATAGTTCAAAGGCCTCAATTCTTTGGCGCTCAGCCTAGCTCAACTGGAATACTGTCACCTCCACTAGCTTTGTTGTTGCTCAGACTTCCTAAGGCTCATTTGATTTCACATTACAGGATGTCTGGTTCTAGGTCAGTGGCCACCCCATCATGGTTATCGAGGACGTTAAGCTTGTTCTTCTGTGTAATTTTGCCATCTCTTCTTATCTCTTCTGCCTCTGCTAGGTCCAATCACATTATACCTTAGTGTAATACATAAACTCAAAGTTTATTTATTGGGAGCATATATATGGCCACCCAACTCAAGACAGTGTGATTATGGATGGCACATGAAAATCATCAAAAAATAAATGTAAAATATAATGGCAAACTCCCTTAAAAGCCAACTAAGATAAATAAACATCAGAACTAAAATATTTGAGTGACCACTTCCTTCCCAATCACATTCTCCGGGTCCCGTCGACTAAACAATGTCGTCTGGCGGGCCCCAGGGGAAGAGCCTTCTCTGTGGCGGCCCCGGCCCTCTGGAATCAACTCCCCCCGGAGATTAGAACTGCTCCCACCCTCCTTGTCTTCCGTAAACTACTTAAGACCCATCTATACTGCCAGGCATGGGGGATTTGAGACACCTTTCCCCCAGGCTTATTATAATTTATGTTTGGTATGTATGTGCTGTTTGGTTTTTTTAAATTGATAGGGTTTTTAGTTTTTTCTTAATATTAGATTTGTGCCTGTACAATATTGTTTTATCGCTTGTTGTGAGCCGCCCCGAGTCTTCGGAGAGGGGCGGCATACAAATCTAATAAATTATTATTATTATTATTATTATTATTATTATTATTATTATTATTATTATTATTATTATTATTTACCCATCCCATAAAGTTTGACAGAAAGGACATATTATGGGTCCCAAACAGCAAGTAATTTCTGAAATAACCAAGGAGAGCCTTTTCTGTAACATCATACATTCTAGTCTAAAGATTGTACTTTTTGCTCCTTTCAAAAAGTATGTTTTAAAGGTGCAAATTGGTAACTAAAAAAAAAAAACCATGCATTTTTTACTCTCATACTTTTCTCCAGGAATCAATTTCTCTCCACATAGCCCTATTTATTTTTTTATTGGTTCTCTATAATCATAATCAGTAGCTAATCAACCCTAGTTTTAAACATATTTCAAAATGTAGTCCAACTAAATACAGTTCTATCTTAAGAAAACACAAGGAGGCCTAGTCTAGAGGGGGGGAAAATCTCACGATAAAGCACAGCATGATATCCTGTTTTATTCTAATTAACTCAAAACAGAATTACCAGTTCTTCAAGTCCATAAAAAGCAGGAATCTATAGTTACAGCAGTTTTGTTGATTGTAGGAGAGGAGAAGAAATGAATCTCAATTTACTTTGGTACATTTACAATATATTTTAGATACTTAGTCAAATTAGATCAGAGTCTTTCTAAACATTTTTCTCCTTGTAGTTTTATCAAAGGTTTCTAAATGTCTTTCACCCAATGTGGATCATTTAACATTATATGCACAGGTAAAAATGGCTCAGACAAAATCTGAATCTCTCACCTCACCTTTTAGTAAATTCCTGCTTTGCTATCAGAAAAAGAAATAGTTTGCTAACCAATCTAGGACCACGCAGAATGCAGGTAGTCTTTGACTAACAAGCATAATTGTTCCTAAATTTTCTGTTGCTTCTGTTAAGACTGTTATTAAGTGACTTTCGCCAATTTTATGCCCTTTCTTGCTCCAGCTGTAAAGTGAATCTCTGCATTTTATTAAGTTAGTAACATAGTTATTCGTGAATTTGGCTTCCCCATTGACTTTGCTCATTAGAAGGTTGCAAAACTCAATCCCATTACCCTGGGACACCGCAACCATCATGAGTTAGTTACCAGGGACCTGAATTTTGATCATATGACCATAAGCCACTTTTTTTAGTACCGCTGTAACTTTTAACAGTCATTAAATGAACTGTCGTAAATTGAGAAATACTCTATTTCCTCCAAAATGAAACATTCCCTGATAATAATGTTTTTGAGTGCATGGCAATAAGGCCAAGCTCTTATTTCAGAGTTCAAAAAAATGTAAGACAGTATCTTATTTTTGGGGAAACACAGTATCTCTAGAGGAGTGCTCTAGTTATAATAGTTCACACAATCACAATTGTGTTTATTTCACTTGCCCACTGCTCATGTGGAAAAATCTCCTCTCTCCCAATCTGCCAGTCTGCAAAACGAGAAAGGCTGGGGAACTCAATCCCATTTTTAAAAATATGAAACATGGTCTTGCTTCCTCTCAGCTACAAATTTATTAAATAATCTCTTCCCACTCCACAAATATCTAGAAATTTCAGCTTACCCTTACAGAAAAAAATGCAAAGAGATTGCTGCCAAGCTCTTGCAAAGTATTGCAATGTCACACATTTCAGTGGTGGAAAGATCTAAAAAATCAAGGAGAAAAGACATTTCTAAAAGCATAAAGGCAAAATAATAATACATAGCGAGGTAACTTTTTTCTTAGAATTTTCAATTACATTTATTTAACTCTTTATAGTATTTTAAAATGCTACATATTACCTACTTCTTTTAGTACCTAGCTCTCTCTGTACAATTTATGTTGAGTTTTAATTTTATTTTCAAAGTATTTAAAAACTTATGGAAATATATTCTTTATCAAGATTTTTTAGTAATAAACAAAAGACCATCATGTTTCAGTTATTTTTAGACTGATATTAAATGAATCTGTACTAGAAAAGAGAATTGCAAATTATTTTCCAAGATTCAACGTGATATTCATCCCCAGACCTTGGATCAGATATTGAACAGCCAGACATTTTCTAACAATGTTTATTATGGCCCATGCTGATTGGAATAAAATTACTTTTGATTTTATGTAAAACAATAAACAAAATTTCATGTACTAAAATATTAATTTAGCATTAGATGTCAATGCAATGAATTTAGCTCAGAATTGACTAATTTTCCATATTAACATCAATTGTTTAATTACCGGATTCACAAATGACAGAAATTGTCAATAGATGTGAAATTTTTAGATTGTAGGTTGTAGGTCAGGGTTGATATGAGGGGTCCTTAGTGCTTTCTGAACATTATTGTTATTATTATTATTATTATTATTATTATTATTATTTATTAGATTTGTATGCCGCCCCTCTCCGTAGACTTGCTTGTTTTCCTGCAGACATTACCCAAATATCATGTGTTCTCATAGGGAATAGGGTTTGCTCTCATTTTATATTTTAGTGGCTTGCCCTGTCCATATTGGTGGGAGTGGTCTTGATGATTCTTCGGTTGGTGTCAGCCTCGCTATATTTCCTCTTTCCACTACGCTTCGCCTGTCATAAGTAACGGGGGAGGGGGGAGAGTTTTGGAGGATTTGGGAGGGGAAGGTTCTACAAGGGCCCTGGTAAGCTTTGTTTCTCTGGCGAAGGCCAGAATGAACTTCGTTTCTCCTTGAGAAGAGATGAGAAGAAAGTCCGTTATTAGCTGCATTCCATAAGCATGACATGACAGTGAAGATATGTCCACCTGACAGAGATGGACAAAGAGGATTGGTTATTTCCCAAAGGGGGGCAAGTGGGATACTATGATATGGACAAATATGGCGCCTTTTTCCTCAGATTTTGCTTTGCTTTTGATGCATTCACTTCTGATTTTAGTAAAGTTCACTTTTAAAGTTCAAAATGGACTCTGAGTTTTACTTTTCTTAAATACTGAGTGGAGCCATCCTGACAGTTGGGCTGTTCACTGTAAAGCTTGTTTCAGTTCCAAACATCTCTTCTCCAGCATTCAGCACCCAATTGAGCAGAGATTAACATCACATCAACAACTAAGAAATAAACAATAACCTAATCAAGGAGAGGGGCGGCATACAAATCTAATAAATAATTAATAATAATAATAATAATAATAATAATAATAATAACAACAACAACTGCAAAACAAGCAAACAGTAAACAGCCTAACCAAAGAACCACCTGGACCACTCTCATCAACACTGAAGTGTCTTCAAAATAAAATGTCTGCAAAAAAGCAACCAAGATCCAAAAATATTAAGGACCACCAGCACCTTAAATAAAATGGTTCTTCACAAAGATAATTGTTAGCCTGTAGAATTCACCAACGTATCATAATAAACTAGATTATTAAAAAATACATAATGCATAAAATGACTTGTTATAGAAACATAGAAACATAGAAACATAGAAGTCTGACGGCAGAAAAAGACCTCATGGTCCATCTAGTCTGCCCTTATACTATTTTCTGTATTTTATCTTAGGATGGATATATGTTTATCCCAGGCATGTTTAAATTCAGTTACTGTGGATTTATCTACCACAACTGCTGGAAGTTTGTTCCAAGGATCTACTACTCTTTCAGTAAAATAATATTTTCTCATGTTGCTTTTGATCTTTCCCCCAACTAACTTCAGATTGTGTCCCCTTGTTCTTGTGTTCACTTTCCTATTAAAAACACTTCCCTCCTGGACCTTATTTAACCCTTTAATATATTTAAATGTTTCGATCATGTCCCCCCTTTTCCTTCTGTCCTCCAGACTATACAGATTGAGTTCATTAAGTCTTTCCTGATACGTTTTATGCTTAAGACCTTCCACCATTCTTGTAGCCCGTCTTTGGACCCGTTCAATTTTGTCAATATCTTTTTGTAGGTGAGGTCTCCAGAACTGAACACAGTATTCCAAATGTGGTCTCACCATCATTCTATATAGTGGGATCATAATCTCCCTCTTCCTGCTTGTTATACCTCTAGCTATGCAGCCAAGCATCCTACTTGCTTTCCCTACCGCCTGACTGCACTGTTCACCCATTTTGAGACTGTCAGAAATCACTACCCCTAAATCCTTTTCTTTTGAAGTATTTGCCAACACTGAACTGCCAATACAATACTCAGATTGAGGATTCCTTTTCCCCAAGTGCATTATTTTACATTTGGAAACATTAAACTGCAGTTTCCATTGCTTAGACCATTTATCTAGTAAAGCTAAATCATTTACCATATTACAGACGCCTCCAGGAATATCAACCCTATTGCACACTTTAGAGTCATCGGCAAATAGGCAAACTTTCCCTACCAAACCTTCCCCTATGTCACTCACAAATATATTAAAAAGAATAGGACCCAGAACAGATCCTTGTGGCACACCGCTTGTAACCTGACTCTGCTCAGAATACTCGCCATTAACAATAACTCTCTGATGTCTACGCTTCAGCCAGCTGAAAATCCATTGAACTATCCAGGGATTAAGTCCAATCTTCACTAATTTATCTATCAGCTCTTTATGTGGAACCGTATCAAAGGCTTTGCTGAAGTCCAGGTAGGCAATATCCATGGCACCACCTTCATCCAACACCTTTGTGACATAGTCAAAGAAATCAATGAGATTAGTCTGACATGATTTGCCTTCAGTAAAGCCATGCTGATTTGGGTCTAATAAGTTATTGTTTTTTAGGTGCTGATTTATCCTCTTTTTGAGTAGAGTCTCCATCATTTTATTACAACTATCTCTATAAACACAAGCAGCCTATTTATCTTTTCACTCTTGTCTAGGAAATATAGACACTATTACCCTTGTTACATATGAATTCCACAGTGATATTTGGATAATCACTGTAGAAACAAGATTCCAGACTAGACAGATCTGTGCAAATTTCAAATGATTGTTAGTGAGGACGTTTGAGGTTTTAATGTTGATACAATTAATGATAATTTGTTTTGGATTAAATGTGGCTTCTAAATATTTTTATTATATATATAATATATATATCATAATATTTAATCTTAAAATTATTAAGGCATATGTGGGAGAAACAAAATCATAACTGCCCAGAAGAGGGTGCAATAGACATACAAACAAAAGCTAATAAAAATCATCCTAGCAAGAGATACAGTCTAGAAATCCAAAGGTAAAGTTGGATCTCCCCCCCCCCCCCAAATTACCTTCCTACTCTGAATTTGACCTTTAAAAGAAAAAGTCATCTCCTCAAAAAAGCAGAAAAAATCCTCTTCATTCTATAAATGTGCTATATCAGAACATCAATCATTTGGATTAGGAAGTGTTAAACTCTCTAACATTTAAACATGCATGATGGAAAAAAATGCTCAGCTAGATATATGCTCAAAAGCTAACGAATGTAGGGGGTAGACCACCAGTAAATACCAGGTTTGTAAATTAGACTTCTATTTAAAAAAAAAAAAACCACAAAGACGGCAAGGAAAAACCAATTTTGCCAATGAAGACTTTATGCTAAAATTGGAGAACATGTGAAATATAATTCTTCAATTTATATTACAATTTTTTCTTATACTTAAGATTGTGAATAATGAATTACAAATTATAAACAATGGTAATATATATATTCAAACACACCCAAATTCATTCAATACAAAGTAAGTATTTTGTTAGAGGATTCCCCCCTAAAGTGAATTAACTTATGGTCTATTATTGAGACATTGAGATATCCTGCAAAAATATATCAAATTAACTCAAAATTAATAGGAGACAATTATTTAAATAACAAGTAGCTTTCCTTATTTTACATAGTTAAAAATGATGCAGATTACAAGCCTTCTCTGAAAAAGATACAAATTTCCTAAATTTATATATCCTTCCTACTGAAAATGTAGCACCTTAACCACTACCATAGATGCTACTCTCTACAACTAAGGATATAGATATTCCAATCAATCATAAACTAGCTATCAAGTGTTGGAGGGATACTGTGGAAACTGTGGTGCAAATCTATCTCAGTCACAGTAATTCACATGATAACTTTGGACTAGTCACTCTTTCAGCCTGACCTTCACCAGTTGGTTGTAAGAAAAATAGGAGGAAGCAACGCTAGGTACATTGTCTTTAGTTCCTGAACAAAATACAGAATATAAATCTAGCAAATAAATAACTTTCAAAATCTCTTTCAGAAAAAAATCCCAGAAAAGAAAAAAGAAATGCAAGTACATGAAGGTCATGTTATAATCAGTTAGATTGTTCCTGGGACCCATATCATTTCTACCATCTGCAGTGTCAAAAGATCTTTGAAGCAGAAGGTTCCAATTATTCTTGTTTTTATATTTATAATTTCTTATTTTTTGCACTGCTACTAAAGAAGCTACTAGGTAAGGTACTTCGATAGAATCTGTATTCCAATATAATAAATGAAATAAATACGCTTAACATTACTAATATAGTCAATATGCTTATTTCAGTGAATGCCACTGAAACTAGGATCGATACAAGAAAACTTTTTTCATACAAGTCAAATAATTACCATAGGCATAGACAAGTTCATATATAATGGTGGTATACTGCCTGCTACCTTTAAGGGCCATATACTATCTCCTACATAAAAGGCAAAATGTTTTTAGCCAGTGGGAAGGGAAAGGGGAAAATGCCTGCAAGCTTCACTTGTTACCTATGTAAATATTGAAAGATGAAATACTTAGGCATTTCATCTGATTTCACATACAAGTAACCTTGATTTAAGAGATTTCCATTTAGTAGTCTGTATGTATACAGATATTTTTCTGAAATAATAGAAAATGACACAGAAGTAGTCTGGATGAAACAAACATGTTAGCAGACATTCAAGCATAATGGACTCCCCCTTCAACTAGACTGCATGGTACTTCATGCAGAATCTAAACCACTGGTTATGGTTACTTTGTATTGATTTCAACAGTAAAATATAATAATAGCTAAACCTAAATTGTTTTAACAAAACAGTATTTAACTGTATTGTTGGTATGAGCTCTGAAATTGGTGATTTGGTTACAAACATTTTGTCCCTATTGAAAGAGACATCTTCAGTGATCTTTGGATTGTGCTTTTCTGAGGGAGTATTGGTCTTTAACTATATTCAACTGTATCTCATTAATATGTGCTAGAGGACTATCCAGTTCGCTGAATAAACATTGATATAATAATTTGAGGAAATTCATTCTAATGCTTTATATTCTACCAAAGCTGTAATCTCCATTAAACTTTTACTAAATTTCATAAGAACTTGTATATCCAAAATAATAGGTGTTCCTGATAATACGATAAGAGCATCCTAACAGTTGCCAAAGCACCAATTTTAACCTCCGCTGGCAAGTTTGGCAACTGTTTAACTTTTCCTAAATAAGCTATTTGGATAAAGCATGAAATGTTTCAAACCAAAAACGAAGAGAAGTCCAATTGCCATGACTCAACTTCCATATAACTCTATGTGGATGACTGAGAATCTTCACTGACTTATCAAGTGAGAGTTCCTATTTCGTTTCTCTAATATTTGTGTTTCTGCTATTTCGATTTCTGCAAGATTGAAAATCAATTTCCCTACTTTTTGTCTTTCATTTAATGTCGGGTTTGGGGGAAAGTCAAAAGCTTAAGTTGACTTGTAGCTTCCAACATCTCTCCATAGCTAACACAACTGTCCACTTCTTAACATCACATCACTGAAGAAAGTTGGAAACAGCCAGAAGAAGTTTAGTTTTAGAGATGGGCATCTGTCTCTTGAATTCTGACAAATATCATAACTTGTCAGGCTTGTATGATTTGCCTATTGCTTAATAATTTACAGATTTGGTTAATCAATTTCTATATTTCATAGCATTTGTAAAGCTGATTTCCTGAAAATTTTATTTATATTTTGAAAACCCATCTGTTAAACAGATGTACCTTTTATATTTGGCAAAAAATTTTGCCATTTTAAAAGCATCTTATATTACTTTATAAAATTACTCCATATGTGTTATGCTTTATATTAGAATTATTTCAAGTGTCAAAATTTCCAAAATGTTTATGATAGCCAACAAAAACTGCCCAATAGTATTTGCTAGACTGACAACTTTTTAAAAAAGTTAAAAGATTGCATTTAAAGGTTTTTAGCATTTGTTTTATGATATTCGCTCAGCATCAATATCAAAAACTTTCAAACAAGACATGAATTCTCTGTAGTATCAACTGATTTCTTAAAGTTCTTTCTACTATTTCTAAAAGATGGATTCCACATTGGGAAGCAACAGAGTCATCTTGTGAATTATAAACATTTATTCCCAACAACAATTCAGAAAGGACAGTATACAAATCTAATAAATAATAACTAACTACTTTACAATTTTAAAATTACTTATATAAAAATCATGATTATATTGTGAATTCTGTTTCATTAGCTTATTGTAACTCTATAAATAAATATTTATTGCAGTATAAATTATTTCAGTGTATGATAATTGCAATTGCATCACAGCAATTCTTAAGAGATTAGCAAACATGACAGAATAAATGTTTAGACCCACTTTGATAGATGTACATACTTATGAAGTGAAATATTAGATCATAATTTAAAAGAATGCATTGCAAAGTCATTCTAAACCAAGACAATCAAGCAGATGCTGTCCAGATGTTTTGAATTCATGGCCCAACAACTGTAGCCAGATATGGGAGCTGTTTTTGGAAGACGCTAACTGGTCTATACTTGCAGCTATAATATTAGCAAATCAGAGTTCATCTACAATTAATACAGGTTAGAAGCAATTAGGCCTTTAGTTAAAGTGCTTGCAACAGAGTAATGTATGGAGTGCAAAGTATATTATTAATGAATCTAGAAAACTCAGTATGAAACAAAAATTACATATGAATAAAAACCCAAATTCGGGGATTTAAAAGGTTTTTTTTAAAAAAACCTACTTAACAAATTGAACAGTGGTTTATATATTTATATATTTGTCTTTATATATTTGTCTTCTAGGAAAAATCTTAACAAAAACACAGTTGTAAACAATAAAGGCAAATACATAAGCATTACCAAATATTTGAATTAGGCTTGGATTTCTTTTACATTTTAAAAATATTTTATTACAAGAATTTCATCAAAACTACCAGTTTTATTTGCATACCAAACTTAAAAGTCCTATTAAAACTGGCAAATGAAACATTTTAACAGTTGTCAACTGAAATGTTGTACATTCTTTTCCAGAAAAATAGCCATCAAAGTTAATGGGATTTAGAAGTATGCATAGAATTTCACTGCAAGTTTAGGCACTCTTATTCTGGATCAAGAATTGTGAGACTTCAGCTTAATACTTAAAGCATAGATAAAAAGCTTGTTCAAATATACTATGGTAATGCAATGTACACTACAAATTATCTGCTAAAAAGTTCAAATACTAATACTATATAACAGTAAAACGTACAGCAAGTTTTTAATTGTGATGCTATAATTTCCATTTGTAATATTTTCCTATAATTTTCAATATACAGTATATTTTAATGTGTTTTGGTTAATTAGAAATAAAACATTCATTGTAACTTCACAAAGTAGAAAATCAAGGTCTGTAGTCATTATTATGAAACAAATATTTAACATTAAAAGCAAAACAAAGTAGAATTGCCCACATAGCCTTTTGGTCAAGTATGTATGTATGTATGCATGTATGTAAGTATGAATAATGCTTGGCAACAAAGATCTAAATATACGGTAAAATGTATATTCCATTGATCTACAACTATTTGAATCCAAGATCTGCTTTACCATGCAATGCAGACTTTGAGAAATGTCTGCTAACTACTGGTATCTAACAGGGAATGTACACTAATTATCATCAAAAAACTAATCTAAGTACACCCACCACTGGTCTATTTTAATCTAAATTTAAAAACATTTTCCTCCTACTTTTCAAGCAAATCCTTAACACTGGAATTGCTGGATGTTTCACGTAGAAGAGGACATATGGGAAGGTTTCCACACCCTTTTTTGAACACCAGAGTATTTGATTGGGGGGGGGGGGATTAAAGCCAGCAAGCAACCGGCCTCTGAATTAATTACGTCTCTCCTCAAACTGCCATTTCCAGACTTCTATCTAGGGCTTTTCCTTGATAGAGGAAATCCAGGGGTTACCGAGACAAGAAAAGACATGAAGATTGTAGTAAGCAACACAGCCCGCCTAACCTCTTCTTTCAAACTACATCCACCCTACGGAGCTGGGGGGGAGGGGGGGGGTTTAAGGAGGCCAAAAAAAAAAAAAGTAGGCCACTCACATCTTTAAAAGAGGAAAGTTTGCTATGGCGAGATTTTGGGAGGTGGTCGGAAAGGGGAGGAGGGAAAGCGAGGAAGAGAAAGAGAAGAGTATGGAAGATCGGGAGAGAGCCAAGCAGAAATAATGGGGACGGGAGGGCGGAGAGATGGAGAAAAGAACCAAGGAGGAAAAGGAGGATTTTCCCCCTTCCTGCCTTCCATCGTCCTCCCTTCTCCCTGGGGAACCGTGACCAGCTGGCAGCCGCCGCTGTCGCTATTAGAGCCTGGTAGAATGAGCTCCGAGCCTCCCGGCGGGTTTTAGGCCTTCATCACCTGTCTGGGACCCAGAGCAAGCAACGCTTCTAGCCCTTCCCCTTCCTCCTTCCCGGGTGTGTAGGTATGGAGAGGGCTTCCCACAAGGAAGGAAGAGGGAAGAAAAGGAAAGCGGAGCTCTCGACCTACCCAGGCAATCTCTTCCCTCATAAGTCTCGGCCGAAGGCGGCCTCCCACGGAACTGGCAGGAGCCGGTAGAACCCGGACCTCTGCCGTAGCGATAACCGGCTCCGAAACCCCAACGCCGCTGCAGCTACGGGGCTTGGGTGTAGTTAGCGAAGTATTGGGGGGGGGCCGGTGAGGAGAGGCCGGTGTGGATCGAGAGGGCTTTCACAATTAGGAGCGGCTTGATTTCTCCTTACCTCGATCCCCGGCTTTTCCACAGCGAGAACCAGCAGCATTCCCGGAACTCTCGCTCCGCGCCAGCGGCCGCCGTTTTCCCTCTTCAGGTCGCAGCCACCCCTCACAACTCTCGGCCCATCTTCGTATCTCCTCCCTCCTCTTTTGGTGTTCCCGGCTTCGTAATGGCGGCGGCTGAGACTCCCCAGCACTGGGTTCGCTGATGGACCCGCGTCTCTTTTCCCCTCTCTCTCTCTCTCTTTCTCTCACGGAGAGACTCGGCGCCCCCCTCTCCGTTCCCCGCCCCCACCTCGAACTTTACCTCAGCAGCTTTCCCTGCCTTCCCTCCCCCCTCCCTGTTCTCGCCCGCCGCCGCCGCCACCGCGGCTCTGCGCGCGCGCGCCCCCGAGGCCTACCCCGGGTGCGCGTGCGCGGGAAGGACCTTCTAAACGTTTCCGTTTCTTTACTGGGCCTCCGCCGTCGTCGGCGTGATGAGGTTCCCTCGAAGCCCTTGCCTACGCAATCTGCGTGTGTGAGAGAGAGACAGAGAGAGGGACGGAGAGGGAGGGAGCGCGCGCTTCGTCTCGGGAGCGAGCTCGCCCGTTTTATGTATATTAGTTCCCTCTCCTCCCACCGCTCCCCCTTCACATACACACACGGCTTGCTGAAAGCGCCACTTTAAAGGGTTTGAGGGGCGAGGGTGAGGGGAGAGAAGGCGACAGTCTCCTCACAGTTCTCGTTTCGGACCCTGTGAGTGAAACTGGTAGAGAAGGAATTAACGAAACGTTTGGATCCGACCATTTGGTAAAAAGCTGTGGTCCTTAGAAACCGATGGGAATATGTGTGACTCTCTAGGGAAACGAGTAACCTCTCCCGCCTACAAAAATCTTCCGCGGTTAAGATTATACATCAGCAGAAATATCAGTACGCCGAGACTTACATCCGAAGAGGCGTTTCTTCAAAACATCTTCCCAACGCCGTCTGGTCTGCGTGATTTCTCTTTTTATGCGTTCCCTTCTTAACCCGCCCGTCCTTCGAAAGTCTTTGGAGCAACTCCTCAGCTCACCACGGCCCTCTGGAGAAGCCGAAGCATGCCCGAGCCTTTCCAGCTTAATAGCTAAATGGAGGAATTCATGAATTTTCCTCTCCCAACCTGCAGCAGGGACTGGTTATTGTTTGAGATGCGCTGGAAACAAGTTTCCTTCAAGTGGATCCCTCTTTGATCCGTGGCCGTCCTGAAGGATTTCCCTCACAACAAGTGGGCTGAGCCCCCGAAGGAATGACACACTTTCGGTTACGCCTGGCAAGGCAACTTTGAATGGATGGAGAAGAAAAGGGAGCTAAATTCGGCTCCTCCGTGGAGGGAAGGAGTGAATTTAAGCAGAGTTCATTTCACCATAGGCATCACTTAGTTTAAGAAGTTCCACAGAATTTGCAACTGTGTGGTATAATGCTTTCTGACCTACACTGTAAATTCAAAAACAAAAAAAATAGTTTTTGCTGTTAGAGGAAAGTAATGCTTTTATATCTGAGGGTAAATGACTGCTTTGAGAATGGAAGTGTGAATGCATCGGGAACCAAACAAAATAATGTACTATTGCATACGTTCTAGGTTATAATTAATATCTAGCCACTAGGCAGGCATTTGCACAATTAGATATGTTCCATTAAACTAAAAAATACATCCTATTGCAGGATATCTGAAGTTACCTGTTGCTCATTATCAACATCACCATTGATATTACTCTTGCAGTAGATATATTGAATGCCCAAAAGCCATATGGTATTTGATATTAATAATTTGAGAATTTAAATAAACTGTAACATTTATGAAACATATGCTTAGAAAAAAAATGCAATGTATTATTGATTAAGGCAATTTGCCAGGATAGCATGTATTGGAAAACAACACAAAACTATTAAGTACAAGTTTTGGTCACTAAGTAATAGAAAAATAACTTGTACTGGTTAAAGGAGAAGGTCCCACTGAATGTTGCTGTGAGTCTCATGACACATACATTTGTTTGTTTGTTTGTTTGATTTTTATGCCACCCTTCTTAGACTCAGGGCAGCTTACAACATGTTAGCCATAGCACTTTTTAACAGAGCCAACATATTGCCCCACAATCCAGGTCCTCATTTTACTCACTTCGGAAGGATAGAAGGCTGAGTCAACCTTGAGCCGGTGATGAGATTTGAACCGCTGACCTACAGATCTACAGTCAGCTTCAGTGGCCTGCAGTACAGCGCTCTACCAAAAAAAGTTTAAAATATTAATAGAACTGTTAGGGGTCAAACTGCATCTTGAGAATATTTATGATTTTTTTTAACTTGATGTAGAAGTTATTTATACATTAACTTTTTTGCTTGGTCTATTAAATAATGTATTGAAAGGTGGAAAATTGCTTCCATTGCAAACAGTACACTTTACAAGCAATTCTATAATATTCTGAAAATAAGAAAACAAAAAATATTTTGCCAAGAAACTTGGGACATAGGAAGGTAACAGTTGCTGAAATCTCAGGTATAACATTTCCTAAACCACCTGTTCTGTCCTAGCATCAAGCTCCCCAAAATAAGAAGCACACCACTGGATTTAGTATTAAAAGTTTACTACTAATAAAAGTCTTGGCAGTTTTGAGTCTCTTCTAAAAGAAAATAAAATCTATAAAGTCTTCACCACGATGCTAATAATGTCTTAGCAGCTGGCCAGAATCGCAATAATACTAAATGCAACAGTAGTTACTAGATTGTAGCACAGTTCTTTATCATAGACTTTCAGAGGTTGGCTGGAAGCCCGGAGCTAATTAATGCAGATAAGAATATCACAAGCTGGAGACAATCGATGCAGCAAGAGTCTGGAATGAAACGGCATTGTCTTCTGCACTGACGAATCGCGTGACTTCACCTTAAATAGCCTGAGGGCATCATCCAGTAGTCAGCAGTGCTACTCACAAGCAAGCCGCTGCCTGAGTAACCACTCTTGCCTCCTATAGGCCTTGTGAGTCCTAGCATCAAGGCTCCTCTTCTCCTGATCACTCATCTCAGGAGATGCAGAAGGCCCTGGTTGCTCTTCAGCCTCTGACACCAAATCCTCTTTGCTTTCAGGCCTGGGTGTCAGGAATACAGGTCGCTTGTACCGCACATCCACTGTCTCTGAATTCTCTGGATCGATTGCTAATTGCACAGGACATGAACGGGCCACAATACCTCCTCTGAGAGAGCCAGCGTGGTGTAGTGGTTAAGGTAGTAGGCCAGATACTGGAAGACTTACAGCAAGTCCTGCCTAAGAATTGATGCCATCTGGGTGACCTTCACTCAGCTCTAGGAAGGAAACTACTTCCGAAAAATCTTGCCAAGAAAACTGCAGGGATTTGTCCAGGCAGTTGCCAGGAGTCAAAAACTGTCGTGAAGGCACCAAAACAAACAAAAACCCCTCCTCTACTCCTTTGCTTAGCAGTAGAGAAAGTTCCTGGACATGAATGAAATATGAATTAAATAGACTGAGAAAGCAGAAGAGACAGAGGCCCAAACAGGATCATTGTAGGATATGTGTGTATAAAGTAGGTTGACAGCATATTAATGAAGTAGCTTGGAGTACTGAATACAAAATTGTTTGGACAAGTCCAAGAAAGATTGAATAGCAGTAGCTTAGTGGATCTTTTGATCCAATGAAGACACTGAACATTGAGGAACAGAATAGTCCCAAATATAAAATATTCATTGGAGAAAATTAGCTTATTGTTTATAACATTTTTCACCCACGCTATCTTTTACAGTGATTTACAAGAAAAGATTATTGCCATCATTTAAACTGAATGATTTATTTTTTTAATACTATTCCAACATACTATTTCAAAATAATGTTGGCAGTTGTGAATGACAGAATTGTCATCACTCTTTCCTTTACCGTTAATCTTTCTAGGAGAATGATCAATATCTTTTCAAATGAAATCCATGCATTTGAAAATGCTCACTGGTGGAGTCTTATTAGCAGTGGAGTGGAAGCACATTTCAATATACTGTATACAGTATATAGGTGAGCTAATGGCTGAGAAAGATAATTTTGATAGAAAGTTTGGAAAAATAATAAATAATGTAAAATTGTATTACTAATGCTTAGTTTCCAAAGTGCTGAAGGAATACATGATACCATTTTGCTACTGAGAAGTGGGTTTTAGCATCCATTTCTAGTTGTCAGTGAAGGCTATGATTGTCCCAAAGGTGCTTTTTCCAGAAAGCAAGTGGTCTTTCTTGGAAGTCAAAAGTCCAGAAAAAGCATTTTGGGACATCCATCTCTAGAATCATCTTTGTACTGTATATCATCTGCAAGGCAGAACAATGTCTGTCAAATTGCCAAACATTAGCTGTACACAGACAATAAAAATTCAAGTGGAATATTATTACATGTTTCTGAATTGGATATTTCAAAACTTCACTAGAAATTGAAAAGTAGCGACTGGGTTTTCGGGATCATATATAGCAGTGTTGGCTAATCTTTTATCGCATGCTGAAAGTACAAGTGAGCACCCATAATGCAATGCACTTGCGCCCATGCCCATGCATGTGTGCTCCGCCTCCCACACATGCAGATGTGACCCTGGCCTGCATTCCCACACACATGCTCACATGACCCTTGCGCTCCCCAGCGCATGCATGTGTGTTCCCCCTTGCATACATATATTCCCCAGACACATGTGCATGCATGCACATCTGACACATGTGCCCTGTGCATGCATGGCAGAGACCTGAAAATCTGCCCGGCAGGAGGCGTCCACGCATGTGTGGTGGAGCGGAGTTAGGGTGACAGCACGTGTGCCAACAGAGAGGGCTCTGCATGCCAACTGTGGCACATGTGCCATAGATTTGCCATCATGGGTATATAGTGTAGAAATATAATTTCTATACATGAACATACATGGATTAAATACCTTTGATGGGTTACTTTTTATATTACCATTTCACTAATTTAGATCTTGCTGTGGTGTAATAAAGTTCAAAGTGACAGATATGAAATTAGACATATTTTATGGAATCCTTGGTGCTCTCTGAGCTTGTGTGTACTTAAATATATTATATTACCCAACTAGGTAATATCAGTGCAACTGAGTATGAAGTCCTAGTTTATATATTGTACTTTGCCCTCCGTGTTGGTAGAGGTGTGGGTTTTTCTGTAATATTTCCTTATATAAGTTATTGTTTTCTGCTTGATTGCCTGGTATTAATCATAGTTTAGTTTGTCTCTTGTTAATCCTAGTCTGTTGTCAGCTAGTTGGGTGATGAGGTTTGCAAGCAAATAATCAAGCTCAAGCTTGGCATCAAGGATTCCACAATTCCATCCTGAGCTACTTATATTCTCTTCCATTAAATATTATTTTATATTTGAGTAAGAAACTGGAAAATATCAAATGTTAACATCAAATGTTAAACTAATGTGTGTAGAATATTCTGAACTGCTGCAAGGTAGGAGTGATCAGTTGAAATGACTCCCCTTTTTCTTTTAAAAATATCCAATCTGAATAAGAAAGTACCAAAATATCTAATGAACAAAAACAAAAATGAGTTCTCCAGATGGCCAACAAAACTAAGCATGTCAATAAAGCAAAACTGAAGACAAAATGACTAGAAATTAAAATTCTGTTAAAACACATGTTGGACAGGCCGAGACATTTTATTGATAAAATGACCTAAATGATTCTCTAAAGGCACAAATACAATGCCAGATAATTTTCTTCTAGAATACTATTTCATGACCAGGGTACCATTTTCTTTGCTGGTCACGTAATTACGTAATTACTTCAGATGATGTGAGCTCTCAGAGAAAGTCCTATTAGACTATGGAGACATGGGCCTAACAGGCAACATTAGTATTGTATTGCTAGCAATGATGACATTGACAGGATTCAGTACATTTTCACAATCTGTATAGATAACTTTCCAATAGCAAGAGAGGCATTTGGGAGGAGGGGGGAAAGACTCAAATTCAACTAAAAGTATTCGCTATTTGAGGGTACTTTTGAGTTTACGTTGTGCAGCTATTTACCCTTTAAAAGAATATTATAATACAGGAAATTCTTAATTTATAACTACAACTGAGCCCAGAATTTTGGTACTAAGTCAAGTTACTGACTGTTTTTATGGTTGTCATTAAGTGCGTTACCATGATAATTAAGCAAATAATATTATAAGTCCAAATCCAGTTCATAAAATAGGGTTTCCCCCCCCACCCGCCAGACAAAATGTCACAACATGCCATTGTGATGGCAGGAACTGCAACTGGTCATAAATATAAATGGTTAATACCTAAAATGTGGTCACGTAACTGCAGGGTAGTGTAGCAGATGTAATTTTAAATCTCTTGTAATTTAAAATGGTCTAAGCAACTGGTCATATGTCAAGAACTACCTATAATTTCCATAAGAAGGTCCTCCACTTTTAATCAGCATGGATTTGATTTAAATCAAGACGATTTATGCAGAAGCAAAAAAAGCCAGAAATCGGCAAAATCGGCATATGCAGACGCAAAAAAAAGCAAAAATCAGCAAAATCTCACAGACAAGACCATCCTTGCATGAGATTTTGCTTGCTGCACATGAGCAGAAGCCAAATCTCGTACATGCATGCACATGCACACATCGGGGACGTGGAAATGTATGTGCATCTCAATTTCTATCACCAGAACCCTGGTCCCACTTGTACTGGCTGAGGGTAAAGGTGATGGACTGGCCAAGTATGCCTCCAGACCTAAACCCTATTGAGCATCTGTGGGTCATCCTGAAACGTAAGTTGGAGGCATAGTTCCCTCTAAGCTGAGCAGTGAGCAATCGCTCACTTAAAAATCATCATCAACTCAGAGTTTTCCAAACCTGCCCAGAAGCCGAGAGGGAAAGAGTGAGAGGGAAGGAGAGAGAGAGGAAGAGAGAGAAACAGATAGAAAAAAGAGAGGAAGGAAAAGAGAAAGAAAAAGAATGGGAGTAAGGAAGAGAGAAAGAAAATCAAAATCTAGTTTGAAACTAGCTCAACTATTTAAGTGGCATTTTGATATTGATAGAGTTGCCCTATTATGAGCTCACTGTTATAGACACACAGTACAGTATTTTATTTTGAAATTCTCTTTATTTATTTATTTATTTATTTATTTATTTAATATTTCTGTGCCGCCCAGTCCCGAAGAGACTGCCGCTCAGACACTATACTTTTCTACCCACCCACCCAAAAAATTAGAGGGAACACTGGTTGGAGGTGTGCAAAACTAAGAGCCATCAGCTCCATGACGTTGTCATGGAGGAGTGGAAGAGGACTCTAGTGGCAACCTGTGAAACTCTAGTACATACTATGCTCAAGAGGGTTAAGGTAGTGTTGGAAAATAATGATGACCACACAAAATATTGATACTTTAGGCCCCTTTTGGACATTATCACTTAAGGGTGTACTCACTTTTGTTGCCAGCAGTTTAGACATTAATGGATGGGGTTGCATTATTTTGAGGAGCAGATTGATTCCAAATCACAGAGAGAATTTTGTAATACAGCAGAAGGATTCCTGTAAGATAAAATTCCTGGAAAATTGATAGAAATCAAGTATAAAACTGATACCATTTTTTTAAAAAAAGAAATAAATTGGAATGGGGATCGTAAGAAAGTACAGTGTTCCCTCGATTTTCGCGGGGGTTGCGTTCCGAGACCGCCCGCGAAAGTCGAATTTCCACGAAGTCGAGATGCGGAAGTAAATACACTATTTTTGGCTATGAACAGTATCACAAGCCTTCCCTTAATACTATAAACCCCTAAACTGCAATTTCTCATTCCCTTAGCAACCATTTAGATTATTACTCACCATGTTTATTTATTAAAGTTTATTTTAAAAAATACTTATTAAAGGCCAACGAAAGTTTGGCGATGACCTATGACGTCATCGGGTGGGAAAAACCATGGTATAGGGGAAAAAAACAGCAAAGTATTTTTTAATTAATATTTTTGAAAAACCGTGGTATAGCCGTTTCGCGAAGTTCGAACCCGCGAAAATCGAGGGACCACTGTACTACCTAAAAACACCTCTACTTGCGAACTTTTCTAGATAAGAACCGGGTGTTCAAGATTTTTTTGCCTCTTCTCAAGAACCATTTTCCACTTACAAACCTGAGCCTCCGAAACTGTAACCGGTAAAGGCGGGGAGAAGCCTCTGTGGGGCCCCTCTAGGAATCTCCTGGGAGGAAACATGGCCTCCACCCTTCCTGTGGCTCCTCCAATCGCACACGTTATTTGCTTTTACATTGATTTCTATGGGAAAAATTGATTCTTTTTACAAACCTTTCTACTTAAGAACCTGGACACGGAAGAATTACGTTCATAAGTAGAGGTACAGGAAATTGGAGAACAGCAAGCAATGGTGAGAAAACTAGGAGATTCGGGAAAATATATTATTATTATTGTAAGCCACCCTGAGTGCCACGGGATTGGCTGACAGAAGTCGAATGAATGAATGAATGAATGAATGAATGAATGAATGAATGAATATATAAATAAATAAATAAAATAGGATTGGGTCCTATTGTGATCTTACGTATCCTCCTATTTCTTGTTGGAGGGCTAAAAAGTGTTAAGGGTTAAGCAAGAATAACCCAGATCAGTTTATTTTGACTCTATATTTTTTTTCAAAATAGAGACAGCATTCTGAGGAAGCTGTTTTGAGGTGAGGGTGAGGGAGAGAATATGATGGTTGAGGATCCCACCAGCCCCCACACCAGCAGTGGAAGTGATGTGCCGGTGCCTGGAGGCTGTAGGGGTCTGGATGGGTGTCAACAGACTCAAGCTCAACCCGGATAAGACGGAGTGGCTGTAGGTTTTGCCTCCCAAGGACAACTCCATCTGTCCATCCATCACCCTGGGGGGGGAGTCACTAACCCCCTCAGAGAGGGTTCGCAACTTGGGCATCCTCCTCAATCCACAGCTCACATTAGAGAAACATCTTTCAGCTGTGGCGAGGGGGGCGTTTGCCCAGGTTTGCCTGGTGCACCAGTTGCGGCCCTATTTGGACCGGGAGTCACTGCTCACAGTCACTCATGCCCTCATCACCTCAAGGCTCGACTACTGTAATGCTCTCTACATGGGGCTACCTTTGAAAAATGTTCGGAAACTTCAGATCGTGCAGAATGCAGCTGCGAGAGCTATCATGGGCTTTCCTAAATTTGCCCATGTCACACCAACACTCCGCAGTCTGCATTGGTTGCCGATCAGTTTCCGGTCACAATTCAAAGTGTTGGTTATGACCTATAAAGCCCTTCATGGCACTGGACCAGAATATCTCTGGGACCGCCTTCTGCCGCACGAATCCCAGCGACCAGTTAGGTCCCACAGAGTTGGCCTTCTCCGGGTCCCGTCAACTAAACAATGTCGTTTGGTGGGACCCAGGGGAAGAGCCTTCTCTGTGGCGGCCCCGACCCTTTGGAACCAACTCCCCCCAGATATCAGAGTTGCCCCCACCCTCCTAGCCTTTCGTAAGCTCCTTAAAACCCACCTCTGTCGTCAGGCATGGGGGAATTGACATGTTCCTTCCCCCTAGGCTTATAAAATTTATGCATGGTACGCTAGTGTGTATGATTGGTTTTAATTTGTGGTGTTTTTTAAAGTAATTTAAATATTGGATTTGTCGTACATTGTATTGCTATTGCTGTGAGCCGCCCCGAGTCTGCGGAGAGGGGCGGCATACAAATCTGATTAAACTTGAAACTTGAAACTTGCCCACATGCCAGATTCCTTGATCCAGGGCAGGGAGAGAAAAGAGGCAGCCTCCGCTTGCCTCCACCCCCTGGTTCTCTTGACATTCAGGTTACCTCGCAGCCTTAAAATTCAGGCTCTAACCCTAATAGTGATCCTTTTTTATACTTAAAATAGTCCTAATGTTAATTTATTTGAATCCCACCACTGAAAAGTCATAATTAAATTTAAAAATGTAACTATATCACAATAGTAAAGTGACCAGATTATAACCTTGGTAAAGTGGGACACCATTGCGGGGGGAGGGGGACCGACAGATGGATGGACGCCTCATGGCTGCGTCCAGGAACAAAGCTTAGTGGGGTTGGACGGGACTCGACTGGGTGCAACTTTTGCCTCAGGATGCACGGCCCCAACAGTAGGAGCTGAGGAGGAGGAACTTCAGCCTGACATTATGACTTTCCTCCTTTCCCCCCGGTGAGTAGGCTGCAAGCAGCTGACAGGCAAGCATTACATTTGTGGTTTCGCTGCTGCTCTGGCGTGCTTTGGTCCAGGAGGCAGCCATGAGGCATCTCCATGTGACTCGGCTAAGTAAAAAAAAAGCTTGCTCTCCAGGATGGAGCTGCCCTGCGCTTTGCTGCAGATGGCTTGCCGCCTGCTTGTGGTATTCTCCACCCTCCACCCCTCGTCTATGCTCTTCTATTACTTGAGAGAGGAGCAACACACTCAGTCACCAGCGGAGCCCAGAGCTGCTTCCTCGCAGCCAGACCTTCGGTTGTCGGCCATTGGAGGTGGTGCTCTTCCCGGCCAACGTCTCCAAGCCTAAGCCCATCATGGATTGCCCTGGCCCTCCCCCTTTGCTTAAAGTGACTGGACATTCCATTTTTTAAAAATCGGGACTTATTAAAGAAGCCACAAGACGTGGGACAAATTGCCCCAAAGCAGGATTGTCCTTGCCAAAAGCAGGACGTCTAATCACCTTACACAATAGAGATTTCTATGTAGACATTGGTTTGAAAGAATGGAAGAGTTTTCTAAACAAATCTTTTATTGTATCAATCAATTAGAAACTATAGAAACAGCTGGGAAATTAGATTTAGAATGGGAATAGGAAAGGGCTTACAACCAGCAGATATCATTCATAATTCCTAGAGGATAGTGTGGGAGGCTTGATCTATGTCACCATAACTCCTTCTTTGATGTATTGATCTATTCGGGGCAATGTTAAGCAACATTGTCTTTTTGTAATATATTACAGTTCCAGATACCTTTGGAACCTAGAAGAATATAGATAATAGGGAGAATATATTCTTAGTTACTTTAATGCTACAATAATTTTTAAATATATATATATACAGCATTCACAGTGGGACCAAAGCCCATTATAACTTTGTACTGTAACAAATATACAGAGAGACAGAATTATCCAGTCATAGATCAAAATTATTAAACTATATGTTAAGTCAAATAAATATTAGCTCTGAACTTTGGTAAAAAGCCATAATATCCAGTCTGTGCTTAGATCTTCCTATTCAGTTCAGTGAGAATGAGTTTATATAATTTAAACCACATGTGTCCTTCTCAAAGGTCAAACCTACTCCACGACATAAGCAATAATGCATAGAAAAAAAGAATAATTGCCTGAGGGGATTCAAAGAAAGATCATCTAGAATGTAAAACTGCTTAAACTAAAAGTATAACATTTTATTTTACAGCAGGATTCCAATAATCTATACTTTTTATTAACATGGAGACATTAAATGTATATGAATTTAGAACAAATTATACTTGAACAAATTATACTTTTGCTATTTCAATTTGATTGAAGTTAAGCAGTATACAGTCACTAATCTTCACAATAATAATATAAGAATGTAAAAACATTAGGTATAGCTTTTTACAGTAAGCACAATAAAAATACCAGTGTACAATGCAACATGTTGTGTAGTGAGGCACCTCATTCAGAGAGCAGAGCAAAAGTCCTTTCATCTAGTCCCCGAGACCCTCTGAGTCTCCAAGATCTAAAAGCTTTCAGGAAATAATGAGGAGGAAAGACCACTACTATATTATTTCCAGAGCCAAGCTATTCCATAGGAGAAGAAGCCCCACCCCATGTCAGCTTCTGAGCACCTTCCTGCCCAGAACTGCAAATTACAGGGAATCTCAATAGGCATTTTATGTATATTGGATGGGCAGATGCTACTCAGAATAGGCTGTCTTGAAAATAATCAGGTAACCCAAGCTTTTAAGAAAATAACTACTTATGCTTGGAAGAAGAACGCTATTTCTGGACCATATGTGAATTAAAAACAAAGAAGAACAAACCAATGCAAAATTACTTATTCCTCCTTCAAATCAAGATTACTTTTGTGTTAACAAAAGTAAAGTTAGTTGCTCAACTGGTGATTGTCAGATCAATTTATAAGAATAAAGCTGCTTGTGAGAAATCTGAATTACCTTGAAGATTTGGCAATTTCTCAAAATAAACTTAATCCCCATCTGAAACAAAAAATCGTGCAGTTTGGAGGCTACTTCAAGTCAAGCTCAATTCCTGATGATTGCATGGATGTTTAAATATACCTTCCTCTACTTACTTTAAGAACTTGCATAAAAAAATATTAGAATTAGATTTGAGTAATTTTGTAATAATTGGAGATTTCAACGCAATAGTAGACATAAACAAAGACTATAAAGGCAACTCTAAACATCGTATCCGCAATATTATACCTTTAACCAAACAATTTATGAATTTGCCTTAAAAGATATTTGGAGATACTTCTACCCAGAAACTACCCAGTACACTTTTTTTTCTCCTCCCCACAGAACCTGTTCACGTATTGACATGGCTTGGTCTAATATAGAAATCATAAATCAAATTATTGACATGCAAATACTCAATGCAACCTGAGCAGACCATAATCCCCTATTATTAACAATTAGAGACATTACCCACAATACGTTTCATAGATGGTCGATGTATTCAACGATTATTAATCAAAAACAATTTCAACACAAAATACAAAATGACATACCTCCATTTATTAAAATTAATTTCAATGGTGAGATACCTAAAGAAATAGCGTGGGACGCCACTAAAGCCTATATACGCGGCATTTACATCTCTTATACCGCAAATAAGAACAAAGAAAAACATGCTCAACTACACAAATTAAATACATCTCTTCAAGATGCCGAAAAAGCACTCCACAACGACCCCAAAAACAATATAACTCTACTCGAAATAAAAACAATTAAACACGAAATAAATTTAATAACGCAACAACACATAGCTCAAAAAATTAAAATCGCAAAACAAAATACTTTGAATTTGCCAACAAACCAGCACTTAAATTAGCCCATCAAAAATTAGATAGAAATATAGACGTCTTAGCCGACCCCTCTGGACACTTAAAAACAACTAACTCCGACAAAAAACAAATCATCCAAGACTTTTACCAACAACTTTATAAAGCTTCAAATCTGGATGCTGATTTACTATTGAACTACTTACAAATAAATGAACAAAAAACATTGATAACATATGATCAAAGAACACTCTTAAATAAGTCAATCTCCATCTCAGAAATTGAAGCTGCAATAAACAAGCAAAAAAACAATAAAACCCCAGGCCCTGATGGAATTCCATCCGAATTCTACAAATACCACCTCGAAACAATGGCACCTATACTTTTAGATATTTATAATAACGCACTCTCGTACGCAAAATTACCTATTTTCTGGTCCGAAGCCTACATAACTCTTATCCCTAAAGACACCCCAAATAGACACCTCCTGGAGAATTACAGACCAATAGCACTACTCAATACCGATTATAAAATATTCACATCGATAATTGTGGACAGGCTAAAGAACATATTAAATAAAATTATCCACCCAGACCAAAACGGATTCTTACCATCAAGAAATATTTCTACAAACACAAGAATGATACTGAATACTATCGAATATTATGACAAAAACGATGATAAAACAATTGCACTAATATTCATGGATCTAAAAAAAGCTTTTGATAGTCTTCAGTGGCATTATCTTATAAATCAAATTGAATACATGAATTTCGGCTCCAAATTTCTTAACTTAATTAAAACCATTTACAGTACTCAATCGGCTAAAATTCTCTTTAATAATGGCATTACAGATACAATTTCTATAACAAAAGGCGTGCACCAAGGATGCCCTTTGGCCCCACTCATTTTTATTCTGGCTGTAGAAACATTCCTGAAAACCATAAAAAACAATACACAAATTCAGGGCATCACGATTAAAAAAGAACACTACAAATTACAGGCTTTTGCGGACAACATTGTATTTATCTTACAAGACCCCATACAAACAGCACTTACTTTATTCGGCGAAATGCATAAATTTGGTGAAATATCTGGTCTGCAAATTAACAAGAATAAAACTCAAATTTTGACAAACAATATGATACCAAAAGATGTACTTTCCTTGGAAGAATTAATTAAAATCAAAATTACCAAAAAAATTAAATATCTAGGAATATGGATGACCTCAAATTATGCTACCATGAAAAAAGATAATTATGAACAACTTCTTAAAGAAATACAAAAAGATTTCAATAGATGGTCGAAATTAAACCTATCCCTTATGGGGAAAATATTTGCCATAAAATCAAACATTCTTCCAAGGTTTCTCTATCTATTTCAAGTTGCCCCAATAAATTTGAACAAATCCTTTTTTAACTCTCTACATAAACAAATAAAGAAATTCATTTGGACAAAGAAAAAGGCCAGAATAAAACTGAAAAACCTTCAAGATCATAGATCTAAGGGCGGACTTGGACTCCCTGATTTCTTCATTTATTATCAAGCCACAATTCTAACAATGATAAAAGACTGGATCACTCTCAAAAATACAAGACTCCTAACTCTAGAAGGTTTCGATCTTCTTGCTGGGTGGCACGCATTTTTAACAATGGACTACCACAAAATACCTAAATATTTTAAAAATCATTATTTACGTAAAACTTTAATAACAATTTGGTTTACGATTAAGAAAAATTATTATATTTCCAATACCAAAATGGACATCTCCGAACGAATTACTAATTTTTCCTAACCTTTTCTCCCACACCAAAATTTTGAGATACCAACAATTACTTGATAAATCAGATGCTCTCATATCCAAACAACAATTGAACGATCAAGGAATAAACATAGATTGGTTAACATATTTACAAATTAAATCAAAATACGAACAACACAAAAAACCATTTGGATTCCAAAATGACAATGTGATAGATACAGTTCTTTTCGGCCCCCTACAAAAATGATTTCTAAATTATATAATTACTTACTAACACAAGAAAATTGTGAAGAACAAGTGAAAGGCTGTATGATAGCCTGGGCTCAAAATTTTGGGTATACGATCAATTTAATCGAATGGGAGAAAACCTGGACACTAAACTACAAAATGACAACAGCAATGTCCTATAAAGAGAATCAAATAAAAATGTTTTATCGATGGCATTTGCCCCCAGCAAGAATATCCAAAATGTTCCCCAACTTTTCACCCACCTGTTGGAAATGTAAAATAAAACCGGGAACATATTACCACACATGGTGGACATGCCCACTTGCGGAAAAATATTGGACAACCATTAAAAATCTAATTGACCAAGTCATGTCAATTAAATTGCCATTTAAACCCGAGCTCTACCTTCTAGGCATATTTAGGCAAAACTTCACTAAACCACAAAAATATCTTATTTTACAAATTATAACAGCAGCAAGAATATCATACGCCCTCTTTTGGAAACGAGACCAAATACCTTCCTTATTTGTAATAATCACAAAAATTATAGAGTGTGCCGAAATGTCAAAAACAGCAATGGAAACACAAAACAAAAAAGATTCAGAATATTATGAAATATGGGAAAATTGGTACAAATGGGTTTCTCAATTTTTTTTTACCAAAATTACCTATTGTAAAACCACTATTTTATCAAACCATTAACTATATCTTACCTTCGAACGCTCTAATTAAATTTAAACCAATTAAAAGATTGAGCTCCAAAAACCAATTAATTTGCAATAAAATTTATACCATATCTCTTTTTATCTGTCTTTCAACCAACTCAATATACATTACATAATACAACACTAACAACTTCCACCAACACATAGAACATATTTACTATACTATTCATATACTCCTCACACTACTTCCATACAAAAGTCGTCCCTGAAAACGTCTGCGCTAAACGCAGATCTTTCTTTTTTCTTTTTCTTTTCTCTTTCATTCTTTCCTTTCCTTCACCTATCCTCTTCCCGTTTCTCCCTTCTTATTCCTTCAACTTAGAAAATATTTTTACTAACTTGTTATTAGTTAATACATATTAAAGGAAATACAACATTTACTATTATAACTTTAGGAAATTCTTCACTCTTTATTTAATGCTTATTTACTGTTTATTTACAATGTTTAAGAAATATAACATCTCTATTAAGAAGTTGATTTAATGTTTATTTACAACGTTTAAGAAATATAGTATCCCTTCCAAGAAGTATATGTATTACAATCCATAGCTTACAATGTATAACTGTACGCCCTATCTTAACTGCTTGACTTTGTACCCCTTCCCTTTTTCCCCCTCTGTCCTCCCCGTTTTCCTTTTTCCCTTTTTTCTTTTTTTCCCCTTTTTTTATTATATTTATAAATAAAGTATATTTTTTTAAAAATAAAATAAATACACCTTCCTTTCCAGCAATACAACAGTGGTTTGCCATTGCCTTCTTCCACAACTGACTTTGACATCCCAGTCTGTACCAAAAGAAATGAATATTTATAGCTCATGGTTAAACTGTGAGATTCTTGGGGTTCTCTGCACTGTTTAAGGATATAGAAAACCACACAGTTTAAGGGAAGATGGAATGTTTCTATTTTAAAAAAATAAAAACTTTTATTTGGAAAAAAAGGATTTAGAAAACTTCAGCACTAATGAATTGCCTAATTATCTGGTAATGAAATGTATGCAAGAAAACAACCAAGCACAAAGAGCACTAAGTCTTTCTGTCCTGGGATTTCCTGATAGTCTCCTAAGAATTATTATTTATTTAATTGGATTTGTATGCCTCTCCTCTCCGAGGACTTAACAAAACCAGCCCTGGACATATGCTACTACTTCCTGTAATAAGATTAAAGGTACAGAAATACAATATATCTAGTATTACTACATATTCCTCACAATCTTACTCCCCACATTTGCAAATCTTAATTTTTTTCAATATTGTACCAAGTCACACACAATTCATTTATATAGAACTGCTATAATTTTCAACTGTTATTTCATTTTTTCCTGTTAAACAAATTATCTTAATAGTTGGATACATTGAAATTCCAGTGAGGACACGGTGTGGTTGGACACACAAGGAATTTGCCATTGGTGCATATGGTCTCAGTGTACAGAAAAGAAAAGATACATTTGTCAAGAATCATGAGGTACAACGTTTAATGATTGTCATCGGGTACAAATAAGCAATCAGAAAACAATCTATATTAATATAAATTATAAGAAAACAAGCAACAAGTTACAGTCACACAGTCAAAAGTGGGAGGAGATGAGGAGCGGTAAGAAGAAGAATAGTAATAGTAATGCAGCCTTAGTGAATAGTTTGATAATGGATAGATAGATAGATAGATAGATAGATAGATAGATAGATAGATGGATGGATGGATGGATGGATGGATGGATGGATGGATGGATGGAGGGAGGGATGGAGGGATGGAGGGAGGGATGGAGGGATGGAGGGATGGAGGGATGGGGGGATGGAGAGAGGGAGAGAGGGAGGGACAGGCGGACGGACAGACAGACAGATGTAGGAAATAAATAATACTGTTGCTTTATAATTTTCATAAATAGGGCTGCAAATATAACAAAAACTCCCTTCCCTCTCCCCACAACAACCACTCATTGAGGGGGTTTGGGCTGACAGAGAGAGGCTTGCCAAAATTCACCCAACTGGCTTTTACCACTATGGCAGGACTAGAACTTATGGTTTCATGATTTCTAATCTGGTGCCATAATCCTAACTGGCTCTTAGAAGCATTGTCTTAACAGGAAAACAATTGTAGGTCAGTTTAAAACTGGGAACAGAAAAATGTTGTGATATAAATCATCTGTATAACAAAATACCATTTTCAGATGCATTATTAAAATAAAAAATGGTAGATCCACTAGTCAGTGCCTCCCCAAAGAATGGTTCATAAAAGTGGGTAGATCTTTTGGTTCATTCTAATATAAATTGGAGTGGAATACCCTATAGAATTGATTATCTTATGTGGGTATAGAAGTTTGACATATAGCCATGTAGGGCGCCATGAGAGAATAATAGTTCCTGTAATATAATATTGTACAGTGATTTGCCACATTCATTTATGTCATCAGCACACTTGCAATACAGCCAAAATTAAGCGCATCTAATACCTCATTCCTTTCCATTATAACATTAAATTTTAATTGCAGTATTAAGTTCTCTAATGAAAAGCAATAGAATTTAAAAGTGTATTGGATAATATCCCAAATAAACTTATTTCATGCATGTTAGAGAAAAATTATTAGAAGCAAATTATGTTGCCTTTATCTCAATTCATTTTAGATTTTTAAAAAATATATACTGTATTCAAAGAGGTAAAGTGAATGAGAAATGTAGGCAGATGATGCATAGTCAAAAGCAACAGCAAAATAGAGATGTAATTAACTTAATAAATAGTGAGATGCACGATGCATATTATATTTTAGTTAGCTGATTTATTTAATTTGATTTTGATGCCACATGCATGAAACTGGGTCAGAAGTCTAATAATAAGGAAATCATGCAGAAAAGCAGGGAACTTTAATAGAAAGATTGACAAATATTTTTCTCATGTCTATTTTACTTGAATCTGGATAATACGGTGTCTCACTTTTTATTACCTTTTAAGTGTCAATTATTACCATAAAAACAGACTGTCTAATCATGCTTTAGTATCTGCCTAGTGCTTTCAATTATGCAATTAAACATGTTTTTTTAAATCACTGAAATCTGACATAACAACAGTCATTCAAGAATTGCAGAAATGACATAAAAGATACTTTAAAATTCTAATAAGAAGGGAGGTTTAATAAAGTTTTTTTAAAATGTATTCACTACAAGAGCTATGTTTCTCTGCCTTCTGTCTTTGAAGTAAAAGGATTCTTCTTGTAGATTTAAAGGAAAATAGGTTGGAGACTCTTTGAGTTACCTGTCTTTAAAACAAATCTGTTCAACTGTAATGACATCCATTTTATTATATGTACCATGATGGCTGGTTTTTGCTGAACTTTTGTCCAGATTAGGAAGTTGAAGAGGTGGGACTTTCAGTTTGAATGCCATTAAAATATATATTTTTGTTGGCTAAAATAGATATTGATTGTTAATTATCTATCTGTCCATCTGTCCATCTGTCCGTCTGTCTGTCCGTCCGTCCATCCGACTGTCTGTCTGTCTGTCTGTCTGTCTGTCTGTCTGTCTGTCTGTCTGTCTATCTAAGCCGCCCAACTCCTATTGAACTCTGGGCAGCGTACAACATACCTCTACCTAAGAACGCCTCTACTTACAGACTTTTCTAGATAAGAACCGGGTGTTCAAGATTTTTTGCTTCTTCTCAAGAACCATTTTCCACTTACAAACCTGTTGTGGTTGGCTCTGGCCCAGCTCCTGCCCCAAGGAATGTGGAGGTGAATGCAGGGGAAACATCAACATGTCATAGGCCTGTTTTATTGCTGACAGAGGCAGGTAGTGAAGTTTCCTCAAAAGAAAAAGAAGGTGGGGGTGACTTGGAAGAGGGGAGTTTGGCAGACAGCCCAGGAGGAGATCAATCATCCTTATCATCCCTGGATTCTGAACAGGGCCAGAAAAGGCGGGGAGATGCCCCCGTGGTGCATCTCTAGGAATCTCCTGGGAGGAAACAGGGTCTCCACCCTCCCTGTGGTTTCCCCAATCGCACGCATTATTTGCTTTTACATTGATTCCTATGGGGAAAAATGCTTCCTTTTACAAACTTTTCTACTTAAAATGTAGTGTCCAAATCTAGATAGAAAATCCAAGATCAGGTCTGATCAAAACAGAATGAAATAAAAATATTACTTCTTATCAGGAGTGGGTTCCTCCCAGTTCGGACCAGTTCACTAGAATGACCAGCTGGTGATGTCACGATGACATCACAGAACCAAATCAGTTGTCTGGATTATTTTGGTGCCTCTAACAGAGAGAAAATTGCCAGAAAGAAGAAGGGGTTTACTTGGACAAGGCTACCATGGAGAAGAAGGCAGAGATATTTCTTGGCGCATGACCACAATTGGTCAAAATTTTGGTTCCTAAGCCAGAGCATTGTTAAGTGAATTTCACCACATTTTACTCAATCCATGCTCTAACAGTCATGTGCAAACTAGGGAAGAACATCTAAAGGCATGTGTAATGTTCTAATGTACAGAAGTTTTGATTAAATGCATGGCAGAAATTGGCCTCTGGGTGTTTTTTCAAATGCAGTAAGTGAGGTTGAATGTGTAGTTTTAGAAGAATTCTGTGTGCGTGCGTGTGTGTGTGTGTGTGTACATATATATGCAGTATATATAGTAGATAATGTATCTTTTTGGAAAATTGTATCTCGTTGAGGCCTTTGAGGTGGAGGAGAGACCAGGCACCCTAACCCTAAACCTTGACACGAGTGAAGTCAAGTTGGCCCACACAGCCATATGATCACCCAGTCACATGATCACCCAACCACCCCTACCCAGTCAAATGACCGCAAAGCCACTCCCACCCAGTCATATGACTGCAAAACCACTCTCACCCAATCACATGACCACAAATCCACCCATCATCACATGACCATAAAGCCACACCCACAAAATAAGCTACGCTCATAGTGGTAGTAAAAAGAATCAGAACCCACCCTTGTTTCTTATCATTTAGAAATTATACTTCATACCTCACTTGAAATCATACCTCACTTATTTTATTTTATTTATTATTATTATTATTATTATTATTATTATTATTATTGTTGTTGTTGTTGTCAATACAACACAGCAAACGAGATCACTATGATGGATTTTGTATTTCATCATCAGTCGAATGCTTTTCAAGCACATAGGACTCTGTGATGTAGCGGCGAATTATGTGTGCCAATCCCAGTAAAAGGGATTTTTGCAATTGACAGATGGAGATTTTGTCAATTCTGATGGTTCTCAAATGTCTGCTGAGATCCTTTGGCACTGCGCCCAGGATGCCAAGGACCACTGGAATCACCTTCACTGGCTTATACCAGAGTCGTTGCAGCTCGACCTTTAGATCTTCATATTTCACTAATTTCTCCAGCTGCTTCTCCTCAATTCTGCTGTCCCCTGGGATTGCAGTGCCGATGATCCATACTTTCTTTTTCTCCACAATCACTATGTCTGGCATGCTATGCTTCAGAATTTGGTCAGTCTGAAGTCAGAAGTCCCACAGTAGTTTTGCTTGCTCATTTTCGGTCACTTTTACGGGCTTATGATCCCATCAGTTCTTTGCCACTGGTAGATGGTAGTTCTGGTACAAGTTCCAGTTGATCATCTGTGCCACATCACTATGTCTATGCTTGTAGTCAGTCTGTTTCTTTACAGAGTCTGCACTTTGGATTGTCTGTTGACTTTTCAATTCTATCTTTGATAGCATTTGTTCTAATGGCCTGTTCTTAGTCCTTCTGTCTCCTTTTTGTTATATTATTATTATTATTATTATTATTATTATTATTATTATTAATAATAATAATAATTATTATTATTATTATTTGGATTTCTATGCTGCCCCTCTCCGAAGACTTGTTGGAACCTAACATTACATTGGCCTTTATACATACATCACACTGGTAAATAATGTGCAGTCTACAAATAATTATTATTCAAACTTTTTGAAGTAGTATCACCCATCTTGCATCCCTGTACAGTGTTCCCTCGAGTTTCGCGGGAGATGCGTTCCAAGACCGCCCGCGAAAGTCGAATTTCCACGAAGTAGAGATGCGGAAATTAATACACCATTTTTGGCTATGGCCAGTATAACAAGCCATCCCTTAACACTTTAAACCCCTAAATTACCATTTCCCATTCCCTTAACAACCATTTATTCACCATTATTACTGGTACTCACCATTGAATAAGAGACTTAGTGATCCTGATATTTATAAACATAATTATTTATTAACAATAATTATTTTTTTGTTATTTATTTGCAAAAAAAAATAGTTTGGTGATGATGTATGACATCATTGGGCAGGAAAAACCATGGTAAAAACCCCCCCCGCCAAGTATTTTTTAATTAATATTTTTTGAAAAACCGTGGTACAGGCTATTCGTGAAGTTCGAACCCACGAAAATCGAGGGAACACTGTAATTCCTTTCCTAAGTGAAAATCTTATTTGCCTTCATTCGTGAAAACCTTTCAATTCTTTGTGTTAAATTTCATTCTGTTGCTTTCAGTCAATTTCTCCAAGTTACCAAGTTTATTTTAAATTTATTTCTGTCATAATATATTAGGTTTGTCATTTCAAAGTGATTTTAATGACTCTTTTACTGATTTCCACATACATGAAATGTCGACAGATCTTAATTCAATGTAATTCCAGATAGTGGATTAGGAGCTGGAAGATCCAAGTTCTAGTACTCCCATAGGTATGGAACTCAGCATTCAGCTAGTTACTTTCTGTCAGGTAAAGGATTTGGAATAATAATAATTTATCATCATTGTCAGCTTCATGCAGCACTCAGAATAAAGAGTGCATCTAGCCGCAAAGCAACAAAGAGCGCAACACTGAGATTATATATTAAACTTTCAAGTTGAGGCCAAAAAGAGAATGAATTCTGAAGTTTTTTATTTCAGTCAAGATCAAAGTTAAAATGTATTTTGTGCAATCTTAATACTATATTTACAAAAGAAAAATGTCATTAAAATTTATGACAATTAAAGCAAAAACAAAAATGGCAAGTGACATTTCCATCTTAAATATGTACATTGCCACGGATAATACCAAATTCCTGAAAAGTAAAAGGTTTGCATTTTTAAATCTGTGATAGCCAGAGTATTTTTGAAAATATTACTTATTATATTATTGCAGATATTACTACTGCTATGTATTTTAATGTCTGTATTATTGTAATTGTTACAATTTTGACACACATTATTCATAACCCAGGGATTCTTGGGAAGATGAGTGGCCATATAAATTAAATAAATAAATATCTTTACACAATACTCCGTGTAATGTGGGGGAGGGGATGTCTATTTCTTCTATTTGATTTCTTCAAAAATATGTTATCTTCAAAGAGTCTGTATAAGAAAGGATGAGTAGAAAGAAAGGGCGAGGGCTGGAGAAAAAAGAATTGAGGAGGAGAAGGAGAGGCTAAATATAATGGCAAAAATATTATAATTTATTGCTTTTGCTTCTAACCAAGGTCAGCCACAGTCAGCTATGTAGAACACCAAAATATCTAACTACAAACTGAAGATAAATGATAACCATAACCCTACCTTTAATTCTTTGTCGGAGAATAACTTTTGTTATTACCATTTTAAAAACTTCCAGACAGCTTTCTGGATTACATTTAATGTTTTGAAAACAAAAATGGTTGAATACTTATCAAATATTTTAATTTAATTTAATTTATTTTTTCTATCAAACACTGCTACATTTTTAGTATCTTTAAAATATTGTGTTAAAGATATAATGCTGTATGGAACCTTTTCTTTTCAGTTCAGTGATTACCAGTTGACTGGGCTTTCTTTAACATTTATGCTTTCACAATAAATGGCAGAAAATCTTTTTGCTGTAAAAAAAAAAGGAGAGGCCAAAAATTTGGACTTTTTCCCTATCTAGCTGATTATCTTCTGGCAAGCATAATACTTCACATATTAACGCTTCCACAAGAGAACAAGCTAACCTTTCTCCTTTTATCCTGGAATTCCTACAATGTGTAAATTGGATTAAATGTGATATTTTAGGTACAAGATTTTGTTCTGAAGAATGTTATTACATTTCATTAAATTAGTTATAGAGGTGACAATAGACTTTCCAGAGTTTTTGAACTGAACCACTCTATTCTCAGCAATACTCAATGCTATTTGCTCTATTAATAATTATTTTGACTATTGCAACGCGCTTTCCATGGGGCTACCCTTGAAGAGAGTTCAGAGACTGAAGATAGTCCAGAATGCAGCCGCGTGAGCTGTCATGGGTGTAGCTCGGTATATTCATATAACACCTATGCTCCACGAGTTGCACTGGCTACCAATTAGTCTCCAGTCACAATTCAAGGTGTTGGTTATTACCTATAAAGCCCTACATGGCTTAGGGCCAGACTATTTATGGGATTGCCTCCTGCCGTATACATCCCAGAAACCAATAAGATTGCACAAGGTTGACTTTCTCTTGGTCCTGCCGACTAAGCAATGCAGGTTGGCAGGGCCGTAAGGGAGGGCCTTCTCTTTGGCCGCCCCGATTCTATGGAACCAACTACCCCCTGATATACTTACTTCTCCCACAGTGTTGGCCTTCCAAAAGGCTATGAAGACCTGGCATTGCCGGCAGCCCTGGAGGCCATAAATTTACATCTTTTATGGCCAAATCGTATTGAATGGTATGTTGTGTTGATTGGATTGCTGAGTTGTGAGGTTTTTTTACTGGGGTTATTGTTTTAATTTATATTGGACTTCTTTTTATTGTTAACTGTATATTTATATTTTGTTGTGAGTCTCCTTGAGTCCTTCAGGATTGGGTGGCATAGAAGTCGAATGAATGAATGAATGAATAAATAAATTTTAATAATTTTAATTTTTAATTGTAATAATTTTTAACTTTTTTCTATCTGTAAATGGGGTGATACAGTATAAAGATAAAACCTCCTTGGTGGAAGTTTTAATCACAAAAAACAGTATTCTGGGCAAAGGGTTAGACAGGGCATTGTAGCCTACATTCATATGAAAGAAAGAGTTATCTGTAACCTATATCTAAAGAGTTTACCACCTTCAGGTTAGGTGACCTCAAGCCCACTTGTTGGTCTTCTAGTTCAATGCCCTGCTTAGCCGGAAGCCCTACACTGCTTCAGACAAATGGTTATCTAACTTCTTTAAAACTTCCAGTGTTGGAGCATTCACAATTTCTGGAGGCAACTTGTTCCATTGATTAATTGTTCTAACTGTCAGGAAATTTCTCCTTAATTCTATGTTGCTTCTCTCCTTGATTAGTTTCCACCCATTGCTTCTTATTCAAAGCTATTTCCGTACTCCACTATAGAACACAGTGAAGAACAGTGTATTATTCTGTAAATCATTTATTGTAGCAAATATTCCCTGCTATACAGTAACAATGTCAGTTACTGCAGATACAAACATGTAGATCATGACTGTTGCAAAGTTTCTAGAAATAAATAATACAGCACTACCTCAAATTTGTAGAATCACAGAATTTAAAAAAAAATCATCACAGACTTCTTTAAAGGAAACAAATCAGCTGATGGTTGGCATAATAAACTTACATACATGAATCATTTTTTAAAATCATAATAGGAGTGTTTCTTTTAAATCCATAAAACACTGTTTCTCAAACTTTGTGCAATTACAGACCTGTAAACAAATATTTGGAAAATGCAACAGCCCCCTATTAAAGATAAAATATCTTCCCTAGAAATTTTTATACTTAGGAGCCTGAGAATTCAATGAATAGTTCAATTTTTACACCTTCTTGTCCTCTGTGCCTTTTAAAACTAATTTTTGATCTGAAACTTTAATTCATTGAATGTTCTTCAATAGAAATCTCTAGAGGCAGGAGAATCTGCAGCCATATGGCATCCCATTTTGTCAAATCAAATCAGAACAATTATTTATGGTCCCAGACCAATCAATCCCATTTTTAGATATTCACTTTGGTATTTCTTACTTGCTCTTTTCTTTGGGGGTTAATTATTTAAGATCACAGTTCCACTTAGCATAGCACATGTGGACTCACAGTCGGCAACTACATTTGTAATCTGTTCTCTATTGCTAGCTTTCTGAATTTTAATACTAACTTTGTATTATAATTTGTATGCTTCAGTGCAATAGGTTCCAGAAATTCATCTGCTTTCACGAATTATTTTCTGGAAGTGAATAGCTAAATGGAAGTGCTAAATTGTGAAAAGTCCCTGAATTGGCAATGAATGGAGAGAGGCTGTGATGTTAGACCCATACAGAATTGTTTGAGAATCAGTGCAATGAGCCCGTGTGTCAATCAAAGCAACGTATCTGTTTGCTTTAGTCTTTTTAAAGATAGAAAAATAGGGCTTGCGTTTTGCAACAAGTGTGGCCACATTTTCTTCATTAATTATACTGTGCAAACAAGCACATACACATTCGCTATATCTCAAATATTTACTTTCAAAATTTTGTTGAAAAATGTTGTTTGAAACAGAGATGAACACTGCCTCCTAAAACTGGAAATGACAAGCACATCTGTGTGGGGGAATCCTTACCTTTACCTTATAATTCACAGAATTTTCCATTTCTGAGTGGGAAGAAGAATAAAGTTCTTAATAGTTCTTAATTCCAATCACTTCATATTCTTAAAATGCTATCAAAAACCCTTGAAGACGGTTGACAGATAAGCAGACTTCTGCCATCTTATTTAGGTAATAGAAGACAAAACACGAAGCCATCTTGTGAATCTACTTTATCCCTGTGAGCATATTAAAGATCAGAGTTGTACAAGTGAAAGTGTCCAGCTGCAAACAATTTGATTGTACTTGTGAAGAACATCACAGTGCAACTCAGTAGAGTAGAGCTTGTGTTTATATCACCAGGACAAACCTCATAGACTCATAAAGCTTCAGATTCTGCATGGATATCCCTCTTATTCTGAGAGGTGGAATTGTCAATAAAGGAGACTATTTGTAGCTCAGGATTGAAAAGAGGGGTCCTTGATGCTCTCTGAGCTTGGTCGTTTTCTTGCAGATGTTTCATTATCCAAATTAGGTAACATTATCAGTGAAATAATAGAAAACACCGTAGTTCGGGTTTTGGATTTCGGCAGTTTGCTGTCCAAGCTTGTTTCAATTTAGTTTTGGAACATTTTGTTACCAAAATTTTACAGGTAACATCATTGGTAGGATTTTATTTATTTGTTTGTTTGTTTATTTATTTAGTCCAATACATAATACACATTGAAGAGAAATATATGTAATAATATAAGTAAAGAAAAGAATAGAAGAAAAGATATAAAAGTATAGGTGAACATATTTGAAAGGAAGAAAAGATAAATGAGATAAGGAGAGACAATTGGACAGGGGACAGAAGGCACACTGGTGCACTTATGCACACCCCTTACTGACCTCTAAGGAACCTGGAGAGGTCAATCGTGGATAGTCTAAGGGAAAAATGTTGGGGGTTAGGGGTTGACACTACTGAGTCAGGTAATGAGTTCCACGCTTTGACAACTCGGTTGCTGAAGTCATATTTTTTACAGTCAAGTTTGGAGCGGTTAATATTAAGTTTGAATCTGTTGCATGCTCTTGTGTTGTTGCGATTGAAGCTGAAGTAGTCATTGACAGGTAGAACGTTGCAGCATATGATCTTGTGGGCAATACTTAGATCGTGTTTTAGGAGACGATTTTCTTGTCCTATTCCTTTTTACCTTATATAAGTCTTGTAACCACACTGGAACACAAGACATATATAAGTTAAAGAGGAATAGGACAAGAAAATCCTGCTGCTGATATTACTAGTCTGGTAATGAAACATTCAAAAACTAAATTGAAACAAGCTTGGAGAGCAAACCACTGCCAGCATCATCAGTGCTAGCAGATGGAATTGCCGTCCTCCAAAAGAATTAAGCTCGCATCACTGAAGTAGACAGGACCACTGTATTTATTTCTCTCTGATGAATTTGAGCATTTAAAAGAATGAAATTAATACCTTAAGGCACCTTGACCCTCATTTTAACAAAAAGAAGAAAAGACATACAGAAAGTCCTTTGCCACCCAGAGTCACCCTGCAGTGAAATAAGTGACATAATAAATTAATTAAATAAATAAATAAACAAACAAACAAACAAAACCGTTTGACAGTTTTAAACCTTTCCCGCCGCAATCCCATGATTGCATTTTGAGCACTTGGCAAACTGGCCTGCATTTATGACAATTTGCAGCATCTCACGGTCCTGTGATGAGGATTTCATATTTTTTTAAAAGGAAAACCAGTGTTTACTTCCAGTTTCTGGTAAAAAAAATTGCCCAATAGTATGATGGATTTGCTTAACAATCCCTGCCTTTGTTTAATAATTTCCATTAATGAAAAGTTCATAAAATTGTGTGGAGTCATGTGGTGATCTATTTAATCACTGCCATGACTTATGACTGTAATTTCAGGGTCATTAATTTTCATAAATCAAGGACTACTTGTATGTAAAAACACAAGACAGAACATTGTTTCTGAGAGCCACAAAGAGATTGCTAAGGTCATTATGACATGTTCGCTATCTTCAATTTCTGACTTGTTACATTGTGTGAACTGAGCTAATTGTGGTATACTCTATATTAAACTCTTCTTTAGAAATGATAGAGTGCTATATGTGAACCTTAATTCATTTTCTCTCTTTCTGCCCCTTCCTCTCATACTACTGCTCAGTTTGAAAAGAACTCTAGCCTTCCTTCCAAGCTTATTGGCTATATGTAAGATTCATTCTTTTGGCTTTATATTATATGAAACAGCTCGAAACTTCAATTTTTGGCAGGCCTTTTCTATTGCAGACTTGGCAGGAGCCTATTTCTATTTCAGATCTTTTCTAATACCCATAAGTGACTTTGATTTGTAAATTATTTAATCTTTCCTTTTCCTTTTTTCTTTCTTTTTCACCCATAAAAAGAAACACAGGATAATGCAATGAGAAATCTCAGTGAATATCTATTCTATCTTCATTTTGAAACCAGGGATGTTAGAGTTAAACAGCTTAAGGGTATTTGAATATTTCATACCGTTTACAATGCTCCAGTCCTGGAAAAATATATCAAATGATCTAAATCTTATAGATAGTTTTAGAAATAAAGAAGGGAAAACAATTAGTGATGAATTTTATGCAGACTGCAAAGAAAAAAAAACCCACAGAGAATGAGAGAAAAGAAGAAAATGCCCAGATTTATGTTTATATGTCTCCAGATGGTAGGAGCATTTTTTTTAAAAAAGAAGTTTAAGGGAAAAATTAGGGTTACTGCTTCAAGAATAATTATATCCTGCAATTGTTACATTGTGTGAACTTTATACTTGAAACTTTTCTTCAATTTTTTTGTAATATTATAAAAGTGAATGTTTTATTTGTTTTGTTTTCACTACACAAAGATGTTCACAAAGTGCTGTGGCTCAGGTTCAACTAATACACATCTTTAGTTCTGTTTTTTTAAAGTATAGCATGCCCTTGTTACAATACATGCAAAATTTTAACTTGAGTGCGTAAATGTGTTTCACATTATGGTTGTTTTTGTTTCATTAAATTTATTTCTACAAAGGTCAGGATTTTTCAGAATATGGAAAACAGATAGCAATAGCACTTAGACTTATATATCGCTTTACAGTTCTGAACAATCCTATCTAAGCGATTTACGGAGTCAGCATATCACCCCCAACAATCTGGGTCCTCATTTTACCCACCTTAGAAGGATGGAAGGCTGAGTCAACCTTGAGCCTGGTGAGATTTGAACTGGTGAACTACAGCAGCAGTCAGCAGAAGCAGCTTGCAGTACTGCACTCTATCCAATGCCTAGATAGGCCTGGGTTTACAACTATATTGGAGCCTGATTGTTATAGCATATTTTATAATGGTCGTTAAACAAAGCACTCACACAATCACCTTATTTAATGAGCCCCATCCAAGCTGTCTTAACATGCAAGCCTTTAAGCAGAGTATATAGTGCCTCAAAGGTGGGGGAAGCCCTAGGAGCACAAGCACAGGCCTCGGCTTGAACTGCAGCACCTCCCCAACACACACATGGCCTGTTGAGGGGATTTTGTTGGGAAAGGAGTGAAGGCTATTCTGCCCCTCAGCCGTCCTGCATGGCAACATCCCAGAGCAGACTCATTTCATTGTGGCCACTCCCAAGTTGTTGCCTGCTTCCAGTACAGAATCTCCAAAATACTTTTTTGGGGGGGGGGAACCCAACAACAACTGGATTTTTTTTCTGGGTTCTTTTTTCTTTAAGAACATTTTTAAAAAGAAAAAAAGAAAGAAAGAAAAAGAAACACCAGTTGACATTTTGTAAAAAGCATCTTCAGGATAGCCATGACCTGGATGATTGAAAATCTCCATAGACTTACAGGACAACACCAAAAATCCTGCACTGTGTTGAAAGGGTGCATGGCGTAGTGGCTTTTTCCAGAAGGAAATCTACTGGAAAAGGTAAGTGATTGAAAGAGGGTGGGGAAGATGGTATGAGTCCCAGCAGGATCAGAATCAGTTCCAAGGCCTGTGCGGACACAGTAGGTTAGGATGGGGGAAGTGTAAATAGACAGAGGTTTGCTGCAGTATCCCTGCAGTAAATCTTAAGAGCAGGCAGATTGCCAATAAAATAGAACAGAACAGAATAGAATAGAATTCTTTATTGGCCAAGTGTGATTGGACACATAAGGAATTTGTCTTTGGTGCATATCCTCTCAGTGTACATAAAAGAAAATATACATTTGTCAAGAATCATGAGGTACAACATGTAATGATTGTCATAGGGGTCAAATAAGCAAAAAGGAAACAATCAATATAAATCATTAAGGATACAAGCAACAAGTTACTGTCATACAGTCATAAGTGGAAGGAGATGGGTGATTGGAACAATGAGAAGATTAATAGTAATAGTAATGCAGCCTTAGTGAATAGTTTGACAGTGTTGAGGGAATTATTTGTTTAGCAGAGGGATGACATTCAGGAAAAAACTGTTCTTGTGTCTGGTTGTCTTGGTGTGCAGTGCTCTATAGCAGTGTTTTTCAACCAGTGTGCCGTGGCACACTAGTGTGCCGCGAGACATGGTCAGGTGTGCCGCGAAGCTCAGAGAGAAAGAAAGCAAGAGAGAGAGAAAGCAAGAGAGAAAGAAAGCAAGAGAGAGAGAGAGAGAGAGAAAGCAAGAGAGAAAGAAAGCAAGAGAGAGAGAGAGAGAAAGAAAGAAAGAGAGAAAACAAGAGAAAGAGAGAGAGAGAAAGAGAAAGAAAGCAAGAGAGAGAGAGAAAGAAAGGGAGGGAAGGAGAGAGAGAGAAAGACATAGAGGGAGGTAGGGAGAGAGAGAGAAAGAGAGCAAAAAAGAGAGGAAGGAAGGAAGAGAAAGAAAGAGGGATGGAGAGAGAGAGAAAGAGGAAGAAAGGGAGAGAAAGAGGGAGGGAGAAAGAAATAGAGTGAAGGGGAGGAAGAGAGAGAGAGAGAATTTTTTTGTCCAAACTTTTTTAGCGCCCCCCCCCTCTCAATGTGCCCCAGGGTTTCGTAAATGTAAAAAATGTGCCGTGGCTAAAAAAAGGTTGAAAATCACTGCCCTATAGCATCGTTTTATGTTTAGGGTGCGAGGGGTCAGTAAATATTTTCACAGGCCTCTTTTTGACTCCTGGGGTATACAGATACTAAATGGAAGGCAGGTTGGCAGTCATTGTTTTTTCTGCAGTTCTGATTATCCTCTGAAATCTGTGTCTGCCTTGTTGGGTTGCAGAACCAAGCCAGACAGTTATAGAGGTGCAGATGACAGACTCAATAATTCCTCTGTAGAACTGTATCAGCAGCTCCTTGGGCAGTTTGAGCTTCCTGAGTGCTCAGATTTTTCACGTTACTGTGGGGCACTGCAGTGGCTGTAACTTTGAAACCAGATTGTAAATAGCTTTTAGGCAGTTGGTTGTAAGTGATTGGTTATAAATCAAGGACTCCAGCAGCTGCTATTTTTCACTAGTCTTGTTTTGAACCCAATTCTATTGGCCTCACCACACATGCTTACTTTAGAATGCTTCACCCTCAGTATCTCTTGCTCTCTTATTTAGTTCTCCTAAAATATCAGTCACCCTAATATATACTTCACTACGATATCTATAATTTATCTTACATGCCAAAAGACTCAATGTGGTTCAAAACAGAATGTATAAATATAATGATCCAAAATGATAGTTAAGAAATTAAAATGTAATTTTAAAAAGAACAGTCAAGATTGGCCTCCACAATACTTGCTTAAAACTATCTCTATAAAACTATTTTTATATCCTCTGAGATCCTTCTGTATACACTAGATTGACACTTTCAGTTGAATAAGCATAATTTAGCTTATGTTTGATATTTTAAAAAATAGACTTTGTAGAATGAGTGCCTGTTAGCTTATATAGCCAAAAATCAGAAGGCAGCATTTTCTTGAATGAATAAATATTATTAAAGGCATAAACTTTCATGAACTGTACAGTATTTCATCAAATGCATGGAGTGGTTATACTGATATATAATTTTAAAAGGAGGTGAGACAAACAAGGGATTGGGGTGGTTGCTTATCCAGAAGTAAATTACTTGGAGATACTTATCAAGTACTTCATCAATTAGTGATTCTAATTTATTAAAAATCAATTGTGTTTGCTAAGGTCTTCTAACAGCCTGAAGCTTATTGATAAACACAAATTTGGCAGTCTCTTGCTCTATAAAGCTGATATAGTTTTGTTGTTCTAAAACAGTTGCTCTGAAATCTTTAATTGAGTGTCCTGGGAAATTTAAATGCTGTGGTATGATTTTATCCTTGTATAGAGTCCCAAAGTTATATTTTATCCATTAATTATTTTATTGAAAGTCAATCCTGTTTACTAACATAGATTCCAGAGATTGCTGGTAGAAGAAGGTATGTATCACATTAGAGGAAATACACTGCTCAAAAAAAGGGGACACTTAAACAACACAATATAACTCCAAGTAAATAAAACTTCTGTGAAATCAAACTGTCCACTTACAAAGCAACATTGATTGACAATCAATTTCACATGCTGTTGTGCACATTTAACTTTGTACAGAACAAAGTACATTCAGTGATAATATTTCATTCATTCATATTTGGATGTGTTATTTGAGTGTTCCCTTTATTTTATTGAGCAGTATATATCTGAAGGTGCCACTAATCCGATATATGCAGAGCCTGTGATGCTGTTCTTAGTGTAAATGTGGGAGCAAAATGACACTTGTGCAGAATTCCACTTAGTGCCCTCTGCTACAAAATACATTGTACAAAAATATTCAAAATACTTTGTCTCCTTTTTCTTAGGTAACATCTTTCAATATAATTGCGCCATGTGATAACTGTGGTGCACAGCTTTTGATATATCTGTTTAAATTTGCCACGAGTATCATCCTCCCCTCCTGCATCACCTTTGTACGATGCACAATTTGCACGCCATGTTTTAGTAGCCCTGGGCAAAACAGACATCTGGGTTTGTTATAGGATTTGGCATCATTGCTCTGTTGCTTCTTGTATTTGGGAATGTGTTTCAGATTGTGTCTGTTTGCAGAGATAGGTCTGCCTAGGACAATGTAGTGTCATTGTTCAATATGGGTTACTAGCTTATTAATAACTTGTTGGAATGACTGAGCTGTGAAATGTAGGTGAGAACCAGCAGTTTTTTCTTTTGCTCTGCTTTTGGGATCTGTCCTTTATTTCCTCCTCCCCCCGGAATTGATTTGCGTATGTTGATTTGCCTATTGATTTTATTGAGTAGATAGTACAATCTCCTAAATGTGTGGTTTAATTGTATCAGATCAACACTGTCAAGTGGACCCACTTGACAGTGTTGATCTGATACAATTAAACCACACATTTAGGAGATTGTACTATCTACTCAATAAAATCAATAGGCAAACTGAACAAGTGCAGTTCAGAGGTGGGTTCCTCCCAGTTTGGACTGGTTCGACCAAACCAGTAGTGACTTGCTGGTGATGTCATGATGATATCAACCCCTAACCCCCAACATTTCTCCCTTAGACTCTCCACGATTGACCTCTCCAGGTTCCTAAGAGGCCAGTAAGGGGCGTACATAAGTGCACTGGTGTGCCTTTCGTCCCCTGTCCAATTGTCTTTCCTTTCTTTCACCTATCATATATATTCTCTTCCTTTCATATATCCTCTCCTCTAAGTTCACTTTTACCCTTATATATATTACCACATGTCTATTTTTCTTCCTTTGTATTTGTGTATTGGACAAATGAATAAAAAAAATAAAAAAATAAAAAATCACTGAACCAGATCAGTTGGGACTGGTCCATGGGTGCCACCATCTTTTTAACACTATTTGTGAAATTGCCAGTTGATATAATAATTATTTGAGGTAGATATAGACTGGGGAGGATTTACTTTGCTATTATTTTTACTCACAGTTATCTTGTCCATCATATACTCATCACTTTTGAGCTGCTTTGTTGGTTCAGATAAACTCTAACAGCATGGACTTGTCCTGTTTCATGTTCTTCTTCATTGCTTCAATGTTGATGTATCATGTCTGGCAGCTTTATGATGTTTATGATGTTTAATGGGCTTGGTATTCAGATATAGAATGTCTCTCCAGAGAATGTGTATATTCAATAAAACTAGAAGAATTAAGAAGTACGGCTAGGCTATTTATAAAAACAGATAAAATAAATAAAATATCATAAGTAAGTAGCTCAGCGGGGGAGCTGCTGCTCTGTCACCATCTTAGCTCCACCCAGGCAATTGGGATAATACTGGTAGTCCTTGACTTGCAACCATTCATTTAGCAAACATCCAAAGTTACAATGGCACCGGGGGTGGGTTTCTACCATTTCTAACTGGTTCTTTAGAGCCATTAGTAAACTGATGGTAATGTCACGGAGCTGATTCTGTTGGTACTGGTTGGTTGATGCCACCATCTTGTTTTTGGCTTCTTTGCATGCACAGAAGTTAATTTTTGCTTCTGTGCATGCACAAAAGCAGTTTTTGGTACTGTGCATGCACAGGCATCCTATAGTGCATCCATATGCTGCAGCCACACAGTGCACAATGCACATGCGGCCATGTGATGTGGGAGGAAGCGAACTGGTGACGAGGTAACTTAGAACCCATCCCTGAATGGCACTGAAAAAAATGACTCCTCACACAACCACTGTAGTGTCTCTAAGATCAAGAGATCAAAATTTGGCTGTTTGGCAACCAATATGTATTCATGACAATTGTCATGTCCCAGGGTTACATGATTGTTATTTACGATCTTCCCAGTTGACTTCTTCCAAGCAAAGTCAATGTGGGCAGGTGGATTTACTTAACAACCATATGATATACTTAACCACTATGGCAAAAAAGTCATAAAATTGAGGGTGTCTCACTTAATAAACTTCTTGCTTAGCACAGGAGCAATTATGGCTGTAAATTGGGGAATACCTTCAGTTAAGGGACCAGACTAGAAACGGGGAAAGTCCTACCTTAGGTACAAAGCCAACTGAGTGATTTGGGGGCCAGTCACTCTCTGTCAGCTCTGTGACGAAGGCAATGGCAAACCTCTTCTGAAAATATTGCCAAGATCACTGCAGGGACTTGTCCATAAAGTTGTCAGGAGTTAATATTGACTGGAAGCCACCAAAACAAAGAAACAAACAATTTACAATACAGTGGTACCTCTACTTACAAACTTAATTCATTCCGTGACCAGGTTCTTAAGTAGAAAAGTTTGTAAGAAGAAGCAATTTTCCCCATAGGAATCAATGCAAAAACAAATGATGAGTGCAATTGGGGAAACCGCAGGGAGGGTGGAGGCCCTGTTTCCTCCCAGGAAATTCTTAGAGAGGCCCCACAGAGGCTCCTCCCCACCTTTTCCTGCCTGTTTCCTCCCAGGAGATTCCTAGAGAGGCCCCACAGAGGCTTCTCCTTGCCTTTTCCGGTAACAGTTTTGGAGGCTCATGTTTGTAAGTGGAAAATGGTTCTTGAGAAGAGGCAAAAAAAATACTGAACACCCGGTTCTTATCTGGAAAATTTCATAAGTAGAGGCATTCGTAGGTAGAGGTACCACTGTGTAACTGCATGTTTCTCAATATCTCAAGCTGGTAGAAAAATATATCACCATTCTTCCCGAAATCTTCTTTTCCTTCCCTTCCCTCATCTACTGCTGCTCTTACAGTTTGACCACACACGCTGTTACCCAGAAAATCCCTAAGTCTTTGATTTCACCCACTCATAACCCCACCTTTAACCTCTGCCTGGAACACCAGCATTTCAGCCTCAGCCAAACAGCCTTCTTTCATTCCATGTATAAACCAGATGTCCAAAATACATATTTAGCGTATGTTTGCACAGTGTTTGCCAAACATCCAATAAAGGAGGATATGTCCTCCTTTATGTCCTCATGTCCTATGTCCTCATGTCCTCCATTCAATAGGCATTGTCTTAAAATCAAATATTGTCTAGCTTCTTGAATACCTTATTTTTTATTTTTGGTGGCTTGAGGGACAGTTTTTATGACAGTAATCATTCAAACTTTCATGTCTTGGAGCCTTGTAAATTCTTTGCTTCTTTCTTTTCTTTGACAGATTCAACAGCCTAGATTTAGATCATTTATTCATTTCCTGATTCCAGCAAATCAGTTTCAATCTATCCATCTATGATCACTATACCCTGTAAATCACATAACATGTCATATATTTCTATAGATTTGGACATTATGTTGTTGATTTTATATTTTCACTGGGATATGTATGTTTGTGAAAATAAAGATCTGCTGGAAAAATACTGTGATTGAAAATTCTTTCTGATGCTGTGAAAAGTAATTTCATACACATATAGGTCTAGATACCTTCCTCCCCCCACAGATTTTCACTGTAATTTTTGTCATGGATGCCATGGAGATTTAACTGTTAATGTATCCCCTTTCCTTCTCACTTGTCTTCCCTTTCAAATTTTCATGTCCTCTTTTGCTTATTCAGATATCTAGTAATCCTATTCAGGCATAGACCACCTAAAATGAACTGTTCCAATGCACATTTGCATTTCTCTATTAGCCAGCCATCTGGCCAGGATACTTGAATGTGGATTCCTTCATTGGCCAGGGTATTAGATCCAATAGTCTAAATGATTCCTTTCAGTTCTATGATTCTGTTCAATAAACCACAATGTAATAATAATAATAATAATAATAATAATAATAATAATAATAATTTATTAGATTTGTATGCTGCCCCTCTCCGAAGACTAGCCATTACTGCAAATATATCTTTAGGGTTTTTTGGGTCGACTTTGCAAGCTTATTCCTTAGTTTTCCATAAAATACACTGTTCTAAAAATAAAACATGCTCCTTTATTAAAGGCATTGATATGAGAAATCTACATGGGAAATAATTTTTCATGGGAAATAAGCAGCACAGAACCAACACAGAAAGGCCTATATAGTCCTGTCTACAATACTCCAGCCACTGAAAGATTTTGCCCTTGTGGCTCAGGAGAGGTGGAGACTGAGGGACACATGCTCCTGAGATGCTCCTTTTACACTGACATTAGGAGAAAGCATATTCTACCACTTATTGAGAGATATCCGGGCCGCTGGGATGTTGCCTATCTCTGGTGGTTGCTTGGGGATCAGCAGGCCAGGATTACGGCACAGGTGGCCAGATTCTGTGCAGCAGCGGTGGGGATTCGTCGCAAATGTGTGCCTTCATAGAGAGATATGTACATCTCTTGTATAGTTACAATGGGTCAATCTTGGTTGCTCAGCCAAAAGTCCTGTTTCCTGTTCTTTTTCCTTTTAATTATTATTAATATTATATTGATGGTCTTTGACTGTAAATAAAATTTTATTATTAATACTGACTCTTGCCTGAACTCTAGCCTCTTTCTCTAATAATATAACTCTGGAAGCCTGACCTATTCTCACAAATGGTAAACAGTACAACTTTGGTATCAGTTTATACCGCAAGAAAACTCATGCTAAAAAAAATTGGTTTGAAACATGCTGAGCTGAGTATTTTCTCCTTCATGCAACTGATTGTTTTGTCCCTTCCTTTCCCTGTAATGGGTATCTTCCTTTTGGCTGTTGTTTTTTTTAAGTTTCATAAACAGCAGATAAGGCAGCAAACCTATTTCAGGCCTATTCTGGTTCAGCTAGCAGGTTAAATGAACATGATTGAATGCTCCTGTGTTTAACCAAAAAATAAAAATAAATAAAAATAAAATTCCTCCAACCACGGAGAGAGAGCTAGATTCAGATCTAGTCTTATTTCTACATGAGCGATCAGCATTTCATAATGTGAAAAGTTTCATTCAGTCTGAATTGTACAATCCAGACACAAAGTTACTACTTTTGAACAGATAATCTTATCTCTTCAGCTATGCAAACAAGATGATCTACACAGCAAAATTATTTTCCCCAAACACAGTAAACCCACAAGAGTCTACTTCTGTAAAGTTCTTGGATCCATTTGAGAAGCTATATTACTTTAGAAAACACTTATATCAATGACTTGTATTGTAATTAGAGCTCAAATAATGTAAATGACACTCATTCACAAGGCTGACTAAAGTTTAATGCAACTATTACTCTGGTTCAGAGCTCCACAATCAGGCTGTGAATTTGTAGAATAATTTGCAGGAGAACCAAGTAATTTACTGCTGGAGTGGGGACAATTATGCCATTCCATTGACAGTGTGGTGAATGGTACATTCATGATATTCTCAATTCCCTTTCTCAATGCTTCTATTTGCATAAAACCATTCATGTGCCTTTGTGGCAAATATACAAAAGAGTTCAAATCCTATCTCCAAATCATTTCATTATACCTCTTGCCCAAACCAAACACAAATATATTTTAAGGCAATAAAGAATATTTGCATATATGGAAACATCAACAGCAATCCAATAAAATGCACAAAAGTATGACTGTAGATTAGCAAAAGTAGAGTGCAGTGCATGCTCACTTTATCAGACACTTTCCAGTGGCATAATCTTTTGTAATTTTAAATAACTTCTTTGAACATGAGTACAGCAGTAAAGTAAGTTTAATAAATAGAATCATGATGCAGTGAGCTGGAGATCTACCTGATTCACAATTGTTGACACCGAATGTGTCACGTACTTTCTTCCGAGGAACAAACAAAATAGGTAAACAGTATTTGCTACTGATTGCTTTACCTTTCTCCTGCAAAAGATGCACATTCAAACAAACATACTTAGATCTGGTGTACATTTTAAAACACACAGTATCAACAGTAGAGACTTTCAAATTTCTAGATTCTATCATATCTCAAGACCTAAAATGGTCACCTAACATCAAAAACATCATCAAAAAAGCACAACAAAGAATGTTCTTTCTGCGCCAACTCAGGAACCTCAAACTGCCCAAGGAACTGCTGATACAGTTCTACAGAGGAATTATTGAGTCTGTCATCTTCATCTCTATAACTGTCTGGTTTGGTTCTACAACCCAACAATATAGACAGAGACTTCAGAAGATAATCAGAACTGCAGAAAAAATAATTGCTCCCAACTTGCCTTCCATTGAGGACCTGTATACTGCACGAATTGAAAAAGAGGGGTGTGAAAATATTGATTGTTCTGCCAGCGCGTTCCAACCGCCCCTAATTACAGGGTAATTGGTCCAAAAAGACACATACCACATGATAGAAGGAAAACCAAAAGTCTTTATCAACAGAAAAGCAGAAAAAACTTCCTTTTTAAATGTCAAAGGGATTTTCTGATACACACAAGGCACAGGTTAAATGCAATCCAATTTCTTACCCAGTAACTGGGAAATTGAGTCCAATTCCAAAGTCCAGAAAGTCCAAACACAATCTTGAACAAGGAAACAGCAAAACCACGATCTTGACGAAACTATGAATCAGATAAACCTCCACAAGGCTAAACCAGCACGCTGCTCTTTTTATCTGTAGCACTAATTACAGTAGCCCCACCCAACCACAGGTGGCCTCACTTATCTCCTGTAATAATCCTTCAGTTGTTCTCTTCTATGCATCACTCTACGCATGCATGGGTCCGTCATAAGTTCTTGTTCAGAATCCAGGGATGATAAGGATGATTGATCTCCTCCTGGGCTGTCTGCCAAACTCCCCTCTTCTCTGCTACTCATGCTTCCTTCATCAGAGGAGTCTTCATCAGGAGATTCTATCAGGAGCAAATCAGGCCTGTGGCATGTGGATGTTTCCCCCACATCCACCTCTACATTCCTTGGGGCAGGAGCTGGGCCAGAGCCAACCATAACATTGACTGACCCCTCGCATCCCAGACATAAATTGTTTCAACTCCTGCCCTCAAAACGATGCTATAGAGCACTGCACACCAAGACAACTAGACACAAGAACAGTTTTTTTCCTGAATGCCATTGCTCTGCTAAACAAATAATTCCCTCAACACTGTCAAACTATTCACTAAGGCTGCATTACTATTAGGTTTCTCATCATTCCTATCACCCATCTCCTCCCACTTATGACTGTATGACTGAACTTGTTGCTTGTATCCTTACGATTTATATTAATATTGATTGTTTCCTGAATGCTTATTTGTACTCTATGACAATCATTTTGTGTTGTACCTCATGATTCTTGAAAAAATATATCATTTCTTTTATGTACACTTAGAGCATATGCACCAAAGACCAATTCCTTGTGTGTCCAATCACACCTGGTCAATAAATTATTCTATTCTGTTCTGTTCTGTTCCATTCCATTCCACTCTATTCCATTCCATTCCATTCCATTCCAATCATATGGTCTCCCAGAAACTGCAGCTATTTATCTGTCTGGCTCAGGGTATTGGAATTGAAAGTCAGCAACAAATGGAAATCTATGAAGTAATCCACCCATCCATGATCTAAAAATAGGCTGCAAACCATGCAATCGTCAAGAAACCTGTTATGGGGCTCTAGCCCCTGATTCAATGTCAGTTATATCACAATATATTTTCTGATGACACTGCAATTTTCTTATACAATTGAAACTTGTAGGATGTTGTGTTGTACAGCTGTATACAGTGTTCCCTCACTTTTTGCGAGACCGCCTGCGAAAGTTGAATTTCCGCGAAGTAGAGATGCGGAAGTAAATACACTATTTTTGGCTATGAACAGTATCACAAGCCTTCCCTTAACACTTTAAACCCTTAAACTGCAATTTTCCATCCCCTTAGCAACCATTTAGATTATTACTCACCATGTTTATTTATTAAAGTTTATTAAAAAAATATTTATTAAAGGCAGACGAAAGTTTGATGATAACATATGACGTCATTGGGCGGGAAAAACCGTGGTATAGGGAAAAAACCCGCGAAGTATTTTTTTAATTAATATTTTTGGAAAACCGTGGTATAGACTTTCCACGAAGTTTGAACCCGCGAAAATCGAGGGAACACTGTAATGCCATCTTGTCTTTGGCATCCTAGTTAGGCAAGTATTCCTTGCTACTAAAATCAATTCAGATGAAAATTCAACTTTCTACAAAATACATAAGAAATCAACTCAGTTTTATTTAGTAGGGTTTTTTTAAAAGCGGAAAATATTTACCAATTGCTTCAAAATGTAAACTATGTGCACAAAACATTGATTTTTCAATGTTATAAGTGGGTGACTGTGGTACTCTGGAATTTACAATCCACACACTTTTTGCAGACTGATTTTAGCCTTCAAACAAGATGTGTTAAATCTTCCCAGTGTATCACAATCTGTTCTATTTGTTCTAACCTTTGTTTATGGTGGAGGAGTAGAAAGTAGAGAGAATATGTAACAGAACAGAACAGAATAGCAAAGTTAGAATGAATCTTGAAGGTCTTTTAGTCCAACCCCTTGCTCAGGCAGGAAACCAGTGGAAGGTTCTAAATTAGATCCCCACCAGTTTGCACACACGCTCACACACACACGACTCCACAGGCTCCGCATCCCAGGTGGGTAAGCGGAGCCTCCTGCTGTCGCCACTACCGGTTCTAAGAACCGATCTGAATTTCTGCAGGAAACTTATATCATTTCAGACAAACAATCTCCTCTTAAAAACTTCCAGGAACTTTCTAGGTATTTGAGCTGCTTATTGCATTAACAGAAGTAGGCAAGTTTGCATTTATCTCTCATTATTTTAATTAATTATAGCAGGCAATGAAAACACCAACTAATTAAATATTTAAGGAGACAAACAGATTTTTCTCATCTCATTCACTATTGAAAATCAAAGAAAAGCATTAATAATGACAGCCCAGATTGATTATATTCCCAATGCCTATTTATTTGTTTGTTTGTTTGTTTGTTTCATCAAATTTATGTAGCCGCCCATTCCATAGAAAGCATGTAGTATGACTGATGTAAAAACAAAAAAATGTTTTGTAGCATCTTAAAGGTATTATTTTCATTATGGAAAGTCTAGGTTAGTGATCTGTTAAGAAACAGACTAGGAAACTATCTTTTGAAAAATCAGTGAAGCAAGAATAAAGAGAAAAATCAGGGCCACATGAAATTTACATTTAAATTGTAAATGCTTAGATCTACTTTCTGTTTCCCCTAGGCATGTACATGTATATCCAGAAGAAGTCAGAAGGGTCCTGAATAGCAATAGTGAGACTTCAAACTGCTGTGGCTGCCTTGTAGTCTGAAAGAAGACGAGCATATTATGCACAGGCATAATAATTCTTCCCATCAATGTCATTGTTTTCACCTTCTGTTACATTAAAAATGGCATTTTAACATTTGGAGTGAGTCCTGTACTTGGGAACCTCAAGATCCATAGCACTGATCTTTCTAGAACAAGAGACCTATAACTAAGGTAGGCACTCTGTGGATGTACATCCTGGCCAAAGACTTTGCAGATGATGATAATTTGTCCTCTACTTCCCTGCAGCCCACTAGTAACTGCATGCAATGCCAGCTCAAGAGTATATGGTGTCCCCAAGTCAAATTGATGGATGGATGGATTTATTTGTTTGTTTGTTTGTGGGTTTTTGTTTATTTGTTGTTTGTTTGACTTTTATGCTGACCCTCTCTGAGAACTCGGGGCAGCTCACAACATATAATAAAACAATGCATAACTTTTCAGATCCAATTAATTAAATATAAAATCTAAAACTAAAAACCATAAAAAACCAGTCATTCCCATTCAATCAGCTTCTCTTAGCCCATTCATTGACCAGGGGGCAAGAATCTAATGGCCCCAAGCCTGGAGACATAAGTGAGTCTTGAGACTCTTGCGTAAGGAAAGGAGGGTGGGAGCAGTATGAATCTCCAGGGGGAGTTGATTCCAGAGGCCCAGGGCCCCCACAGAGAAGACTCTTCCCCTAGGCCCACCATCTTCTATAAGTGCAAAGATTTTCTTCTTTTTAAAAAAAAATTGCCTTTGTTTTTAGTGCTCCCTAAGATTTGGTACCCTAGGCCAGTGCCTACTGAGCCTTAACCTTAAAAGCCTCTCTCTTTTTTTTTCAAGTTGCCAAAGGATAGCGCTAGTAGAAGAGAGACAAGCCTCATTTTTTGTCTTAGGAATGATGAGATATTAGAGTTCAGGAACAGCCTACTGACTGGGTGCATACATTGCTCTAAAATATACATTACTCAGAGCCTTTAGGACTCACTGGCATACAGACCTTGTTGATAAGTGAATGAGAAAACAAATGAGTGAAATGGGATGGGTACTGACTATATACTGTTTATATAAAATTATGGTTTTCATAAATGACAGTGACTTGGTTCACAAAACACAGCAAACCAAATTCAAACCACATCCTCTTTCTTAATGACAGGCTTCTTTGACAAATACTTGAACTGGAACTGGCACAGACTAGGAACAGAATTGCTAATATACAAATTTAAATAGTGGTTATTTAAGTGTTTAAGATGAGCACAAGGATTGAGTTTGTGCCTAACAATTTGGAAACAAAATGCTGTTATTATTGCGTTATGTAAAGGGAAAGTAGCAAGAGTGAATGCAAAAACTACAGGGAGATTTGTTTGTGAAGTGTGAATGCAGAGATGTATTCCCAAATTTTGGCTAAAAGCTAACAAGAGTTACAATTAGCAAATTTTGGGAAGAGAAATGTGATTTTATATCAGTATGTAGTTAGACTTTTGTTCTGTAGCAAGTCATTGAGAAATATATGAATGGAATGATGCTATAGCAGATAAAAACAACATATTTTATTGGATAAAACATACTGTGACTGGTTTGAATGTGAATTTGGAGTTTAAAAAAATACTGGATTATAAGTGATATGGAAAAATATGCTGTGAATCTGAAAATGGATTTTAAAATATCAGAGTGATATGGGAAATGATGCCAAAATGTATTTACAGATGAAACTGTTGTTGATATTTAATAATTACAGGGAACATACAAGTAATAAATCAGAAGAGTCAGTTGGAATGCTTTCTTATCTTAGATTTACAAAAGGAATGTGTGAAACCAAGGAAACCCTTTCTGGGATGAGACAAAGAGGAATTACTCAAGCTGTTCCTGAAAGAAGACAAAGAGGGAAAAAAAATAAGAAATCAACTTAGGGTTAAAGGGATAAAACATATATGTTGTGATTTCTGGTAGCTGTTGATGAGATTTTCTTTTGACTAGATTGATCTGTTTCTAGGTGGGGAGTGATTTTTTTTTTTTGCTTTATTATTTTAGAAAGAGTTACAAATTTGGATTATAAAATTGATTTTTTTAAAAAATTAAGGTTAAAATATATACGTTTATATTTCTGGTAGCTCTAAATAGACTTTTGCTGATTAGGACTGAATCTTTATAATTTGATTACTGATAAGGGATGAGATCTGGGAAAAAGAAATGTTTATACTTGTTGATACATAAATTGTGTCCTTTAGTAGCATTTACTGTGTTAGAAAATGGATCCAGAAGTGTTAAATTATGAAAATGCTGGTAGAAATGCCATGTACCAACTATGTGTGGTCTATTCATAGGAATGAAAGTTTGGCAAAAGAAACTAATATGACAGAACACCAAAGCATGATTCTACTTTATTATATAAAAGTGAGACTTGGGTGTATCAAGGAAAGCATAAAAATAAGTTGATTTGCAGAAGGCATAAAACAAGAAAAGATAGGATTAAGAATACATGAGAGCTGAATTAATGTGAATAAAAAAAGTGAGTGACCAATATAAAAGTATAAGGCTCAGATTACAAATCATGTATGTGAAGGAGAATAGAATAGAATAGAATAGAATTTTATTGGCCAAGTGTGATTGGACACACAAAGAATTTGTCTTGGTGCATATGCTCTCAGCTTACATAAAAGAAAAAGATACCTTTGTCAAGAATCATGTGGTACAACACTTAATGATTGTCATAGGGGTCAAATAAGCAATGAAGAAACAATCAATATTAATAAAAATCTTAGGATACAAGCAACAAGTTACAATCATACAGTCCTAAGTGGGAGGAAAAGGATGGAAGGAATGATGAGAAAAACTAGTAGAAATAGAAGTGCAGATTTAGTAAAAAGTCTGACAGTGTTAAGGAAATATTTGTTTAGTAGACTGATAGCATTCGGGGGAAAACTGTTCTTGTGTCTAGTTGTCTTGGTGTGCAATGCTCGGTAGCAACGTTTTGAGGGTAGGAGTTGAAACAGTTTGTGTCCAGGATGCGAGGGATCAGTAAATATTTTTCCCGCCCTATTTTTTACTCGTGCAGTATACAATGTTGTAAAAAAATACAAAATGTGTGTACTGATGTCACAGTGCAAAGTCCACCCTTAGATTTGTGTGAAGACAGTAGTGCAATACAAGTACAAACAGTACAAAATTGTAAAGCAGCGGGTTGGATTAGAAGACCGTGTCTCCGGAGAGAGGTGGCATACAAGTCTAATAAAGAATAACTTCCAAGGTCCCTTCCAACTCTGTTATTCTACATACTCAATCATATATTCAAAATAAATACTATTATTATTATTATTATTATTATTATTATTATTATTATTATTAATTAGATTTGTATGCCGCCCCTCTCCGAAGACTTGGGGCAGTTTGCAGGATACAATATAAAACAGTAAATGCAAAACAAATCTAATTAATTGAAAAACTACGTAAGCTAAAATTACTTTTCTTTCAGATTTTTGTCCTTTCCCTCCACATGGCTATGAAAGTGTTATCATGAAATCAGTACTAACCAAAATAATGAAATATCTGCTACATGTGTTTTAAAATATGAAAAAAACTGTTTGCAAATGTTTTCCCATCAATGATTCATACAGTACAGATTTCAAAGATGCTTTGCTCTGTCTTATGTTGTTCAACAGAAAAGACAACATGTCTTAACAGCTTTCGTCTGTCCTGCTTTCTTAATTTTATAGCTATGCACACTTATGTCATTACATGCTTTATATATTTTATATATATTTTAAAGACTTTGTGCATAACCACTTACATTTTAATATAGAAGTTGAGTACGTCCTAAACCGAAATATAATGTTCAGATTTTTGGTGGATCTATTTTCTCACATTATTGTTTTAAATAGGTCATCATACTTTTAGAATTATTCTAACAACCTAGGCCAGCTTGTCCCAATATGGTGCTGTCCAAATATTTTGACTAGAATCAATCCTTCATTTTTATAGTATAAAAATATCTAGTCAAGGCCATATTACACCATGCATGTGTAAAAAAAAACAAACTGTACAAATGCTCAGAATTTTTCGTACTTCATATCTGGACTGATACATTGTAGTAAGCCATAACATCGTTTGCCTGAGATAATTGTTTTATTTATTATAATATGTATATGCTAATAGTTTACAAGATAGTCAGAAAAATGAAAAAAAGAGCATATAATTAAGATCACAAATATAATCCTTCTTCCGTGGCATCCAAATCCCAATGACATTCTAAATTAAAATTAATTAGATGCTAAAAGCCATCTAGGATGGAATCAACCAGATCTCCAGTTCAAACTGTTACTTAGAGATGGAACCTGAAAAATATTATTTCTCAGGCTCCCCTTCCTGAGTTTCACGGTGAAGGGAGCCCTCAACATCCCAATGCACAACTGTGTTATATTGTATTGTGTTGACCTGAACTATATAGAATTGCATTGGGTACATCAGTTCCATTTGAAGCAGGCAGCCCTAGAGTACCAAAGAACCAAGTTGTGTAGGGCTACATAAGCGTTGACCAGTACTCTGAATTGTACTTAGAAACCTACTGACAACAAAAGTAGTCCCTGCAGCATTAATCTTATCGCTTAGGTTTCACTAATCTACCATTGAGGAGAATGTTGCATTTTATACCAATTGTTGCTTCTGGATACTCTTCAAAGACAACTCCAAATAAAAGATATTCCATACACATTCTAGAGGCAATATGCAGATGTTACTGTTTGTTACCATGAGTTCTATTCTATTAGAGTCACAGCTGGTTCACCACCTGAAATTAAACAAAATCAGCTGCCTCTATCATTCCACTGATAGCAATGAGTCTAGAAGATCCCCAGGTCACATAAGCAAAATGCTACTTTCTCCACAATTACAGCAGAAGACAATAGTTTCAAATAGCCGCTTTGAATTTCACGGAATCAGCATCAACTGTCTTCTTCCCATCCGTTCTCAAACAACTTTCAAATGCTGGGTGAAAAATTCCACACTATCACTATCCCGTTTCATGATGGCAATATGTATTTTAATGTTATAAATGTACGATGACTCCCAAATCCAATGACATCTTACTGACATCTTTCAGTGATTTCATAGGATAAGAGAGGATGGAAGAAGTGACCAGCATACTATAAGAGAGCAACCACTAGTTCAATTTCTCCTCCCATGCAAGCAATGATTGAAATGACCACTAAACAAGAGGCAGAATGACTGCTGCCTACTTTTGCAGGCTGTCTAGAAGGATATCATATTTAATGGTGTCTAAAGGCACCCCTCCCCCATGTATGTGTGTACAGTACTCCCCTCTGTACTTCTGTAAAAAGATGGCCAACCACAGCAATCAATTTTTAATTTTAAAAACAATTGACAGTTTTCAAGATTATCTTAATTCTTCATTTCTAAATAAATAAATTTGTTCCTTTAGCCACTGGAGTTAAGGTTATTGTTTTATTAGCATATGCTGCTAGGGCCTACATACTACGTTCTAATATCCAAGTAAAGAAAAATGATGGAAAAGGAACATAAAAGTGTTTATTCTCATGAATATTTAGATCAACAGCTATTAATAAAGATGGTTTCTGGTTTGTTCTCTCTCTCATGATTGGGGTACAGTCTCCAGTTTGGTGCACAAAATGAAAATGCAATGCTTTGCTCTTTATGTGGCATAAATGCATGGCAACATGATCAAAAAAATAAATAAGGTGGTGAAAGCACAAATGGCTGTTGGAATTCTTTCCAATGCCTTTACTAATAGTGGCCACAGTTTTTGTATGTGCATGTTTACATCTATGTGAGTATGGATTATCTGTAGCAATGATAGTTTCACTTCAAGATGGCAAAGAAGAATTGGATAATAGGGTGTACCTTTTCTCCTTTGATATATTGGTAAACAGAATGTGATGTTCCCACATAATGGTTGAGTATGTAGCACAGAATTAAATAATTGTTTACTTTAAAGATTGTACCCTGTTTTGTCCTATCCTTGGTATCATAATCTACAGGGAATATGATGGTTTTTATCAGTTTCAACATTCCTTAATCTTGGGATGTTCTCATCTTTGGCAGGAGTAGGCGAAGAATTCAAAGGACAAGATAAGATAAGCTTCTCCTCTTTGGCCTTGGCAAATTCAAGTGAGATAATGCTACTGAAAGCAGGTGCAACTACTTGGTGCCTTTGAATCTAAATAAGCTGTTTGAACCTCCAACTGTCTGGAGATGAAACTCCAATACAGATTTGATTGACAAAAGTTGCTGCAAGTTCTCTGATTTTGAAACTGAAATGGTCTGGAGACTTATTTCACAAACTATTTACTTACTCTGACTTTGAAGAACTCTGATAGCATTATGTCTTTGGGACTTCCATTCACAGAATTCCCTAGCTGGTATCACACAGGATTTTTTTAAAAATAGAACTGAAATGTGGGTAGGATTATGATAGATCAGTATATTTAACATCCATTTCAGAACATGTTTTTCTTTTACCACACCAAATTTCTGCGATACACAACAGAATTTCACACATGTTGTTGCGGCTTATAACATATTTTATTCCATAGACATGTAGATTAAAAGAATATGGGAGGAAAACAGGATGGGAGCAATAAGAAAAAAATTGAAACTTTAAAATTAAATCATTATTGGGTAGAATAATTGCTGAGTTCTTAGGGAGGAGATATTAAATAACAATTGATTCCAGGGAGTAACTGTGTGTTTTCCCTTTGCAAAAACCATGGGAAAGGAGGAAGCAATTGTCAGCTAGTGATACTTTTTTCCCCATCTACATGCTATGATCAGTGAAGGGCTGCAAAATTTTTTACTATCGCACTTTGGATATGGCTTATTGTGTGGTGTGGCTTGATGGTCATGTAACCGAGTAGGAGTGGTTTGCCAGCCATGTGACCAGGGGGGAGTGGCTTGACAATCATGTGAGCGGGGGTAGCTTAAAGGTCATGTGACTGCGTGGGAGTAGCTTACCAACCATGATAATTTTTCAGATTGGTGCTTGGACTCTTTTTCCGTTGATTAAGTCACATTATTTGAACAGCCACAAAAAGGATAAATGATAGACAGCATTATTTATTAAGGAGTATCATTTTAAAGTTTTGTACTGAACCCACAAGGTTTAGAATGATAACAGATTAGGCAAGTAGCTCAATTTTCTTTGATTACTATAAAAGTTCAATTCTAGATAATTATTAAAATGATTAAAGTGTTATGGGTAAAAACACACTACTTAATTATTTCCTATTTTTGAAGTAATTAAGGATCATACTAAAGTACTAGAGAAGGAAGGACAATAAAAAACCTATTAAGTATTCAATAAATAGTGCAAAAACTTACTAACCCCCCACCCCACATCTCCCCCCATGGAGGCAGAAGCCCATTACTGGGCTGTGTGATTGGACACACAAGGAATTTGTCTCTGATGAATAAGCTCTTGATGTATAAACAGCAGCCCATCACTGGCTATAATGGTATAACATATACAGGACACTATGGCATTATTCTTTTCCTGCAGATTCCTGCATTTGCTGTTCATTCAAGGGCAGAATAAGACAAGGTGTCCAGGTAATTAGTCTTTAGTCGAGCTATGGCAGAACAATTGCATGTGTGTGAGGGAAATAAAGGTTCACCTTCTATCCCTAGGCTGGTGAATGAGTTTGTGGAGATTCTGTGATAATGATCCCGATTGTTGCTATGCTACCTTTCCATGCTTTGGATTATCTGCTAAGAGAGCTAAGTAACTACTCTGGTGTATCCAAATGACTAAATTATGTTGTGAATGAATTATGGTTTGTTATCTTTTCAAACCATCCCTGTGGAAAGTTTCTACTAAAATGAATCATTTTTATTAAATTTTCTCACAACTTATGGCATCCTGTTGAGATGTCTTTTTTTTTTCCTTGCACTAGGCTGGGGTGATCCTCTTTTTCCTTTTGATTAAGTGCTGGCATAACAATTTTAGAGGGCTCATAGAATTGCCTTGTCCATGAGATGTACATTCTTCAAGAAATTATTTAATTGCTAGCTCAAGTCAAATAATGCAGGTAGGCCAGTAAATCTTAGAGGATTTTTGAGACTATACGCAACAAATCAAGCTTTATCTCCCCCTTTTGAAGGATTGTACATAGGGTGAAAATGTCGGGGGCGAGATAACAGTACTTTTGGAGGAAAATACTCATGTTGAATTATTCATTGCATTTTAATATGGTGTAATCGTATGCAACAGGTGGCTTTCCTCTAGGTTGCTGCATTTTAGTAGCTTCTAGATAATGGCCTGGGGGAAGGCAGCAGTAGAACAAATCAGCCTTATTTCAAATTAATTACTGCAACATTGCAGTGTCTGTCAGTTGTTGCTTTGCTTTTGTCTCAGTGATAAAGACACATATTAATTGCCTGGAACTCTGGAAATAAATACAAATGCAAACAGCAAAGTTCGAAAGCAAAGTTGTCTTTAAAAAAAATCAATTGTGGGGATTTAGTTAATTGCATGATTGGTAGAGGAAAGGTACAAGGTTTGATTTACTTTTCTCTCCAAAGAATTATCGTCATAGAGATTCTCAAGCAGAACTCTCATAGTGATGCTTCCTTTAAAGAGTATTTAAGTATGATCAATTTTTAACAGGACCTTTTCAACAAGGTATTGAATATATCTTTTGTCATTCTTTTGGTATATAATGATTAATGACTGGGCTTGGTGATGATTTTAAATACATAAGAAAAACACTTTATATGCCAGCTCTGCAACAATTGAGATCTCAAGAAGAATCATATAAAAGGTCAACAGAAATCCAGAATAAAATGAAACTGAAAAAGAATAAACATTTCCAAAGTTTAAATCCAAAAGATTCACTTTAACTTTATTTTAAAAAATATTAGAAATAATTTTTTTACCATATTGCAATTACTGTAAGACCAATTAAAAAAAGTAATTTCTGAAAATTACAAGTAATAAGATTTATTGCTCGTCTCCTTTCCATTGACTGTAATATATAGATTGTGTATATGTTTGGCTTGCTTTTTTCTTTCAATATACAGAACAGATCTGAGAAAACATAGATTGAGTGTATCCGGTTCAATCACATAGCCTTTGAGTAGATCACATTCCAACACAGTATAAGTTCATATATTTTCCTTCATCACCTTTATAGTGCATTTAGGTAAAAGATTCTTGGGGTACTCTTGGTGCTGTATTCAACTTCAGGCATCTTCATGGTTTTAGGCTCCAGAACAGGAATGTGTATGCAAATCTAGTTTGTAAAAGATGATGGAATTTCCTGACCATGCATAAAATTGCCATGAAATCTATTTACCAGAGCCTTTATATCTCAGACATTTTTCAGTCTGAACAGAATTATGGATCTGTGTTGTAAGTCTTGCTTTTATATCTTTATATATTGACTTGTGAAACAATCAGTGTCATCCATGAATCACAATGGGGAATATCCTTTTGTGCAAATGTTCCCTGCTGGCAGATGGGACAATACAGTCAATCATTAACTAGTAGAAATTTTTAAAATTAGTCCTTGAATCAGAGTTAAATTGATTTCTCTATGGCTTTGCTAGATATATTCACAAGTATCCTAGTCTTATCATGGGTCATAATTTTGTACTTGGATTAATTCCTCAATTTTTTAAAGTAGAAAGAATATAAGGCCCTGGTCAGACCGCACCTGGAGTATTGCATCCAGTTCTGGTCACCACACTTCAAAAAAGATATAGAGACTCTAGAGAGGGTGCAGAAAATAGCAACTAAAATGATAAGGGGACTAGAGACCAGGTCATACGAGGAAAGGTTCCTGGAACTGGGCATGGATAGTCTAGTAAAAAGAAGGGCTAGGGGGGACATGATAGCTGTATACAGGTACTTAAGGGGTTGCCACGGAGAGGAGGGGGACACACTGTTTTCCAGGGCACCAGAGGGCCAGACGAGGAACAACGGTTGGAAACTGACCAAGGAAAGATTCAACCTGGAGATAAGAAAGAATTTCCTGACAGTGAGAGCGATCAACCAGTGGAACGGCCTGCCAGTGGAGGTTGTGGACTCCCCAACTTTGGAAATTTTCAAGAGGATATTGGACTGCCATTTGGCTGGGGTGCTGTAGGATTTCCTGCTCAGGCAGGGGGTTGAACTTGATGACCTGTAAGGTCCCTTTCAACTCTAATAATAAATAAAAATAAGGGTTATATTTCTGTTCATACATGTATGACATGTATCATGTAAAACCCTCCCTATAACCCCTGATGTGCTCCTTTATTGTAAGTGTAGCCAAGACTGTATATTCCCTGCAGGAACATGCAAGCCATGATGATCCTTCCAGCTGCCCAGCTAAGCAGGCATTGATATAAGTAGATGCCAGAGGCAGCTGATCACTGTAGTGACATGGCAAAGCATCCATTCATCCTGTGTGACAGAAGGCAATGTAAACCATTCCTATATTTTTACAAGATCATATAAAATGATTGATGGTATAATGCCAGATGATAAGCCCATCGGGTCAGATGGCACTCAACATGCCACTCTGGATCTTCCAGAGTACTAATGATGTTTATGATGCAGCTAGTTTAAAGCTTTTGGGACTTCAGTGGCTAAGGTAGCCATAAAGGAAAAGAACACCAGAAGCTGTAAAAATAGAATTACAGTAAGAAAATGAAAGATAGAAGTATGAACATAGGAAAGCTCAACACAATGAAAGGATGAAATAAAATGATTACAAAGTGGCCTTTAGTCATCAGCAAATTGAGATAGACACTGTGAAGGGACATTTTTGATCACATCACACTGTTTATTACTCATTGCATGCAAAAAAAGAATTAACGTTGTTAATGTTAAAGTACTATTTTGATAATTAAAATACTATATCAAGAGCAAGACTACAGTAAACTATAGTAAGAATACTCTTTAGCAATAGTAATAGCAATGGTACTCAGACTTATATACCACTTCACAGTGCTTTAAAGCCCTTTCTAAGCCATTTACAGAGTCAGCATATCGCCCCCAACAATCTGGGTTCTCATTTTACCCACCTCGGAAAGATGGACGGCTGAGTCAACCTTGAGCCTGGTGAGATTTGAACTGGTGAACTACAGCCAGCAGTCAGCAGAAGCCACTTGCAGTACTGCACTCTAATCACTGCTCCACCATGGCTCATAACTTTGGCTACAATGCAATCAATAACCTATCGCTTAGCCTTATGGACAACCCATTCATATGATAATCATTCACATTTATTCTCTAACCACCAATTAAAAGAAAAGGCATTTGATGAGTTTTATGATCAAGCCCATTTTGAAATCAACACAAGATATGCTATTTGTGATCAGAGATTGCCAAAATTGAGAACACAAAAGTGTTAAGTCTGTAAAAAGAAATTCTGTAAAAAATACTGTCTCTGACAATTTAAATGTGAATAAATCAAGGTCGCGTCTGATTGGTTAAGACGCGCGGCCGTTTCTTTTAGGCGCGAGCCTTTAAAGTATAAATAGAGCTGTTTTTGACACTGACAGCTCAGACGCGTTCCTTGCTGGAGTCACTTGCAAAAGAGCTGAATAAACGGAACCGTCTTCACTATATCTGTCTGGTCTGATTCATTTCACTGGCGACGAGAGAACGAAGAATCCACGTGTCAAGAATGAATAACCTCCAGATCGGCCGGGCTCCCGACTACTTCGACCCCGAAAAGTCGTCATGGGACGCCTACATGGCAAAATTCGAAATTTTCCTTGAAGCGGCAGGAATGGGAGAAGCCGAAGCCGACAGGAAGCGGGCGATTTTTCTAAATTATTGCGGTACTGAAATCTTCGACCTCGTCCAAACGCTGACCGACCCGCTCCCGGCTAAAGCCGTTCCTTGGGACGACCTCCAAGCAAGACTCGCCAATCACTTTAAACCAACGAAACCTGCCGTAGTCTACAGACACCAATTTTCCAGAATGACTCAACGCGAGTCGGAATCCATAAACCAATTCGCCACGCGACTTCGCACGGTGCTGTCAAAGTGCAAATTTGACAGCCCGGAAGCTCGCCTCACCGACGCTCTTATTTTTGGGATGAAAAACGCCGCAGTCCGAAATAAAATCCTAACAGAAGACGAGCCAACGCTTCAATCTGTCATTAAGCTGGCTCAAACTGCCAAAGTAGCTGACGCCGCCGCGAAAGAACTAAAAGAACACGAGAAAAAAGAAACCGTTTCAAAAATCTCCGTTGCTGTGTCCCACGCCGAGGCTCCAGATGACCTCAGCCCAGCTGCCACGGACGACGACACCTGTCTCCTGCTGCCATCTGACTAAGCCAGACAGCCCAGATACCAACGTCCATCCAACCCTTGCCCCGGATGCCGAGGGAACCACTCACGACAACGCTGCCCGTTCCGAGATGCTATTTGCCGCCGCTGCAACCGGCGCGGGCACATCGCCGAGGCATGCAGAGCGCCCCTACCCGAGGAGTCCTTCTCTGCACCCCGCCAACAAAGATTCAACAACCAGGCACAACAACCGCGAGACAACAAATTTTCCAGAGGCTTCAATCGAAGAAACTACTCCACCGTTAACCGTGACTACTCACGAGGTAACGCACAAACTTACGTAAATTGCGCAAATACGAAAAAAGGGAGCAAAATTGTCATCTCGTTACTTTTAAATGGCAAACCTTGTAATTTGGAATTGGACACAGGGTCAAAGTATTCTATTATGCCTTGGGACAAATTTAAAATGTATATGCCTAATTTTCTTAAATCTGATTTAATTCAGACAACTCTGGTCATAAGGGATTTTCAGGGAAATGTTATACCTGTATTGGGGAAAGTAGATGTGCCTGTCCAATTTAAGAAATGTAAATGTTCTCTTCCATTGGTTGTGGTTGAGGGAGCTAAACACTCCCTCCTTGGGTTAACGTGGATGTCTCCTCTGGGTATTGAAATATTGGGAATTTACAATATTAATGCTGATAATGATATTCCTGACTTTGTTCAAGAGTTTCCTGAGGTTTTCAGCCCTACATTGGGCACATATAATGGGCCCCCTATCTCTTTTTCTCTAGACCCCAAGGTTCCCCCTGTCAGACTCAAGCCTCGCAGGGTTCCTTTACCGCTCCTCCCTAAATTGGACATCCAACTGGATAAACTTATAGCTCAGGGCATTCTAGTCCCGGTGGAGCAAGGGCCATGGGAAACCCCTATAGTCACACCGCTTAAACCTGATGGCTCGTTAAGGGTCTGTGCAGACTACAAAGCAACTATAAATAAAGCCCTCTAACACCACCCATATCCAATTCCGGTAGTCCAACAGCTCCTGCATTCACTAGGGGAGGGAAGGGTCTTCTCTAAAATCGACCTCGCACAGGCATACCAACAGCTTCCGGTCGATGAGCCCACATCTCTGGCACAGACCATAGTAACTCACAGGGGTGCTTTCAGATGCACCCGCTTACAATTTGGGGTTAGCATAGCCCCGGGCATTTTCCAAAGCCTAATGGAGCGGCTATTGGCAGGCATCAAAGGAACCACCCCATATTTTGATGATATCCTTATCTCTGGGGACAACCAGTCACAATTAAATGAAAGAATTAGAGAAGTATTGTCCAGGCTACAATCCAGGGGTTTGAGAGTAAAAGCAGACAAATGTGTATGGGGAGCCAAAATTATCGAATTCCTGGGTTACAGAATAGACGGTGAGGGAATCCACCCCACAACAGAAAAATTAAAAGCCATAACAGAAGCACCCGAGCCAAATAATAAGACAGAACTCCAAGCATTTCTGGGCCTTCTTAATTTTTATTCTATCTTTCTAAAACAGAAGGCAACGGCAGCAGAACCTCTACACCGACTGCTGCAGAAGGGAATTCCCTGGACCTGGGGCACACCTGAGCGTGAAGCTTTTGGCAAAATAAAACAATTGTTGACATCTAAAAGCGTAGTGGTTCAATACAGCTCAATATTGCCCATAAGGCTTACATGTGACGCTTCGGCTTATGGGGTAGGCGGGGTATTAGCTCATATAATGCCTAACAAAACAGAAGCCCCAATCGCTTTTTTCTCCAGGACATTGTCCATGGCCGAAAGAAATTATAGCCAACTGGACAAAGAGGCACTGGCCCTAGTATCTAGCGTGAAGAAATTTCACAACTACCTGTGTGGGAGGAGTTTTGAACTAATCACAGATCACAAACCCCTATTAGGTCTACTGGCTTCTAACAAGCCAACTCCTCCTTTCATGTCCCCCAGATTGATTAGGTGGGCGCTATTTCTATCAGGATATCAATATGAATTAACCCACAAAGGGGGAAAAGCAATAAACCATGCAGATGGCCTAAGCAGATGCCCCATGCCAGAATTAGTTAAAGACCCAACCCCGTCAGAGGACATATTGCTATTAGACTTTGAGGAAAACCCTCTCACCACAGCCAAAGAGGTAGCTGAATACACCAAGAAGGACCCAATATTGCTAAAAGTCATCAATTGTATACAAAAGGGTTGGTTAGGAGACCCTGAGGAAGCAGGACTAACAGATTTTAAATCAAAAAGGTTGGAATTGTCCTACATGAAGGGTTGTGTTTTATGGGGTGACAGGGTGGTCATTCCTAACAGTTTAAAACAAAAAGTGCTATGTATGCTGCATGAGGGCCACCCAGGCATTGTTAGAATGAAGGGCTTGGCCAGGGGACATTTGTGGTGGCCAGGCCTAGACACAGACATCGAGCAGTGGGTAGCAAACTGTGACCCTTGCCAGGAGTCACGTCCCAATCCCCCTAAAACAACACCGGTTGAATGGGAGAAACCCACTGGGCCATGGTCACGTATACACATCGATTTCGCGGGCCCTATTGGATCTCAGAATTTTTTGACTGTAGTAGATGCTTTCTCTAGATGGGTGGAAATAATAGCCATGCAAAACATCACTACTTGTGCCACTATAAAGGCTTTGTACCACTTGTTTGCCACTCATGGGTGTCCAGACATCCTGGTTTCTGATAACGGGCCACAATTGACTGCCAGACAATTTGAATGTTTTTTAAGTAATTTGGGGGTCAGACACGCCCTCACATCCCCTTATTCGCCATGGGTTAATGGTCTGGCAGAACGTTATGTTCGGGTAGCCAAAGAAGCACTACGCAGGGCAGGCCCAGGGGAAATACAACACAATTTAGATAAATTCTTATTAATGCAACATATCACCCCAAATTCCATCACAAATAAAAGCCCTGCAGAAATTCTATTGGGTTGAAAAATAAGGTCCCCTCTGGACAGGTTGCACCCCCGTTATTGTACAAATAAATATAATGATGTAATATGTATAAAACCTGAAAGAAGTTTGTACCTAGGGCAAAATGTATTTGCAAAAAATTTTGATGGGGGTTTGAATTGGCTCAAAGGAAAAATAATCCAGCAAACAGCTCCTAAAACATATATTATTCTGCTAGAGGATGGCCGCACATGGAAGCGGCACATAGATCACTTGCGGGGGCGTTTAACACCTAACAACGAACAGGCCGCTAACAACAATTCTTCCCCCCAAGCAGACTCTTACACACAACCTGAAACTTTTGATTGCCAAATGGACTCACCACGGCCAGAAGCATCCACCAACGACTCCGAGCCGTCCTCCTCGTCAGGAATCGCTGCAACGCCAACATATCCTCAGCCGCAGGCCGGAGCCCCAACTCGGGCCCAGCCGCATACAAGAGACGACAGCGAGCCATCCTCCTCCGTGGAAATCCCAGACGTAAATGATCTGCGCAGGTCTGAGCGAACTTCACGCAGGCCAAGCAGACTGGAGGATTATATCACATGGCTCACTGATTGACAGTTGTACTCAACCAATGAGGGAGGGGTGTTAAGTCTGTAAAAAGAAATTCTGTAAAAAATACTGTCTCTGACAATTTAAATGTGAATAAATCAAGGTCGCGTCTGATTGGTTAAGACGCGCGGCCGTTTCTTTTAGGCGCGAGCCTTTAAAGTATAAATAGAGCTGTTTTTGACACTGACAGCTCAGACGCGTTCCTTGCTGGAGTCACTTGCAAAAGAGCTGAATAAACGGAACCGTCTTCACTATATCTGTCTGGTCTGATTCATTTAAAAAAGAACACAAATTCAGTATATTGTTGCAAAAAGGGGATGGAGGACCTCAATTATAGCATAAAAGACATTGTCAAATGCTGACTATGGAACAAAATGTGAATTGATCATGTGCAAGTTAAACTAAGGAAGAAATAAACCAGTTAGTTTTCACAATATGATCTTCTCTATTTTCAAGGAGAACATCAGCAATTGTTCTGAAGTCTTGAACCTCATTAATCGTAAACCAGATGAATTATTGAGAATGAACTTTAAAACTTTAAAACTGCCAAAATGAAGAAGTCAAAGACAACAAGATTATCAGAACAAACCATGGTGTAGGAGGTGACTAGGCTGAACCAAAGAGAGGAGTCAAATGCAGCATCATTCTTCAGACCTTTGCGCCCACAAAAGATCTAAGTCCAGCCCACCTTTAATTCCATTCACTCTTATCTGGTGCCAATTTGCTTTGATTGTTAGTAGTTCAGATTCTTATAAAAAGATTAAGCTTGCAATAAATCTTTATATTCATTTGAATTACCTGGAGTCCTGATTTCCTGCACTTGACACATGGAAATTATTAAGAATATAACAGAAGTCAAAGCCAAGGAAGGCAAAAATCTTAGAAAACTATTGATGAATACGTATGTTGTTGTAATGTTCCTTCTTCCCAGGGGCTTCCAAAAAGCAAGAACAATGGGGGAATCAGATGGTTTGTTTAATGACTACAGTTATTCACTTTAAAATGTGACTCACTTAATTGTCACATCATTTGCTACAGAAGTTCCTGTCCTCATTGTCATAAGTCAAGGATTGTGTACAACTATTAAAGATAAGGAGTGTGGGGGAGCTTATGTAATTCCTCTTATAGTAACTCTAAACGTTTTACTATAAGAACCTGTACCCCTTTGACCACTGATGAAATGACAAAATTTAGCTTAGCTTTGAGTAATAGTAAAGCATCTAGATTTTATGGATTTCCTACAAAACAGAATGAAATATTTTTGAGACTTGTTTCTAAATGTTATTATTTACATATCAGGGTTTTTTTAGAAGAGGGTATTTCATTACTAAAGTCATATTAAAAATATACTGCAACCAGGCAAGATCTTACTTGTGTTCCAAATATTGGACTATTGCACTATATTGGACTATTGCAATATATCAAAATTCTAACAAGTATTTTAGAAAACAGATTGCAAAATATGATATCTTCAAGAGCAAGGAATGATCAAGTTTAATTATAAAATGATATGGATTAAATAACATTTATGTAGCAGATCTGATTGTTTTCAATAAATATAGAGAGAACCAAGCTACAGTTGCGCCATGAAATGCTCATAAATCCTTTCACAAAATTTATAGGAAGTATATGCTCAAAACTCTAATTAACTCTAATTAATTAAATCTAGTTAAACTCTAATTAATTACAGCTTTATAAAGAATTTATAAATTAGGCCCACACTTTATGATGCATGTCCTAAAGTATAAGTTAATTGAATGTTTTCTTCCTCAAAATCTGTGTTCAAAGCTAATCACAGCTTTAAAATACTAAAAATGTTGGTTATTCAATAGAACTAGATAAATGGCAGAAACTATGGGATAGAAACTGTAAATTAACAATGTCAATGGCATATAAGGAAAATCTATACAAAATGTTTTATAGATGGCATTTACCACCAGCAAGACTAGCAAAGATGTTTGAAAATCTATCAGCTAAATGTTCTAAGTGTAATCAGATACTGATTACACATAAGTGTAATCACATATTGTCATATGTGGTGGTCATGCCAAAAGGCAACAAATACTGGACTAAAATACATACTTGGTTAGGAAAAACCGATAAAGCAACATATAGGAATATTCTTGTTGAGTATATTCCCAGAACAGTATAATAAAGGGAATGTGTACTTAATTTTACACCTATTAGTGGCAGCAAAAATTGTGTTTGCACAATGGAAAAATGAAGAGATCCCTACAGAGGAAAGTGTAATAAAAATATTAGAATATGCTGAGATGAGTAGATTAACACTTAAAATAAAATAAAAGGAAGAAACAAAATACTTTTTAACATGGGGACTTGTTTTACCAATGGCTAACAGAAACAGAGGTTAGAAATAAAAAGATTAAAACAATAACAAAAAAAAATTGTAGCATAATCTTTTCAAGATTAACAAAATAATTGCATTATTAATTATTATGATTATTATTATAATTGTTGTTGCATATTATATTATATTATATTATAAGGCATTATTTGCTAGGATTACTCTTTGAGAAAATCATTTTTATTGGCTGTTGCATACATTAGCATTAGAGAAAGATTTCCATGAAGCATATGGTTGAATTTAAATAACAAAAAAAAATCTGAAAATAAATCAAGTCCTACAACATTATTTGGACATTTAAGTTTGTTAGAAATAAAGGAAGGAATGCAAAGTTGGTTTATTTGATATAATGTTATTATAGATATAATGTTATTTCTGGTAACCGTTAATGGACTTTTGCTGACACCAAGACTGGCAATGTGTTATGGATTTGGTTATACAGTAGATGAGAAATAGAAAATGGGATATTATCATTCATCTTATGGTAGAGATCGCTTATCAGAATAGAACGCAGATGAAAGTAATATTAGGGTTAGTTTCTATAAACACTGGTTAAATTGAACAGGAAGGTCAACTTTTAGTTGGGTTTTTGTGATTACTGGGACTGGGAGTCCTACCTTTAATGTTATGTTAATGTTACATTGCCTGCAAAAACCTTTTTTCAGTTAAAGTTTTCTCTTCGTGGTATGGTGAATTTAGAATTTGAATAAGCCTACTATGATATCTATGAATAGGATGGGAGGAACCAACTTTTTGGTGAGTTTTATCATTAGTGGTAAGATTAGTTCATGTTATAGTAGGAATAGTCTGACACAATAATGTTTTAGATAATACTTTCCTAGGAGAATTAGGATAAAGTAAAATATCCAGCTCTTTCATTTGGTCCAGCAAGATGCCATGGTTGATGTTAATGGTTGCTGAGAAGTTTAAGAGAACCAGGATGTGTGCAGGATTCTGGAAGGGTCTCCATACTTCATTCCCTCTACAGTGCTTCATAAGGATGGGGTCCTTTTTGAACTGGGAGTGTATTTTGCTTTGCAAAAGGTGGCAATTGTTTGGTTTTGTGGGCTTCTGATAAATTCCAATCTCCAGAAAATAACTTCTTATTTATAAAAAAAAAACCCTCACTCTTTATTCAAAGTCAAACATACATGAAGGAAAATGCAAGGTTAATAGTAGCATAGGAGCAGATTCTATCTCATTTAAAGCCAGCTTTAGAAACATAGAAACATAGAAGACTGACGGCAGAAAAAGACCCCATGGTCCATCTAGTCTGCCCTTTTACTATTTCCTGTATTTTATCTTACAATGGATATATGTTTATCCCAGGCATGTTTAAATTCGGTTACTGTGGATTTACCAACCACGTCTGCTGGAAGTTTGTTCCAAGGATCTACTACTCTTTCAGTAAAATAATACTTTCTCATGTTGCTTTTGATCTTTCCCCCAACTAACTTCAGATTGTGTCCCCTTGTTCTTGTGTTCACTTTCCTGTTAAAAGCACTTCCCTCCTGAACCCTATTTAACCCTTTAACATATTTAAATGTTTCAATCATGTCCCCCCTTTTCCTTCTGTCTTCCAGACTATACAGATTGAGTTCATTAAGTCTTTCCTGATACGTTTTATACTTCAGACCTTCCACCATTCTTGTAGCCCGTCTTTGGACCCGTTCAATTTTGTCAATATCTTTTTGTAGGTGAGGTCTCCAGAACTGAACACAGTACTCCAAATGTGGTCTCACCAGCGCTCTATATAAGGGGATCACAATCTCCCTCTTCCTGCTTGTTATACCTCTAGCTATGCAGCCAAGCATCCTACTTGCCTTTCCTACTGCCCGACCACACTGCTCACCCATTTTGAGACTGTCAGAAATCACTACCCCTAAATCCTTCTCTTCTGAAGTTTTTGCTAACACAGAACTGCCAATGCAATACTCAGATTTAGGATTCCTTTTCCCCAAGTGCATTATTTTACATTTGGAAACATTAAACTGCAGTTTCCATTGCTTTGACCATTTATCTAGTAACGCTAAATCATTTACCATATTACAGACCCCTCCAGGAATATCAACCCTATTGCACACTTTAGAGTCATCGGCAAATAGGCAAACCTTCCCTACCAAACCTTCCCCTATGTCACTCACAAACATATTAAAAAGAATAGGACCCAGAACAGACCCTTGTGGCACACCGCTTGTAACCTGTCTCTGCTCAGAATACTCGCCATTAACAATAACTCTCTGATGTCTATGCTTCAGCCAGCTTGAAATCCACTGAACTATCCAGGGATTAAGTCCAATCTTCACTAATTTATCTATCAGCTCTTTATGTGGAACCGTATCAAAGGCTTTGCTGAAGTCCAGATAGGCAATATCCACGACACCACCTTGATCCAACACCTTTGTGACATAGTCAAAGAACTCAATGAGATTAGTCTGACACGATTTGCCTTCAGTAAAGCCATGCTGATTTGGGTCCAATAAGTTATTGTTTTTTAGATGCTGATTTATCCTCTTTTTGAGTAGAGTCTCCATCATTTTAACTACAACTGATGTCAAGCTAACTGGCCTGTAGTTTCCAGCTTCTTCTCTACTGCCCTTCTTGTGGATAGGCACAACACTGGCCATTCTCCAATCCTCAGGAACATCTCCTGTTAACAGGGATTGGTTAAACAAATCAGTCAGGGGGGTAGCAATGACAGATCTGAGTTCTTTAAGAACTCTGGGATGGATGCCATCTGGACCCATTGCCTTATTTATCTTTAATCTTTCAAGTTCTTCTAAGACATCGGCTTCTAAGATCACTGGAGCTGAATCCATACAGCTGGAAGCAATGCTATATCCCTCTATAGTATTATTTTGTAAGGTGTCCTTTGAGAAAACTGAACAGAAGTAGCTATTGAAATGGTCAGCGATCTCCTTATTCCCATTAATGCATGTATTATTCCCGGTACTAAGCTTTGTGATGCTGCAGTTTTTCTTCTTCCTATCACTAATATATCTGAAGAAGGTTTTATCCCCCTTCTTTACAGATTTTGCTATTTCTTCCTCTTTTGAGGCTTTAGCAGCATATATTATCTGTTTCGCCTCCTTCTGTCTCATTTTATACACCTCTCTATCAGCTATACTTCCAGACTCTTTATACCTCCTATAGGCAACCTTTTTTTCATTGACTATAGCCCTTACATCATTGCTAAACCATAGCGGTTTCTTCTTCCTTTTACCTTTAGTTACTTGCTTTACATAAAGTCTTGTGGCTTTTAAGATGGCCTTTTTTAATACAGTCCACTGGGTGCTCGCTCCTGCCATTTTATCCCTCCCCTTTAATTCATTATTTAAATATTCCCCCATTGCATTAAAATTTGTTTTTCTGAAATCCAATACTTTGGTTGCAGTATAGGATTGCTCACAATCAGTTTTTACATCAAACCACAAACATAGATGGTCGCTGCAACCTAAATTTTCTCCCACCTTGACCTCTGAAACCCGATTCCCATTTGTAAAAACTAAATCTAGAATATTCTCCCCTCTAGTTGGTGTCTTAACTAGCTGTGCCATAGCTGCTCCTGTAAAGGCCTCTACTATATTCTTACTTTTGCATGTAAGGGCACTGGGGATATTCCAGTCAACATCAGGCCTGTTGAAATCACCCATAACCACAATATCTCCCTTTACTGTCATTAGGGTAATCTCATCCACCATCTTGTTGTCATGTTCCTCAGATTGCCCTGGAGGCCTATAGATCACCCCAATTCTAATGACAGAACCGTCTTTATTTTGCATGCAAATCCAGAGGGTCTCCAGATCTTTACATGTATTTTGAATTAGTATTGTTTTTAGACTTTCTTTAACATAAATGGCTACTCCACCTCCCCTTCTCTCTATTCTATCCTTCCTATACAGTGTATATCCTGGTATGGATATTTCCCATTCATTGGAATCCTTAAACCATGTCTCAGTTATGGCAACCAGATCCAAATTATCTCTAGATATTATGGCCATTAACTCACAGAGCTTGTTGCTCAAGCTTTGAGCATTCGTGCACATTACCCGAAGAACATTATTTTCATTATTAGTTTGCCCCTTATCATCAACAACTACATCTATTTTATTTTCAGCTCCCTTTTCATAAGCTTCCAGAAACTGATGTATCCTCATTGGTCGGGGACAGAAATCCTCCACATCTGGTACATCTCTGTCCCCTTTACCTAGTTTAAATGCCTGTCCAAAAAAGCTCTGAATTCCTCACCGAGCTCCTGGGTACCTCTGTATGATGGATGCAAACCATCCCTCTTAAACAACTCCCTATTAGACCATCTACTGACATCATGACTTACATAACCAAAACCTTCAGCTTTACACCACTGCCTTAACCACACATTAAACTCTCTGATACAACTTGTTTTACCCTCCTGGCCACAAACCGGTAACACCTCTGAGAAAGTCACTGAATCAGTTATTTTACCCAGCTCCACACTTAGACTTTGAAAATCTCTTTTTACTCCATTAACATTTCTCTGGGACAGATCGTTTGTGCCAAGATGCACCACCACATCAACTTTATTACCTTTACTCACAGCCCTGACAATGTTTGTAATCCGCCTGCTGTCCCTGTGGGCAGTGGCTCCTGGAAGACACCTCATCACCTTCACCACATCCTTCCTCTGTCCCAAATCAACACCTCTGACAATCGAGTCACCCACAAGAACATGTGTCCTCTCTTTATTTCTACTAACTGGACTTGCTTTGATCAAGATCCAGGAAGACTGCCAAACTCATTCTCAGGGCCGCCGATAGACCGGTACTACTGGGAGTGGTGTCACGGGCCCGGGGAAATTGAATAATGGGGGGGGCCCGGCGCTTCTCCTGCTGAGCCCAGTCCTCTCCCGGTGGCTTTCGGCTCCTCCCGCCGAGGAGCTGCAAGGCTGGCCTCGGAGCCCCGCGTGGCCAGCGTTCCCTCGTGCCCGGCGGGCTCCCCTTTCCTAAACCCCCGCCAGCCCCCTCCTTCCCTTCCCGCCCTGCCCTCCTTCCCCGAGGCGTCCCTTGCCCATCATCCCCTGCCGGGCAATGGGGCAGCGGGACTGCTAGATGGGCAGCTCTTCCGGCGAGGGTGGGCAAGGCGGGCCCTTCTCAGCTCTTGGCCTCCGCCCGTGCAGAAAGCATCCTTCCTCGCACCCAGCGCCGGCCATGGGGGCTTCTGCCGCCTTCCGCAAGGCCCCCCGAGGAGCCGCGTGGGTCTCCAGCCTTCTCCTGGTGAGTCACCGCGGCAAGGATGCGGGCGAGGGAGAAAGGGAAGAACCCGGCACCTCGGGCGCTTCCCTCTTGCGGTAGAGGGGTAGGTGGTTTGTGGGGAGCCGGGAGCCGGCATAGTCAAAATCACAATTTCTTTCGTTTCTTTTTCTTTCTTTCTCTATTTCTCTCTTGCTCTTTCATTCTTTTTTCTTTATCTTGCTTTCTTTCTTTATCTTGCTTTTTCTCCTTCCTTCCCTATTTCCATTTCTTTCATTCCCCCTCTCTTTTTATTTCTCTTTCATTCTCTTTCTTTCCTCTTTCTTTCTTTCTTTTCTTTCTTTTTCTTTCTTTCTTTCTTTCTTTCTTGCTCTTTCATTCTTTTTTTCTTTCTCTTGCTTTCTTTCTTCCTCTTTCTTTCTCTCCTTCCTTCCCTCCTTCCATTTCTTTCATTCCCCCTCTCTCTTTTTATTTCTCTTTCATTCTCTTTCTTTCTTTCTCTTTCTTTCTCTTTTTCTTTCTCTCTTTTACCTTCTCTTCTTCTATTTCTTCTTTTCTTTCTCCTTCCTACCTTCTTCCCTCCCTCCCTTCCTTCAGTCCTTCCTCTCTTACTCTCCCCTTTCATAAGTTTCCTTCCTTATTCTGTTCCTGTCCCTTCCCCCTTTCTTTCTTTCTTTCTTTCTTTCCCTCCCTCCATTTCTTGCTTTCCTTCTCCTTCCTCCCTTCTTTCACTCCTTCCTCTCTTACTCTCCCCTTTCACACTTTTCCTTGCTTGCTTTGCACCCTTCCTGTTCCTGTCCCTTCCCTCTTTCCTTCCTTCCTTCCCACCCTCCGTCCATTCATTCACCCATTCCTCTCTTGATCGCCCCTTTTACCATTCCTTCCTTCCTTCATAGCTCACTCTCACCTTTCTTCCCTTCCTTCCAGATGGGAGTGCCCCCTCAAGACACCCGCCTGACTGCTGGTAGCCTGCTTTTTCTCTCCCCTCGTCCTTTCCAGCTCCTCTCCGGTGGCTGCCGGGTGTGGGATCCCCCTCCCCTCTCCCCTCGCTAGAAAGCACATGGTTTTGTCAACAAGAAGGGAGAAGTGCCAAGGAGCCGTAAATAAGCCTCGCTCTGCCTGACCGATGCCAGGATCTTTCTTTCCCTTGTCACTCCCGCTTCTTTCTTTCTCCTGGATGAGTCCACACAATCGGCTTAACCCAGTTCCTGAAATAGCCTATGGCAGTGCTTCCCAACCTTGACAACTTGAAGATATCTGGACTTCAACTCCCAGAATTCCCCAGCCAGCATTCGCTGGCTGGGGAATTCTGGGAGTTAAAGTCCAGATATCTTCAAGTTGCCAAGGTTGGGAAACACTGGCCTATGGGACCGCCTCGCTTGGCGTGAAGCAGGAAATGATCCCCGGGGGATGGAGTGGCTTGGCGACTTAAAATAGTTTTAAAATGGCGGGGGGCACAGACACTTAGGCTGTATGGGGCCCCAAAATTCCTGATGGTGGCCCTGCTCATTCTTTATCTACATTCCTTAAATAACACCCATTCATTTACTTAAAACATATGCATTAGCTCACCAAAAACATTCCCAGCACAGCATTCAACAAAGATTGTCTTTTTGAAGCAGAAATCATGGTTTTAAAACTTCATTCAACTTAAAACATATGCATTAGCTCACCAAAAACTTTCCTAACACAGCGTCCTACAAAGATTTTTTTTTTTGAGGCAGAAATCATGGTTTTAAAACTTCATTCAAGCACATCCCCCAGTTTCATGTCTCTTCCATAGAGCGACATTGAGGCTCCACGCTCCATTTCCCACAATCCCATTCCTTTATAATGCCTGAAAGTAATAGCACACCTCAAAGAGCTAAGCTACCTTTTACTCTGGATCTCTTCTCACCTTCTGATCATTCTTCTATAGGGAGGATTTATCCAATTGTTTTCCACTAGCAAGTCTTCCCCACTGCCTGACTGGTACCATTTCCCCCAATGTCATATCAGCCCCCACAGGCTCACCCAAGTCATTTTCTGTCTCAATCTCACTCTTACCTTCCTCTTGCAACCCCCCCTGACCCAGGGTACCCAGAGGGTCCTGGCTCATCCTCCTCAGAATCAGACATGACCTGAGGTGGACAAGGAGCACTCACAACAGCAACTAACATAGAAAAGCAAGATATTGGAGGTTTTTATGCTTTTTTATTATTTACGATAAAACTATTTACAACAGGTATATGCAACATAATCTCAGTGTTCATCTGGTGTTAGCTTTCCTCCTAAATCTACCTCTTAGAGGCTATCCTCATTGAAACATGCCACTTCTCCCTTTTCTACACATTGAAAAAGTAGAAAGAAAGGAAAGGGCTGGGTTTACTCTAGCGTGTTCAGCACAGCTTGACTTTGTCTGGTTCTGCTCAGCCAAACACCTGCTGCTTTTCCTTTGGGGAAAGAAAACCTATCTCAAATTTTGCCCAATCCTTCTCCAGACACAAGGGCTTCACCAACAATCAATAAGCCCCTCCTTCTTGCCCTGGGGGTGAAGATGTTTTAGTGGTAAAACTTTAATGGTTGAATGAAGAAAACTATTAGAGATTCCTATTTTGCCTAAAGGAAGAAGCATTACCATCTATACCAAAAACATTGATCTTAGGTTACATCTCATTCAAAAAAAAAAAAATTCAGACATATAAGATTCCACTGAGTTAATTTTTTTTTAAAGCTTAAGTAAATTACTGTATTGCTGTAGGTGCCATGAGATTACAGCAATGCATCATTTGAACATGTTTTTTGTACAATTTCCTGTAATTTCTTTTTGGGAGGAAGTTGTTACATCTATTAACTCAACTTTGAGATAAGATTTTATATTTTCACTTATTCTCTTGAACGGTATTCTTATCGCACAGTAGCTAATATCAAAACGAAGAAAGTGGATTCTCCATGATCTTCTGATAACTAAAAGATTCTTCCTAATTATTTGTTACAATTAGCAACAAACACATTAATCACTTATTTACACAAAATCATGTGGATTATTATAATGACATATGATTGCCATTTAGAAAAATGTGTTTATAACATTTTATATGTGTATCTATGAATATATATTTTCCCATATATTTTGTTCCTTTTTTCTTGCTTTTAAGAGTTTATTTATTAATTTCCTTTCATATGGTATTACCTATTTTCTATATTTAACAACAGTTCACCAAAGTTTCATGCTGTGGAGTTCAACTGAAATAATTTGAGTTATAACAGGATATCTACAAGAGGGTAAAAAATTATATAAGATGATGGCTACAATTTCACAGTTGAAATTTAGCCTCTTTTTTTTTTACATAAAATACATGTAAAAATTCATAATATTCTTCTTTGAACACTTTATTCCCATCTCTCTGAGAAAGACTTTAATCTTGGGAAAGCTGAAAGGAAGGAGAAGAGGATGTTCAACCGCAAAATGAATGGACTCAGTTATGATAGTGATGAGCACCATTGGACTCAAAAGAAAAGGTGAGATAGATCATAATAGAGAAGATCTATCTATGTGGTTGCTAGGAGCTGAAAAAACTTGATGGCGCATAATCAATCAAATGTAAAAATTGGCTGGGCTTCAATTGTGTGATTGAGCCACCATCTGGACTTTTTTTTGTCACACATGTATACCCATGGATACTCCTGAGTTGTACTCATCTTGACAGTAGAAAGGGTGCTTTGTTGGGGAATGGCATTTGGGTTTTTTTTTTAATATGGAATGCTGCTATATAAATGAATTAAATATGAATTGGTGCAGGGCTTCGAAAGTAAGTTCCACAACGTCAACAAAAATGCATAAGTTCTTTATTTCAATAAGTGCTATTCCATGCTTCTCTAGCAAATAGAAAGTATATTTCTTCCCTTTCAATTTCTCCACCTTTTTTGAAATGATTAATGGGAATTCTGTAGACAGTTCTATACTTGACATACACTCTCACTTTTTAAAAAAAGAGTCAATCATTTGATGTCAGATGTCAAACTCAAGGCCTGCGGGCAGATCTGGCTCTCAGGGTGCTTAGATATGGGCCATGGGACCATCCTGGAACAGCAAAGGACCAGCCTGTGATGCCTCTGCCAGAGAAAATGGGCTTCCAATCTCCATTTTCACTGGGGCAGCCGCCTGCAACCCTCTGTCAACGAAAATGGAGGATTGCGTGCTTTGGGAGCCCATGTTCACTGGCAGAACACCTGCGCTACCATAGGCGTTCCTGACACGAGTGACATCAAGCTGGTCATGCCCATCCTGGCCACGCCCCCACCCCAATATCAAACACAACCCTAATGCGGGCCTCAGTGAAGTCGATTTTGACATCCCTGTTCTACATGCTAGATTCTTCTAGATATAATACACAGCTTTTTCTTTCTTTCTTTCTTTCTTTCTTTTTTTTACAAACATCTCATATTTGAAAACAGTGCAATAGTTTACTCCTGAAAAAACTCACACACTTCTTCCCAGTACTGTTGTTGAGAATGATTGTATAATTCTGTGTGCATCATGGATAAACGATGGAAGTGTTTTAATAAAATCATTAACAATTAACAATCCAATTCATTATTTGCTATCATGTTTCACAATTGTAGGATTCTCTGTGCGCTTTAATCCTTGGCAAGCTTGCCATGAGAGGCTGATATTCTTGGGCACCTGCCAATCCCAAATCCCATTATACTGACCTGACTCAATAATAGTTTTTGGGGTTGTTTTAGATTTTAAGTCACGTACATCCTGAGATCTCTAAACATATTACAATAGAAAGATAAAACCATAAAACAAGTTAAAACCAAGACTATTAGAAATAGATTAAACCATATTGATTGCTAGCCTGGCTAAAGAGATGTATTTTCAAAGCCTTTTAAAATGTGAACAAAAAGGTTATTCCTCTCAAATCAGCAGGGAGGGCATTTCAAAGAACTGGAGCAGCTGTATAAAAGTTTGACCCTGAGTCTCCCAGATGAGACCCTGCCAGGGGAAATTATATGGAAGAATACATCTTTGGACCCAAACTGCATGGGGCTTTAAAGATAAATATCAGCACTAACTTTGCCTCTCATCCAGAAACAAATCAGCAGCTAATGTTTATTGACAGTGCAGTTTATTGATCTATGGATTTATGGTGAGAAGAACAAAGGCAAGGACCGCCCTTAGCCTAAGTGGGCAATGATAAGAATTGAATGTAGAGGGAGGGAGAGCAAGGAAATGGAATATGGAGGAATGACAAAGCTTGTTTATCGTTATCGCTTTTGAAAAATCTAGATTTGATCTTGGATTTTGCCTCTCCATGCTGAGTTGCAGAGTAAACACATGCCATTACTTTAAGTGAAAAATAATGCAGGAAATATGCTATATTTACCTTGCTGTATTTCTACATAGGTATTTTATATCTATTCACTCCCTCACTGGTGCCATTCTGCATAAAAGCTATGCATCTTTAATAAGAAATTGAAATTCTGGACACCTACTAGTCATTGAAATTCATCTATTTATCTATTTGACATCTATCTATCATCTATCTGTCTGTCTGTCTGTCTGTCTGTCTGTCTGTCTGTCTTTCTGTCTTTCTGTCTAACTATCTATCTTTCATCTATTTCTATTCAATTTCTACAGCCTCCCAATTCAACCATGTGAGAATTTACAATGTTAAAAAAACATTTTTTTAAAAAAAACAAGACATTAAAGTAGTACAAACAGCCATAAAATAAATACCTGTAAGTATAAATAGCAGCTGCAATGATTACTCAATTAATAATGAAGCCAAGTAATGAAGCCTTTAACACATTCCAAGCCCCAGGTATGGATGCATAGTCAGGTTTTTAAAACTTTGTGAAAAACAAACAGGGTTGGGGCTATCTAATCTCCAAAGGGAGAATATTCCATAAACAGGGGCTACAGCAGAAAAACCTTTCTTCTAGTTCCTGCCAGTCTACACTGTTTGGCTGACATTTATTATTTTATATTTATGTGGAATATTGGAAAATATCCAATTTTCTGTGCTGGTGGCCTGCACAGGTGAGGCCCCACTTGGAATACCATGTCTAGTTCTGGTAACTAAGATGCAAAAAATACATTGAGATTCTTTAATAGGACTGTCAAACTCACGTCCTCATGGTGGCATCACATGACCTATCGGGACTATTTCCCCCTTCGCTAAACTAGGCATGTTCTAGAAAGAGGGCAAGAGAAGAACAACAAAAATGGTTAGGAGGCTAAAACATATATTGGTTGTAGGAACTGAGATATGTCTAGGCTAATGAAGACAACATTAAAGCAGTCTTCCCATATTTGAGAAGCTTTCACAAAAGAAAAGAGGGGCAGCTTATTCCCCAAAGTACCTGAGGGCAAGACAGAAAGTAACAGATGGAAACTTATCCAAAAAAAAATCCAACTTAGAGCAAAGGAGAAATTTCCTGACAGCGAGAACAATTAATCAATGGAACATCTTGCCTTCTGAAGATCTGGGTGCTCTGTCATTGATGATTTCTAAAAAGAGATTGGCAGCAATGGTATAGGACAGTGATGGTGAACCGTTTTTTCCTCAGGTGCCAAAAGAACATGTGCGGCGCATACGCGTGTGTCCACACACATAATTCAATCCCTGTGGAGGGCAAAAACAGCTCCCCCAACCCCCAGAGGCCCTCTGGAGGCCAAAAATGGCCTTTTTCCCGACTTCTGGTGGGCCTGGTAGGTTCGTGTTTCACCCTCCCCAGACTCCAAAGGCTTCCCTGGATCTGGAGAAGGGTAAAAAGCCCTCCCCCCCCGGAGGCTCTCTGGAAGCCACAAACACCCTCCCAGATCCTATGTGCAAGCCAAAATCAGGTTGCCGTCTCACACATGTATATATATTGGAGATGAGCTAGGACAATGGCTTGCATGCCAGCAAATATGGCCCCTTGTACCACCTGTGGCACCCATGCCATAGGTTTGCCATCACTGGTATAGGATTTCTTGCTGGAATAAGGGGTTAGATTAGAAGACCTTCAAGTTATCTTACAACTCCATTATTCCATTATTCTATGCGTAACTTTGCTATAAAACAATGTTTTTTTTCTACATGATTAGAAGATATGGTGTCTCCTTAGCATTATTCAAGTCCATTTAATTTGAGGTGAAACTTTATATTAAATTGTCATAAAAAGTTAGAAGGAGAGAAGTTCTACATATTTCTAAAACATTTCTGAAATTTGCCTTGTACTCAATGAAATTTTGGTATTAAACTAAATACAATAAAGATTTTGCATATCAGGTTTTTTTTATCACGAGCCCAATTTACATTTTGCCAACTATTCAAGTACCCAGCTGATATATTTAAAGAAAAACATCAACTAATAAATAAATAGTTCATATTTACTCAAAAAGTATAGAAAGAATCTTAAACAGAACTTGTTAAAAAGTATGTGTTTTCTATTCAGTTTTTAAATCATTTTCTGCTTGTTTAGTTATACAAACAATACACAGTTTGGTAATCATAAAAACATGATACATAACATATTGTAAATCTACATCCATTTATTTATTTGTTTGTTTGTTTGTTTAGTTTATTTGATTTTTTTAATGCCGCCCTTCTCCTTAGACTCAGGGCAGCTTACAACATGTTAGCAATAGCACTTTTTAACAGAGCCAGCCTATTGCCCCCACAATCCAGGTCCTCATTTTACCCACCTCGGAAGGATGGAAGGCTGAGTCAACCTCGAGCTGGTGATTTGATTTGAACTGCTGACCTACAGATCTAGCAGTCAGCTTTAGTGGCCTGCAGTACTGCAGTCTACCCACTGAGTATATATAAAGCAGGGGTGAAATGCTCCCGGTTCGCTCGTGCCTGTTGTTCATCAGAGAACTGGTCATAAACGCAGTGCAAGGCTCTGCCCACCCACTCCGACACTGGCATTTGGGGTTTTTTACCCTCTGCGCAGGTGTAAAGAGTTCTATGCACGCACAGAGGGTAAATGAACCCAAATGGTTGCATCCAGGTGGGTGGTAGAGCCTCGTGTTGCCTTCATGACCAGTTCTCTGACAACCAATAGGCATGAGCGAACTGGGAGCATTTCACCCCTGAAATAATGGGGGGAAAGGATTAGCAGAAGCTTCCTTTCCAATATACTTTCAAGAACAAATCCAGATGGATAATAGATCTGGATGAGATGAGACTTGAGATACAACATCCTATTTTTCTCACGTCTTTCTCTGCAACATTCCTACTTTCCATCAGTTAGGAACCTCTTTGTCTTATCATTAGATCCAGAATTTAATTAACAGAATTCTCCTTACAAAGGGGGCTGCTCATTGATCAGAGTCATCTTCTTCATAATTTCACTCTCCAGTGAGCCATGCATGAGAGATGCAATGGGAAATCATTAACAAAAGTCTGTGCCACTCAAGATATTTTAGCCATTGGCGATGACTAAGCATCCACAGTAAAGTAATTTTTCAGCAGTTCTATTTTCATCTTAATATATTTGTTTACTTGTAGTCAGGATTTGTCTTAGGAGTGAGCAATGTGTTGGGTGCCCCTCTGATCTATTTTACAATGTTATCAAATTGGGCAGAACTGCTGAACCTATCAGAGTAAAGCAGTTTTCTGCTGGATTTTATTCAAAGTCAGTAACATTCAAGAGGAAATGAAAAAAGGAGCATCCTTTAAAACTAATTAATAGAAGTTTATCTTCTTCCTTTTTTGCATACTAAACAAAGATATTGCAAAAAAGGATACAGCACTCTTTTTTCTCCCTAACTCTTAGAAGATACTGCTTTTAGCAACCACTGTCCCTAGGATCAGAATTCAGAAAAAGAACCAAATTTGCCAACCTCTCAAATAACTCCTACTTTTGAACAAATATCCCTTGGCCTTTAAAAATACTTAATAAAGACCATTTCCAAGACTTGATATGAGATGTTAAATATGCAGTTCTTAGATCTGATTAATAGTGAAACAACAGAGGTTTCTTTGCTTTAACTTCTTCTTTGAAATAAGGAAGAAAGAAACTTTCTCTCTGTGTGACACACAATGCACAGTAATACATAGTATGAGAAAAAAATTATATACAAGTAAGTATGGTATAATTCTATACCAGAGTAAGTGAAGCTGTTTTGATAATCACTTTATAAGATGCACCCATCTTATAAAGCATGTAGGATTAATAAATAAATAGTTCATATTTACTAAAAAAGTATAGAAAAAATCTTAAACAGAAACTTGTTAAAAAGTATGTGTTTTCTATTCAGTTTTTAAATCATTTTCTGCTTGTTTAGTTATACAAACAATATACAGTAATCATAAAAACGTGATACATGACTTATTTTAGAGATGAACTTTAGAGATAAATCAATAAACTATTTTTGAGGGAGATGGGGTGCCTTGAAGTCAGGGTTAATTTCTGGCAATTGCCTGGACAAGTCCCTGCAGTTTTCTTGGCAAGATTTCAGACGTGGTTTGCCAGTGCTTCTTTCCTAGGGCTAAGAGAGAGTGACTGGCCCAAAACCACCCAGCTGGTTTTATGTTTCAAGCAATATTAGACGGTACAGTCTCTAGCAATAGCAACAGTTACTTCACAGTGCTTTACAACCCTCTCTAAGCAGTTCAGAGAGTCAATATATTGCACCCAACAATCTGGATTCTTATTTTACCAACCTCGAAAGGGTGGAAGGCTGAGTCAAGCTTGAGTGTGAGAATCGAACTGCAGTCAGCAGAATTAGCCTGCAAGACTGCATTCTAACCACTGTGCCATCATGACTCTAGCCTAGTAGCTTAATAATTACAACACAATCGCCCCAATAAAATTTAGTGAGCTTTTAAACTTTAATAATATTCAGTCATGGGCCTTCCCAGATATGCCCATGTTTCTCCAGCATTCCATGGTCTGCACTGGTTGCCGATTGGTTTTCAGACACAATTCAAAGTGTTGGGTATGACCTATAAAGTCCTAGATGGCATCGGGCCAGTCTACTTGTGGTACCGCCTCCTGCTGCATGAATCCCAGTGACCAGTGAGGTCTCACAGAGTCGGCCTTCTCCAGATCCTTCCAACTAGACAATGTCGCTTGACAGGGCCTGTGGGAGCCCTGGCCCTCTGGAATCAGTTCCCCTCAGAGATCCATACTGTCCCCTTTCTCCTTGCCTTCCGCAAGAGTCTAAAGACTCATCTATGCCGCCAGGCTTGGGGCTATAAGATCCTAGCCCCTGGCCAATGAATGTAATGTATATTCACTATGTAAATGGTAGCAACTGATTTTAATATTATTGGGTTTTTAGATTAATTGTTTTCAAATTAATTGGATTACAATGTTGTATTGTTTTTATAGGTGGTAAGCCGCCCCGAGTCCTCGGAGAGGGGTGGCATAAAAGTCAAATAAATAAATAAACAAACAAACATTGCTGAATGTTTGGAGGACAGAAGGAAAAGCGGGGACATGATTGAAACATTTAAATATGATAAAGGGTTAAATAAGGTCCAGGAGGGAAGTGTTTTTAATAGGAAAGTGAACATTGCTGAATGTTTGGAGGACTGAAGGAAAGGGGGGGGGCATGATCGAAACATTTAAATATGTTAAAGGTTTAAATAAGGTTCAATATTTTCTAATATAGCTTCCACTAACACTTTCCCGCCATCACTTTCCTTATGAAGAACTTTTTGGGAGGAAGTATGACTGCCTCTAATAACCCATTGCTGTTGAAGGAGTGGGGAAGAATTCTGAAAGTCATGCTCTACTCACATTTCCAAATTCATTTCTATAGAACATAGGAATTCTGGCTTGGTGGCGGTCTCCATAGCAGCTGCTTGGGGGATATTGTACGTGATCAGGCATATCAAATACTATGAACACAAACTACACGAGGCGGAAATCATAATTTTTCCCCTTCCTTTTCAGCAACTGAAGAAGGGAAATGATGGTAGTATGGAAATGATTTAACTGACTAATTGCTGGGAATCTGGCTTGATTTCAGCTAGCCTCCCCTCTCTGTCAAAATATACAATATGAAATAATGAACTAGGATGCAAGAAAGATGCTTGACTGTGAAAAGAGAGAAACAGGCTCTAGAACAATGAACAAGTTTACTTTCAAGTAATATATTATTATTTATTTATTATTAGATTTGATTGCCGCCCCTCTCCGTAGACAAGCTAACGTTAAAGAAGAATATTGGACAGTTTTGAGATGCAAGGATAATCTACACAGTCTCACAGATGACATGTTTTCAAAGACTATAAGCCATTTACTTTCCTCCCTAGCCTTTTAACCTCATATAATTGAAGGCAGAATTAAAAAGAAAGATACAAGCAGGTGCCAATATGTGCACTTAAGACACATTTTGAGGGCAGCTTGACATCTGACATCGTATTCTTTTGGTGTATAAGACATATCAGAATATAAGATGCACCTTAGTTTTGGGGGAGGAAAATTAGGAAAAAAGGCCTCGGCCTCCCAGCAATTTGCCAAACAGCAAAGAGCAAACAACACAGAAAATATACACTGTTTGCTGTGTATTTCTGTGCATGTGTGCCTGACCATAGAAATTTCAAAGAATTGGAGAAATGTAATATATATTAATCCCAAAAATGTTTTCTTAAATGTATTCACACTAACTCTTCCCAATTATTTAAATAGATCTACTCCAAATATGACTAAGTCTGGATTTAATTCAGCTGCCTTATCTTAATACTAATACTTAACATTAAAACAGGATATTTCAGATTATACTTTTACAGATCTTTAAAATGTGGCTTTCTGGAAGAATTCTCTGCTATTTAAAAGAAGATAAAATAGTACTGGGCCTCTTCAGATCAAGCATTTATTTTAAAAAGCGTCTTCATTTTGTTAAGTTGTCTAGAACAATAATAAAGCAGTCTTTAAAAAATAAGTCTAATAATTTGAACATTCTATAGACATTTATAGTTATTGACATACCTCCTTGCAGCAAAAAACAGCTCGCACGTTTCAGCCTTTGCCTCACCCTGCAGCAATTTGCCTCCATGCAGCTTTAGTTTCACTTTCATTTTAGTATGTGGGCTTGTCGGCAACTTCAATCATCAACTGAGTGTCGGGAGGCAGATCAGTGGCTTGTGCTAATCAGGTTCTGCTGCTATTTGCTGCAAGGAAGTAAATTGCTGGCAGGCAGAAACCAAAGAGTGGGGGTGGCTGGCTGGGGCTACATTCAGTGTATAAGATGCACCCAATTTTCACCCTCTTTTGGGAGATAAAAAGGTGTGTCTTATACTCCAAAAAATATGGTATCCAAATCTTTAGATGGAAGGATGGGCTACAAATAATGTTTGGTAATCTAGGATGATGAAAATAAAAGGAGAGAATTGGGAAATATTACTTCTGGCTATCAAAATTATTGAGTGAGGTAGGAGGATCGGTATGGAGGTGCTGTGGATGTGAGTGTGTTGAAGAATTTAAGGGCCATGTTATAGGTCAGTGATGGCAAACCTATGACATGAGTGCCACAGGTGGCATGTGGATCCATATCTGCTGGCACACAATCCACTGTCCTAGCTCAGCTCCAATGTGTATGTATGTGATGGCCAGCTGATTTTTGTTCGCACAGAGGCTCTGGGAGGGCATTTTTGGGTTTCAGAAAGCCTCCGAGGGGGGATGGGGAAGCCTTTGGAGCCTGGGGAGGGGGAAATACGGGCCTACTGGGCCCACCAGAGATTATGAAACAGGCAATTTCTGGCCTCCAGAAGGCCTCCGGTGGACAGGGGAAGCTGTTTTCACCCTCCCCAGGCATTGCATTATGAGTGCAGGCACTCGTGCATGTGTGATAGCACACGCCCACGCTCTTTTGGCATGGGAAAAAAAGGTGCCATCACTGTTATGGGTGATTTATATTTTGAAATGATTGGCATACATATAGCTCAAATGAAAGTATACTCATTTCTTGGAATTAATAGAATTAATTTCCTGCTTGAGTGAGGAGTTGGACTAGATGACCTACAAGATCCCTTCCAACTCTGTTTTTATTTGTTAAAAAGCTGCTCACTTGTAGGCTTTCTTTTGCATCATCCATGGTAAACCATGAGGAATAAAGCCAGCCATGTTTGTCTGGTAATGGATCCCAGTCCATAAATACAACTGTACTCTAAACTGTCATTGCCTTTTATGTACAGTATGTATCCCAAGAAAGTAGCCTTACAATCAACCTTACCTCTGGAAACACCTGATTGAGGGTATTCAGGGAGGCCATTCACCGCCAATCAGTTTTTTCTTATTTTCCTCCACAAAATCTAAAGTGCATCTTATAATCCAGTGCACTTTACAATCTGAAAAATACGGTAATTCCATATTTTCAGAGTTGTCCTACCAATAATATTCTCACTATATTTACACCAACTGCAGATTATGGGTTGTCTCTAAAGGCAGCTCCACACAACACATTCATGGAGCTAGCTAATTGATGATTAAAGCATGAATTAATAAATTAATGAGTATTGATTTCTATGATTTTTATTTGGTGGTTGTTTCTATGAGAATCTCTATCACCAAATGATATTTAATATTAAGCTTGGTGTGTTGTTTTATTTATTTGTATGCAATCCTTGCCTTTCTGTCATCTTTTTGTTTGCCTTCATTTTTTTGACCTCAATTACATTATGCTTAAACAGAAAAGCATTAAGCAGAAAAAAAAAATTCTTTACCAAAAAAGAAATGTTTGCAGATAACCCGGCATGCCTCCCAGTTGAAAGATAAAAGCCATGCTCTTCCAGAAAAAATATAGCATCCAGATTATATGGTGCCTTTAAACTAGATATTTCTTATTAACAAGACAAATGTAACACATCAGGAGACGGGGAAAAATGACTTTGAGTTTTATAAAGAAAACATAAGAAAAAATAACCTGGCTATTTTGCATAACCACCTATTGCCGAAAGTCTTGGTGATTCACAAACTGTGTCATCTAATAGATTTCCACAATAGTAATCACTCGATTTTCACTGGAACTAAACACTCGTAGCTTCTAATCTACATTAACAGATAGGTGGAGGGGGGGGAGACAAAGACAAAGAGACAAAATGGGATATCAATGAAATAACACTAAGGGATATCCTTGACAGTATCAAGCTTGTGAAAATATCAGAGATTATGTGTGAATGATCTTAGTCAGTTCTTAAATGAAAGTTTTGGTTCATAATTGTTGTGTCCAGAGGACAGTTAGGCCTTGTACCCGCCCCATATTCCTTGGGCGGGAAAATGCTGCAAGGTGATTGGTTGGCTCAGCCTGGCAGCCCGGTATATATATAGCTGCCAGGCACGGCCATGTTTTGTCTTGTTTAGTTCAGTAAACCGTTACGTCCTGTTTAATAAAGAACCGTTACTTACTACAAGATTGCAGTCCTTCATTCCAGCAAGGATTTAACAATAATCATCATAGCAAGTCTGTAAATTTGAACTCTGGGTCTCATAAAAATATTTTCTGAGTTATCTATAAGATAGATGCTTGTTTTTTTAAGTTGCTCTGCCCACCTTAGTTCAATGATAGAGTTCAGTCCTGCATTCGTCACAAAACACTCTTCAAGTGCCTGTCCATGACATTCATGGTTTGCATAAAGGTAAGGTGACCAGAGTTTTACTTTGGTAAAGCGGGACACCATTGATGTGGGGGAGGGGGGGCCATGGATGGACAGACGACTGGAAAATCTCTACAGACTTTTACCTCAGCATTTGTTTTTGTATACTGTTTCCCAATCCAGCCCTTTTACCAGTAGAAAGTGATTGCATCTATCTATTTATTATCTTTCCCATTTGCTTGATTTCCTTGAATACCGGAGTCATGTGTGTGAGAGAGAGTGAGTGAGTGGAGGACATAAACAAGTTGTCATGCACCATTTCATATAGCAGCCTTTTCCACCAACCCTCTTAGGTGCCTTGGACTTCAATTCCCATCATTCCTGGTCAGCAAACTTGTTAAGTCACACTGGCGGAGGAGCGTTCCCTTCCCTGTTGTGTTGCAAAAATACTGCCCGGGAAAATGGGAGTTCTCGCCTGCACTCCTGGGTGCTTCCCCGCAGGGAACGAGGGAAGGAATCACATTGGGTGGAAGAGGGAAACACATCCTCCACATCGGTCAGTTTCGGGCAGCACGGAAGTTGAGCTACCTGTGGGGCAAATAATCACCTGGCATCAAAGGATGAAGAGCCGGTCCATCCAGCTCCAATGCAATCCTGACTGATATTTCTTTTAAAAAAACAGGAGTTTTTAAAAATTCCACGGGATGCAGGACAAATTGCTAAAACGCGGGACTGTCCCACGGCCTGCCAAAAGCGGGACTTTTGGTCACCTTAATAAAGGCCTAAATTATCTCCGGCTGAAGGAAAAAGTGGACACATTTCCTGTTTTGAAAGGGATTGCTACTGCTTTAGTTTGTGCTGAATAGTTACACTTGACTATGCTGAGCCAACTTTTGGTAATTTGTTCAATTATCCAGAAGAAAAATGCTCAGATACAATCAATTTGCCAAATTATCAAGGGAGAGAAAAAATAGCAACAATAAAGCAACATTGGTTGAAAAACAAATCTAATTCTGTTTTCTTAAAAAGATTACTCCTTATACCATTATAAGGAAATAACCAGAAGCCATCAATCTTAATCCATAAGCCTCTAATAACTAGCTATACTGTGGCTATGCAGTGTAGACCCACTTCAATGTCTGTTTCTGTTGCTTTCCTCTGGGAGGAGGTTTTGAAATATTTCTAGCATGACTACCAGATTCTGTAACAACTTTGTTCGCTATGCAATCCATCTGGTAAACTCGCAAAATTCATTTTTCTCACCATGTACATGTATACATTCGAATTAGACTGTTTTGTTTCTCTCTGCCATATAATATTTGTGAGTATATGCATAATTTTATATTTATTTATTTCTGTCATGTTGAGGTAGTGTATATTAGAGGTGTAGACCCTTTGAGAGCTGTATGGAATGAAATTTCATTTTAATGTATGCCAATTAGTGTATATTCAAACTTCGAAGTGACAATAAAGTTATTCTAAGTTCAAAGAAGTCAAAAGCCAAAAAGGCAGACAGAAATGCAGTTTTAGGAACACAGAAAACGGTTAATAGGGCACTTAAAGAGATCACCATTTGCTTCATTGAATAATAGAGAGGCAATATAGTTTGGCTTGTGCAGGGAATTTCATTTAACAACAGTAGTGATTTGCTGAACAACTGTGGCAAAAAGGGTCATAAAATGGGGCAAAACCAATGGTGGGCAGCTGCCGGTTCAGATCGGTTCAAGCGAACCGGTTGTTCCAATTCTGTGCAGTTCAGTAAACTGGCAAATCCCACCACTAGCTGGCCCTGCCTCGCCACCCCACCCTGCTCTATCTCACCTCCCCCACCTTGGCCAGTGCCTAGAGCCATGCTCACACCCACACTCTGGCTCTCTTGCTCACTCACTTGCCCAGGCCACTCATTTGCCTCCACACCTCACCCACTTGCCTGCCTTCACCATGGCCTACCACATTGGCCACATGGCCCAGCTTAGCTCCACACCTTGCCTGTTCTTCTCACCATGGCTGCCTGTGAAGGTACCAGTTCCTGCCTCTAGCCATCCCCGGAACCTATGAGGGGATGTCTCCTGCTTGCCCTTTGCCTCTTTTAGGGGATGCGCCAATAACCACTTCTGCCCTTCTCCAGGGCCTATGGGTGGATGCTGTCCCCTCGCCCTTTACCTCAGGTCAGGAGATGTGCCAATTCCTGTGTTTCTAAATGACACACCTCCCCCTCACCACCGCCCCACTGAATCAGCTTGCTTACCTCCACCCCAGCTGATTCCCCTCCTTCAGGGGCCCTGTGATCTCTCTGCTTCTTCTCCCACAACTGCCTCTTTCTTTGTCCTGCAACATTATCTTCCTCCCATGGCTAATGGCACAGGGGAAGGTGAATCAGGGCTGAGCTGTTGCTGTGCAGCTGCATCTTGCCCTCTGTTCAGATTGTCTGCAGCTGCTGGGCCTTGCTTGCCTGCAGATGGGGAGCAACCAGGGAGCATGAGGCTATGGGGCTTTTACCAGCCATCCCTGCTCCTCCCTCACCTGCCAGCCCATCTACTTCTGATGGGCATGGGCCAATGCTATGGGAACGGTGTGAACCCCATAGGCTGCTGGAAGGTAAGGCTGATGGTGGGGAAGGAAGATCTGCTCTGGGTTTGCTGTCCTCAGCCGAAAGGTCACCAGGGGTCTGCTTTGCCTTCTGTGAGGCCCAGGTGGGAAGCCTGAGAGATAATGCCTTCCCTGAAGGCCTCCTGCTTACCCATTCACCACCAGGCTGGCCTGGAAGCAGCATGAATCCCAGTGACCAGTTAGGTCCCACATAGTTGGCCTTCTCCCAGTCCCATCAACTAAACAACGTCATCTGGTGGGACCCAGGGGAAGAGCCTTCTCTGTGGCGGCCCCGACCCTCTGGAACCAGCTCCGCCCAGAGATCAGAATTGCCCGCACCCTCCTCCCCTTTCGTAAGCTCTTTAAAACCCTGTCGTCAGGCATGGGGAATTGAGATATTTTAATTTAATAATAATTCAATTCAATTCAATTCAATTCAATTCAATTGTATGCCGCCCCTCTCCAGAGACTCGGAGCAGCATACAAATCTTGCACAAGTGCTTGGAGAAAAATTGACCAATGGTCAACTGCAGCCAGGCTTTGGGCTTGGAGCAGCAGCAGAATTTTGTCAGTTCAGGGTGCACAATTTACTACTCAAGCTCCCAATGCCTGATCTGGTGAGCTGGAAGAGAGATTCTCCATTATGCTAGTGAGTTAGGTACGGACCGAGTGGGCTTTTTGCTTTTTGCCCCACCTCCCCATCTCAATCCAGTAGAGGTGGAAAAGGGGGCATTTCCATCGGCCCTTCTCTTTTTTCCCCACTAGCCTTATTTAACCAGCATGCCAGGCAGGTTAGGCAGGCAGTCGCAATCTTTAAATGGGCTTTTATTTTGTCAACCCAAGAGGCGGGTCAGAAGGGGCTTGGAATGATACATGGGAAATCATCCTGTCTCTGCAGCATTGGCTCACCTCTGCCACCTCACCTTGCTGTAAGTGATGTTGAGTAGGTCACATGACTTCCCCAAGCCACGCCCACCCAACCAGTCACTAGGAGAATCAGTTATTAAATTACTTGAAGCCCACCATTGAGCAAAACTCACTTAACAATTGCCTTGCTTAGCAATGGAATTTTTTTGCTTTATTGTGGTAGTAAGATGAGGACTTCCTGTATTTAAATATTTTTGGCTTTATCTACTATTTTTGTCTTCCTAAGTGTGCTAAATGTCCTCCTATCAACAATTTCCTCATTGTCAGCATCTTCTATGATTCTCTTATTATCACAATATTCTGGTTTGTTATCTTCAGATACACATAATCACAAGCCAACATTTTTCTTGGTATCTTTATAAAAGAAACTAGCTAGCGAACGAAAATCAGTGTTATGGGAAACAAGGCACAATAGGAGCTTCCATGTTTAGCTCCTTCCAGCAGTAGGAGAAAATAAGCAAGAACAATCAAAGCTTTCTTTTTCTTAGTAACCTAGAATTCTAAGAAATTGCTGGCTTCAGTGGCAGAAAAAGGGACTTTTCATCATAAAGCCATTGTTCTGCTTTCTTTTAAAAATAAGGAAAGGAAAAAAAGGAAAGACACAAAACCACAAAGATTTGATTTTCATCCTTAGGCACATAGGAAACAGATTAAGGAGAAATGAAACTCAATAGAAAGAGATATGAACACAATTACTGTTTGCTTTTCACAATTTTTCTTGAAGCGGCGACAGCATCAACAGTTTAAAACAAATGCTAAAAGGTCATCTCCTACCTCTTTTCTACACTGTGTCATGACTCAGAAAGCCAAGTTACTGCTGAGATTTCATTGCAAGATGAATGGTGAGTTTGGCATTAATAACATCTAGTTTTGTTGCATGATATGCACAGAAGAAAAAGGCAAAAGATATTGTTGTGGTTAGCTCTGGCCCAGCTCCTGCCCCAAGGACTGTGGATGTGGGGGAGACATCCACATGCTGCAGGCCTGTTTTGCCCCCAGTGGAATCTGCTGATGAAGGCTCCTCTGACCAAGAAAACATGAGTGACAGGGAGGAGGAGAATGGGGCAGACAGCTCAGAAGGAGATCAATTATCTAGCTCCTCCTTGGATTCAAAACAAGAGTTAATGATACAGCCACGCATGGGGAGAGCGATGCATAGGCAACAACAACTGAGTGATTATTATCAAAGAAAATGAGGCCACCTGTGGTTGGGTGAGCCTGTTGCTAAAGCGTGAGCCTAATCTACAACCATTAACTAATCAGCATACCTCAGTTACATCAACGACCCCAGATGTTACCCCACTGACTCACCAGGAAGTTTCTACACAGCAGGCAATTGCTGAGCCATCAAACCACACCCAGCCACCAGTATTTATAGAAGGAAGGCAGCTCAGGTCTCGCAGTGTTCGCCCTAGTACAAGGACAGAAATACCAACCTGAAGATGACGAGTGGGACCTCGTCGAAACGTCGCCAGAAATTTCCAAATCCTACATGGGAAGAAACCCGAATATACCAAGACCATCATACCTGTACCCGTGAAAATCTACATACATATATATATGTATATATATGTATATATACATATATATATATATATATATATATATATATATATATATATATATATATGTAGCTGAAGGGATTGGATACTGTAGCCTAGAGGATAATTCTCTGCCTTACAAGGCAAAGGTTGCAGGTTCAAATCCCAGTGGGTATGGCTAGCTGATGAGGCCAAAATAAGGCCGAAATAGATCTATCCTAGTCTCCCTTAATTTTCAAATTCAGCTTAAACATGTGACATATATATATATATATATATATATATATATATATATATATATATATATATATATACAGAGAGAGAGAGAGAGAGAGAGAGAATAGATAGAGAGATTGAGAGACTGAGAGACAGACAGACAGACAGACAGACAGACAGACAGATAGATGGGCACGGGTACGGTCAGGTACGCAGAACCTGAAAATTTTGGTCATGTACACTGAACCGGTAGAAAAAAAAATTGAATTTTTTTTCTTTTTTTCCCTTCTGGGCTCTAGGTATGTCTTTTTCCTATCGCAGTAAATGAGGTTGAACGTCTATAATTTTAGAAGAGTTGTGTGTACGTGTGTGTGTGTGTGTGTGTGTGCATACACTTTACATAGTAGATAATGTATATTTTTGTGTGCCTCTGTGTAATATGTATGTACACATATGACATATATACATAGAATTAAATTAAGCTGTATCTCTTTGAGGCGAGGAGAGGTCAGGCACCCAAACCCGAACCCAAACCCTTGACATGAGTGACGTCAAGTTGGCCATCTTTAAGCCAGTCACATGACCTTTAAGCCAGTCCTGACCACACGATCTTCAAGCCACTCCCACCTGGTCACATGACCAGCAAGCCACACCCACAAAATAAGCCACACCTGCGGTGTAGTGGTAAAATTTTTTGCAGCCCTTCACTGGATGGATGGATGGACAAACAGATGATAGGCAGGCAGGGAGGCAAATCAAATGACATTACTGCAAAAGAACATAAAAAGCAATACTATTCCACAGTAAATTTCTGAATGAGTTTTCCATTTTTTCATTGCATCCCAAATTTTGTGATTTGTGTTTAAGGAGCCTCTTGAACTCAGGTTTCCCTCTTAATTTCCTGCATTAATTAGATGCCTAAATTGAAATAGAAATCTTATGATTCCTGGAAGACTCAGCCATCTAGCTCCCTGTCATGCATTATGAATTAAGGTAATAATAACATGGAAGAGTAAACTTAAAATATAACAGTGTCTTCTAAGAAAAAATGTGATCAACAAAGTTTTCTTGTTTCTGTTTTATAATGACCTTGCACATTTCTGGACTATTCAGGGGTATCCAAAAATTCAGTGGATGATTGCTCTGCTTCCCAACATAATAGATCATTGGAAGCTTGTCACTGAAAATACATACCTATTTAAATTTATACTCTCTGAAAGTGTCCTGCCTTCTCACTCCTCCCTCTAGATATTAATTTATTTCAAGATCTGTTGTGTACTGAAACATTCAGGAGGCCTCTCCACAAACCAACAAATACAGAAAAAAACAAAACTCTCTCAGATTTACTCCAACTTTTCTATCAGGAACAAATTTAGCAATTCATGTCCACAATTTGAACTGCATCATCTACATTTTGTGCAGCTACTTCTGTGTAAGTACACATAGTTTATCAATTGTCATCTTTCATTGGCTGCCACACTGATTGTAGACTTCACACAATAATTTTCAAAGATTATGTAATGCTAATAAAGAGTCATAATTCATGATTTAAAACTAGGTGCCATAAAATTGTAGCTTAATCCATAGTTCCCTCTAAGCAATCGCTCACTTAAAAATCATCATCAACTCAGAGTTTTCCAAACCTGCCCAGAAGCCAAGAGGGAAAGAGTGAGAGGGAAGGAGAGAGAGAGGAAGAGAGGAAGAGAGAGAAACAGATAGAAAAAAGAGAGGAAGGAAAAGAAAAAGAAAAAGAATGGGAGTAAGGAAGGGAGAAAGAAAATCAAAATCTAGTTTGAAACTAGCTCAACTATTTAAGTGGCATTTTGATATTGATAGAGTTGCCCTATTATGAGCTCACTGTTATAGACACACAGTACAGTATTTTATTTTGAAATTCTCTGAGGCAAAACCGAGTGGGTTTTTAATTTGTTTGTTTGTTTATTTATTTATTTATTATTTCTGTGCCGCCCAGTCCCGAAGGGACTGCCGCTCAGACACTATACTTTTCCGCCCACCCCCCCCCAAAAAATTAGAGGGAACACTGGCTTAATCTAAGGCTATTGTTTTCCAGCAGACTAAAATTTAAAATGGGACTACAAGCCTCAAGTTAAAAAAGATGGATATCAAATTCCTTCTTATGTTATATATCTAGTATGTTTTCACCACTGGCCACTCAGGGGCTGAGGGTGGGGTTGTTAAAAGTTGTGCTTGTAGTGGTTAAGGTATCTGTGTGGTACTGGGAGACTGGGAGTTCTAGTCTCAGTTTAAGAACAAAGCCTAAAGCTGTGATGGTGAACCTATGGCACGCATGCCACAGGTGGCTCACGGAGCCATATCTGAGGACACACGAGGCATTGCCCTATGTCAGCCCCAATGCATACATTATTTTGAGCATTTGGGAGGATGGAGGGAGGTCGTTTTCGCCTTCCCCAAGTTTCAAGAAAGCATAAATGAAATTTGTATAGGATTTCTCTCTACCAGAATGTGTGTATCCTGCAACATTATCTTGGGACATATATACAGCGTTCCCTCGCTTTTCACGGGGAATGCGTTCCGAGACCACCCGCGAAAGTCAAATTTCCGCGAAGTAGAGATGCGGAAGTAAATACACTATTTTTGGCTATGAACAGTATCATAAGCCTCCCCTTAACACTTTAAACCCCTAAATTGCAATTTTCCATTCCCTTAGCAACCATTCAGATTATTACTCACCATGTTTATTTATTAAAGTTTATTAAAAAAAATATTTATTAAAGGCAGACGAAAGTTTGGCGATGACATATGTCGTCATCGAGTGGGAAAAACCGTGGTATAGGGAAAAAACTCGCGAAGTATTTTTTAATTAATATTTTTGAAAAACCGTGGTGTAGACTTTTTGCGAAGTTCGAACCCACGAAAATTGAGGGAACACTGTATTTGCCGTGAAAAATGTATAGACCAATAGAACCTAGTGTTCATATCTTAAGTACGGTTAATCGTTTCGTTCTTTCTTTCCTTTAAAGGATACTTACATGGAACTCTAGGTGCTGCTGTCTATTTCCATTGAATTTAAACTTCATGACTTGCTCCGACAACATAACCCTAAGGGTTTCAATGTTCCATTCCTTATTTTAACCTTTCTTTTCTTTTATACTTTAGTCTGAAGAGAATAATTTATATAAGAACCAGTGTTCTCTCTAATTTTTTGGGGGGGTGGGCGGAAAAGTATAGTGTCTGAGCGGCAGTCCCTTTGGGACTGGGCGGCACAGAAATAATAAATAAATAAATAAACAAACAAACAAACAAACAAATAAAAAACCCACCCTGTTTTGCCTCAGAGAATTTCAAAATAAAATACTGTACTGTGTGTCTATAACAGTGAGCTCATAATAGGGCAACTCTATCAATATCAAAATGCCACTTAAATAGTTGAGCTAGTTTCAAACTAGATTTTGATTTTCTTTCTCTCTTCCTTACTCCCATTCTTTTTCTTTCTCTTTTCCTTCCTCTCTTTTTTCTATCTGTTTCTCTCTCTTCCTCTCTTCCTCTCTCTCACTCTTTCCCTCTCGGCTTCTGGGCAGGTTTGGAAAACTCTGAGTTGATGATGATTTTTAAGTGAGTGATTGCTCACTGCTCAGCTTAGAGGGAACTATGATAAGAACATAAGAAGAGCCATGCTAAATCAGGCCAAAGCCCATTGAGTCCAGCATTCTGTGTCACACAGTGGCCCACCAATTGTATATGGGGATCTTGAGCAGAAAGACTGTTTCACTTATTTTTCCATTCAATTATGTTTCAACTTTATCCTATATGAGCAGATAAATAATTTGAATGGGACTTTACCTGCATTGATCACCAAACAGAAGGTAAAATCAACATGCATGGAACCTGATCTAGAAGAGATTCAACGTGGAAATAAGGAGAAATTTTCTAACAGTGAGAACAGTCTACCAGTGGAATAGAGGTTGCCTTCAGAAGTTGTGGGAGCATCATCCCTGAAAACTTTCAAAAAGAGACTGTCAGAAATGGTGTAGGGTGTCCTGTTTGGGCGGGGGGTTGGACTAGATGACCTACAAGGTCCCATCCAACTCTGTTAATCTGTTAACCTGTTAATGTAACATAAATATAACTGTAAACATTAGCTATATAAATTCTTACTCAAAATTTCTTTATATAACATGCTCATAAGTAAAGACTGTTTTAGTTGTTCAACAGGAATCTTCATTGTTCACTTTTACAGAAAACCATTTTCACACAACTTTTTTTTTCTTTTGCCAAATATTGTCATTATTTGTAGATTTATTTTCTGTAAGGATTATATTCAACAATGTACTGTATGTCTGCCAGCAGAACTACAATCACGGAAAGCTGAGATTCTCTCTCCTTTCTTATACCCTCTATTATTTTTCAAAAACTGATCGAGAACATTTGAGAGACCTCTCCAGTAGATTTTAGGAACGTATGTAGCTGAAATGGGGAGGAAAGGCAAAGAAAATCATTTCTTAGTGAGTACCTAGAAGCCAAAAAATATTACATGGGGCAAAACCCGAACTCAGAACAATCTACATACATATGTCACATGTTTAAGCTGAATTTGAAATTTAAGGGAGACTAGGATAGATCTATTTCGGCCTTATTTTGGCCTCATCAGCTAGCCATACCCACTGGGACTTGAACCTGCAACCTTTGCCTTGTAAGGCAGAGAATTATCCTCTAGGCTACAGTATCCAATCCCTTCAGCTCTGTACCAGGGAAGGGCTACATTTTGTGTCGAATCACCCTGGTATATTGAAGGAACATCACAGCTCCTTTTTTGCCTCTCGGCCCAACCCAGGGCCATTTCCAAGGCATATATATATAAAAATTGGAATTCATCATTTTTGGTTAAAGCAACGCTTTAGTCTTATTATAAAGAGCTTAACATATATGTGCATTAGCTGTGAATGTCTTCTGATTAAAGGCAAACATAACACATGCATACTTCCAATAATAAGGATCAGGTTATCTAGTGATTGTGGAAAGCCTCTATTACAGAGCCTAGGAATGCTGTGCTATTCAAAGAAAATAATATTGGGCTAATAGTTTTCAGTCTTCTACTTATGCAGTATGTTCCTATCATAAACGAAGAAGGAACTATGAATTCTTTAGTCAAACCAACTTCCCTTTACATTGCTATATTGCTATCTATATCAAAACTGAAACGTAAAAGCCATCTCACCATTCTTTGATATGGATAACTGTTGTGACGCTACATTTGCATTGGCATCCTTCAATCTAGAAAGACATGCTCTGGACTCTCCAGAGCAGATTCCCCCCTCTCCATGTCTCTGAAATAATCCAATGGAATGGCAAAGCCAATACAATTGGTTCCAGGTACATCACAAGAGTTGCCAGAACGTGGCTGTACACAGTCATGAACTGCTTCTGGGACTCCGGCTCCGGATTTTTGCCTCAAGGTTTATTCCTGAAGTGTTTTCCAATGATGGATATAGCCATAAGGCGGTGGAAGTTTGCAGTAAGAATTTCCTTTCTTCTAGTGGTTGACCAGGGGGTCTTTCGTGTTTTGTCATGCTCTTAGCATACCACATCACTTGTAGAGACCACCTTCATGATCATTGTCCTATTCTAGTGGATTTCATCTGCTCAATCTGCCAGAATCTGTCTACACATACTTGGGATAGACAAGTCCCTATCTCAATGACCCATCGGCTATTCTCAACCAAGACTTACGAAGAGAGACTGCGGGAACTGGGCATGGATAGCCTAGAGAAAAGGAGGGCCAGAGCGGACACGATAGCAGTCTACAGGTATACGAGGGGTTGCCACAGAGAGGAGGGGATCACTTTATTCTCCAGGGCACCGGAGGGCCGGACGAGAAACAACGGCTGGAAGCTGACCAAGGAGAGATTCAACCTGGAAATAAGGAAGGACTTCCTGACGGTAAGAACGATCAACCAGTGGAACAACCTACCAGCGGACGCTGTGAACTCCAATACTCTGGACATTTTAAAGAGGAAATTGGACTGCCATTTGGCTGGGATGCTATAGGGTTCCTGCTTAGGCAGGGGGTTGGACTTGATGACCCACATGGTCCCTTCCAACTCTAACAATCAATCAATCAATAAACAAACAAACAAACAAACCTGGTTTGGCCAACCTGTCAAATCTGTTGTTGTGACACTAAAATGTGAGTATTGCTTGAAGGGCAATTTGGTTGCCCTTGGTTGATGTCTTCCAATCTAATCCTTTGCTCAGACCAGAATTTGTATAGAAAATTCTTTAACAGACAACCAATGACTGATTGTTATTTATTCAGTTAAAGACAAAGACAATTTGCCTAATGCCACTTAATAAGTATCATAGCTGAAAAAAATGTGAAGAAGTTCCTGCTGTAGTCTTTACTATTACTGTAGCTTGAAAAAGGAGATAGACAATGAGCGATGCTGTGTACTCTCATTGCTTTAGGAACAGCTTTTATGACCGAGGAAGTTTTAAGCTGCATTTGCTACTTCCTTTTTTACAGCATTCCCTTTCACAAGTCTTTGCCCCTTTCCAGGCTAAAAAAATTCTGTGCATTCTTGCTAATGTTTATGTGAGAAATGAGTCATTCAGTAAGGAAGAGAATGTATGTTAGTAAGACTTGGTCATAAACACATGCCCAGACTAGTCTTCTATGAACTCTGTCCCTGTATACTTTTGTTTCAGGTGGAAATGATGCAATTTTGTTTGTATTCTTTCACTTATTCATATGACCATTTCAAATGCCTAAAGAAGATATTGGCACATCTTAATTGAACATTTTTTTAATCTGCATGTTGCAGGTACAGAATGACTCAATGTCTTCTATGTATACAAATAATGACAAACAGTAGATTCAACAATTTGTTGATGGATTCTCTCTTTTCTCCATCCAGTCCCTGGATCTGCTCATTTCATTATGTATAGCTCACTTAAAACATTGTGCAGTATCTCACATTTTGAGACAGAGATGGGAAGAGCTAAGCTGAATTCCAAATGAGAAATACTTTTATATCCTACATATCTCTCTCTTTCTGGATCATCAGACAAACAATTTATGTAAACTAAGTCATTGTAAATTATAGAATACAGTGGTACTTCTAATTAAGAACGCCTCTACTTAAGAACATTTCTAGATAAGAACCGGGTGTTCAAGACTTTTTTGCCTCTACTTAAGAACCATTTTCTACTTAAGAACCCAAGCCCGGAAAAATTTCCCAGGAAATTTGAGAGCGGCATGAAGGCCCGGCCAGTTTCCTGCCATTCCCCCAGGTAGCAGCAGCAGCAGCCAGTATATGGGAGGCAGCCTTGCACCGGTTGTATTGGAGGTGTGTGCGCCTCCTCGCCTCCTCAGAGTCCCTCTTTTTTTTAAGCCTTAAAGTTTTGGATTTTTTTTATTCCCTTCACCTCACCTTTCTTTCGGCAGTGACTGTCCTTCTCCTCTTCTTCCTCCTCCTCCCACCCAAATTCTGAGCTTTTATTCCTAATGGGTTTGTACACATTATTGTACGTATCTTCGGAGAGCGGCAGCATACAAATCTAATAAATAATAATAATAATAATAATAATAATAATAATAATAATAATAATTATTATTATTATTATTATTATTATTATCATCATTATTTTACATTGATTCCTATGGGAAAAATTGCTTCTACTTAAGAACATTTCTACTTAAGAACCTGGTCACGGAACGAATTAAGTTCTTAAGTAGAAGTACCACTGTACTTGTAAGAGAAGATTTAAGATTCCATATTATAAAGCAGTTTAGGTGCTCTGGCTTTCTTATCACTTATGACATTAAGTTTACTTTTTTTTCCTGAACAAAATGTCTCATCTAGAAAACGTTGGTTGTACCAGCAGCAATTTAAAAAACCCAAACATTTGGATTACTATTGTGTGTGATTCTCAAATGAATTTAATTGAGGAGGCACATACACTCTTGGTGAGGTGTTGTGCTGGAGAAGGCTCCTGTATATTCCTTGGACAGCAAAGCTGTCTAACAAGCAAGTACTGGAGCGTATAACACCAGGCATGTCACTGGAAGGCAAAATCACAAAACTGCATTTCATCACTTTGGCCATTTCATGTGGGTGAATTCTCACTAGAGAAAGCAACTATGCTTGAAAGAGTTAGTACTAAAAGAAAACTAGGCCATGAAAGAACACAGTGGTTGGGCACCATCAAAGTTGACACCAGCCAGAACATAGAATAACTCAAAGTAGTGCAAGATTGGAAGATAATTTAATTTAATAATAATTTAATTTAATGATAATTGAAAGATTGTGTGCATAAGCGCAGCAGCATGCCTAGCATCCCTGTCCTACTATCCCCATTTATTCATACTCATTTCCTGTGCTCATATCCATGTGTCTACTTACAACTGTTATCTCGTACATGTTTGACAAACTAAATAAAATAAATGAAAGATATAGAGAGATATGGCCCATAGAATGGATAACATCAAGAAGATACTCTCGTTGATTTGAGTCACTTATGGAAATTCCCCTGTAACACAACCTGTTATATTTCATATCTAATTATGGGCCATATTCTGCCAGTAAATATACATAGGGAACTTTTGTATGGTTAAATAAGAGCCAGGAAGGAAAGAATTCAATTACAAATTGTAACTTTCTTCCAGACTATGTTAAATCTTATCTTTTCTTTAATAATTGTTTTCTTAAATAGAGAAAAGAAACAAATCAAGAAAGTTTATTTGTATAAATAAAACATCCCAATGACTTTCTTTATTCTAACTTCCAAACCCTTATTGTTGAGAAATAATTTCTTGTAGCTGATATTCTAAGCTTCAAAGGATAATCTTATTATAGAAGTAAAAACAAAAATATCAAAGTATTAAGGTTTATCACTTAAAATACTAATTATGTAGCTAATTCATTAACAATGAAACAAATAATTGAAAAGGACCATTTTATGTGTCTTCAATGATATATAGCAAATTCACTTCCTTTTCTTACTAACTTTTCTGTTGACTTTAGATCAAATAAGCAGTTGCATAAAGGCCATCAATCTCATCTTCAATTTATCATCCCACTATTCCTCTGCTATCATTACCTCTACTAAAAATGAAAGCATATATGAAAAATAAAGTTCAGCATGCCATTTTCACTATTTATTCTGAATAAATATAATATCTTCCTAACTTTCGCAGATAGAGGATTGGGTCAAATGAGCAGTGTAGCAGCAAGCTAAATTTGCAGTACCACGGAAAATGTTTACGCCCCGAGTCCACGGAGAGGGGCGGCATACAAATCCAATAAATAAATAAAGAAATAAATAAATAAATAAATAAAATGCATGCTCAGTTTTTCTGAAAGAGGGATTGAGCAATAGAGACAATAGCTATGTGCAATATAGAAATATATACAGTACATACACTTTCAGCATTTCACATGAAAATGTAATGTTTCCCATTCCTTCAAAACTTCATATACACCAATGCAGTCCATTCTTCCTCTTAGTCATTTCTCTTTTGTGAACTTAATTGGATCAGGTCAAGGAAACCTAGACATGCCAGAAAGAAACGAGTTACATTTCTTTATCCTTATTTGACTGTTTTAAAACCAAAGCTTTACAATCTCACAGCTTCAGGAATACACAGTGGCTATTCACCAAGCCAGCTGAAGGCATGCATATGCTATATGCTTTTAATATTTTTTTAATGGTATAATCCAGTTTTTCTCAACTTTGGCAACTAAAATATTCCGTATGCTGACTGGGGAATTCTGGGATTGAAGTTCATACATCTTAAAGTTGTCAAACAGCGGTCTAAAGTCAAACTTTTTCAAGCTCTGTTCCATGGTGCCTTCAGGTTCCATGAAAACTGGATGAGCGCCATGAAGGAATAAAGGCATATGCAAATAAACAACCAAACCAAAGAAACAAAAGAAACCCTGATTTGAATGAGGGAGTGTCCTTAGCAGGTTTTCTACAATACAATGGAGAAGGTAGGACTTCTTCTCTCATGAAAAGGGGGAAGAGCAAAAGCTACCATTTTGCATGTCAATTGTTCTGAGAGGTTTTGTTTTGTTTATTTTTGAAATCGTTTCTATCCTTTGAAAAAGTTTGAAAATCTCTACCCTAAGCTTTCAAAAGAAAACATCAAGAAAAATTATGGCTGGACAGTCATGATATCCCTAGGATTGCATTCAAAGAGATGCAAGCAGTAATATCCTTTTAAATGTGCTATAAATAGCAATATCATTTAGACATATACCGCTTCACAGAGCTTTACAGCCCTCTCTAAGCAGTTTACAGAGTCAGCATTTGCCCCCAACAATCTGGGTCCTTATTTTACCAATCTTGGAAGGATGGAAGGCTGAGTCAACCTTGAGTCGGTGAGAATCAAACTGCTGAGAGCTGGCAGTGAGCAGAAATAGCTTGCAGTACTGCATTCTAACCACTGCACCACCATCACTCATCCCAATCAGCCACCTTTCATGAGAACTGTTCTGCATTTGATCAGATCTGATTTATTAGCCTAGATTTAATATTTATGAGACAAAGTGGCTTAATTTTATTAATAGAATTTTCAAGGAAAAGAAAAGAAGGAAACTCATTAATTATATTGCATATAACTAATTGCTACTGTTCTAAAAGATTTAGAGATGTCTTCAATATTTGTGGCCTATGCATTGTGTTTACTGGTTTATGATACTCATATTTAGTCTTCTTTTCCACACTTTTTTATGTTCACATGAATATTTATGATATATGGTCAAGGTTTTTAATACAATGAAAGAAAGCATAGCAAACCCACTAAGAAACACTGGAATCAATTAAAACACAATAAACAGAAAACAATACAAACCACAGCAATCTGTATTTATGCTGTAACAATTGGAAATGAACATTCAGTAGAAATGGTTCTTGAATTCTAAAACACACTAGGTTGCTTCAGAGAGATTTTTGCAATTTCTTAGGGGGAAAGATCAAACGGATCAATACCCTAAGTTTCATTTAGTTCTGTATGTAAAAACATCAGAAGGCTTTTTCATGTAAGGGCATGATACTAGATTGTTAAAATATACTCCCCTTTACAAAACAATTATTTCAGGAAGCAAAATGAAAAACAAATATCAAATAATATTACCGTATAATGAATTAGATAAGTTTGTGAATTTATCCAAAGTGAAGAAAGGCACCCCCACAAGGTTAACAATTTCTAAAAATCAGGAATTATAACACTGTCCATTGTCTCAGCATTTCCAATTGAAAAAATATTAATTCTTACAGTCACTGATACAAATGTTTTCAGGGGGGGAAATCTTTTTGATAAATGTAAAGATGTTGGTTTCCATGCAAGCCAAGATTATGCATTATTAATATACATGCTGCAGTTCTTCAAACATTTCTGCTTTAAGTGAGCAAAAGATAGTTATTGGAGAGTTCTCATGGTCAGTAGCCTTAATTTTACAATGCCTGAACTGGGCTATGGGCCAGGGGTGAAATCTTCTCAGTTTGGCCCATTTCAGGCCAGTAGATAGTGGTTGCAGTGGCTGGTTTGGAAAACCGGGATGGAAGCACAGAGCTCTCTACACCCACTCTGACATCATCACTTCCTGGGTTTTAAAAAAACGTAAAGCCTTTTTTCCTTGCTGATTTCCCTGGCAGAAAGAAAGAGAGAGGAGGGAGGGAAGGGAAAGGGAAAAGAAGGGAAGGGAAGAAAGAGAGAGATAGAGAGAGAAGTTTTAGAAGGAAAAAAAAACCAGGAATCACTTTCCAGCTGAGAAATTGCTTGGAAAAGAAGAAAAACAAATGCTGTCACTTTAAATTAGGAGTCTCCAAACTTAGCCACATGGCTGGCTGAGAAGTCAACATGTCTTAATGTTGCAAACTTTGGAGACTTTAACTTTAAATTGAAAAGATTTCAGAAGCTGCTCAGAAGGAGGTTTTTAATTGCAGAAGCAAAGTGACAATCAGCAGTGGATAAAAGGAAGGATTCTTATATGGTTCTATGTTTTTGAAGTTTTGGAGTTTGTGGAATATGGGCTTTGTGTTTCTAAAAGGCTTTGGGTGATTCCCATTGTGGCTAAGTGACTTTCATCCTGTGTCAGGTCTTAAGTGTGGGATGTATTATTCTGATTCTACTATTGTGTTTTGTTAGCTGCCAAATCTTACCAAGGGAAAATTTTAAAATATGCCACCTTGAATGGGTTTTCTAGGGATCTGTTTCTTTGCTTGTGTAAATGGAGTCAAACATCAGTCTTCCACTTTCTATACAGTCTTTATTGCATTATCTCTATGGGGCAGGAATGTGGAATGCGCTTCAGGCAGGTTCTTTGTTAGCAGCCTTTATTATGAGTATTTATTTATTTATTTATTGGATTTGTATGCCGCCCCTCCCCGTAGACTCGGGGCGGCTAACAACAGTGATAAAAAACAGCATGTAACAATCCAATACTAAAACAACTAAAAAAACCTCTTATTATAAAACCAAACATACATACAAACTTACCATGCGTATGACCTAGGGGGAAAGAATATCTCAGTTCTCCCATGCCTGATGGCAGAGGTGAGTGATATTTTATTTGGGGAGGGGGGTTACTTCCCATAAGAAGGAGGGAGGGAGGACCACAAACTTGTCTGGCACTAGACACAGCTTCATAGGATGCTTTGAAACAGCACAGCAAAGGATGGAAAAGACTTCAGAGGTCATCTAATCCAATCCCCTGATCCCTGGCAAAATGGACTGCTAAATAGGCTGCACCCAGCCAGTCACATGACCACGCCCACCCAGTCACGTGACCACATGGCCATGTCCACCTGAAACCATACCCACCTGACCTCCAAGCCATGCCCACAAAATAAGCCAAACCCACAGAAATTTTCATAATTCACCTCTACTTTGGGCACTATGATCATGAAAACTATTAGGGCTAAGTGAAAATTTAGGGTTTTTTTAATTTGCAGTTCTAGTTTCCATCTAGGAAATAATTATGATTGTTCTTCCCTATCATAGTCCATTTTTATCACTTTGGGGAGAGATTAGAAGGACCAATTGATTATCAGTGGCTAATTGAGCAGAAAACTCAATTGGAGTTTGGAGGCAATGCTACAAACTATCTTTGTAATTGTCTATAAACATTTGCCTTGGCTTCAAATATTGCAGCTTATTTACCTAAGGGTGCTATAATATGCATTATTTTCATATTTTAAATCCCCCCAAAAACCACAGGAGAAACAACTCCCCACTCCATTGGAGCTGTTATGGAAACACGTTTCTGTGGATACTCCAGATACATGTGATATACATACTAAGGCCAAAATGGACATCATCTGCAGTTGTTCTAAGCAAAAATGTATCCAGAAGATATTCAATAAAATCAGATCCAATTCTTGTCTTCCATGTAAAGCTCTAATGTAAACCCTCATACAGGAGATACCATATTTTCTGAAAAGTCACTTGGTTTAGTTGGGTGGCTATAGAAATTGAATGAATGAATGAATGAATGAATGAATGAATGAATGATATTTTTATAACCTCAATTCCACTATTAAAATCTTACTCAAAATATAAGCTGCTTTATATCACTGAGAATGAAATTTCTAGAGAAAAGTCCACATTTTTAATAGAGAATTATGGGCAGGAAAATATAGTGAATGTATTAAAACTGGAAGTAGATACCAGCGGCCAAGATAGGTATAAGAATAAGTAATCCCAGAAAGCCATAGCAATATGTAAATTTCAGCTGAAAACAGACTGGATAACCTACATTAATTTTCATGCAGTGTTGGTTGACTGACTGACCTAGAACAGTCTGATTTACATCCTAGTAGTAGGGGCAGCAAAACCAAGAGGCAACACTCTATCATCCATAAGTATCACTATCTATTGAAGTAACTGGCATTTTCCATAGTGAAGCAGGATCTTTAGTCTATAATCAGTTCACATTATGCAACTGAGCCCTAGTTTTGTGTATTGGGGAGTTTACAATATATATATATAGAACAATGTGAAGTTGATTTCCTAGCCTTGAAATGTAAATTTTTTGAAGAGGCAGCTATGATCAGAGATATTATAATAATAAATCAGCACTAATTTCCCCAAAGAACATGTGTATATCTAGAAAGAAAATGCAGGCCTTTGATTTGATTCTTACTGCACAATGATGTTCTTATTTAATCCGACATTTACTAAAAATAAATGTGTGCAAGTGAAGGAATTAGGTCACTTAATGCCATAACTGGTTTCTGCATGTATATAGAAAGATCCAGAGAGGCACAGAAAAGTAATGGCAGGGTGGCCACATTAAAGTGGTGGCAGTACTGATAATCGCAAAGCACAATCAGAGTTGTATAATCATAGGCTGAACTCTGTGCAACTAGTTATTTGAAATGAAGGTCCATTAAATTCAGTCGGGCATATTCTTTTGTTAGCAATGACTGATCACATAAAATTGTTCCTTTATAACTTTGATGGAGCATCTAATCCATCCAAACTCTTGCTATGTTTTATGGCCTAGATTCATTTCCAATAGAAATCTTTGATTGATTTATATATCCGTGCTGGTATGAAAACTATCATCATTATATTGACTACCACAGTAATGAAATTCTAATAATGTGCGTGCCTCAAATTATACTGTTTAAATTCTTTATTCAAGTCCACAATGTCTATGATGTATGCAGTTAGTTGAATCCCATTAATGAATTACTATTCTAAAGATTTCAGTGTTTCTTTACAGAATGCCTTTTCTCTTTTAGTATTGCCACTATAAAATTAGTGGAGACAAAACAGAAAGATTTCTCAAATATTATTTTCAGTCCTCCCACATGGTATTTAAAAACCAATTAATCTAATGAAAGTAGTCAGGGAGTTTTAATGAGCAGCATAAATGGTTTGATGTACATGAGTTCAACAGTATCTTTCTCAGTTGTGCTAAGTAGATTTTTTCCCCCAAAATAGCAAATTTGAGCTCTGTAAAATATACAGGATTTCCCCTGCTTAGCTGCCTATAAAATTCCATTTACTTCCCCAAAACAATTTACAGAATAAAAACCAAGTAAAGATGGCCACCAGGTAGAGATGCCTTTTGTGGACACCATATTACTGAGTCCTTTGTTAGTTCTAACTAGCCTAATCCCCAAATAGGCAAATACTGGCTGGTGTTTATGGGAATTGAAATCCAACACATATAACACACTATAGCGAACCTGTGACAGACATGCCAGAGGTGGCATGTAGAGCCATCTCTGTGGGCACCTACACTGTTGCCAGCTGGTCTTCAGTTTTCTGGTGCTTCGGCACATGCAAAGACTAGCTGGCTGGCACTCCAACACATGCACATACACGCACAAACATTCCGGATTTATAGAAACACTTATCACAAATTCTGCTACACACTTAGAGAAGTAGCCTTAAGTGCAATAAGATGTATACTTTTGTTTAGGATGATATTTGACACGCTGCATGGAGAGTGAAGGCAGGGGAAATGAATTCCTCCTGTATCAACATTTTTTCTCCTTCTGCCACATTCGCACATATCAAAAAAAGTTTAGCAAAAATATGCAAGGCAGTGAGGTTTCATTTCTTCCTAGCTATCCATTTATGTTCTGTTTTAAATCTTCCATTTGTAGTTTCACAAAAAGGGCATCAATTGCTACTGGAAAACCATATTATGTCTCAGAAGAATAGGCTGTATGCCATTCATCCAGGGCATAATTTGAGCCTATGTTCAGTCTTTTGCTATAATCAGGATAACTATTCTGATTTAGACTATGGAACCACGGCACCTTTTAAAGTGTGAAGGGGAAGGCATAATTTATACCTCACATTAGTCAAGGTTCCTACTAATGAGCCCAAGCAAATCAGTACTCCGAGACTCATCTTTCTGAAAGAACTTCTTTATTGGGCACATCATGTTGGCATGATTAAATGTACCCAATAAAGAAATTCTTTGGGAAAGATCTGAGTCTTGGGGTTCTGATTTGCTTGGGCTCATTAGTCGGTACCTTGAAATTAAACCAACTCATGGTAACATCTTTATCCAAAGCCCTCAATATCTGCCTGGATATTCCTACCATGATGTAGTATCTGGTAGTCTAATCTCAAGGAGACAAGTGCAACTCAGCTTGCTATTATCTTTCTCATCTTCTCATCTTTCCTTCTATCTTCTCTGATTGATATCTTATGATTTATCACTTGTTTGTACTTATGATTAATGATTATAATTTGTAAGCATGATTTATGATCTATGAAAAACTTTGTTTGTATGTACACTTTGTTGTTTGTATGTACATTGACAGCTTATGCACCAGAGACAAATTCCTTGTGTGTCCAATCACACAGCCCAGTAATGGGCTTCTGCCTTCACGGGGGGATGGGACGCGGAGGGGGTAGGTTTATACACTATTTATTGAATACTTAATAGTTTTAAAAATTGTCCTTTCTTCTCTAGTACCTTAGATTCTCTAGATCCTTAATTATTTTAAAATAGGAAATAATTAAATAGTATGTTTTTACCCATAAATGCTTTAATCATTTTAATCATTATCTAGAACTGAACTTTTATAGCAATTAAGGAAAATTAATGATTGTCAAGCCACTCCTACCTCGTCACATGCCCAGCAAGCCGCTCCTACCCGGTCACATGACATAGAAACGTAGAAGGTTGACAGCAGAAAAAGACCTCACAGTCCATCTAGTCTTCCCTTATACAATTTCTTGTATTTTATCTTAGGATGGATATATGTTTATCCCAGGCATATTTAAATTCAGTTACTGTGGATTTACCGACCACGTCTGCTGGAAGTTTGTTCCAAGCATCTACTACTCTTTCAGTAAAATAATATTTTCTCACATTACTTCTAATCTTTCCCCCAACTAACCTCAGATTGTGCCCCCTTGTTCTTGTGTTCACTTTCCTATTGAAAACACTTCCCTTTAACATATTTAAATGTTTTGATCATGTTCCCCCTTTCCCTTCTGCCCTCCAGACTATACAGATTGAGCTCATGACCATCAAGCTACACCTACAAAATAAGCCACACCCATAGTGTGGCAGTAAAAGTTTTTGCAGCCCATCACTGACACAGCCAATAAAGAATTCTATTCTATTCTATTCTATTCTAATCTATTCTAATGTGCTACCACTACTTTTTCCCATGCTGCTGTTTAAATATGACTGGTGCATGATCACAGGCTAGTTATTATTTCTAATAATTTATTAGACACAACCATCAGCCAATGCTCTAAGACTGGAAGAAAATGCTTCCATGGTGAATGACTTGCCCTCTAAGCAGTCTTTAGGTCAAGCACTTATTTGTCATGAAATTCAACACTTTTTTTGTTTTTCTTTTGCCTGAAACCAATTTCTACTATTAAACAGCAGTGCATTGGTCCCATGAATCTGGAGGAAGCATTTGACTGAGTAGAGTATCATTACAGATTAATTTTTGTTGCCATAGAAACTTTAGAGAACGTTTTTTTTATTATTGAGTTCTAAGAGGCAGGTTTTTTTTACTATATATAGTGAAGTTTGCTATAATATAACTTTGCTGAATTCTATTCAATTAATTGGATTTTGTGTATTTCTTTAATTCCTAGCGATATTACCTAGTGAGTCACAAAAATTATAAAGTTTATTTATCAATAAAATCCCAAGAGGGACAGTTTTAGCTGTGATTTTTAAGCACAAATTTGATTGGGACAATGGGCAAGTAACACACACACCAAAAAAACCCCCTATTCTGAGTTCATCACAGGGTAGCATGAAGACCACTTGCCTACAAAATCACCAAAAGTCAGACATAACTAGATGGTTAAGAAACAACTACAATTCTGAGTTCAACTAATTTGAAGTATTATTTTTGAAGTTCAGCTTAATACTTGTACTGATCAGAATAAATATCTTCATGGACTTTTCCCATTGCCTTCTTCACAATTTTGCACTTTGACATGGAGATCGCATCTCAAGTCATCCTAAGACAATCTTTCTGTGAAAACAAGGTGAATTTCCCCCCCATTAGATTTTGAGGTTGGAGCTGTACTAGACATCTCCGGGGAGTCCAAGATGCAAAGTGGATGCAGCTGGCTTTTCCTTGTTTTTTTGACGGAATCTTGTGGGGCTCTGCCTTTTGGCATCTCAATCAGCCAATTCTAGGCCTTACACTACAATTTTGTATCTTTCTTAAAGCAGTGGGGAATTACTAATGTGGAGATCAGAGGAGGTTACAGGAACCATAAACTGAGAGGGTAAGGGCCAGACGTAGCCCTGCAGCTTAAAAATTCCTGCCCCAATTCTAAGCCATAATAAGGTTGATTTGATTTTGGTGTGTTGTGCTAATGTGGTCTGTATTGTTCCCTTCCATCTTTGACAGCTATTCTTGCTTCCTGTATGCATTCACTGCAGAATTTCTCACCTGCCCTCCTCCACTTATCTCTCTTGGCAAGGAGAAGCATTGCAATAAACCTTGAACAAGCTAGTGATGTTGTAAGAAAATGTGCCAAGGATCCACAAACCACTTTTGCTAAAGCTTTTAAGATAGGTTTTCCAGTTGCCAAGCCAGAATAATGAACTGTTTAATGTATGTTTAAATTATAAGATGTCACACACATAATGTTTTTACAAATTTATTGTGATGTATTCTGAAAGGGACAGAGAATAATAGTAATAAAAGTATATACAAGAGAGTTTTTCTTGTACTCAACAAACTGAAGCCTTGGGGTTAGTGATATCATTTGCATGATCATTTTGGTTCGGTAACCATAGTGGGTTCTAAAACTCTTTATTACCAATTCGCCTGTGCGACACTTCTGCGCATGCACAGAAGCGTTGCGGGTGGGTGAACAGAGCCTCCCGCCACCAGCACTATCACTTCTTAGAACCAATCCAAACTGGGAGCAACCCACCGCTGTTTGGTAACATTTGTTGACAATGCCTCAATAATATTGTGAGTGATAATTTATCTTATAAAATTTGGGAGAGTCTGTAATGTGGAACAACCCTTCATTTCTCCCTCTATAGATGCTTAAATGCCTTAAAAACAGAATTCAAGATGATCATGAAAAGTTATAAACCAGCAAAATGAATTTCCATAAAGGCAAATATAAATTCCATGTTTAGACTCAGAAAAAATCTGACTTGCACAAGATATATGATTATTGGCATGGCAGGAATAATAATAATAATAATAATAATAATAATAATAATAATAATAATAATAATAATAATTAGATTTGTATGCCGCCCCTCTCCAAGGACTCGGAGCATAGAAAGGATTCAAGAATCAAATTCCTGCAATGCCACTTAAATTCGCCGCCCCGAGTCTACGGAGAGGGGCGGCATACAAATATAATAAATAAATAAATAAATTCAAAACAAATAGACTAAATTAAATGGACCCCCACAGACTTGGGTCTCCCTTTTTCTAACTGTACTAAACAAAAATCAAGCATGAGTTTCTAAGCCAATGAAAACTGCTGGCTATATGTAACTAATAGCTATCGGTATTCTGTTCTGAAGAAGTACTTATTAAAGGTAGCTTAAAAAGTTATAAGATTTTCATTCATTGCAGCTGACTCTAAAAATAATAAAGAAACTGAAAGTATGATCCATATTAAGATAATGAATGTATGGGCTTCCATATATTGATGAATTCCAGTGCTCAGACCTCCAATGAATAGGAGCTGTCATTTATTAGTCTGGAAGCCACAAGATTCCCAGTCTTGATTTATATTTATGATGTATTGGTAGAATCACCTTGCAGTAATTGATCTGTTTGTAGTAAATCAAATATATTTTCTATAGTGCTCCATTTTGAATTATTATGACCTAGTGGCTCATGCATAAGATGACAATTTCTCCTTTGTAAGAAGTTGTCTATTATAACAGAAATCGAATATGGAGGATGTTCAAATTAATACACAGAGCAGCCTAGAATTTTCCTGACTGATCCTATTAGCTAGAGAAATTCACAAGTTCAATCTCTGTCATCACTATTTTTTTTTCAAAAAAATGAGAGGCCGGGCGAAATAACGCCTGGTCGAAAATTGCCAATGGCAGGAACCAACTCGGCTCCCCCATCAGCTGGAGGGCATTCCCCGCGATAGCGCGGGAAAGCCCCAGAGCAATCAGTGGCCGCTTGGGCATTCTGGGAAAGCCGAGGGGCGGGGCGTGTGCCCTTTATCAGGGCTTGCTTGCCCCCCCGGCTTCTCTTGCCCCCGAGCTCACCACAAAACGGACACCCACCCACCCTCCGCTCAATCCAGGATGTTTTTATAGGTCGCTGGGTTTGGGGCCGAGTAGGAATTTTTGCAGTCTTATGGCATTTGCTACGGATTGTTTTTCGCCTACTCCATCCTGGACGAGGGTAAGGATTTGTGGTTACGGGGTGCATCTGTATGTAAATAGGTTCTGATTCAACAATTGGATGTTTATATTCTTGGTCACTATATGGCAGAAACGGGGCGGAAAGGGTATCAGTAGCAACTGTGTGTTCTCCTTTGGGCATCTTTTGAAAGATGATTGGCACCCCCATTGCACAACTCAAGCTTCCTCCACGGACAGAGAGGTGTGAAGGGGGTGCCCTTGGGGCTCACCTACCTCATTTCTGGTTCCGGGTCATGCAAGGCGAGCTCTCCCACATGCTGGGCATGGCCTTTGGGATCGGGAGTAGGCGGGGCACACCTCACCCTGACCAGGCATGGAGTAACGCCCATTTCAGTTGCCCAAGTATGTTGTGTTCAGGAAACTCCGCCCCATTTAGCGACCCCTGCAGGTCTTTCTGTTAATATTTAATAAAGTGACCCATTTTTACCCAGCTTGGTGTCCGAGTGTTCATTTCCCGTCCAAGGCAATGCAGGTTTCAGTTGACATAAACTCTCTAGAAAGCTTTTGCTTGTAAAAATAGGTAATACTATATCCATTTATGATGCACACTCTGTAAGTGAAGGATTGAAAATGCCTTTTCAAATCCTATTATTCTTAATCTTCCACAGTGCAATATTAACTGTAAAGGGGGAGTCTCTGAATTGTTTCAACACTGATTGTTTGACTTAGTAAGTCTCATTTGTCATCCCTAGTTGTCTATGGAGAGTCTCAGTCATCTAGATCATGGTTGTCCCTAAGGTGCTTTTTCAAGAGGCAGCTAGCCTTTCTGGTTTTTCTTTGAAGACTTTTTGCTTCTCATCTAACAAGAAGCTTCTTAGATGAGAAGCAAGTTCAGATTGACAGAGTTGGAAGGGACCTTGTAGGTCATCTAGGAGACCCTTACATTTGCCTGTACCTAGGATTGAACTCACAAACTCCTGATTTTGAGGCAAGAGCTCAACCTCTATATCACACAGACTGTGGAAACTTTTGCATCTGACTTGGAAACCCAGAGTATGGAGGAAGAATGGAGAAGCACACACTGCAAGTTGCTTGAAGTCCAGTATGAAGTTTCCACAGTGTGTTGATTTGGGAAGCTATGTCATCTACAGGTGTTGGTCCACTGTGCTTTATTAAGTCCAGGGTCAACACAGCCATCTATCAGGAAATTTGGGGGCACTTCATACTTCCTTCCACAGATAAGCTTTATGGGGATACTGATTTCATTTTCCAGAAGAACTTGGCACCTGCCCACACTGCAAAAGCATCAAAACCTGGTTCAATTACAGTGGGATTACTGTGCTTGACTGGCCAGCAAACTCATCTGACCTGAACCCCAAGAGAAAGATGAGGGACATGAGACAGAACAATGCAGAAGAGCTGAAGACCACTATTGAAGCATCCCGGTCTCCCATAACACCTCAGAAGTGCCACAAACTGATAGCTTCCATGCCATGCCGCATTGAGGCAGTAATTGCTGAAAAAGGAGGCCAAACTAAGTACTAAGTACATATGCATGCTTATACTTTTCAGAGGTCTGATATTGTTCTATGTACAATCCTTGTTTTATTGTATGTAATATTCTAATTTTCTGAGATAGTGGATTTGGGGTTTTCATGAGCTATACCCCATAATCATCACAATTATGACAAATCATGGCTTTAGCTATCTTTCCTTGCATATAATGTCTCTCTCATCTATTACATTTCACCTTTTCAGTTGCATTACTGAAATAAATGATCTTTTGAACGATATCCTTCTCTGTGGCGGCCCCGGCCCTCTGGAATCAACTCCCCCCAGAGATCAGAACTGCCCCCACCCTCCTTGCCTTTCGTAAATTGCTTAAGACCCACCTATATCGCCAGGCATGGGGGAATTGAGACATCTCCACCAGGCTTATAGAATTTATGTATGGTATGCTTGTCTTGTATGTTTTTTAAAATGACAGGTTTTTAGATACTTTCTTTTAATATTAGATTTGTTACATTGTATATTGTTATTATTACTGTTATGAGCCGCCACAAGTCTGCGGAGAGGGGCAGCATACAAATCTAATAAATAATAATAATAATTATTATTATTATTATTATTATTATTATTATTATTATTATTATTATGTTTTACCTGTAAATAGATAATTCCACCCTATCCAATGTTTTAAACATTTGGTGGTAGAGGTCATGGTGATTGCTTTAAAAAAAATTAAAAGTGCAGGAAAAAAACTAAAATCAAATAACGATTATCATCCAATCCTAATCCCATTAAATATTACCCGAAATAATCTCATTACTTATATCACAAAAGCTGGGGTGAAATCCAGCAGGTTCTGATAGTGGAAATTTTGAGTAGTTCAGAGAACTGGCCAAAACCACCTCTGGCTGGCCCCAGAGTGGGGTGGGAATTAAAGTTAACTCCAAAAACCAATTAATTTGCAATAAAATTTGGAAAAAACTTTTATACCATATCTCTTTTTATTCGTTTTTAAACTAATAGAATATACATCATATATTATATCATTATTAATACTTACTAACAATGATCTCAATTACTACATTTTCTCTTTTTATACACAAAAATATATTTACTACACTATACATATACACCTCCTACTATCTTCTCACACAATGTCATACCTAAAAATGTCTGCGTTACACGCAGATTTTCTTCTTTCTTTTCATATCTTCTTTTTTCCCTTTTTCATATTCTTATTTCCTCCCCCCTTTACCAATCTTTTTTCTTACAAATCTGGTACCTTTTTCTCTTTACTTTTTACATTCATAAAATATTCTCATTTATTTGCTATTACCTAATATATATAGATACATATGAATATTAGGAATTGCTAGATTGCATTGGACCAGAATACCTCCGGAACCGCCTACTGCCGCACGAATCCCAGCGGCCGATAAGGTCCCACAGAGTTGACCTTCTCCGGGTCCCGTCGACTAAACAATGTCGTCTGGCGGGCCCCAGGGGAAGAGCCTTCTCTGTGGCGGCCCCGGCCCTCTGGAATCAACTCCCCCCGGAGATTAGAACTGCTCCCACCCTCCTTGTCTTCCGTAAACTACTTAAGACCCATCTATACCGCCAGGCATGGGGGATTTGAGACACCTTTCCCCCAGGCTTATTATAATTTATGTTTGGTATGTATGTGCTTTGGTTTTTTAAATTGATAGGGTTTTTAGTTGTTTTTTTTTTTCTTAATATTAGATTTGTGCCTGTACAATATTGTTTTATCGCTTGTTGTGAGCCGCCCCGAGTCTTCGGAGAGGGGCGGCATACAAATCTAATAAATTATTATTATTATTATTATTATTATTATTATTATTATTATTATTATTATTGAAACGAGATGTAAGATTTATTATTAAAATTTAAGGTAATTTTTGATAAAACTAAGGATACTGTTTATTTACTGTTTACTTACATTGTTTAAGAAACACAATAATGATATTAAGAAATATATGTATTATGATTCACAATCTACAATGTACAATGTTATTACTTACCTGAACCCCTTGATTTTGTATTTCCCTTCCCCAACCCCTTGATTTTGTATTTCCCTTCCCCATCCCCCCTTTTTTTTCTGTTCATCCCTTCCTACCCCCCTACTTCCCTTTTTCTTTTTCCTTATATTTATAAATAAAGTATATTTAAAAAAAATTTAAAAAAAGATTTTGCAGTATCCTTCCTGTGGAGTGGGGTGGAGATTTTGTAGTATCCTTCCCCTGGAGTCGGGTGGGAATGGAGATTTTGCAGTAATCTTCCCCTGTCACGCCCACCAAGCCAAATCCACCAAGCCACAGCCATAGAACCAGTAGTAAAAAAAAAATGGATTTCACCACTGCTCAAAAGTACAGCCTATATATCACTAAATAATCCCAATTAAATATTACCAAAGTATAATATTATTATTCAATCCTACTTAAAAAAAATTTAGACATGCTGAGAAATAGCAATCCATTATTTAAACCATGATCAAATAAACCAATTTTGCATTTTTCTTATTCTTTCTGCATTTGAATTTCTCTTAAAAGTTTAGATCAGTCTACAATCTATACCAATTTTCAACCTTGGAAAAGAGAAGTTTTACTCAAGTGTCAGATAAATTGGCACAGATAAATTGACAGTAAGCCAGCTCAGCTTCCCAAATACCCCAAACCGTGACAGTAGCGTTGGAACCACTTTTGAACTGCTACTGAGGGATGTGTGCATGCTCAATTAAAAAAGAGGAGATATTTAATTAAAAGGTTTGATTAAAATTTAAATTTCATAATTTGCAACATTATGTTATTGGATTTGTATGCCGCACCTCTCCGTGGACTCGGAGCGGCTCACAACAAACATAAAATACATAGTAAAACAATTTGATCCAATTAATTACAGTTAAAAGACTTAAAAACATCCTAAAACTTAAAAACATTCAATTCATCTTTCACTCAATAAGTCATTCTAAACACATTCGTTGGTCAGTGGGGGCAAAGATCTAATGGACCCTGGCCTGGCGGCAAAGATGAGTTTTCAAACTTTTTCAGAAAGCAAGGAGGGTGGGGGCAGTGCGACTCTCTGGGGGGAGCTGGTTCCAGAGGGCCGGGCCCCCCACAGAGAAGACTCTTCCCCTAGGCCTCGCCAGCCAACATTGTCTGGTTGACGGGTCCCTGACAAAACCCACTCTGTGGGACCTCACCGGACGCTGGGATTCATGTGGCAGAAGGCAGTCTCGGAGATAATCTGGTCCTATGCCATGTATGCAATATGTTCAGCAACAATGTATAATTTTATATATTTATATACCGTATAATCTATAAATTTTCTATAATTTATAATTTAAAAAGATTTAAAGTTTTAATTAAATAAAAGCTAAAGGCACCATAAAAAATACTTGGCTTTGGATCACTTGTCAGGAACAAAAGAAAGTCCCAGTGTTGGCTGCTGCATTTTAATCCTCAATTTTCAGCAGTTCATTTAGTATTTATTTATTTATTTATTATTTGGATTTGTATGCCGCCCCTCTCCGAAAACTCGGGGCGGCTCACAACAAGTGAAAAGACAATCCAATACATAATGCAATTAATTAAAATATTATAAATTTAAGAAAAACCCCTATACTAACATACACACACACAAGCATACCATATATAAATTCAACGTGCCCAGGGGAAGATGTTTAGTTTCCCCATGCCTGACGGCAAAGGTGGGTTTTGAGGAGTTTACGGAAGGCAGGAAGAGTAGGGGCAGTTCTGATCTCCGGGGGGAGTTGGTTCCAGAGACTCGGTGCCGCCACAGAGAAGGCTCTCCCCCTGGGGCCCGCCAACCGACATTGTTTAGTTGACGGGACCCGGAGGAGGCCCACTCTGTGGGACCTAATCGGTCGCTGGGATTCGTGCGACAGAAGGCGGTCTCGGAGATATTCTGGTCCAGTGCCATGAAGGGCTTTAAAGGTCATAACCAACACTTTGAATTGTGACCGGAAACTGATCGGCAGCCAATGCAGACTGCGGAGTGATGGTGAAACATGGGCATACCTGGGTAGGCCCATGACTGCTCTCGCAGCTGCATTCTGCACGATCTGAAGTTTCCGAACACTTTTCAAAGGTAGCCCCATGTAGAGAGCATTACAGTAGTCGAACCTCGAGGTGATGAGGGCATGAGTGACTGTGAGCAATGAGTCCCGGTCCAGATAGGGCCGCAACTGGTGCACCAGACGGACCTGGGCAAACGCCCCCCTCGCCACAGCTGAAAGATGGTTCTCTAATGTGAGCTGTGGATCGAGGAGGACGCCCAAGTTGCGGACCCTCTCTGAGGGGGTCAGTAATTCCCCCCCCCCAGGGTAATGGACGGACAGATGGGATTGTCCTTGGGAGGCAAAACCCACAGCCACTCCGTCTTATCCGGGTTGAGCTTGAGTCTGTTGACACCCATCCAGGCCCCAACAGCCTCCAGGCACCGGCACATCACTTCCACCGCTTCGTTGACTGGGCATGGGGTGGAGATGTAAAGCTGGGTATCATCGGCATATTGATGATACCTCACCCCATGTCCTTGGATGATCTCACCCAGCGGTTTCATGTAGATGTTAAATAGCAAGGGGGAGAGGACCGACCCCTGAGGTACTCCACAAGGGAGAGACCTCGGAGTCGACCTCTGACCCCCCACTAACACCGACTGCGACCGGCCAGAGAGGTAGGAGGAGAACCACTGAAGCACAGTGCCTCCCACCCCCAACCCCTCCAACCGGTGCAGAAGGATACCATGGTCGATGGTATCGAAAGCCGCTGAGAGATCGAGGAGCACCAGGACAGAGGATAAACCTCTGTCCCGGGCCCGCCAGAGATCATCCATCAATGCGACCAAAGGGGTTTCCGTGCTGTAACCGGGCCTGAAGCCCGACTGCTGGGGACCTAGATAATCGGCTTCTTCCAAGGACCGCTGGAGCTGGAGTGCCACCACCTTCTCGACAACCTTCCCCATGAAGGGAAGGTTGGAGACTGGACGATAGTTGTTGAGTACGGCTGGGTCCAGGGAAGGCTTCTTGAGGAGGGGGCGCACAAGCGCTTCTTTATAGAGTGATGGAAAAACTCCCCTCCCCAAGGAAGCGTTGGTAATCTCCTCGGCCCAGCTCCGTGTCACCTCCCTGCTGGCCGAGACCAACCAGGAGGGACACGGATCCAGTAAACAGGTGGCGGAACTCACAGCTCCAATGGCCTTGTCCACTTCATCAGGTGTCACCAGATCAAACTCTTCCCAGACAGGTGGACAAGTACGTGCCCCAGTCACCTCGACTGACTCATTGTCAGTTGACTCTGCTTTACAATTGGAGTCGAGGTCGGCCCGGATCTGAGCGACTTTATCAGCGAAAAACGTGTTAAACTCCTCGGCACTACTCTGCAAGGGCTCCCCAACTCCCCCCTGGTTAAGAAGGGAGCGGGTCACCCTAAACAGAGCGGCCGGGCGGGATTCCGCTGATGCAATCAAGGCGGCATGGTACGCACATCTTGCCGCCTTGAGCGCCACTTTGTAAGTCTTAATAAAAGCTCTTACAAGTGTTCGATCAGATTCAGACCTGCTCTTCCTCCATCGCTTCTCTAGACGTCTCTTTGGCGTTTCAACTCCCGGAGCTCCTCGTTGAACCATGGGGCTCTACGGGGTCTAGCGCCACGGAGAGGTCGCAAAGGCGCAATCCGGTCGAGAGCCTCCGCAGCAGCCGTATTCCAGGCCTCTGCAAGAGACTCCGCCGAACTGTGGATGAGTGCCTCTGGAATAACCCCAAGCGCCGTCTGAAAGCCCTCTGGGTCCATCAGGCGTCTGGGGCGGAACATCTTCATTGGTTAGTAACCATTGAAAGTTACAATAGCCCTGAAAAAATGTGACTTATGACCATTCTTCACAGTTATGACCTTTGCAGCATCCTCATGGTCATATGATCAAAATTCAGATGCTTGGCAAAGAATTCATATTTATGACTGTCAGGGTGTGATCACCTTTTACAACCTTTGGACTGTTGTGGTTAGTTCTGTCCCAGCTCCTGCCCCAAGGAATGTGCTGGTGGATGTGGGGGAAACATCCACATTCCGCAGGCCTATTTTGCTCCCAATGGAATCTGCCGACGAAGCTTCCTCTGACCAAAGATGCGTGAGTGACAGGGAAGAGGGGAGTTTGGCAGACAGCCCAGGAGGAGATCAATCATCTGTATCATCCTTGGATTCTGAACAAGAATTAATGACACATCCACGCATGCATAGAGTGATGCATAGGAGACAACAAGTGAAGGATTATTACAAGAGAAAATGAGGCCACCTTTGGTTGGGTGTGGCTGCTGTAATTAGTGCTACAGATAAAAAGAACAGCATGCTGGTTTAGCCTTGTGGCAGTTTATCTGATTCATTGTTTTGTCAAGATCGTGGTTTTTGTGCTGTTCAAAATTGTGTGTGAACTCTCTGGACTTTAGAATTGGACTCAATTTCCCAGTTATTGGGTGAGCAACTGGATTGCATTTAACCTGTGCCTTGTGTATACCAGAAAATCCCTTTGTCATTTAAAAAGGGAGCTGTTTCTGTTTTTCTGTTTATAAAAACTTTTGGGTTTTCCTTTTATCATGTGGTGTGTGTCTTCCTGGACTAACTACCCTGTAATTATGGGCCGTTGAAACACGCAGGCAGAAGATGGACAAGCAAAGCCAATGGGGAAGCTAGTGGGGAAATGGGAAAACTAACTTTCTTACAAAAATTTTGGGCTCAATTGTGGTCATAAATCAAGGACCAATTGTGTGTGTGAGTGTGTGTGTGTGTGTGTGTGTGTGTGTGTGTATGTGTGGTTTTATTGATAGGGTGTAAACAGATAAAAAAAGAAAAAATGCCAGCAGGATATAAACAAACTGCTTTCTAAGTTCCAGTATATTTATTTGGTAGATTGCAATAGCCATATGTTTCTTTTTTTTAATGTACAATTGTTACTCCCAAATTTCTATTGACTGATTGGCAGTTTACTTATCTGCAATATGTCTTTTATTTTTAACAGCATGTGTACAAATATATGTACTAGTATACTGTTGCTCATCATTATGATGCTCTGGTTTGAAATTACTGCAGTGGAAAACAAATAGGTTCTTTAAAAAAACCTTATAAAATGAGCAATGGAACCTATTTGCTCTATGGTGGTGCAGTGGTTAGAACACAGTACTGTAGGCTAACTCCCTGCCTACTCCAGGAGTTCGATTCTGAGCTGCTCAAGGTTGACTCAGCTTTCCATCCTTCCAAGGTTGGTAAAACAAGGACCCAGATTGTTGGTGGCAATATGTTGATTCTGTAGAGTGCTTAGACAAGGTGTGTGAAGTGGAATATAAATTTAAATGTTATTGCTATTTCAGTCTTCTATAGTGATCTGTCGGCACCAATCAGGAAGTGCTGGCTAATATATACAATTGATAGGCAACGTGGAGTGTGTGTGCTTTAGATTTCAAATCCCTAGGCTAACACGCCCAATGCCAAAGTCTAATAACAGCATTCAACTATCTGGATGACCATAAGTTATACACCCTTAATCTATAGTATAATAGTAATATATTTTTTGTTAATACTTTTGTTGAATCAGTTCTATTTTTAGTAAAAAAAAATGTAATGGTATATCTAAGTGTGTTGATGGATTTTGATGCTTACTGCAACATTAATGAATGAAGAGCATTTCTCTCCAGAATAATGTTATCAAAACCAAGTGCATTAATTTACAGTGAACTTTGATTTCTTCAGTTTTGACTTTCTGAATAGAATATAGAGGCACCTAGTCATGGGCAACCAAAACATTTACTGCCACACTGTGAGTGTGGCTTATTTTGTGGGTGCTGCTTGGTGGTCATGTGACCAGGTGGGGGTGGCTTAAACAATCATCATCGTTCAAGTGAACTGTTAAGTCCTCGACTTACAACGTCACCAGTGTCGCTCGCTAGGGTGACAATTTGTTTTGCGTTTCACGCGCTCTCCTTCCTGGGTCACCCCCTGCCTCAGGCTGGGTAGCTAGGCGAACGGGTGCCGATCAGCTGTTGAGAAAAGAAGGGGGAGGAAAAGGGCCCCTTGCAACTCCTGCTGGTGCTGGTCTCCCTGCCGCTTTCCAAGGAGGAGGAGGAGGATGGGAGGGGGGATTTAAAAATATCAGAAAGCCGAGGGAGAGTTACAAGGTTATTATTGTTGCATGATGCCTTTTCATCTCAGCTGCAGGCAGAGCAAGGGCTTTGCAAGGGGAAAAAGACCGCAGCCCAGACTGCTTTGGCACGGCTGGGCTTGGCTTAGCTCAGCTCTCCTTTTCCCTCCTACTGCTGCTGCTGCATGTTCCTTGCTTTTTTCCTCTTTCCTCCTTCCTGGACTCAGGAGGTGGCCACATGAGGCTGGAGGGGAGCCGGGTAGGAGAGAGGTAAGCTCATTCGAGGCCAGGAAGGAGGAAAGAGGGAAAAAGCAAGGAGTGCAGACGCAGCAATAGCAGGAGGGAAGAAAAGGATAGCTGAGCAATCCAGGAAGTGACTGCTGCCGGGTTTTGCATGCAGCTTCATTTCCGCCAGTGGAACTGCGTACCACCCCATCCTGCCTGCTGCCCACCCCTGGTGGTACCTCAGTACTCAACATTAATTATTCCAGAAGTCACAGCAAATACTAAAAACTATGAGTGCCAAACAAATTAGGTGAGTTACCACATGATCCTTTGTTTAGCGGAGAAGAATTTTAGCGGGGAGGAAAATTTCATGACTTTGCATGTGATGCAGCATAATCAGTTTGGTCTGAAAGGAGATTCTTCCTGCTTTCACTACTATGGAATGAAATTTGGGGTTTTCAATGACATGTAGCTTATTTTAGATTACAATAAAGATACAGTACACTTATTTCTTCACGTTATAGTCAACTGCTGGAAACTTCATGATTATATCCATGTACCCTGTTTCCCCAAAATAAGACATCCCCTGATAATAAGAACAACTGTACTTTTGAGTGTATGAAAATAAGGCTAAGTGCTTATTTCAGGATTCAAAAAAATATAAGACAGGGTCTTATTTTCGGGGAAAATGAGTAGTTTTCCTGATGGCAACACAAAAGTAATTAGCCATTGCCTTCTTCCAAAGTATTATTTTTACCTTCTCTGACTTTACTAAATCTCAAACTTATTAGAAGTCTCCTAACTCTGCTTAGCTCACAGCCCTGTTTGTGAAGGCTAAACCAGGAAGTCAACTACATTTATTGGCATTAGCAATTATAACAGAAAGAGTCAATATGGTGGTGTGCATCAAAAGTGGTGTACAGCATCAAACTAGAAACCAGGAGACAGAGAGTTTGAATCTCACTTAGTCACAAGGCCAGTTGGGCTAGTCACTTTTTCTCAGCCAAGAAAAAAGGTATTAGCAAATCATTTCTGAAAAATCTTACAGAAGAAAACTTCAGGGACTTATCATTATTGAACAGAAGAAAAAGAAAATAGTAGCAGGATATTGTAAGCATGGTTGTGCTGTACTTCCATATCCTTCAGTGAATATTCAGTGAAATATGGAGTTTTATGTCCAATCTACCTCTAAATATTATCTAAATATTCCAGGCTCAAAAATGCTTTGGCCCTCTTTTGTCTAGGCAACAGCTTCATTGTATCTCTATGATTTTTTTTACTCTCTACATTAGCTCCCAAGCCCAAACACACCATAAGCTGTTGTCTGCTAAAATTGTTTATATACACATTCTCTATATTACTATAAAACTTTGGCCTCTTCATGTATGCCCAGGTTCACCTGGTGCACCAGTTGCGGCCCTATTTGTACCGGGACTCACTACTCACAGTCACTCATGCCCTCATCACCTCGAGGTTCGACTACTGTAATGCTCTCTACATGGGGCTATCTTTGAAAAGTGTTCGGAAACTTCAGGTCGTGCAGAATGCAGCTGCGAGAGCAGTCATGGGCTTTTCCAAATATGCCCATGTCACACCAGCACTCCGCAGACTGCATTGGTTGCCGATCAATTTCCGGTCACAATTCAAAGTGTTGGTTATGACCTATAAAGCCCTTCATGGCATCGGACCAGAATATCTCCGAGACCGCCTTCTGCAGCACGAATCCCAGCGACCGATTAGGTCCCACAGAGTGGGCCTTCTCCGGGTCCCGTCAACTAAACAATGTCGGTTGGCGGGCCCCAGGTGAAGAGCCTTCTCTGTGGCGGCCCCGACTCTCTGGAACCAGCTCCCCCCAGAGATTAGAACTGCCCCTACCCTCCTCGCCTTTCGCAAACTCCTTAAAACCCACCTTTGTCATCAGGCTTGGGGGAACTGAGATATCTCCCCTGGGCCTATACAATTTATGTATGGTATGCTTGTGTGTATGTCGGTTTTATAATGGAGTTTTTTAATATTTTATATTGTAAATTATTAGATTTGTTATAAACTGTTTTTATTGTGTTGTGAGCCGCCCCGAGTCTACGGAAAGGGGCGGAATACAAATCTAATAAATAAATAAATAAATAAATAAATAAATAAATAAATAAATAAATAAATAAATAAATAAATAAATAAATAAATAAATAAATAAATAAATAAATAAATCCTTATATTTCACAGTGGTCCTCACTAAATGTTGATTCCTTTAGTTTGAAGGCCTTGACCATTTCACAGAGTAGTCAGTAGAAATATCAGAAGCTTTGTGCAAAGATCAATGGTACAATGGAAGACACAATTGTTGGTCAAGGTGATAAACTGGAAGAGGCTAATATCAAGAGAGAAACTTTTTAAAGAGACTCACTATCACCATTGCTATTCGTCATTGTAGTGATTCGTCTGTCAACAATACTGAACAAGTCAGGGTGTAACTATCAAACATCAAAAGGTTTCCAAGCTCCCCCACTTTCTTTACACGGATGATCTGAAGCTATCTGGGGGGTGGGAAAAACATCTGAAATAGAATTGTTGCTCAATGCTGTACATATATACAGCCAAAATATCGCAATGGGGTTTGAACTTGGCAAATTGTGCTCCCATTTTCTCTTTTACAATAATTATGAATTCTCTAAAAACATAAAAGTTCATATGATATTGAAATAAGACAATGATTAATAATTAACAAGCCATAAACATAACAGCTTTTACTGGGTCCACTGGCATCTTTTGTTAGGCATTTACTTCCCTATAGAATCCTTGGCTTGGTGACAGATAAAACTAAACATAGACAGTGGGTGCAATCAGAAAAACATGTATATCCACTTTGCTTAGGACAAAGCTCTCAAACTCAAAAAATCACAAGGGTGCATGAGGACAAGGGCACAACAGCATTTCTAGTTGAGACATTTCATAAATGGATGCAAAAGTCTCTAGGGAGCTGAAAATGAAGCAGAATATCACAATATGTTTTATGGTTGGTGAGGCAATCTGCTCCAGCAGATTGTCATCTTCAGAATTGAGTAAACAATCAACCACCTGAGACTGATTCAACAAGAAATTTCCTGCAGCCGAAGCAGAGGGCTCCATTGACTCTAATTCCAAAGACCATCTACTCCATGGGTGGCTATCATGGCTTCAAAAGAGTGAAACAGTGATAGCTCCTTGAAAAACAAGGACATGCTCACCCTTACTGACGGTCTCCTAGGCTAGCCTATACAGTGGTACCTCTACTTACGAACTTAATTCGTGCTATGACCAGGTTCTTAAGTAGAAAAATTTGTAAGAAGAAGCAATTTTTCTCATAGGAATCAATGTAAAAGCAAATAATGCATGCGATTGGGGAAACCACAGGGAGGGTGGAGGCCCTCTTTCCTCCCAGGAGATTCCCATGGAGGCTTCTTCCCGCCATTTCTGGCCCTGTTTCCTCCCAGGAGATTCCTAGAGAGGTCCCATGGAGGCTTCTTCCTGCCTTTTCCGGCCCTGTTTCCTCCCAGGAGATTCCTAGAGAGGCCCCACAGAGGCTTCTCCCTGCCTTTTCTGGCCCTTTTTCCTCCCAGGAGATCCCTAGAGAGGCCCCACGGACACTTCTCCCACCTTTTCCAGCCCTGTTTCCTCCCAGGAGATTCCTAGAGAGGCCCCACGGACACTTCTCCCACCTTTTCCGGCCCTGTTTCCTCCCAGGAGATTCCTAGAGAGGCCCCACGGAGGCTTCTCCCTGTCTTTTCTGGTTACAGTTTCGGAGGCTCAGGTTTTTAAGTGGAAAATGGTTCTTGAGAAGAGACAAAAAAAATCTTGAACACCCGGTTGTTATCTAGAAAAATTCGTAAGTAGAGGAGTTTGTAGGTGGAGGTACCACTGTACTAGAATAGCTGCCAGAAACTGTCTTCTTCTTTGGGAACAGTTACAACAACCTTGGTTCCATGTTCCTGCATTTCTGATTCTTAGTTGCCTCTTGAAATTTGTCTTTTTCAACTTGGACTGACTTGGTGAGATGATTCTGGGACTTTTGTGCAGTAAATTTGTTTTGGCTTTGGATTAAACTCAGGTAAGACATTATGATCCTGTAAATATTTCTGGCACATGTGTGGTTTACCCCTGTCCTAGAGTGTTTGCACTCTGACTGTCTTGTGTGTAATTGTTTTCTACTCACTAATGAATGACTTGCAAATTGATTCTCCATGTGCATTATCAGCCTAAGCAGAATAGTATTTCATTAAACTTACATCTATAAAAGAAAGCAATTCATCCTTTTTCATTATTATTAATTTTATTAATTTCATTTATTAAATTTATTTTTTATTTCAATTTAACTTTGGCCATTTATGTGGCAACATATTCCATTAACCAGAACACTAATGTTTGGTTTGGTTAGGGTTAAATGACAACATAACCCCCTTGAACCTAATCATCTGAAACCTGGCAGGGTTTACCTCCTCAGAAGAGGCAACTATGCCTGAAAAAAATCAAGTTCTGCCAAGAAATAAAAAATGTTGGCACTTTTCTTCAGAGGAAAAGCCAGTCATGTTTTGCCTTCCATTTGCCTGTTACCCTTTTATATCAGGCTACAACTCTGGCAAATTTAGCTCACTTACAAATTAATGGAAGGAAGTTAACATTGATTAAATAAATGCATTCTGTCATGCAGAAGCAAGCAATTGCCATCTGGTGTTTTACAATTGTAATTAATAGGAAAACAAGACCATTTGGTATTTCTGGTAAAATCTAAGCCACTCTAACCTATTACCCAGAGTTGTTCTAAGTGGAACATGAACTGATTGGGGCAGAAACCAGAACCAACCCCTTTGGCATATGTTGAGGGGTGGGGAAAAATAACTTTGCTATGTCAGAGCTCCCCTTCCATTCCTTTGCAATGCCAGATGAGGAAGAGTACTGGAGAAACAGCACTGTGGAGAATAGAGGAACATCTCTGGCCTGGCCCCAAGCAGCTTGCAGAGGTCATTCTAGGAGCACCTTCACATTCCTGCCCAATTGGACAGGACAGTAGCCAGCCCAGTTTTGCCTCAGGAAGCCCAACTCCCCCTCCTCTATAGATTTGTTGAGCTATTCTGTTGCAATGACTAATATCCGTAGGCTATAAAATGGCTGTGCCTGCCTACCTTGTTCTTCTTGTCTGGGGCAGGCTGAGAGAAGCCATCAGAAGGGCATTTAAAGGCCATGGATACCTGTTTCTCTTGGAACATTTCTGTTAGTGGTGACAGTGGGCAGAGAACCTGTCCAGTAAATTTGCTAGTAAAGTAGGATGTGAACTGCTTGGTCAATTTTGTCCTACTTCCAGCTGCCAGTGTCATCTGGGTCCTTCTGGAGAGCCACCTATGACTCTCAGGTTGTGACTGAGACCCATGATGCAGTATGTTGTGTTACACAGTCAAAATATCTTTGCCCTCGCCGCATATTTTGATGGCTGGTTGATTACACTGAGAAAAGGGCAGTTAAGGTCTTGTAATGCAAGTAATTCTTCTGACACTCTTCCTGCATACTGAATAACAAACTAAATTACTGGATAAAACAAGAAAAGAATTGTCTTAACCCTCAAGTGTGAAAATATCCAGTGAGTTGCTGTTTTCATCAAGAGGAAGTAGTGGTTCTTTATTTTTCTTTTAAAGAAGCAACTTCATTTATTATGTGGTAAAAGATTACATTTACTGTGTTCCCTAGAGGTGCTACACTGACTCCAAGATTAGTTATCTAACCCTGAAACCCATGTCAACCAATTTTCATTAACATAGCAAGATACACACAAGCAGTTGTATTTCACTCTCACACAGATAGTATTTGACCACTTGGCTTCGTCTCCATGGCGATTGCTTAGAATATACCATGCAATCTTGTCTGAAAATGCCTATAACTATCACATTTATGTCAGAAGGCAGTCACCGTTGTGATCATCCTTGCTAAGGATAGGAAATAAGTCTCCCAAACATGAAGATGCAGGCTTACCACATGGAACTAAAAATTCACAGCAGTTGAAGGATGAACTTACAGTACTATTTAGTAGAACAAGACAGTTGTTACAAATTCCTACTGCTATGAGGCTAGGGGGGCAAGCAATGCCAAGGTTGGCACAGGTCTGTCTCAGAGTTTTCCTTAATTTCTGTAATGGATTCCTAGGAGGGAAAAGGTGTATTCCAGAAGAAACAATTCAGTTCAGAAGTTTATATCAGAGAAAGATGGCGAAGACAGCCCCTCATTAATAATTCCCAATGTACATGCTGCATGTACTGTACATACTAATCTGCCTTAGTTTGATAAGATAGGTGTAGATATATATATATAAATAAATTTACTTGGATAAATAGTTGCATATCTTCCTTGGGTCTTGGAGCCTGCATCATTGCATCATCATCTAAAATTTTGGTGGAATTTACAGAAACAAACCATTTCTAACATGGCCTGCTTGTGTAAAAAGAGGCACAGAATTAAAACCACTCAAAGTATTGATGCCACTTTAATAAATCTTTAGTAAGTCCATGTCTGGAATACTATACCTGATTTTAAGTCACAACATTACAAAAAAGATGTTGAGACTGGAAGAAATGCAAAGTAGAGGAACTAAGATGATTAAAGGCCTGAAAACTAAAACATCTAAAGGATGGTTTGTTTATTTGTTTGTTTGTTTGTTTGTTTGTTTGTTTGTTTGTTTGTTTGTTTATTTGTTTATTTGTTTATTTGTTTATTTGTTTATTTGTTTATTTGTTTATTTGTTTATTTGTTTATTTGTTTATTTGTTTATTTGTTTATTTGTTTATTTGTTTATTTGTTTATTTGTTTATTTGTTTATTTGTTTATTTGTTTATTTGTTTATTTGTTTATTTGTTTATTTGTTTATTTGTTTATTTGTTTATTTGTTTATTTGTTTATTTGTTTATTTGTTTATTTGTTTATTTGTTTATTTGTTTATTTGTTTATTTGTTTATTTGTTTATTTGTTTATTTGTTTATTTGTTTATTTGTTTATTTGTTTATTTGTTTATTTGTTTATTTGTTTATTTGCTAATTTGTTTATTGGATTTGTATGCTGCCCCTCTCCGTGGACTCGGGGTGGGTAATAACAGTGACAAAAACAGAATGTAAAAATCCAATACTATAATATCTAAAATCCCTTGTTATAATCATACATACAAACATACCATGCATAAATTGTAGAAGCCTAGGGGAAAAATTATTTTAGTTCCACCATGCCTGACGGCAGAGGTGGGTTTTGAGGAGCTTACAAAAGGCAAGGAGGGTGGGGGCAATTCTGATCTCTGGAGGGAGTTGGTTCCAAAGGGTCGGGGCCGCCACAGAGAAGGCTCTTCCCCTGGGCCCCGCCAACCGACATTGTTTAGTTGACGGGAACCGGAGAAGGCCCACTCTGTGGGACCTAACTGGTCGCTGGGATTCGTGCGGCAGAAGGCGGTCCCTGAGATAATCTGGCCCGGTGCCATGAAGGTTGCAGGAATTGGGTATAGCTTGTCTAAAGAAAAGAAGGACTAGAAATGACATGATAGCAATATTCAAGTATTTGAGGGGCGGCCCAAATAACTTATTATCCAAAGCACCAGAAGGCAAGACAAGAAATAATAGATGGAAACGAATAAAGGAGAGAAGAATTAAAGAAAAATGTTGTAATAGTGAGAACAATAGTGGAACAGCTTGTCTTCAGAAGTTTGGGTGCTTCATCCTGAAGGTTTTTAAGAAGAGACTAGTGGACAGCCACTTGTCTGAAATGGTACAGGGTCTCCTGCTTGAAGAGCACGTTAGACTGAAAGACCTCCAAGGTCCCTTCCAGCTCTATTTTGATTCTAATAGCCAGTGATTGATAGAAATCTGTGGGGTACTAAAATGTACCTGCTTCTAATTATTATGCGTCTATCTAAAGGAGTTTGTCATTAAAAGAAAGATAATGACTTATTTAGTGCTGCTTTTAATACGTTCTCCTTTTCCCTTCTTACAAATTTCATAGACTACCAGAGGAACCCTTGAAGTAAATATCGCCGGCTGACTTACCGGCCCCACGGCGCTGTTGCTGAAGGGCCGGGCAGACTCGGACCCTCCTGATGGCGGCCGCCATCTTGTTTTCGGCTGAAATCTCGCGAGGCGAGATTTCGGCCGAGAATGCCCAGCCCACGTGGCTGGGCATGACGTCGGGTCCGGGCGGGGCCTGCTGGCCCTATTTAAGGGACAGCAGGCCGGGAAGAAAGCCTTTTCGCCCGGACCTGTGCTGAAGAGCAGACACTCGGCTGAGTGCTGCTCTGACGCCATTTTAGGTTGCCCTCGTGTCGCGGCCGCCATTTTGTGGCCGACTGAGGGAGCGAAAAGTTGTTTTTGTCTCTTCGCCGAAGCTGACGTTGGAGGCTCCAATCCTTCTGGACCGGTGGAGCTTGCTTTTGGAGGATCCCCCTCGGGCCCGAGGGGGACTGGTAACCTCCTCCCGGCCGGGAGGAGGGCGCGGTGGGGGCGTTTGGTTCGGGGGTCCCTGGTCTTGGGCTGGTTGGAGGCCGGATTGCAGGCCTTTAAGGCCTACCTGTGCTCTTTAGCGCCTGAGGGAAGGGGCCCGGGGGTAGCAGGAGCTTCTCCCCTTTTTTAGTGCTTGGCCTTAGGTAGGGCCCAGTGGTGGGGGACCTTTGCTTGCCGCTCAGTCGGTGGGGAGTTCGAGCCTAGGTAGTTTGGGTTGCTCCCTGCATACTAGAGAGAAGTTGGGATGGCTCCAAAAAAGAGGCCTGCCACTGCCCCTACGGCTCCGCCGGCTGCGCGCCCCAGGAGGGCCCTTAGGCCTTCTGCCCGGGCTCGGGCCAGTAGGGAGGGGCCTGCGGGGGTGGTCCCCGAGCAAGGGGGGGTGGTTTCGTTGCCTCCTGCCCCTCAACCTGTTCTTTCTCCTGCCATGTCTTGGGCCAGGGTGTTGGAGAGGCTCGACGAGCTCGAGCAGTGGAGAAGCGGTGCGGGCTCCGGAGGGTCCTTGGATCAAGTTCCTGCGGCGTTGGGGAGAGATCCTGCGGCGGCCCAGGCTGGGCAGATGGCTCCGGTTGGACGACAGGCCCCGGCGGGGCCGATGGCGGCTTTCCCGGGCCCTGCAACAATGGGCCCCCCGTGGATGACATCAACCCCGTACGGGGCAGGTGAGGCTGCACCACACACTACACCACTGTCCTTTCTTCCTTCCACCACCCCGGGTTTTCCCCCGGCGGGGGTTGGGAGCGGGTCCAGTTTTTTGGGGTCCTCCACGGGCACATGCGGGCAGGTCTGGGCACAGCCGGTTCCTCCGTCGGGGCCGCCGGCGGCCGGCCCTGCTCCGCTGCCCGGGACAGGTCCTACGGGGATACCTGCGGTGCCTGGGGCAGGGGGGTGGGTCCCCCCGGCCCCTGCTGTCATGCCCCCGCTCCCCGTCTTGCCCTACCCCCACGGTGCGGGAGTTTTTGGTGTGGCGGCCAACTCGGTATGGGACCCGTTCGCCTGCATTAAAGCAGGGGCTATCCCGTGCGGGTTGCCGTCCACCCCTTTAGGGTGCCACCTTCACCCTTCAGTGAAGGAGGCTATATGGCGGGGGGGATACGTGGATCTTTTTTCGCTTTTGAACCGAGAGGTTCCTAAGCAGGAGAAAGAGATTGTCCCGGGGGAGAAAACAAAGAAGACCAAAGTAACGAAATGCTTCAGCTCCTGGCTGTATGCTTTTCTTACTTATGGGTCTGTGGTGATTCAGAGGCAGCCGGCTATGGCCTCTGCCATGTTTAAGTATATAGATTTGATTGCTAGGGCCCACTTCGAATATAAGGGCACCATATGGCGCCATTATGATAAGGGTTTTCGTATGAGGATGGCGATAGAGCCTAACTTGCCATGGGATATGGTGGTTCCGGACCTGTGGTTCCGGGCCACGCATATGTCTGGAAAGGAGGGCTGTGAGCGTACGGATAGTGGGCACTTCATGGAGGAGGAGCCTGGCGCGGCTTCGCCAGCCAAGGCGACTCCTGGTGTGGCTGGCAAGGGGGCCTCGCCCGCTTGTCATGAGTTTGCTGCAAAGGGGGCGTGTTTTCGTCCCTTTTGTAAGTACAAGCATGCCTGCGGGAATTGCGGGGGGTCCCATGCAGCTTCAGTCTGTCCCCGCCCCAAGAAAGGGGCGGAGAAGAAGGGCGGGGGTCCAGGAAAACCTCCCCCATCAGCTGGGGGAAAAGGGGCCCAGCCCAATTAATGTGTCTGTGCTCGAGGGTTGGTTGGTCGACTACCACCCTCGCCCGAGAGCCGAGCTGCTCTTGAGGGGCTTTTCCGAGGGATTTAGGATCCCTTATGTGGGTGTTAGGAAGGCTTTCATGTCGGATAACCTCAGGTCGGTTGTCGGACATGAGGACATTGTTCGGGCTAAGATTCAAAAGGAGGTTGCCGAGGGCAGGGTCCTTGGGCCTTTCCCGGAGCCGCCCTTTTCGAATCTTAGAGTGTCCCCCCTGGGGGTGGTCCCCAAAAAGGCGAGTGGTGAATTTCGGTTGATTCACCATTTGTCTTTTCCAAAAGGGGAGTCAGTGAATGACTTCATTCCTGACGAGCTTTGTTCAGTCCGGTACGCATCCTTTGATGCGGCCGTGGCCATGGTTAGGGAGTGTGGGGTAGGAGCCCTTATGGGTAAATGCGACATTAAGTCGGCATTCCGGCTCCTCCCCATTCACCCAGGCGACTTCGAGCTTCTGGGCTTCCATTTCGAAGGTGGGTTTTATGTGGACAGGGCATTGCCTATGGGCTGTTCTGTGTCCTGCTCCCTTTTTGAGAGCTTTAGTACCTTCTTGGAGTGGGTGCTCAGGAGGCGTAGTGGCCTGGGCTCGGTCGTTCATTACCTTGATGATTTCTTGATGGCCGGGCCTGCGCAATCGGAGCAATGCTTTGCTTTGATGCGGGACTTCGAAGCCCTTTGTGCTCAATTGGGGGTGCCTTTGGCCCCCGAGAAGACCGAAGGCCCTGCCACCAGGATTACCTTTCTCGGTATTGAATTGGATTCGGAGGAGCAATCTTCCAGATTGCCCCTGGACAAGTTGATAAAAATTAGGACCAAGATTGAGGCGGTCTTGGGCTGCAGGAAGGTTACTCTTCGGCAGCTCCAGGAGTTGGCCGGGATCCTTAATTTCGCCTGTCGGGTAGTGGTGCCTGGTAGGGCTTTTTCTCGCCGGTTGTATGACGCGATGAAGGGGCTACGTTTGCCCCACCATCGTACCCGCTTATGCGCCGGGGTCAGGGCTGACCTCGGCGTGTGGCGGGAGTTTTTGGAACATTTTAATGTGTTCCGACGCCGCAGGGACTTGCGGTTTCGGGGTAGTGTTAGGTGACCAGTGGTGCTGGTCGGCATGGCCTCCGGAATGGAGTGCCTGTTCCTTGGTTAAGGACTTGACCTTTTTGGAGCTTTTCCCCTTGGTAGTGGCCTTAGAGCTCTGGGGAGAGCAGTTTAGGGACAGGACTGTGCATTTTTGGTGTGACAATCTAGCGGTTGTCCATGTTGTGAATGCCCTGTCCTCGAGGAGTGACAGGGTAATGCGGCTTGTCCGCCATTTCGTGCACAGGTCCTTGTCTCTAAACGCCTTGTTTTTGGCTAGGCACGTCCCGGGGCTAGATAACGGTGTGGCTGACGCCTTGTCCCGTGGTCAGTTGTCCAGGTTTCGGACCCTGGCCCCGTGGGCCCGAGAGTCGCCGGAGGTGTTTCCGGCCCACCTGTGGAGCCTGGGCGGGCTCCCGAGAGCTGGAGGGACGAGGCCTCCCGGGCGATCGCCTTATCTGTAGCTCCTGGCACCCTGCGAGCTTACCAGCGTGCAGGTAAGGAGTTTGGGGAGTTCAGGCAGGGTAGGGGTTACCCCCATAGCTGGCCTGTCCCGGTTGCGCACCTAGATGAATTCTGTGTCCTGCTGAAGGGGCGTGGCCTTTCAGTCAGGACTATCAGGTCTAGGTTAGCCGGCCTCGCCTTTCTGTCCAAGGCGGGGGGGTTTAGTGATGTTTCAGGTGATTTTCGCATCCGGAGGATGCTGGAAGGCTGGGTGCGGGAGCGACAGGGGTTCCCTCCTGACGCTCGTCAGGCCCTGACGGTTCAGCAGCTGTCTTTGATTAATCACACATTTGACAGTCTGTGTGCCTCTCAGTACGAGGCCCGTCTTTTTAGGGCAGCGACTTGTGTTATGTTTTTTGGGGCCCTTAGGGTCAGCGAGGCAATGGCCTCCTCGCAGTCTGACTTGTCGCTCCGCGCTTTCCAGCTCGCTGATCTGACCTTTAGACAGGGGGGTGTCTCCCTTTTGGTGAGACACTCCAAGACAGATCAGTTACACAGAGGGGTTAGACTTGAACTTAGTGCAGCCACCGATCAGTCTGTTTGCCCGGTGGCTGCTTTACAGTGTTTTTGTGGCTTGCGTGGGTCAGGGCGTGGGTACCTTTTTGTCCACCAGGATGGCACCCCCCTGACCCGGTATCAATTCTGGGCGATAGTGTCTAAGGCTATGTCTCAGGTGGGCATGGATCCCGCCGGCTACGGAACGCATTCGTTCCGTATCGGCGGCGCCACTAGCGCGGCACTTTCTGGTTTCCCGGCCCAACGGATTCAGGAGATCGGCCGCTGGCGGTCAGCGGCATATTTGGGTTATGTTAGGCCCGCTGAGGATCCTAGGCAGGGTTTAGGCTAGGTAACCTCTCTGTGTGTGTCCTCTTCCAGGTTCCCAGTCCAGGCAGAAACCGACGGCGCTGCTGTGCGGCCACAGCATGGTCTTCTGGGCCGGCCGCTCAGCAGCCAGAAGCGCCATTGGGACCCAGCTGTCGTTGGGACGGTGGGTCAATGTTGTTTGGATGGGCCGGAGGGGTATGCGGTGGGAGGGGCTCCTACCGTCTTTGCTGGGTACTCAGCCTCCTCGGGCGGTACCCGGCGCCGCTGGGCGGGCGGCTACCCAGGGTCGCGCCCAGATGGGACTGGGTGGTCGGCAACCCAAGCCGCACCCAGATGGCTGGTCTTGCACCTCGGTGGCAATGACCTGTGCCTGCTTGGTGGTCTCCCACTGATCATCCAAGCGCGCGAAGACCTGCGGTGGCTTCGCACGGTATGGCCCACCACGCAAGTGGTGTGGTCAGAGATCCTTCCAAGGATCGTGTGGAGGGACGCCATTTCCCTTAGGGCCATCCACCGGGTTAGGCGTAGGGTGAATAAGGCCGTGGGAAAAACAGTCAAAGAATTAGGTGGGGTTGTAGTGGCCCATCCCCTCATCACCGTAGATCGGCCGTGGCTTTACCGGGCCGATGGCGTTCACCTGTCAGAACAGGGGAACGCCATTTTCTTACAGGACCTGCAGCGGTCTCTGCGTGAGCTGGCGCAGATAGAGGGGGGAGTCGGGGGGCCAAGATAGAGATCTGACCCCCGCTCCGTGGCAGGTCAGGGGCGGAAATCTGGGTGGTGGTTCAGCAACTGCGCGTTCTCCCTTGGGCATCTTTGGGGATGATTGACAGGTTCTCTCCAAGCCCATGGTGGGTGCTACCTGCGCGCTTGGGGGGAACCTGTCTTTGGGTCCCGCTATTGAAGTCCCAGGGTAGGGGTGAGCCGGCGGGACCCCCCTCATGCGAGTGCATGGCAGGGTCTCAGGTGAGGGAGAGGTCCCTCACCTGGACCAGCATCGACTACGCCCTTAGTTGCCCAGGAATGTTGACCTTTTACGTCATTTCCGCCCCGGAAGTGTTTGTTTGACCCTGCAGGTCCACTGTTTCCGGGTCATAGTTGAGTATGTTGATTTATGCAAATTTATGCTAATTCATGCTAATTTGATTAATAAATTATGCAAATTTATTATAATAAAAATGACCCAAGTTTAAATCCAGCTCTGGTGTCCGAGTCGTTACTCCGTCTCTTCTGCAATATCGCCGGCTGACTTACCAGCCCCACGGCGCTGTTGCTGAAGGGCCGGGCAGACTCGGACCCTCCTGATGGCGGCCGCCATCTTGTTTTCGGCCGAAATCTCGCGAGGCGAGATTTCGGCCGAGAATGCCCAGCCCACGTGGCTGGGCATGACGTCGGGTCCGGGCGGGGCCTGCTGGCCCTATTTAAGGGACAGCAGGCCGGGAAGAAAGCCTTTTCGCCCGGACATGTGCTGAAGAGCAGACACCCACCCGCCCTTCCCTATTTTGCAGTGTGCCTAGTGGGTCGCCTTCGGGGGCCGAATGGGAATTTTTTGCAGCCTCGCCCATTAGGCCAGGCTGTTTTTTCGCCCATTCCACACTGGGGAGATGGATGTGCGGTTAGGGGGTGCTTGCATTTAATTAGGTTAATTGGCTTACCTCTGGTCATTGGGTAGGCAGGTTAGGGGCGGAAATCTGGGTGGTGGTTCAGCAACTGCGCGTTCTCCCTTGGGCATCTTTGGGGATGATTGACAGGTTCTCTCCAAGCCCATGGTGGGTGCTACCTGCGCGCTTGGGGGGAACCTGTCTTTGGGTCCCGCTATTGAAGTCCCAGGGTAGGGGTGAGCCGGCGGGACCCCCCTCATGCGAGTGCATGGCAGGGTCTCAGGTGAGGGAGAGGTCCCTCACCTGGACCAGCATCGACTACGCCCTTAGTTGCCCAGGAATGTTGACCTTTTACGTCATTTCCGCCCCGGAAGTGTTTGTTTGACCCTGCAGGTCCACTGTTTCCGGGTCATAGTTGAGTATGTTGATTTATGCAAATTTATGCTAATTCATGCTAATTTGATTAATAAATTATGCAAATTTATTATAATAAAAATGACCCAAGTTTAAATCCAGCTCTGGTGTCCGAGTCGTTACTCCGTCTCTTCTGCAAAAAGCAAATATCTTAATCAGCTTTGGAATACATCGGAACTGATCTAAAAATATACAGAGCTGAAGAAATGGCATGGAATTGAATGGGAAGGGAAGGGGGAGGGAAAAGAAAGACATAATTGGAAGGGACCTTGGAGGTCTTCTAATCCAACCATGTCATGATGTAAAACATGAATAGAAAACTCACATACACTAACCAATATGTAAGTCAAGGAGCAACTAGAATAGCATTCCAGATTAATGTTCTGTGCTGTTATATGTATCCATTTTCAATCAGACTGATTGATAATGTTTTATCATGTAATGTGCCCAAATGTTATTACAGAGGATTTCCTGTCATCAATCCAGTTAATAGTTGTTGGAGCTCACTTATAGAAGAAATATAAAATATATTCTACATTTTGCAGCTTCTGATTATTTATTATCAAAGAACAGCTGGATTTTTAAACTGAGGTTAGGATATGACTAATATGAACAAAACGTACTTTCATTTTTACCATTTATCTTCTAAGACCTTTGGGAGGGGAAAGGAAGAAAAGTTCAAATATTTCAAGAATTTATTTGTAGCAATGCCAAGTGTCAGCCTTGTTCTAGGCTTCCCTTGGATATTTGCCAGGGAAAGGCTGTCATGTCTTTAAAAGAACCCTGCTGTTCTCACATTTACTATACACTTACTCTCCTCCGGGTCATAATGAAATGAAAAATGAAATGAAAAAATTGATGCTTATTTGCTTATTTTGCTTAGAAAAGGGCCTCTCCCCCCCCCCATCGACTGTGTGCTATTATTTCACTTTATATAGAGATTAGCTTGCCAGTCCCAAATTTTTTGACTAACTGGCATTGGCATACTAATTTGAACATTTCTGAACATAATGAAATGAAAAATGAAATGAAAAAAGTGATGCTTATTTCTTTATTTTGCTCAGAAAAGGGCCTCCCCACTCCACTGGCTGTGTGCCATTATTTCATTTTTTAATACAGTGTTCCCTCGATTTTCGCGGGTTCGAACTTCGCGGAACATCTATACCACGTTTTTTCAAAAATATTAATTAAAAAATACTTTGCAGTTTTCCCCCCTGTACCACGGTTTTTCCTGCCTGATGATGTCATATGTCATTGCCAAACCTTCATTTGCCTTTAAAAAACATTTTTTTAAATAAACTTTAATAAATAAACATGGTGAGTAATAATCTAAATGGTTGCTAGGGGAATGGGAAATGGTAATTTAGGGGTTTAAAGTGTTAAGGGAAGGCTTGGGATACTGTTCATAGCCAAAAATAGTGTATTTACTTCTGCATCTCTACTTCGCGGAAATTTGACTTTCGTGGGCGGTCTCGGAACGCATCCCCCGCGAAAATTGAGGGAACACTGTATATAGATTATCCTCCCAGTACCAAATTACATATACTTTACTAATAAAAAGGTATTTATTTATTTATTTATTTGTTTGTTTGTTTGTTTGTTTATTTGTTGGATTTGTATGCCACCCCTCTCCATAGACTCGGGGCGGCTAACAACAGTAATAAAACAAAATATAACAAATCTAATATTTAAAATAACTAAAAACCCTTATTAAAAACCAAACATGCACATAAATATACCATGCATAAATTGTATAGGCCTGGGGGTAATGAATAACTTAGTTCCCCCATTCCTGACAACAGAGGTGGGTTTTAAGGAGCTTACGAAAGGCAAGGAGGGTGGGGGCAATTTTGATCTCTGGGGGGAGCTGATTCCAGAGCGTCGGGGCTGCCACAGAGGGGGACACAGATCCAATAAACAGGTGGCGGAACTCACAGCTCCAAAGGCCTTGTCCATTTTTTACTGTACATAATTAATTTTAATGTACTGTACATAATTTTCTGTGTACTTCATCTCATTATTCAACAGGGTGCATATTGTAAAAGTAATTTTGGATTACTGTGCCATGAAGTAAGCTAATATGTGCCATTGTAACAAAGGAGAGTGAATGATTGTTTAGGAGGTGGTGTATTCTCACTGCTGTGATATATTTGGTTGCATGGATGAGCACATTTGAACAGGGTCTGTTCCAGGGCCCCATAACACACATACAGATACACTGCAATTCCAAAAATAAGGATGTAATTTGGAACTGGGAGTCTAATCTATATATAAAGTGAAATAATTGCACACAGCCAGGGGGGGAGAGGAGGCCCTTTTCTAAGCAAAATAAACAAATAAGCATCCATTTTTTCATTTCATTTTTCATTTCATTATGTTCAAAAATGTTCAAATTAGTATACCAATGGCCAAGGTATTCAAAAAATTCAGATTTTGCAGGCTACTCTATATATTTAAAAAATTGCACACAGCTGGGGGATGGGCTTTTATGAGCAAAATAAACAAATAAGCATTAGTTTTTTCATTTCAATTTTCATTTCATTGTGTTCAGAAATGTTCAAATTAGTATACTAGCAAAAAAGTATTCAAAAAACCACTTCCAGTAGCTAACACCAACCTTTCTTTGCTCCGGGTCTAAAAGGATCCAGAGGAGAACAAGTGTATAGTCATTTCGCCCAGCAAAAACTAAACAACCAAAAAAAGAAAAACCCCTCCCCCCTTAGAAAGAACCTCTCAAATGAGACAAAGTCATGTAATTTCAAGTTTCAGATATGCAGGGGAAATTTTTTACAGGGTCTCAAATTTTGTTTTGGGTCCAAAAGGATCCGAAGAGAACAGCAGGGATTTATTAACCTGAAAATATCTGAAAGTATTTGCTGTATGTTTGGAAAGGCATAAAATCTGGTCACATATACTTGCACAAACCCAAAATGGACAGCAAGGGAATCTTGGTACTGGAGTGTATATTTCCAAAATATGTACGGTATTTAAGGTTGCCTTTGATATATAATTTAACATATTAAATCTGACATGTCTCCAGATAGAGGATATTTTAGGTGACTAGTAATGGTTCAGTACATTCACCTCAATAAAGCTATGTCCTCTCCTTTGAAGGCATAGTCCTTTTCAAAGGACTCAATTAATTCAGTAGATAAAACTTTAACATTATTGCTTTAGACTTGAAAAGTCCTCAAACGATCGAGTCAGGGTGCAAGATGCAACAAACCTGTTCAGGCTTTTGCCCAGAGATAGATAGGTAGATTGATTTGGAGAACCTCCAAATCCCACCCTGGTTGGCCCCACCTTGCCCTTCGCAGGAATCTCCCTGCAGCCCGTTTTGGATGCAAGGTAAGTACAGAGCCTATGCCGAGGCTCAAGGAGGGAGGGGAAATGGGCATCTCAGAAGTTCCAGGAGGCTGGAAATGCCCCCAGAGGGCTTCCAAAGCCCGGGAGAGACAGTATTTGCTCTCCTAGAGACTCAAGGAAAGCCTCCAGAGCCTGGGGAAGGCAAAAACACCTCCCCAGGTGGTACAGGAGGCCAACTAGGCCACACCCACCATGGCCACTTTCACCCAGCAACTGGGCAGAGAACCCTTTGCTGCAATTTTTGAAGCCTACCCCTGGATGGATCGATAGATAGATTAGATAGACAGACAGACAGACAAGATAGGTAGGTAGGTAGGTAGGTAGGTACAGTAGATAGATAGATAGATAGATAGATAGATAGATAGATAGATAGATAGATAGATAGATAGATAGATAGATAGATAGATAGGTAGAGAGGGAGAGAGAGGGAGAGAGATTTAAAGAAAAGAAAAATAATGTAAAGGGAGAAAAGGGAAAAAAATGAATCAACTTCCAATGCTCTTTAGCACAATATAAGATAACAACATTTCAACTACAACTTTTTGCTTTTACACTACAGTATGTATAAGCCATTTCTATAACAATATTCTTATCTAGGTAACAAAAACAAAATCAAAGTTTCCTCTTTTTTTTCATTGCAGGCACAAAATCCGGAAGCAATTTCCAAATACGAACAAATTTTCTTTGGATAAGAGAATCAATTTGACCACCTCTGCTTCTCTTTGCTGTGGGGAGTAATATATAATTTTCTGCCCAGTGTTCTGATGGGATATTGTTTGGAGTGAAAGATATAAATATATAAAAATACCATGAACATTTTTTTCCTGATTTAATGGTAAATTGTTTCACCTCCCTCCAATGTAAGAAGTTAGTATCATTTCGTGCAGTCATTCTATAAAAGCTTCAGCAGCGATACTTATACTGTACCTCCATGATTGTCAGCAAATCGTAACCAGAATAAGACAGCATTTTTATGTCATGTGAAATAATAAAAATGTTAATGGATCTCAACACAGATCCAAGTGCTGAGTCAACGTGCAGTGAGAGATTATATGCAGATGAGAGCAAACTCAAATCTTCATCAAAATAGAATTCCCCTTGTCTCTGAATTTATCTCCAAATGCATTGGTCAGATTTAAAGGAAAGGGAGGAAAGGAAACTGCCTTTTATCTTGAAATTCCTTGCTATCATACTCTAGAAACAATAGCTGAAGATGACTACATGTCCCTGAAATTACTGTTCCAACTTTGAGAGAGATACTCAAAAGTACCTCTCTCAAAAGAGAGAATACCCAGGTTTATGCTTGAGATCTAGCTCAGTTGTGTGCATGGACACACGTCCCAGTGTGGTTTTGCTTCTGCGCAGAAAGGAAAATCTCATGGGGATGCACATGCACATTTTTGACAATTTTTTGCTTCTGCACATGTGCAGAAGCAAAAAAAAACAAGATCTTATGTGCACACACATCCCTTCACAATATTTTGCTTCCTGCACATGCGCAGAAGCAAAACCACATTGGGGTGTACACATACACATGCAAGAGAACCGAAGATGCGTGCACAGCGCACCGGTAACAATGGTAATAGAAATCCATCCCTGGGTAAAACCACTCTCAAGTTATTTCTAGTGACTTCCTGGAAGCCACTATGCATTCACTGACTTCTAGTATTTTTGTTAAACATTTCCTGAAACTAGCCAAACCCGACTTGCAATACTTAGGTAAGTTCCTATCCAATTTCTAACCAGGCATGATCTTATGTAACATTCAGCCCAGATAAGGCTATACAGCTGCTAATATACAAGTCAATAAAGAGGAATAATTTTGGGGGATATGGTATAAGACAGGAATACAGGTAGTCCTCAACTTACAACAGTTTGCTTAGTGACTATTCAAAGTTACAATGACACTGAAAAAAGTTACTTACGACCAGTGAAGGGCTACCAAACCTTTTACTACTACACTGTGGGCATGGCTTATGTAGGATGCCCTGCATTTTCTTTCAACATCTTTCAGTGCAAATTGGGTGCTCTGGGGTGGAACTCCATTTTCACTACCCCACTACATTCAAACCCCCTGTTCAGGCAATAGCCCACCCCTGCTTACGACCATTTTCACACTTCCGACTGTTGCAGCATCCCAATGATCATGTCATTAAAATTCAGACACTTGGCAACTGGATCATATTTATGATGTTGCAGTGTCTCAGGCTCATATGATCCCCTTTTGTGACTTTCTGACAAGTAACTTAAATCAAGAATACAGATTCATTTAATAACCAACTAACTGAAAACAATTACAGTGATTCATTCTGCGGAGAAGGGCGGCATACAAATCAAATTTTAAAAAAAACTATGGCCAGCAAGGTTGTAAAATGAGGCAAATCACACTTAACAACTACCTAACTTAGCAACAGAAATTTAGGCTCAATTATAATCTTAAATTGAGGACTAGTGGCCTAGGCAAAAGAACACAGAAAACTGCTTTCCATTGGCACTCTTAAATACAACTTAAGACTTCTAGCATATCCCTGGCAAAAATTTGTCAGGCTTGCCTTCCTCCTTTTACTTGGCCTTGAAGATGTTTTTAAAAAAAGAATTTGCTAAAAATCCTTTCCGACAGATATTGCCTCTATCCTGACAACAGCTGTAATGGGTTATTTCATCACTCATGTAAGACATGGAGCAACAGAGCGCTTGCCTCAAAAAGACATGATTGTAACCATTAATATGTGATCCATCTCCAGGGACTTGGCTTTTAGCATAGGACTAAGTTATTTTGTTTTATTAACATGACTTTTATGCTGACTTCAATTTATCATTTTGTTTTAATGGAAATTGTAATGCAAAACTTACATATTAATATCACTCCCCCCCTAAGCTATTCCAGGAGAACAGTGTAGAAGTTAAATATCTAAGTAAAATATTTAAAATATTCATGTCGATTTGAAGTTATCTTCTGCCTATGATTTCAGAGAAGAGATGTTAGAAATTCCATCTGCATTTTTTCACAGAGGGAAAAAATATACAATACCATTGATCTATGAAAACAATGTAAATTTAGCACATAGGATTTCCCATTTAAAAATAATTGATTATCATGGGAACATGGGATGAAAGGAAAAAACTGAATTTAAAAATGCAGCCCTCTTGGACCAAATCAATGCCTTTGCTTTTTTTGGTATTTTTCTTCCTATAGTAACCACCCACCCATATGAGGACAAAGGATAATATTTTCTCCAGCCATCACTATTCAGACACATGTTGCGGTTGAATCTGATGGTGCAATTGTACCAGTGTGTTTAAATGCCATGTTGCTAAAAGATCATCGATTTTCAATGAAAACATTTATCCATTCTGTGGAGATTTTCTTAGCTATACCCTCATGGCTGTTTTAAGATCCTAAAATGGAATGAAAACTGGCATCAAGTTAGTATGGTGATATATGGAAGCATCTTTACGCGTAGAATCATCTAAACTGTTCTTGCATATGTTCCATAAATGGTATTTATTATTATGGAAGTAGGCTTGTTATGATTCACAAAATCGCCTACTGATAGGCAACCAGGTTTCACAAAGAAACTCCTCCACTCGAAATAGAATATCCTACGAAAATAGACTAACAATCCTGGGCCTAGAAAGCCTAGAACTACGGCGCCTAAAACACGATTTGAATATTGCCCACAAGATCATATGCTGCAATGTCCTACCAGTCAATGACTACTTCAGCTTCAACCACAACAACACAAGAGCACGCAACAGATTCAAACTTAATATGAACCGCTCCAAACTTGACTGTAAAAAATATGATTTCAACAATCGAGTTATCGAAGCATGGAACTCATTGCCGGACTCAATTGTGTCAACCCCTAACCCCCAACATTTCTCCCTTAGACTCTCCACGATTGACCTCTCAAGGTTCCTAAGAGGCCAAGAAGGGGCGTACATAAGTGCACTGGTGTGCCTTTCGTCCCCTGTCCAATTGTCTTTCCTTTCTCTCACTTATCACATATATTTTATTTCTTTCATATATCCTCTCCTCTAAGTTCACTTTACCCTTATATATATATATTTATTTATTTATATTATTTATTTATTTATTATTTAGATTTGTATGCCGCCCCTCTCTGCAGACTCGGGGCGGATTACTACATGTCTATTTTTCTTCCTATGTATTTGTGTATTGGACAAATGAATAAATAAAATAAAAGATTGTTATATCGCTATCTGGGGATGCTGAGGATTGAATCTGGGATCTCTTGTACACAAAGAGATTGTTGCTTGTATCCTTAAAATTTATATTGACTAGTTCCTAATATGATTTGATTGCTTATATGTAACCGGACTATCATTAAGTGCTGTACCTTATAATTCTTGATGAAGTTATCTTTTCTTTTCTTTTTTAAAATAAACTTTATTGGTTTTGTTAAAAAGAATGACAAACAAACATACAAACATATATATTTCCATATACAGTGATACCTTGTCTTACGAACTTAATTGGTTCCGGGATGAGGTTCGTAAGGTGAAAAGTTCGTAAGACAAAACAATGTTTCCCATAGGAATCAATGGAAAAGCGACTAGTGCATGCGAGCCCAAAATTCACCCCTTTTGCCAGCTGAAATGCCCATTTTTGCACTGCTAGGATTCCACTGAGGCCCCCCTCCATGGGAAACCCCACCTCCAGTCTTCCGTGTTTTTGCGATGCTGCAGGGGAATCCCAGCAGGGGAATCCCAGCATTGCAAAAACGGGCACTTGGCTGGCAACGGAAGTCCAGAGGTGGGATTTCCCAGCGAGGGGAGCCTCAGCAAAATCACAGCATCACAAAAACACCAAAGTCCTCGAAACCCCACCTCCGGACTTTGGTGTTTTTGTGATGCTGCGATTTCTCTGAGGCTCCCCTCACTGAGAAACCCCACCTCTGGACTTCCGTTGCAGGCAAAGCACCCATTTTTGCAATGCTGGGATTCCCCTGCTGGGATTCCCCTGCAGCATCGCAAAAACATGGAAGTCCAGAGGTGGGGTTTCCCATGGAGGGGAGCCTCAGTGGTATCCGAGCAGCACAAAAACGGGCACTTTGCTGGCAATGGAAGGTCCGGAGGTGGGGGTTCCCAACGAGGGGAGCCTTCGCCTGGCAACGGAAGTCCGAAGGCGGAGCATTCCAGTGGCGGCGGCGGGTTCGTAAGGTGAAAATAGTTCGGAAGAAGAGGCAAAAATATCTTGAACCCCGGGTTTGTATCTCAAAAAGTTCATATGACGAGGGGTTCGTAAGACGAGGTATCCCTGTAATATATAGTATGTATTTGATATGTAAAGTTAAACATGGATGTCAACCATATCGTTGTCATCTTACAGATTATTGGTGCTATATTAATTTATGAGCTGCCCCAAGTCTTTGGAGAAGAATGGCATACAAATCTAATAAATAATAATAATAATAATAATAATAATAATAATAATAATAATAATAATAATAGTTCTTTATATTTTCTATGTATTAATTGTTTACATTAATATCATTTTTATTCACTTCCACTAATACAGTATTTTAGATTCTAATAATCATTACATTACAACATTGTTTTCTTTTTCAACAACCATTCTTTTATTTGATTCATCCGTGGTAGCTGAATGTGTGAATATCCCCATGGTTCTTTCCAGGCTGTACAGAAAGTGGGTTATTATTGCTCTCTGTGGTGTCTTACTTTGTTATCTTTCCTTTTATGTACACTGATAGCATGTAAACCAAGATGTATTCCTTGGGTGTCCAATCCCGCTTGGCCAATAATATTCTATTCTATTCTATTCTGTTCTGTTCTATTCTATTCCCTCTCTCTCTCTCTCTCTCTCTCTCTCTCTCTCTCTCTCTCTCTCTCTCTCTGAGAGAGAGAGAGAGAAAGAGAGAGACAGAGAGACAGAGACAGAGACATATTGGACAAATAAATAAATAAATAAATAAATAAGAAATAAGAAACAGAGGGAGAAAGAAAGAGAGATTTGCTGTGTGCTCCCTCCCATATTTGGGTATACCAGGGTGATTCAACAGTATATATATGTTCTGATCAAGTCATAAAGGTCTTATTTAGTGTTTTTGTGTGTTTTTCCTGTCAACTGATGTTTCCTTGCTCATTTAACTTCTACAGCTTTTCTTCTTCATGAATTACCATCAATGGAGAGTGGGGTGGGTTTTTTTATTTTTTGCAGAAGGGCTTTATGTAAAATGTAAGAATGACAAGAGTGAAGTCCTTCTTAAAGTTCATTTCATCAGAAGAAATATCACTTTTAGTTAACATAAAAGTGGAAAGGTAGAATAGAAATCAAATAAATAAATAAATAAATTAGTAAGTAAAAACAACAACAAAAAGAATGGAGCAACTGAAAGTACTTAATGGTTTTTGTGATTATTTTACTGAAGGTCTATTTGGAATAGCAAGTATTTTGTTTTTATTAAACTGCTTGGAGATGAAATGAAATTATTTCACAATGAAGAACAATTTCTAAGAAAGCATAACATTTAAAATTACATCTCTGGGTTTAAAAGAAAAAAAAATTCTAAGAAAAGAATTGTTTCTCTTCAGAATGCTTCCCTGCATAGGGGCGGATATGGCTATGAAAGAGGTCAAATATTTCAAACTTTGCTGTCAAATTGTTGCTGGGAAGCCTCTGGGAAGCAGTGAACAGTCAAAAAGGAAACGCTGGCATTTAAATCATGAATGTCAACAAATAATGCCCATCTTGAAACTGAGGCTATCTACTGTATTTCACAACTTTAGATTTTATGTCTGCCCTCCAAATAAGAAGGAATGTCGAAATACAATGTAAACTTCTATTTAATGGGTCCTCTAGGACAACACAATTTGTTGCTATTTTAAGTGCTTGTTTTCTTTTGTGCTCATTATTGTCTTCACATTTTATAAAGTTGTACTGAGGGACTTGGCAAGAGGGGAAGACAAAATACAACTCCCTTAGAATAGAATGACAGAAGCGCATTTGGGTATAAGCAAAGAAATGGCTAATACCGCAGTCCTGTGCAGTACAGTATTCGTTTTAAGCGTTCCATAGAACTCGGACTGATTCAGTTCTTAGTATATGGATTTATTTATTTATTTATTTATTTATTTATTTATTTATTTATTTATTTATTTATTTATTTATTTTGTCCAATACACAATGATGGTTTTAGTGGGTATATATCTATATACACATAGTAAAATACATGATGATGGTTATAGAGGAGATACTCATAGTAAAATATATCTAAGAAATAATAGAAAAGAAGATATAGTAATAGAACATATCAATGAAAGAATAGAAGAAGAGATATAGGAATAGAAGAAAGGTATAGGAGATATAGGAAAGCAATAGGACAGGGGATGGAAGGCACTCTAGTACACTTGTACTCGCCCCTTACTGACCTCTTAGGAATCTGGATAGGTCAACCGTAGATAATCTAAGGGTAAAGTGTTGGGGTTTGGGGATGACACTATGGAGTCCGCTAATGAGTTCCACACTTCGACAACTTGGTTACTGAAGTCATATTTTTTACAGTCAAGTTTGGAGCGGTTAATATTAAGTTTAAATCTGTTGTGTGCTCTTGTGCTGTTGTGGTTGAAGCTGAAGTAGTCGCCGACAGGCAGGACATTGCAGCATATGATCTTGTGGGCAATACTTAGATCTTGTTTAAGGCATCTTAGTTCTAAACTTTCTAGGCCCAGGATTGAAAGTCTAGTCTCATAGGGTATTCTATTTTGAGTGGAGGAGTGAAGGGCTCTTCTGGTGAAGTATCTTTGAACATTTTCTAGGGTGTTAATGTCTGAGATGCAATATGGGTTCCAAACAGATGAGCTGTATTCGAGGATGGGTCTGGCAAAAGTTTTGTAAGCTCTGGTAAGTAGTGTGAGATTGTCAGAGCAGAAGCTATGTAGGATTAGGTTTACAACTCTTGAAGCCTTCTTGGCTATATTGTTGGATTAGGGACATTGAGATTGCAGATACCATAGAGCCTAAGGGTTCATAAGCAAATTCCATTTAATGAAATAAACAAAATATACAAACTGGACAAAACATTGGTCCTTTCTTTAATTGGTTTTTCTATCTGTTCTTTGGTCAGGTTTAATAAAAGAAGCATCTGAAGTCCTTATTCATAGGATTACAATCAATTTACTGAGTTCTTATAACATTAAGTCATAATTACCATGGTTTAATGAATAAAATACAATTGGTTGGCTTCATATTAAGCCAAAATCAGAAAATTGTTGTATTTATTTATTTAGGCTACATTTACAGTGATACCTTGTCTTACAAACGCCTCGTCATACAAACTTTTCAAGATACAAACCCGGGGTTTAAGATTTTTTTGCCACTTCTTACAAACTATTTTCACCTTACAAACCCACTGCCACCGCTGGGATGCCCTGCCTCCGGACTTCCATTGCCAGCGAAGCACCCATTTTTGCACTGCGGGGATTCCCCTAAGGTTCCCCTCCATGGAAAACCCCACCTCCGGACTTCCGTGTTTTTGTGATGCTGCAGGGGAATCCCAGCAGGGGAATCCCAGCAGCGCAAAAACGGGTGCTTCCCTGGCAACGGAAGTCTGGAGGTGGGGTTTCCCAGCGAGGGGAGCCTCAGTGAAATTGCAGCATCGCAAAAACACAGAGGTCCGGAGGTGGGGTTTCGAGGACATAGGTGTTTTTGCAATGCTGCGATTTCACTGATGCTCCCTTCGCTGGGAAACCCCACCTCCGGACTTCCGTTGCCAGCAAAGCACTCGTTTTTGTGGTGCTGGGATTCTCCTGCTGGGATTCCCCTGCAGCATTGCAAAAACACAAAAGTCTGGAGGTGGGCTTTCCCATGGAGGGGAGCCTCAGGGGCATCCCAGCAGCACAAAAACAGGCGCTTCAGCTGGCAAAAGGGGTGAATTTTGGGCTTGCACGCATTAATCACTTTTCCATTGATTCCTATGGGAAACATTGTTTCATCTTACAAACTTCACCTTAAGAACCTCGTCCTGGAACCAATTAAGTTTGTAAGACAAGGTATCACTGTACTTCCATTGATGAAAGCACCAAATCAGAGATAAAACCCAAAGTATCAAAATAAATATCTCCTTCTGAACAGAAATTTATACAGCTTTTCTACAGTGGTCTCATTGCAATGTCTGAAATGAGTTTTACATGGTATGTCGTACAACAGGAAATAAATTTATTGAGGGAAAAGGAGGGAACAAATTCAACTGGTTCTGACAAGTTCTGGAAAACTGGTAACAGAAATTTTAAATAGTTCAGAAAACTGGTAAATACCACCTCTGACCGGCCCCGCCAGTCTATTCTCTGCGTCCCAAGTCCCAGCTGATTTTGGAGGAAATGGGCATTTTATCTATTTATTTATTTTTCAAATTTATAAGCCTCCCCTCTCCTGATGGACGCAGGGCGGAAAGATTTTGCAGTAACCTTCCCCTGGAGTGATGAGAAAATTGAGATTTTGCAGTAACCTTCCCCTGCCACGCCCACCAAGCCACACCAAGCCACGTCCACAGAACCAGTAGTAAAAAAAATTTGAATCCCACCACTGGAACAAATGGAAAAAGTTTACATGAAAAGAATTCATTAAAAGTTTAAATCTGCAAAATTTCAACCTGCCATTGCCTTTTCACCAATTGGCTCAATCCCAGGGAGAAAAAAAAGTGGCTGTGGGTTTTCTTCATCAAGTTGCGACTATTTTTTTCCCCATTCAGACAGTTAAATGAGAATTATCTTCCATTCAATGTCACCAACAGAACAGACTTGAGTGAGGCTCTTTAAGTTGCCCATAAACAGTTCTGAAAAAACTGATTAACCACACCAATCCTTAATCCAATTTTGTCCAATTTTGCACCAGCGTATCTTTTAAGTATGCAGAAATGGAGGGAGAGTTGTATCATTTCCACTCCGATGATCTATAGCCAAGAGGCCTTTGAGAGCTGTTGAGCAATCTGATTGTTCAGAGCAAGTTACCAATACAAACCTTTATGATCCATCAGAAGGTTAAACCACTATGCCTATTGTGCACCACTTAAATATTATTGAACAGATAGGGAGTAGGCTATAAGTGCTCTTTTCTCAGGCTCTGAAGAGTAAATAATTGCGTGAGATGGATCTTATAGCCTTTTAGAGACTTCTGTTCATAGAAGCATGTTTTTCCATAGCATACATTTATTTCAAGTACTGCAATATTAATGATAAGATGCATTGCTAATTATTATTCTTTTCCTGCAATGTACATATCTGTTGTCAGTCATGTTCTGTTAGAAGATTAGGAGATATTGCAAATTGCCACCATTCACGGACCACATGGCCCAAAGGCACAAAACCACATTCTCCCTTAGAGTCACATCTAATTCAGGCAGATTTTAATTTCCAACTCATTCTAACTAAATGCCTGGCACAAGATTGTAGAAAGAAAAACCTTCTGCAATGTGGAAAGTGATAGTTTACAGTGTTTTGACACAGAGTCTTTGTGGAGTTCTTCTAGGGGAAATATTATTAACACTGATTTGTAACATCCTTTTCTTTGGGGAATGCCAGTCAATTACATGGAACAGTGAATGGTATACACTGAGCTGGATTGTGTTGACCTTCCTGGCACTGGTAAGTACGCATCCCAGGGAATTCAAAACTAAAAGATTCATTGCACTACATGTTACAGAACTCAAAAGAAAAAGGGTTAGCAGGCATTGACTCCATTGGAACTATTTGAATATCACAGATATGGATAAAGTCTAAGCAATCTTAATAACATCTCTGTCATTGAGTTAAACACATGCCTACTATACAATGACAATTTTAAAAATGTAACATGCTTATTCATCTATCTCCCATAGTTTTTTGTAATGAAGCCTAATGATTTGAAAATAATTACCCTGTTACAGTGTGTGTGGGGTATTTAGTCAGGCAGCATTTTCCATCTTAATTTGCAAATAACTTTGTTAAAAATCAGACAATGTGATTTTCTGGATGTGTTTTCTCATGTTGTCTCTCATAATTGACGTCTACCTATGATGTCAATTACATAAAGTGACCAGATCATGGATTAAGTAAAACAGGACATCAGCAGCAGTGGCGGCGGTGGGGGGAGCTGACGAATCTCAAAACGCTCATAATAGCTTGCCTGTTCTTCCCAATGAAGACATTGCTGATGGAGGGTGGTGGCTTCATCTGTGTCCACAGGGCTTGGAGGGCTTGGAGGGAGTGTGGGTCCCGCAACATTTGGCCCATCAGTTTGGGGTGTAGAGGTGGCTTGCGCTGGCTTGTTGCCTTGCAGCAAGCCCAGCAGCAGGAGGGCCGGGTGGGTGATGGGCATCATCACGGTGGCGGCAGGGCACTGCGGAGTCAAAGCGAGCTGCCCAAAAAATGGGACTTTTTAAAAAGAATGCGGGATGCAGGAGAAATTCCTAAAAAGCAGGACTGTCCCACCAAAAGCGGGACGTCTGGTCACCTTACCCTCTCATCTTTTTAAGTGGGAGAGCTTGCACAATTGGTGTCTGACTAAATACTTTTCCTCACCCCACTGTATAAATGTCATCCACCCTGGAATAGCAGTGTGCTAATAGGCAAATACACTATTTGTGTGATTGCAGCAGAAATAGGGCTCCAACATGAGTATTGTGGTTCTTTCCGGGAATATTACTAAAGTAGTAATATTCCTTAAAGTCAATGTCCAGTTTGACTAGTCATTGGAGAGGCACTGGCATGCTCTGCATACCAGCACCCAGTTCCTGGGATCATGACTTCTCTTCCTTGTGTAGGACATGCCGGGAAAAGGGATTTGAAGGCCGTGAAGCTTGGCCACTCAGAGTTTAATATGCTTTGCTTAAGAGTTGGACACGCATGTGCAGGGGTGGGCTCTAGCCATAACACTAAATTGGGCTCACCGCTATGGCTTGTGAATGCTTGCCGGGGCCAGCACAAGTTTTCTTCTGCACCTGTGAAGATAGCAAAACCGTGCACGGAGCTGCAGGTGTTTCGTGTTTCGGCATGCAGGGAAGCAAAAAAACCCTCAATGAAACACGGGCGCACCTGCAGCTCCATGCACAATTTTGCTATCTCCACAGCTGGAGAAACAAAATTGCGCTGGCCCCGCAAGCACTCACGAGTCGCCATTGCGAACCCAATTTAGCGTTCCAGCTAGCAGCCCACCCCTGGGCATGTGTTTAGATGCAAAAAATAAGTAGGAAGGCAGGGGAAATTGGCCAATAACTGAGCAAGGATATAATAATAATAATAATAATAATAATAATAATAATAATAATAACAACAACAACAACAATAACAACAACAACAACAAACAAAAAACAAAAACAAAAACAAAAACAGCAACAAAAACAACAACAGCAATAATAATAATAATAATAATAATAATAATAATAATAATAATAATAAAATTTATTAGATTTGTATGACGCCCCCCTCCGAGGAGTCCGGGCAGCTCACAAATAATAGTTTTTGATGCTAAGCTAGTGACAGAGAAGGGCACATACCCATCAACTGTTTTGTTCTCTAAGGACTGTTTAAAATTGTGAACAGTCAAAAGACTGGCTCATTCTAGCTGTACATACAACAAAAATGATAGTTATCTCAAAGTGACAGGTTCTTCATGTTAAATACGGTCATAGGATTCGCTATAGGAGATTGTACAAACATTGCAATTGCTTTATATTTCATCCATCTATGTTATACTTAATCCACTCCATCTGATGCATGGGCTTCTATGCAGACATTCCTAACTCAATGTGGGCAAATGTGTGCTAATGGGTTGGATATTTGTAGTTACTTCTTTGATCCATTTGCTTAGTCTTTCAAATTAGTCATAAAATAGATTCACTTATTGCATCAAGCCATAATATGACTTGTTTCAGTTTGACTTAGTGGATTGCATGAAGTGAGTCATTATTTTGACTAGCTGTTTCAAAAAAAGGAACTTGTTCAAATCCATTTATATATCATAATGATCAATTCTTTGTTTGTAATACATTAATGCTATTGAATCAAGTTTGACTCTGGGTCACTTCATAAACAAATTTTGCCAGCTTCACTGTCTTTAGAAATAAAGTATATTTCTTCTCTTCCAACAACATTCTAGCAGTCTCTGTCCCCATCCCTCCAATTTTGTTTACATCAGCCTTATCTATTATAATTAGTTTTGTAGTCTATTATTGTTAGTTTATCTACTCCATTATAATTATCCTAAAGGCAACAATTTTTCAAGAGGCAACTGAACTTTATAGTTTTTCTTTGAAGAGGTTTCACTTCTCATCCAAGAAGTTTCTTCAGCTCTGGATGAGTGAAAATCTCCATAGACATTTCCTCCACTATAAGGCTCCAAGCTGTGGTAGAATTCATCCGGTTCATACCGATTTGGAAGAACTTCTGAGCAGTTCAGCAAATCAGCTGATGGAGGAAACAGCCTTTTGTTTTTCCCACTTTTTAATCCTGTCAGGAAGGAGACATTCTGGTGTGTTTTATATGTTGTTTCTAGCCTAATCTTATGTGTATATAGATATATACCCACTAAAACTCTCATTGTATATTGGACTAACTAAATAAATAAATAAATAAATAAATAAATTAACAAATAATAAATAAAAGCCCACTGCATATGAGATAGAATAACAGAGTTGGAACGGACCCACGGAGGTCTTTTAGTCCAACCCCATACCATTCTCACTTCACAAGAAGAGTCCTCCACTCCTCCTCACACAACAAATTACCTTACTCCTCCAGACTTCAATTATTATTATTATTATTTATTTATTCAATTTTTATGCCGCCCTTCTCCTTAGACTCAGGGCGGCTTACAACATGTTAGCAATAGCACTTTGTAACAAAGCCAACATATTGCCCCCACAATCTGGGTCCTCATTTTACCCACCTCGGAAGGATGGAAGGCTGAATCAACCTTGAGCCGGTGATGAGATTTGAACCGCTGACCTACAGATCTACAGTCATCTTCAGTGGCCTGCAGTACAGCACTCTACCTGCTGCGCCACCCCGGCTCAATTACTACATTTAGAAAATTTACAGCTACACGGCCTCTGAACTGACTTAACTGTTGTTCATAAAATCATCCATCACAATGTACTCCCCATTAGTGACTACTTTACCTTTAACAACAACAACACAAGAGCATGTAATAGATACAAATTAAATGTAAATTGCTCCAAACTAGACTGCAGAAAATACGATTTCAGCAATCGAGGGTTCAATGCCTGGAATTCACTACCGGACTCTATTGTTTCTTCCCCCAATCCCAAAATCTTCAACCTTACATTATCTACAATCGACCTCTCCCCTTTTCTAAGGGGTCTGTAGGGGGCGTGCATAAGTGCACCTTTGTGCCTACCGTTCCTGTCCTAATGTCTTTATTATCTTCTCTATCTCTACTTTATATTTATATTATGTTAAACATACTACAATAAAATACTACATTTGTATGACAAACAAACAAACAAACAAACAAACAAATAAATAAATAAATAAATAAATAAATAATCCTTATTTTTATTGCCCTGCTTAAGTGTTTTCAGAAACTGCCTCTGTGGTTAAATCTTGTTACAATGCAACCGCTAATTATTCTTGGCAGACTTAATGTAGCCTGAGCTGCTTCTCTGGTGGTCCCACCCTCACTTTGCTGGTACTATTATTAGGGGCTTGACTTTCTTAAAGGAGAAGAGTTGTTTTAAGATTTTTATGCTGCTCTACTGGTTCTTGACACTGTTCTTTTGGGGTGTACTTCCAAGTAGTAGGATCTTGAAACTGATTTTTTTTTTACTGCCTTTCTGGGGGCATGTTATTTTTCCTTAAATCTGGATGATTTCCTTAAGATATCTTTTGAGATAAGTGAGACCAATTTTTTAAAGTGGTGCATATTGGGGTGGGTTTCTCTTACCTTCCCTACCAGTTCAGAAGTGTGCATGTCACATTGGAAGTGCATGCTATGTGTGCATTACATCTGGGTATTGACCCTCTGTGCATGTGCAGAAGCCTTTGCATAGGCAGAGAAGCCTTTGCGCATGCTCAGAAGCCTTTACGCATGCACAGAAGCCTTTATGCATGTGCAGAAGCTTTTGTGCGTGCACAGAGGGTTTGTGGCCAGCTGCTTTCGAGTAGCAGCGACTGGAGACCATGGCAAGTCAGCCATCACTACCAGTTCAGTGAACAGGGCCAAATTTCTGCCACCTTGTGTGAACCGATCCAATCTGGTAGCAACCCACCACTGCACTTCCATCACAATGTGTTGTTTGTTTATTTAGATTTGTATGCCGCCCCTCTCCGCAGACTCTATGTGAACCTATGGGGAAGGTAACCCCAGGTTTGTACATTGTAAATTCACCCATATGAGTTGGTTTTGAGAAGACTGTTCCTTCAGTAATATTGTTCTTTCAGTAATCTTACTGTAATAATAATAATAATAATAATAATAATAATAATAATAATAATAATAATAATAATTTATTAGATTTGTATGCCGCCCCTCTCCGAGGACTTGGAGCGGTTCACAAGAACAATACATAATGTACAAATCTAATGTTAAAAGAACAATTTAAAACCCTTATTATAAAAAACAAACGCACAACCTAACAAACCATACATAAAAAACCATAGTAGCTAAGGGGCATATCAGTTTCCCCATGCCTGGTGACATAAGTGGGTTTTCAGGAGCTTTCGAAAGGCAAGGAGGGTGGGAGCAGCCCTAATCTCTGGGGGGAGTTGATTCCAGAGGGCCAGGGCAGCCACAGAGAAGGCTCTTCTCCTGGGTGCTGCCAGATGGCATTGTTTAGTCGACAGGACCCGGAGAAGGCCAACTCTGTGGGACCTAATCGGTCATTGGATTCGTGCGGCAGAAGGCGGTCCCTAAGATATTCTGGTCCGATGCCATGTAGGGCTTTATAGGTCATAACCAACACTTTGAATGGTTCAGCCAATGGAATTATATCAAATTTATAAATAATTTTTCAACCATTTCAATACTAACATCATCCAAATAACACAATAGACAAACAAGCAATATCACAATCATTTTTCCTAAAAAAAAAAGAAAGAAAGAAATTATTATGATAAATGAGCCACCAAAAATGCACTAATCCCACTGAACAAAAAACAGAAATAAAATCTATAGAAAAGGATATGAAATAGTAATATAGTGAGACATTTCCGAATTTTACCAGTCTGGTCTGGGGACAAGGATATTAATTGTATGAATGTTCTATTTTTTATTGCATGAAAATCAATGGAGCTTGTTTTAAAATGTATGAGAAAAAGCAGAGATGAATATTTCTAGCTTTCTCTTTGTACACTCAGCAGTTGCAGTGCAATGAATTGTGTAGCTCTGAAGATAGATTTTCATGTTAGAAAGGAATGCTGGACAACAATGATAAACCTCTGGCTATCAGGGGCACTGGAAATGCACAACAGCAGGCCATCATTTCCAAATCACTCAAAGAAGAACAATGCAAAGACCTGCAAAAGTGTTTTTTTGTTTCAAGCCTGAATTAAGAAATTAATTGGTAACTGAAACTGACAATCTGACCTTTTGAAAGTCCATGCAAAAGCCACTCCCGCTGACTTCAATAGAAATGATTCCCAAGTAAATTTGATTGATATTACAACCTTAATTATATTTACTTAATCAAAGCTGAAATCAAAAGAGAAAAGGCTGTCACACATGGCTATTTATTTATTACAATGTACCCTACTGCAGTCCCATAAAACTCTCAGGGGTCACAATAGTAAACTAATAATAAAGATGCTGTTTATGCAGCTGACAGTTTTAATGTCATATTGCATAGGGCAAATACTGAAAAAGAAGTTGGTAGGATATGGTTAAAAAAATTAATAACCTGAATTGGAAATTACTATACATTCTTTATAGATGTACATACAAGAGTTTTAAAAGTTGGAACTTCTGATTCTGGACTAAAGTCCTTCATTTTGTCACTGTCACTGCTCTGGCAAGTTGACAGAGTGGGCCTTCTCCAAGTTTCATTTTTTAAATACCGCCATCTGTACCTGCTTACAGACAAAGGTTGAAAGCCACAAAACCAACAATTAAATCAGTGAAGACTTGAACTGAATTATTTTTAATTACTAATTGTAATTTTACATTCATTATTTTTATACTGTTTTATTCTATCAACATAATTTAGTTTTATTTCTATTTTAGATAGCTTTTATGTAACCAGTTTCACTGGAATAAAATAAAATAAAACAAAATAAAGAAGCATCTATTTAGATTTTAATTCTGTCATTTCAGCTCTTCTCCAAATTATCCTCTCAGGTTACATATAGCAGTAGAGTAGGTGGTTACTGGGTCTTGGTGACTCTGATGATGACAACCTAGCAACTTTAAAAAAAAATTTACTTAGATGTAAATAGAGACATATTTCATAAACAACTTGTAAAGAAAGCATCACAGATGTTCTAAATTTTCTGTTATAAGTTTTTCAAATTTGATCAAATGCCTACAATCCCACTATTTCTCAAGTCATCTTTTTTGTGTCCCTTAAATTCTATCCTGTGAAACCTGACCGTACCTGAATTCCTGCCATTTTGACATGCAAAACAAATGGAAACTCTAGTGTAAACTCTAAAACAGGCATATCAATGTTAAAAACAATAATCTCCAAGCCCTTCTGCTTAATCTTTTATAGGGGAAAAATGGGAAAGTTGTGATTCTTGAGGTATTTCTGAATTTAACATTTCAGCACTTAACTCTGAGACTGCTGTAAATCCTTACTTGAATCCAAAATGCTCAATGAGACAATAATGAAGCTATTGTAAACAAACAAAAATGCTTATTTACCAATTCTATCTACATTCTGGGATTCCAGAAGAAAGACTAGGGCTGTATCCTTTCTCTGGCCATCCTGTTGTATACAAATGACAATGGATAAGCAAAAACCAAATAGATCACAGTGTGCATTTGAGTCAACGGAAACAATAAATACCATTCATGGTAAACATAATTCATTTTTAAATGTCCATCTTTAACAAGCTGACGAATCTGTGGACCATCAAAAACGCCGGCCTTTATCTTTTTAAATGACAGGCTAGGAAATGCCGAAATGAGATGCTTGAAACGGTCTCCTTCAATTGGCAAAGCTTTAACGAATTGCTTTGTGAGACTCAATTTTATATGCAAAGGTGGAAATTTTATATGTACTGCAGCCAGTGAAGGGCTACCAAAATTTTTACTGCCACGCTCTGGGCATGGCTTATGCAAGATGCCCTGCATTTTCTTTCAACATCTTTCAGTGCAAATTGGTGCTCTGGGGTGGAGCTCCATTTTCACTACCCCACTGCATTCCCCCATTCAGGCAGTAGCCCAACCCTGACTGGAGCCTATCGGAGAAGGTTTGTGTCAGCCAATAGGAGAGCAATAGTGCTTCCTATGATCCATGCTCGATTCCGCAGAGAGTGGTCACAATTTCATAAGGTGTAGAGAAAAAATGTGGTAGAAGAAACCTAACTATAGTTTTGAAACCAGCATGTCTAATTAACTATAAAAAAGCTCAAAAATCAAACTCAACGGAAATTGTGTTACAAATTGTTCCCCAGTGTTATAGTTTGCTCATCATGTTTTATAGTTCATCATATTAGGTGAATCTAATCAGTTATACTGATTTATATCCACAACATGCTCTAGCACAGTGTTTCCCAACCTTTTTTGAGCCGCGGCACATTATTCATATTTTCAAAATCCTGGGGAACACTGAATGGGGGGGGGGGGATGGCGGCTAAAGAAAAGTTTTGACAAAAAAAAATCTTCCTCCATTTCGCTCTATTTCTCCCTCACTCTTTCTCTCTCTTCCTTCCTTCCCTTCTTTCTCTCTCTCCATCCCTCTTTCTTTCTTCCTCTCTTTTTTGCTCTCTTTCTCTCTCCCTCCTTCCCTCCCTATATGTCTTTCTCTCTCCCTTGCTCTCTGCCTCTCTTGCTATCTCTTTCATTCTCTCTCTTGCTCTCTCTCTTGCTCTCTTTCTCTCTCTCTCTTGCTAGCTCTCTTTCTTTCTTTCTCTTTCTCTTTCTCTTTCTCTCTCTCTCTGCCTCTCTTGCTATGTCGCTCTCTCTCTCTCTGCCTCTCTTGCTATGTCTCTCTTGCTCTCTCTCTCTTTCTCTCTCTTCCTTTCTTCTCTGCGGAGGCCGGCAAAGGTTTTTCTTATTTTAAATGTTCCGGGTGGCAGGGGCACGCACACACACCCGACATTCCAAATCCTGCCTCAGCTGTGAGAAGAACGCTTGCCCCGCCTGTCCTGCAGCCCTTTCGCTGACAGCCTGGGACAAAAGCGCTCGGTGAAGGGACTGCAAGAGGGACCGGGCGGGCGTTAGCAGCCGGACGAGGAGGACGAGAAGCCACCCCCAATCCCCCCCTTCCCTGGATGCCTTCCAAAGGCCCCTGGAAAAAGGCAGGAGGTAGCAACGAGGCGCGAGGACAAGCAGGCAGCTTGGCGGAGGGGAAGCGCTGACGGGCTCTCCTCCTTCCCCACCCCCGCGCTTCTCTCCCGCCCTGGCTTTTGCTTCGCCTGCAGATTTCCCCGCAGTTCAAAAGGAGGCAAGAGGTGGCCTGGATGAAATTGCGGGGAAATCATGGGGCGAAGCGAAAGCCAGGGCGGGAGAGAAGCGCGGGGGTGGGGAAGGAGGACAGCCCCTCAGCGCTTCCCCTCCGCCAAGCTGCCTGCTTGTCCTCGCGCCTCGTTGCTACCTCCTGCCTTTTTCCAGGGGCCTTTGGAAGGCATCCAGGGAAGGGGGGGATTGGGGGTGGCTTCTCGTCCTCCTCGCGCCTCGTTGCTACCTCATGCTACTCCCACCATGGCTGCGTGCGGTTCCCTCTCCTCCCTCCGCCTGTGTCTACCGCCAGCGCCTCATTCCTCGGAGCTGCCGCTTCCTTCAGGCAGCCCAGCCACGCTGCCGTAGAAAGTGCAGAGGTTATTGCCGCCACCTCTGCCTCCACTCAGGGAGCCACCGTGGTTGAGCTGAGCGAGAGGAAAAGGCGTGGTGACCACGGTGGCTCCCTGAGTGGAGGCAGAAGCGGTGGCAATAACCTCTGTGCTTTCTACGGCAGCGTGGCTGAGCTGGACGGAGGGAAGCGGCAGCTCCCACTCGAGGAACCCACGGCAACAGGAGATGGCTTGGTGGGAGGCGACGGCGGGCGACACAGGCGGTGGGAGGAGAGGGAACCAGGAAGCGACTGTGAAGCCCAAGACCATCCACAGGACGACACTCAGGCAGGGGCGCCAGCAGCGCCCCGCCCAGCTGGAACTTCTCGCGGCACACCTGGCCATGTCTCGCGGCACACCTGGCCATGTCTCGCGGCACACTACTGTGCCGCGGCACACCGGTTGGGAAACGCTGCTCTAGCAAACAACAACGTCTTCTCACGTTTCAGATGACCTTGACCTGACTGTTCTCCTGCTGATTCTTCTCTGACATTGCGCCAGAATGCAAGATGAACCTGTCTGGAATGAAAGATCTAGAAGGATATGTTGCCTTATAATTTATGTCACATTTGTTACTCTGTTGCTTTATTTCTGTTCTAGAATTTATTTTATTTTAGAATTCCTCTTTTTTTAAAGTTCTGTAAACTGAAAGTCACCCTGTGTTGGGCTTTTGTGTGTGTGTGTGTGTGTGAATTGGGCAGCCATTTAAAGTTAACAAGGAAGAAAATCTTGTTTTCTGCAGTTTGCTGAAGCGGTTGTCATCATTCGACTGAAGCCTCCATTGTGTGTGCAGAAACAACTTTGTTGTCAGTTTGTCAATCTGCACCTTCCATGGGCATAATGTTTGTCATTGGTTGGTGTTCACACATGTTACGTGTCTCATTAACACTGTCACTGGACTTTATGCTCTATGTTTTTTAAAAAAAAATCAACATAGTGTTACATATTTTATTTTATATTTATTTGTTTGTTAGCAGGAGTTGGTATGAACATAAACAAAAGCAAAGTACATACAGGAAAATTTGGACAATAGGACAGTGAGACAGTGGTGCCCCTTATAGACATCTTAGGAATGGGGTGAGACGGTCTAAGGTTAAATGGGGTGAGACAGTCTAAGGTAAACATTTTGGGGGTTTGGGGAAGAAACCACAGACTTAGGTAGTGCATTCCAATCATTGATCACTCTGTTCCTGAAGACGAATTTTCTGCAGTTTCAAGCGATTTACATTGAGTTTGAATCTATTGTGTGCTCGTGTATTGTTGCGGTTGAAGCTGAAATATTCATTGACAGGTAGGACGTTGTGGCAGATGGTTTTATGAACTATATTTAGATCAGATCGAAGGCGACATAGCTCTAAGCTATCTACCCCCAAAATTTCAAGTCTGGTGGAATAAGGTATTCTGTTGCAAGTAGAGGAGTGGAGGACTCTTTTTGTGAAATATTTTTGGACTCTCTCCATTGTATTAATGTCTGAGATGCAAAGCAGGTTCCAGACAAGTGAGCTGTATTTGAGAATTAGTTTAGCAAATGTTTTGTGTGCTCTTTACACAAAAGTGTTGCTGTAACTTTGGCACTGACAAGTCAACATGAAATTATTTTATTATTATTATTTATTAGATTTGTATGCCGCCCCTCTCTGCAATTGCTTGCATCTACCACCATTCACCTTTTTACTGCTTTGTTTAAAGTTAACAAATTCCAGTTTATAAGTTTGCACAACAAGCTGAACTAGAAGTACACTATTTATAGCCCATGTGGGCTAGATTTCTTACTGTTTTTTAATTGTATGTGTAGAATGAACACACAATTAATAGGCAGAGATTATGCAGAATGTTATTTATTTATTTATTTATTTATTTATTTATCTATCTATCTATCTATTTATTTATTTATTTATTTATTTATTTATTTATTTATTTATTTATTTATTTATTTATTTATTATTGGATTTGTCATGCTGATTCCCTGGCATCATCCAATCCTAAGTGGAAATCTCAGGGATGAAATCTAGACATTTTCGTTCAATAATAATATATATACAGTGTGTGTGTGTGTGTGTGTGTGTGTGTGTGTGTATTTTCACATGTTTTTGCTGAATTTTAAAAGTAAGGGAGACTAGGATAGCACTATCTCGGCCTTGTTCTGGCCTCATCAGCTAGCCATACCCCTACTGGGATTTGACCCTGCAGCTTCTGCCTTGTAAGTGCTTTTAGTCTAGCACAAGGCCAAAAGGACCAGCCTGAAGATGACGAGTGGGACCTCGTTGAAATGTTGCCAAGAATCTCTGAAACTTACACGGGAAGAAACCCAAATATACCAAGACCTTCATACCTGTACCCGTGAAAATATACGAAAACATATATACATACATACATACATACGTACGTACGTACAAACATACATACACATAAACATACACACACATACATATATATATATATACAGTGGTACCTCGGTACTCGACCACAATTCATTCCAGAAGTGTGGTCGAGAACCGATTTGGTCGAGTACCGAATTTATTTATCCCATAGGAAATAATGGAAATGGATTTAATTGGTTCCCAGCCCCTATTAACTCACTGGGAACCAATTAAATCTATTTTCTTTATTTCCAATGGGATAAATAAATTCGCTACTCCAAGCTGCAGGAAAGGTGGGGGCTGCTGGAAGCAATGAGGAAAGGAGCCCCCAGAAGCTGCCATCCCGGCAGCTTCAGGGGGCTGAGGAGCTCTCTAAGAGCTCCAAGCTGCAGGAAGAGTGGGGGCTGCTGCAATCTTGGCAGCTTCTGGGGGCTCTTTTCCTCATTGCTTCCTTTTATTACCTGTAAGCAGCTTCAAAAACTTTCTCCTTCCCTGTGGCTGCAACAGCGGCGATTTCCCTTCCAGTAGCAAGAGCGCCGGGAACGTCACGTGATGAAGGGATGCCGCCAGAGCTATCTCAGCAGTTGCTGCCGCTCCAGCAGCTTCCCTTCATTACGTGACTTCCCGGCGCTCTTGCTACTAGAAGGGAAATCGCCGCTGTTGCAGCCACAGGGAAGGAGAAAGTTTTTGAAGCTGCTTACAGGTAATAAAAGGAAGCAATGAGGAAAGGAGCCCCCAGAAGCTGCCAAGATTGCAGCAGCCCCCACTCTTCCTGCAGCTTGGAGCTCTTAGAGAGCTCCTCAGCCCCCTGAAGCTGCCGGGATTACATTTCGTATAATGAACAAAATTTTCTCTGGCTGTTCGGTATCTGAATTTTTGTTCAGATACCGAAGCAAATTTTTGCCGAAAATTTTGTTCTTTATCCGAAATGTACAAGAAAGGAAGCGTTTGAGTACTGAGGTACCACTGTATATGTAGATTGTTCTGAGTTCGGGTTTTGCCCCATGTAATATTTTGAGTGTCTATGCGCATATGTATGTATATGTATCAAATGTTTTTAGCTGAAATTTTAAAATTAAGGGAGACTAGGATGGTACCATTTCAGTCTTGTTCTGGCCTCATCAGCTAGCCACACCCTTCCTTACTGGGATTCGATCTAGCAGCTTCTGCCTTGTAAGGCAGAGAATTAACAGTTGAGCCACCAAGCCTGATCCCTCCAGCTCTGTACCAGGGAGGGGCTATATGGTTTTTTTTATGTCGGATTACCCTGGTATATTGAAGGAACGTCACAGCTCCTTTTTGCCTCTAGACCCAACCCAGGACCATTTCAAGGCAGTTAATATATTCATAGCCGACAACTATATTCTGTATCTATAAATATATATATATAAAACTATCCAAGGGATTAACTGTTGTGTCAAACAAGACCATATACTTGTATCTGGGTATTTATATACATACTATGCTAGGTTTCTGTCACTACAGTCCTCAGTTTATTAATTAATTTATTTATTAATTGGATTTGTATGCCGCCCCACTTACCTCTACATTAGTCACAAAATAAAATACAAAATAATAACAACAACAACAACAACAATAATAATAATAACAATAACAATAATAACTGCAACAAGATGCTCATACCATTGGAACCAATTAGGAACTCCCTGTGGAAATAATGATGTTCTTTCCATTTCTAGATGTGGCAAATGACAAAAGAAATGAGTTATGTAACCAACATAAAAGTAATTTTCTGTATGAGATTTTGACAAGTAATTTCTGATAGGGTACATAGAGTTATGTTGACATCCATGTAGAGTAGTGTTTAGAATAATATCACCTAATTATCTCTTGTTTCCAAATGACACTGATGAAGCATCTGTTTAGTTTTACTTCAAACATGTCATCTATCCTCCAAAATTAGACAATAAAGGCTGCTTTGTTACATTAAAATATAAAACAAATATTATATTTAAATATCCAATTTCTGAGTGGTGAGAAATGTCATAATTGGCAAAAGATTCCAGAATCTAACTTCCTTAAAAGGAAGTCACTGAAGATTAATGGGGATCCTGTATCATTGGGTATGTTTTCCCAATCACAGTAAATGAGGTTGAATGTGTATAATTTTAGAAGAGCTGTACATGCATGTGTGTGTGTGTGTACATACACATACAGTTTATATAATAGATAATGTATATTTTTGTGTGCCTGTGTGTAATATGTATGTACACATATGGTATATATACATAGAATTAAATAGTATATTTTGGATGTTCAGTAATAGTAAATAGAGAGGGAAATTGAGGTCAGGAGAGGCCAGGCACCCTATCCCTAACCCAAACCCTTGACGTGAGTGACATCAAGTTGGCCCCCTTTAAGCCAGTCACATGAACTTTAAGTCACCCCTGGTCACATGACTGTCAAGCCACTCCCACCTGTTCACATGACCAGCGAGCCATACCCACAAAACAAGCCACACCCACAATGTGGTAGTAAAGATTTTTGCAGCCCTTCACTGGAAATGCCTCAATTGAAACTAGTTTGAAAACAGTGAGAAATGCCACTGCAGCTTTTCAAGAAGAGGAGCAGAAGCTTTAAAAGATTTTCTTGACTCTGCCTCAACCTCTTTCTCTGGAATTGGGGGATCTAATGGCAAAAGATAAGCCTGATTTGAGTTCAGATCTTGACACCGTTGTAACATCGGCCATACGTAGCACTGATTTGCATAACCACTGCTGATTGGATAATCTTGAGGCGGGAGAAATAAACTGCTGTCAGTGGCTGGCTAGGCCGCAGGGATGCCTTTAAGATAGGTTTCCCTGTATCCTGCCAGCAGTTCGCATTACTAACAGCTAGGGGAATAAAAAGTGCTGCCGGCAGTTTGTATTGCTAACAGCTAGGGGATAAAAGGTGCTGAATTATTCCTCCATCTGTCTCCTTCTTTCGCACCCACAAACTAACAATCCTAATGTTGCATTTTCTTAGGCATAACTTTATTAGACTTCTGTAGTTGGAGGCAGTGATAGACTTCAAATAATTAAAGAAACTAGTTCTAATGACAGCTGGATTGGTATAGCTGGGTGGGAGTGGCCATGATGGGCATAGCCAGGAGGGCATGACAGCACTCAGCCTCCTACAGCACTCTGCCAACCAAAACGGAGTGCGGGGGTTAGTTACAAAAAGTTGGCTTTGCTTTGTGACATCCATATCCAGTGAACAAGGGGTGTGAACTACACAAAAAATACACTTTCATTTGGTTATGAAGAAGTATCCCCAAAGTCAGATGTAAACTAAATGTAGACTGACTTTTAGCTACACACCTCCCAAACAAACAGCAAATTTTGAAGCTCCAGGTAAGGAGGATTCATTTTAGGATGAGTAACCACAATTTGCATGTTTGGTGTTCCTAAAGGAATGCTGGGAAACTCTGTATTTTAAAGAACATTTGAGGGAGGGGCACAGAATAGCCATGCTTTGCTTGAGGCTGTAGAGACCTGGCACCAATCAAAACATTTTTTGTGAAGCAACTGATCAGCACTGCAAGGTAGTGTATATGAAAGCAAGAGCAAACTCCGCTCCCTTCTGTTCTGCTCTGGCCTACTCGGATCGGAACAAAGGGAGAATCCGCATGCAGAGATTTCAAATCAAACATTTCAATATTTAAAACAGGATTTATACAAGCAAGGTGTGGCATTTCAATGCATGTTGGCAGCTTTCCCAGTTAAATTGGCTACGAGAAAAGGAATGGGCTGCAGTGGAGAATCAAAGCTAATTAAAACATTCCTCAGTGACATAATGCCCTTTGATCATACATTCACAGATCTCCAGGTTTTCCTCAAATGGCTGCATCTCTGTTCAATGGATTTAAAAGCATAATAGCAGTTTGCCAGCAAAGCATTTCTGGAACCCCGAATCTAGGACATCCACCATTTCAAACATTGGAACTCCACACCCCTTTACCCAGAAACCCTCACATGTACTGTCTGGGTGTGGTCAACTGTTTCTTAGAGATATACTGTCTAGACTTTCTTTCATAGACTCACTTTCTGGAACTTTTCCCATAAACATATTCCTGCCTGCTTCATGATCTTCTGATCCGGGCAGGGGCTTCTGATCTCCAATGTCTCCCTCCTTCTCTAACTCAGACATTACCATTAATCTAGTTTAGTTTATTTGGAGAAGTTCTAGAAGACTATTAATGTGCATATTTTGTATTAATTTCACACTCCATTTTTTCACACCCTGGAAACTGTTCGTTTCTCAAGAACAATCCTACTTTTTACTTGATTTATGCAGTAAACAGACCAATTAAATGCCTTCTCCTTATCATTTCTTTCCCAGTTCCAGCTCAGCTGTTTGTTACCTTTATGCTTCAAAGCAGGCACATTTACTTTGCTGAAAACTGAATAGACAACTGTAAACAAAATCAATTTAAAATGTCACTATTTAAACAGGAGAAACAGGTTGACAATATTGCACAGGTGGAAATGACCATATCTCTACATGAAAATTATTGCACAAAACAGGTTATTCGTAGAGCAAGAAGTGTTATAGAATTACACCCTGCTGGAACCTACCCGTAAAGTTATGTAGATTACATTCCAATTAGTTTGGAATGTTTAGAAGATAATCATTCTGTAATTATATTCTGGTATTATATATCAGTTAGGCAAACTATACAGTTAAATAGCAATCAATTCTGCTGCCATCCAAATTAAAATTGAAACAAAAATGTAACATAGTGCAACCTGTTCCAACTTTGTGACTTCTGGACATGTTGGGTAAAATTCTCAGAATGCCTAACTTTAACCATTTTGACCAGAAAATTTGGAAGTCACAATCCCAGTTTATCTTTGAATGTGCCCACTGAGAAAAGCTGTAAACTGAAATCTATAGAGAATAACTGCATTTTTTGGTGAATGAAAATATCTTCTGGGCTGTTGGCTGAAACAATTTAAAAATGGGTTTGATGATTAGAAAGGGAAGACTAAGAAAAAAAGGAAATTATGTTGTAGCCTAAGAAAGAGAAGGTAAACTATATATGTACAGTAGCACCTCTACCTAAGAAAGCCTCTACTTATGAACTTTTCTAGATAAGAACCAGGTGTCAAGATTTTTTTGCCTCTTCTCAAGAACCATTTTCCACTTACAAACCCGAGCCTCCAAAACTGTAATTGGAAAAGGCAGGGAGAAGCCTCCATGATGCCTTTCTAGGAATCTCCTGGGGGAAAATAGACCCTCCATCCTCCCCGTGGTTTCCCCAATCGCACACATTATTTGCTTTTACATTGATTCCTATGGGGAAAATTGCTTCTTACAAACTTTTCTACTTAATAATCTGGTCACGGAATGAATTAAGTTTATAAGTAGAGGTACCACTGTACTTGTATAACTGCTGTTAAGAAGATCAGAAACTGACTTGTCTTAAATTTTTAAAAATCTTTGTTTTTTCTCTTCTCTATATCTTTATTTGTACTTTGTTCACTTACTAATTACTTTCCTTACTTACTTTCAATTTCACACATATAAATACAGTATATATAAGATATGATTTGTTTGCCTTAACACGTTAATTAAAACCATAGGAGAACAGCATGCTACTTTTAGTTGATTTGAAAATAAAGAAATGTCAGATTCTTCAAACAGCTTGCATTTTCTTCGGTTTTAGGAATAAATCCTATTTTCAGTGCAAGCTAGAATCTTTATTTTAGAAAATGTTGATGGTATGTTAGTAGGCTATGTGTATTTCCAAGCAGAATGCAGGCAACATTATGCTAGTTTGCTAAATAATCATACAATTGGTTTTTGTTGTTTTTGTAGGTTTATTTTGTCTTGAGGTGAAAATGATCAATCAAAAATAAAAATAATACAATTGTGGTAAAATAAAAGGTACACGTAAAAGCAATTAACATGAACTTTAAAAAGGGTCATATGCTATTTTAAATAGTGTTGATACATATTTATTTCAGTCCTTTAATGCTGGGATCTTCAAATTCAACAACTTTAAGACAAACAGACTTCTATTCCCATGCCTTCAGCTTCCATGCTTGCTAGGGAATTCTGGGAGTTGAAGTCCTCAAGTCTTAAAATTGCCAAGTTTGGAGACCCTTGATCTAACAGGGCTGCCAAACTCCTGATCTGCAGGCCAGATGTGTCACACGCTGACCACACCCACGGCCTATTTAGTGAAGTAGGGGAAAGCCCCGATAAATCACGTGATGCCACCATGAATTTGACACCCCTGCTCTAATGTATCATTAAATCTAATATATCAACCAGTTTTTGACAAAGAAGGTACTGAAATGATGCAAAGTTTTTGCCCTTTAAAAACAACTATCCACAGTAAAGGAACCAGCAATCAAGGAATATACTGCAGACTGTGTATTGTAGGTATCAATAAAGTCGTTAGAAAAAAATGTGATACATCTGACCCTCAAAAAGAAGACAAGCAGGATTGAAAAGAAGTATTGATGCTTTTAGACTTTAGTTTTTGGAAAGACATCTGAGGATTTTATGGCGAGCCAAGAAGCAAATCATAGAAAACAAAATCAATGAAAGAGTTCTAATTCAGGGCACAAATGACCAAATTCAGATTGTTGTATTTTGAACACATTATGTTTTCATTTTTCCTAAGCATCTTTTTCTAAACTCAGGTTGCTATCTTGTTAAAAAAAAATACAGTAACAATATTTCCTTTTTGTTCCTTGAGGTTGGGTAGAATTATATGTTTTCAACTGGTAGCAGTGTAAAATGTCTGTCCATTTTAGCCCTAGGTGTTGATATTGAATCAATAATACCTTTTAGAAAATGTTTCTGGCAGGTCAAAGGGATTTTATTTATAGCAGATTATCTTTTATCCAATTGCCACCCAGAAATGATATTTATCAAGATAAATTACATTATTCATTTTGCTAAGTTAAGCAAATTAAGAACATAAGGCAGCCTATTTTGCCTTTTGTACCTCTTTTTGTAGTAATGATGGCAACGAAGCCAATCAGTTCATCAAAGGGCAACTTCAGCTAGTTTTCATCGTTGCATTAAAAAAGATTCCTTTCAAACTTAATAAGATGCAAAACATGAAAATAAAAAATGGAAGGTAAATGCAATGCTCAGTTCATTCAAATGTGGATGGGCAAGAATAGAAGGCACTGATGCACAGAATATAACTTAATGAGTTGGGAATCACCAGATGCAGCAAGTAGGTGTTAGAGAAAAAGGCTTTTTTAAATCTTAAAGAATAAAAAAGATTGGCAAGATGCATTTCATCATGGCTCATACCCGAATTCAAAGAACTTTTTCTTTTTCTGCTTGGTGGGGCAGGCAGAATACTCCGGAGGCCAAGAAGCACAGCAGTCATTGGACAGCCCTGACTCACCACAGTAAGGGGGCTGATAATAGGCTTCCTCCTTCTTGCTAGGACTGCTGTTGAGTCTCAAGCCTGGCAATTTGTTTTGGATTTTTTTGTTTTTATTTAAATTTATAGGCCGCCCATCTCCTGATGGACTCAAGGCAGCATACAACAATAAAAAATACAAGATTTAAAACCCCTTTATTAAAAAGCATTCATTCATTACTACTGGCCGGAGCGGAATGTTATCACTTAACAGCCCCAGGCCTGCCAGCAAAGACATGTTTTTAAAGCCTTTCAGAAGGCCAGGAGGGTGGGGGCCATGCGAATCTCTGGGGAGAGTTGATTCTGGAGGACCAGAGCTGCCACAGAGAAGGCCCTTCTCTGCAGCCTCGCCAATCAGCATTGCTTGGCTGACAGGACCTGAAGAAGGCCGACCCTGTGGGCTCTAATCAGTCACTGGGATGTGTTTGTCTGTATGTTTACTTGTTGCCTATAAACCCTTAACTTACGACCACAATTGAGCCCAACATTTATGTTGCTAAGTGACATATTTAATATTTAATACTTAATATTTATTAAGTGACTTTTGCCTCATTTTACAACCATTTTGTCACAGTTGTTAAATGAATCACTGCAGTCATTAAGTTAGAAACACGGTTGTTAAGTTCCCCACTGACTTTGCTCGTCCGAAGGTCAACAAAGCTGATCACATGACCTTAAAAACCATCATAAAAATGAATCAGTTGTCAAGCAACTAAATTTTGATCACACAACTAGGGGAATGCTGCAACAGTTGTAAATGTGAAAAATGAACTCATTTTTAAATGATGTAATAACTTTGAATGGTTACTAAATGAATTGTTGTAAGCTGGAGACTGCCTGCATTGTAGGCCAAGGTGTTCAATTCTTTTTCGCCCTTCACTATAGCTCTGGTCCGCCCAGGATGCTTTTATAAAAACAAGCTCTATCTGTATTTTGATATTAGCCATATTCATATCACATTTGATTTAATTTACAAATTAGTATTTAATAAGCGACAAAGCTTTGCTTTTACACATTATCTTTACTTGGTACTTTTCATTCAACAGTTTCTTGGGAAGCGATGAAAACTTTTATCCTACTGCTTGAAGTGACCATCCCCGTTGACCATTTGTGTAACTTATCCAATTTTTCATGTATTTGAAATGGTCATGGGAAAAGAACAGATTGTTCTCTCAAAATGTCAGCGTGTTTGTGTGCTTTTCTGATTTAGTTAGGTTTTATACCTCCTACCTTCTTTTTACTTCTTCACCAACTGTGTTCTAGTTATTTTTGCCTTGGTTATATGCTGATCTCTCTCACATACACGACACACAGACATATCCTTACACACACATTCACAAATAACATGTGACTAATGTTCTTTCTTCTTAAATAAATAAAAAGATAGAAGAAAAAAGTTTGGGAAATATGGAGAAATTAATTTTGCTGTAAACAGCACCAGTAGCAAAATTTTGAATGTTTTTCTTTTTTTACCTTTCTGGGCTCTGGATATGTTTTTCCTTTCACAGTAAATGAGTTTGAATGTGTATAATTTTAAAAGAGCTGGGCATGTGTGTGTGTACATACACTTTATATAGTAGATAATCAGGGGTGGGCTTCTGCCCGGATGGGGGAGAACACAGTGGGGTAGCGAAAATGGAGCTCCACCCCAGAGCACCCAATGCATAAGCCACACCCACAGTGTGGTAGTAAAAGTTTTGGTAGCCCGTCACTGACTCGACTCCAAATGACCAATGGGTATTTCTCTACATAACCCCTAATCATAAAATAAAGGAGGACTTCCTATATCCCTTAGCAGAAAAGCCACCTAGGCAGCTTTTTCTGAGGGCAATGAGATACATATGAACATTTCTCAGTAAAGGAAGTTTATTGCTTATTACTGATAGTTATTTTTACCTTGGTTGTTTTCTTGTAAGCCACTCAGAGTTATATTATTCAAGTTGGGCAGCCATGCAAATTATTTCAATAAGTATGTGGAAGAAATGCCCAGCAGTTGGGTTTCAGGCCCGGTTACAGCACGGAAACTGCTTTGGTCGCGTTGATGGATGATCTCTGGCAGGTCCGGGACAGGGGTTTATCCTCTGTCCTGGTGCTCCTTGACCTCTCAGCGGCTTTCGATACCATCGACCATGGTATCCTTCTGCACCGGCTGGAGGGGTTGGGGGTGGGAGGCACTGTTCTCCACTGGTTCTGCTCCTACCTCTCTGGTCGGTCGCAGTCGGTGTTAGTGGGGGGTCAGAGATCGACTCCGAGGTCTCTCCCTTGTGGGGTGCCTGAGGGGTCGGTCCTCTCCCCCCTGCTATTTAATATCTACATGAAACCGCTGGGTGAGATCATCCAAGGGCATGGGGTGAGGTATCATCAGTACGCTGATGATACCCAGCTTTACATCTCCACCCCATGTCCAGTCAATGAAGCAGTGGAAGTGATGTGCCAGTGTCTGGAGGCTGTTGGGTCCTGGATGGGTGTCAACAGACTCAAACTCAACCCGGATAAGATGGAGTGGCTGTGGGTTTTGCCTCCCAAGGACAATCCCATCTGTCTGTCCATTACCCTGGGGGGGGGAATTATTGACCCCCTCGGAGAGGGTCTGCAACTTGGGCATCCTCCTCGATCCACAACTCACATTAGAGAACCATCTTTCAGCTGTGGCGAGGGGGGCATTTGCCCAGGTTCTCCTGGTGCACCAGTTGCGGCCCTATCTGGACCGGGACTCATTGCTCACAGTCACTCATGCCCTCATCACCTCGAGGTTCGACTACTGTAATGCTCTCTACATGGGGCTACCTTTGAAAAGTGTTCGGAAACTTCAGATCATGCAGAATGCAGCTGCGAGAGCAGTCATGGGCTTACCTAGGTTTGCCCATGTTTCACCATCACTCCGCAGTCTGCATTGGCTGCCGATCAATTTCCGGTCACAATTCAAAGTGTTGGTTATGACCTTTAAAGCCCTTCATGGCACTGGACCAGAATATCTCCGAGACCGCCTTCTGCCGCATGAATCCCAGCAACCGATTAGGTCCCACAGAGTGGGCCTTCTCCGGGTCCCGTCAACTAAACAATGTTGGTTGGCAGGCCCCAGGGGAAGAGCCTTCTCTGTGGCGGCCCCGACTCTCTGGAACCAACTCCCCCCAGAGATTAGAACTGCCCCTACTCTCCCTGCCTTCCGTAAACTCCTTAAAACCACCTTTGACGTCAGGCATGGGGGAACTGAAACACCTCCCCCGGGCATGTACAATTTATGCATGGTATGTTTGTGTGTGTGTTTGTTTGTAAAATGGGGTTCTTTTTAAATATTTTAAATTATATTTGGATTTGTCATGAATTGTTGTATCTTGCTGTGAGCCGCCCCGAGTCTCCGGAGAGGGGCGGCATACAAATATAAATAAATAAATGAATGAATGAATGAATGAATGAATGAATGAATGAATGAATGAATAAATAAATAAATAAATAAATAAACTGGGTTCAGCTCCAAGTGGAGAGAAAGACACTGGAAACATGGAGACTTCTTGGAAAGATGGTTTATTGATGAAAAAGGTCACATGGATTCCGGCAAAAGAAAAAAGCACATGGGAGAGGGGGAAAGATAGATGGAATAGATAGAATTCTTTATTGGCCAAGTGTGATTGGACACACAAGGAATTTGTCTTTGGTGCATAAGCTCTCAGTGTACATAAAAGAAAAGATACATTTGTCAAGAATCATGATTGTCATAGGGGTCGAATAAGCAATGAGGAAACAATCAATATTAATAAAAATTATTATTATTATTATTATTATTATTATTATTATTATTTATTAGATTTGTATGCCGCCCCTCTCCGCAGACTCGGGGTGGCTCACAACAAAAATAAAACAATGTACAACAAATCTAATAATTTAAAAATCAGTAAAAACCCCTTATTAAAAAGCAAAAACATACACACAAACATACCATGCATAAACTGTATAGGCCCGGGGGAGATGTCTCAATTCCCCCATGCCTGACAGCAGAGGTGAGTTTTAAGGAGTTTACAAAAGGCAAGGAGGATGGGGGCAGTTCTAATCTCCAGGGGGAGCTGTTTCCAGAGGGTTAGGACCACCACAGAGAAGGCTCTTCCCCTGGGTACCACCAAACGACATTGTTTAGTCGACGGGACCTGGAGAAGGCCAACTCTGTGGGACCTAACCAGTCCCTGGGATTCATGCGGCAGAAGGTGGTCCCGGAGATATTCTGGTCCGATGCCATGAAGGGCTTTATAGGTCATAACCAACACTTTGAATTATGACCGGAAACTGATCGGGAAATCTTAAGGGTAAAAGCAACAAGTTACAGTCATACAGTCATAAGTGGGAGGAGATGGGTGATAGGAATGATGAGAAAAAACTAGTAACAATAGTAGTGTAGACCAGTGAAGGGCTACCAAAATTTTACTACCACACTGTGGGTGTGGCTTATACATTTTCTTTCAACATCTTTCAGTGCAAATTGGGTACTCTGGGGTGGAGCTTCATTTTCACTACCCCACTGCGTTCCCCCCTCCCCAGTCCGGGGAGGAGCCCACCCCTGGTGCAGACTTAATAAATAGTTTGACAGTGTTGAGGGAAATATTTGTTTACCAGATTGATGGCGTTCGGGGAAAAACTGTTCTTGTGTCTAGATGCGAGGGGTCAGTAAATATTTTTACAGCCCTCTTTTTGACTCGTGCAGTATGCAGGACCTCAATGGAAGGCAAGTTGGGAGCAATTGTTTTTTCTGCAGTTCTGATTATCCTCTGAAGTCTGTGTCGGTCTTGTTGGGTTGCAGAGAGAGAGAGAGAAATTTATGGTCTGCTTTGAATTTGAGATTATATTCTGATTGGTTGTCAGATTCCCATGGAGCCAGATGGCTCTGTAGGCTCTGTAAGCTGTCCTGAGTCCCAGGCTTGATTGAGTCTTACTGGGTGAGGATGTAATCATAGGGCTTTGGGCAATTTATACAATGGTTCTGTCTGAAGGAGTTTGATCTTTGTTATATAGAATAGACTGGGCCAGACTTTAATGGTCCAATGACAAAGGGTGTGGGGGGGAGTTTCTGTGTCACTTTTAGGGGAAATATTTTCCCCTTTAAAAATTTTCCAAAATATCTCATTTTCCTTGGAGAGGGATGGGCGGTAACTTCCTACAAGTTTGTAAAATGAACCTATCTCACATGCAAACTCAATGACCAGGGAGAAGTCCCTTTATGGTTATTTTCAAATCTGTGAGCTTTCTTCCCAGCTGGCAATTTGAAATGACAAAATGATAGAGCAAAAACACTATTCTTAGTTCTATTAAAAGAAACAATGGGTAGATCTTGCTAAAGATACCGTCTTAGAATCTCATCCATGACTGTCTCCTGGACAAATATAGCATTACTAAGTATGGATATTTATTGTCTTTGATATTTGCCTCTGAGACTACTATGTTTCTGGAATAGTGCAAACCTTTTCAGTTTGGGCAATCCGTTTTTTAAAGAAGGGAAAAGGAAGACAGCGTAGAAACAGTTTCATCCTGTGCTTTACTGGATTGTGACTATATTAGTCTATTAGTATTAACAGAACAAGTGATTATTATTAGGACTAAGAAAAAGGCTACAAAAAAGGATTGTAATCCAGATTCTGGGTGTTATTTTTATGAAGAAGACAGGAGAGCGTGAGCATAGTTGAAAAGCTGCAGCCTACTTTCAGCAGTGTAGGAAATAAAGTTTTATAATTAAAATAGAAATGTCATGACTCATGAGATGGTAGGTGTAGCAAAATGAATCGTAATCAGTGAGTAGGAGAAGGAGGAGCCAATGCCTTATATGGCAAAGAAGAATGCAGAAAGAGCCAGAGGCTTTCTATTAAGATAAGCAGTTTAAGAACTAAGTTATAGTTGCTCATCCAAATGTTTCAGATGTTTTACAAAGACAGAGATATGCAATGGGATTATGGCATTTGTGTGGAAAGGGACTGTGTCATAAGCCCAGTGAGGCCCTGAAATTCTTCCAATCAACTAATCATGTCCCAAACTTAGTCCGTGAGTAATGACCAACAGATCATAATTTGTACCAATAGAACAAATCCCCATTTAAAGCAAACGTGATATATATAACTTACATTGTTTCCTTAATTCTTGATTGCTTGCTCTGTATACATATTGCCTTCATAGTAATGTGATGCACCATTTTGAACTGCTGCTTTACTGTGTATGATAATGTACAATAGCTCTCTTCTTGGATGCAGATTTTTTTTTAAACCATCGGAAAGCTGGATTTTAGCTGGCCAAAGCATTCAGGATAGATTGTCAAGATTGATGAGCATTAGGAAAAAGAATGAGGGATGGTTTGCTGATGGTTTAATGATGAATAAATCTTACAGTAGAAAAGGCCAAATACACAGTTTAACTGGGATGCTGTATTTTACACAGGAGAGAGAAGCTGAGAAATGTATCCTATGATGCTATTGCACTGTTATACCAGGGGAAACAACAACAGTGATAATTTGTTTTTTTTATTTATTGTCACACATTTAGGTACATTTAATGCAAACTAAAAAAGGACATTATCATAGTGTCTTCACGAAGCATAACAGGGAATAAGTGAAAACATGAATCACTTGACACTGAAAAAAAAGTACAATTTCAGTATCTTATGCAACAAATTAATTGCAACCAAGCACCTCTGTTAGTTATAAGATATCAACTAGTCAGTTAAGTTGAAGAAATTATATTTTGGAAGAAAGAGGTAAAATCTGTGTACGGATTTATATATTTTCATACTACATGAGGGGAAACATTGCATTAGCCCTTTCAGAGGATTGGATATTGTCAGAGAAAGCACCAACCTGGAAATAAGGAGAAATTTCCTGACAGTTAGAACAATCAGTGGAATGACTTGCCTCCAGAAGTTGTGGATGTTCCATCACTAGAGTATTTTTTAAAAAAATATTGGACAGCCATTTGTCCAGAATGGTATAGGGATGTGATGGCAAACCTATTGCACACGTGCCACAAGTGGCACACGGAGCCATATCGAGCACACGAGCTCAGGTTCGGCACTGATTTTTGGGCCTTCTGATTGTCAGGCCTTCTGGGTAAGGTGACCAGAATATAACTTCGATAAAGTGGGACACCTTGGGGAGGGGGGGAGAGAGACGACTAAAAAAAATTACCTCAGCATTTGTTTTTGAATATTGTTTCCCAGTCCTGCCCTTTTATTGCAGTAGAAACCCTCCAGAGGGGAGAGGTGCATGGAAGAGCCCACCGGGGTGGCCTCCACAGATCTCTCCCTTCCCCTCCTCCTTTTCCTCTTCCTCCTCCTCCTCCCCTCCCCATATGCCTGCCAACCGGAAGCTGCACGGATGAAGTTGGAAGGAGAAGAAGGGGAGGGGGCAGTGTTGCAAAGGAATCCCCTTCCCCTCCGCCTTGCATCCCCACTGTTCCCTTCCGCATTGCAAAACTCCCCCCCTTGCAAAGACTTGTAGAGGTGGAGGGAAGAGGCGCTTTGAACTCCCCACGTGAGATTCACGAGTGTATGTACGCACAGACAGGCACACAGGCACAGGGGGATAAAAGGGCCAGGGGGCCAGACCAGATCTCCCTCTTCCTCTTTCCCGTTTTTATTTCTACGCACACACACCCATTTGCAGCTAGGAGAAAGTTTAAGCTCATGATGAATTCCCCACCCACACATATGCTCCCTCGGGTCCAGATCAAAGGCTCGCACAAGGGTGATTTTGGGTGAGTGGAAGGGACACACACACACACCTTTCTTGGTGAGGATGGGTTAGTGCGTGTGGTCCCGCTCGCTCTCACCAGGCTGGCGGTGAAGGTCCGAACAAGGTTGAATTGGGATGAGGTCTCTCTTGTGTGTGCACCTGCTTCATTTCCCACACACACACACACTTTGCTGCTTCCCTCACCCTCCTCATCCCTTCTTCTATCATCCTTGTTGGGAGAGCGCCTGGGCGCATTGGGGGAGCTGCAGCGCCTTTTCAAGGCAACGCAAGGAGGGAAGTTGGTTGGTTCCTCCTTTGAACCCAGTTTGCCAAACACGGTTCAAAAAATTGGGATTTTTAAAAAATGCCGCAGGACACGGGATAAATTGCTAAAAAGCAGGACTGTCCCGTCAAAATCACGACATCTGGTCACCTTACTTCTGGGCCCACTGTGAGTTGGGAAACAGCCTGTTTTCAGTATTCGCAGAGGGTGAGGAAGGCCCATTTTTTGCTCTCCCCAGCTTCAGAGCCTTTCTAAGAGCCTGGGGACGGTGAAAACAACCCCCACACACACACCCATAGACCTTCCAGAGGCCAGAAATGGCCCATTTCTCAACTTGAAGAAGTTGGCAAATGGGCCATTTCTGGCCTCCAGAGGGCCTCCGGTGCGGGGAGATCATTTTCACCTTCCCCAGGCTCCTAGAAAGGCTCTGAAGCCTAGAGAGAGAAAAAAAATTGGTGTGTCATTGCGTGCCAGGACCTGGGGCAGTGTCATATATGCATGCACAGGAAGCACCTTACCCTGAACATGATCCCCCTTTTTGGCACACAAACCAAAAAAGCTTCGCCATCACAGGTAAAGGGTCTCCTGATTGAGCAGGGTGTTGGTCTACAAGACCTCCAAGGTCCTTTCCAATCCTGTTATTCCATTAGCAAGGATCCATTCACCTTAAAAGACTTAAAATCCTATCTTTTACTACTACTACAATAGAAAAAGTTCTTCCACTTTAATATTCATACTTGATGTAAGATTATGCTCCCTCCCAAACCTGATCCTAAATTTCACATTCCATGCCCTGAACATTCAACTTTCCACCCACAAGTACTGCTTTTTCTGCTTCCACCCCCTGTTTGGCTTAGTCACGGTGTGTAGGAAACCAACACCTGCAATACTCACTTTCTGCACTACTTGGTCTTCTGAGAATTTCTGTTGCTTCATACTATACTGTATAATGTCCTGTTGAGCTGTGCCTGTCCTTGAGGCTAGAATGAAAGGGTTTCATTCATATATAAACATATAAGTTGCCCACATTTCTGAAGAAGAGAGGAAGCTCTCCCTCTTAATCAATCCTAGCCTTGACTGTTCTGGCTACCAGTGGTTGCTGGGATCTCAGGCAGTCATGGCTCTGAAAATATCAGGAACTAGAGTCTGAATCTTCTCTGTTCAAAACATTGAGAAAAATAGTGATAAACATGGAGAGCATGGGACTATAATTTGAGACCCAAAGTACAGTTGTAAAGCACAATATTATGTGATTGCATCACTTAGTGATAGTAATCCCAATAGTCCTAGTTACCGTTGATCAGTGAGGATTACAGGTGATCTAGCAGGGGCTTAATTTGAATGTACTGTGTGACTTCCTGCCAATTCCAACAAGCAAAGACAATGGAAAAGCTGTCAGGAGGTCACAAATCCCAGAAGATTTGGTGGATAGGTGAGCACAGTCTGGCATGGGCAGTGCTACACTACAGTGTAAGTGCAGGTGGGCAGAAGACAGTGTGCCATGATGTGGCACAAGGGTAGGCAGGTAGGGGAGTGGTGTTGTGGCATGAAGGCAGGCAGGGGGAGGATGGTACATGTGGTACAGCATGAGTGCGGGTTGGTGAAAGTGTGGATTGGTGAGTACAAAAGAGGGCAAAGGAGGGAATATTGCTGCATCACACAATCACAATGGACAGGCAGACAATATTGTGTGCAGGTGGAGAGATATGGCAGGCACGTGGGCCATACAGAGCACAATTTCCTGAGAACTTGTATTCCACAACAGGCTCATTGGGAGAAAAAAATGGCTGGAGCTATTATATGAGTACCTTGCACATTCCTTGATAGCTGCCATTCACTTTGTAGCAGGTCACAAATGGTGATCATGTGATGTGTTAGCTGGAACTTTGAGGATCATCCATGAATAGTTTTCAGGTTGCTAAGGTTTCATTCTGTATTTAAAAAACTGCACTGAATACATTACAATTATTATTTATTTTTGCAACTTCTTTATACGCTTTTTGTTCTTTTTATTTGTTCTCTTTTTTATAGTAAAGCAATAAAAAAAATCCAGTCAAGGTCATGGAACACATTTACGAGGTTCATAAAGATCACATATTATCACCAGAAAAAAAAGAATCAAATTCATCTCAATCTATTGAGATAAACACTTTAGAAATTGGCAATTGTAACATTATCTCTGACATTTCTACATTCAGGCTCTGTACACCTTGTGCATTCAGTACAACTACCAGCAAAATTCAGAAACTACACTTTCTCTTCTCCCATCCTTTCTGTTCCTCACTTACTTTTGTGGATTGGGTAGGTACTGTATCTATTGCTACTGGAATACAATACAGTTCAGATATGCTTTGATTTTTCCTGTCATACTGAGCCTGAAATTAAGTAGCCAAAATTATCAATATAGGAGAGAAGGGCTAAACACTTAATATTTGAATTTTCCAGATACAAGTATTGATTCCTTAACAATCAGTTAAGGAAGTTACGACATCACTGAACAAGGGATACTTTTGACCAGGAAACACACCCAGAGTCAGGCACAAAGACCTCGACTGCCTATACACAAATGCACAAAGCCTGGGGAAAAAACAGGGTGAACTTAATACACAAAGATAGATACGACATAGCTGGAACAACAGAAACTCGGTGGGACAAAACCCATGACTGGAACATACTGATAGTTTTGGTCACAACACTACAAAAAGACATTGAGACTCTGGAGAGAATGCAGAGGAGAGCAACCAGGATGATTAGAGAACTGGAAACTTAAACATAGGAACAGCAGTTACGAGAACAGGGCATGGCTAGTCTAGCAAAGAGAAGGAACGGGGAGACATAGCAGTGTTCCAATACTTGAGGGGCTGCCATAGAGTGGAAGGGGGGTCAGGCTATTTTCCAAGGCACCAGAAAGCCAGACACGGAATAATGGATGGAAACTGATCAAGGAGAAATTCAACCTGGAAATAAGGAGTAACCTTCTGACAGTAAGAGTGATCAACCAGAGAAATAGCTTGTCTTTGGAGGTTGTGAACCTTGAACCTTTCAAGAGGAAATTGGGCTGCCATTTGTCATAAATGATGTAAGGTCTCCTGCTTGAGGAGGGGGTTGGACTAGATGACCTACAAGGTCCCTTCCAATTGCACCGGAGGTGGAATAAGAACTCAGACACCAAGAGCTGGGTTAAAATGGGTCACTTTATTAAAAATAAATGAACATTCACTTATTATCGACCAATAATTAGGACCTGCAGAGGCCACTAAATATTTTGGGGTGGAAATAATTCACGAATAACCTCCCTGGGCAACTATGGGCATAGCTCCTTGCTGAACAAGGTGATGGTACCATGCCTTCACCTGGTTCCTGGCCACGCCTTGGTGTGTGGGAGGGCTCACCATCGATTCCCCTTCCAGTTATTGGGATAGGTGAGTCCCAAGGGCACTCCCTCTCCAATTGCCCTGGCAGCTTGGTACCTGGAGTTCCTGGCGTGAGAATGCCCATCATCTTCCAAAAGATGGCCTAAAGGAGAACACGCAGTTGCTACCCCTGCCCATTTCTGCCCCTCACCTGCCAACCCCAAAGACCAAAGGGAAGCCGCTTCTTCTGGAGCCCAGGGGGGGCAAGAGGCAGGATGCCTGGGCACGGCCCTTTTATAGGCCACGCCCGGCATGCCCCCCGGCAGGCAAAGGTGACACGCGAAAACGCGCCGCCTGTGCTGCGATCTCGCGATATCCAGAGAGATTGCGGCGGTCTGCACGTGCTGGGCCAAGTTCTTCCTGGCCCCCGTGCAATTTCGGGCAGCCATTAAATTGGCTGCCCGTGCATTTCTGTTAATCTGTTAACCAGTCCTCAAAGTTCAAGCCATTGTAGCAGCAAACACCCAAGGTCATGTGATCACAATTTGCATACTTGGTAACCAACAGCATTCATAGACATTACAGAGTTCCACAGTCACATGATTGTAATTTTCAATCTTCTGCTGGCTTCCAATAAGTAAAGTTAATTAGGGAAGCTGGCAAGAAGTAAGTCAGGATCACAAGGTCCTTGTTTAATGACCTGCACTGATTCAGTTAATGATAGCAACTGGGGACTGCCACAACCACTATTGTTAAGCAGGATAGTCCCATTAATTTATGCTTTGCAATCATGCAACTTAGCAACAGAGTTCCCAGTCCCTATTACTATTGTTAAGCAAGGATTATCTGTCTATAAATAGATACTTAAGTAAAATAAAGTTCTGCTTACACTGATTCTTGTATTCTCTAAAACTTGAGAGATGTCAGACTCATACTAAATCAAACAAGGGTTTGATTTGGTTCACACATTGTGCTTTCATTTTAGTTTGCATGTATTATGTAAACCTTTTCTGTTTTAGTTTGTAAACTATAATTTAACATTTTGCGCTTTGTGCAAATTCATTGTGGTATCCTTAGTAAAACTTCTCACGCTTCAGCAGCTCACTTCTGGGAAACACTGCCTTAGAGCAATACACAAATCGTGTCATGGTATGATTTCTTGAATAGGATGCCCATTTATATATACTTCCCCAAAGAAAATGCATCACCATAAAAGAAGATACAGGTTTGCATATACAGTAGAGTCTCAGTTATCCATCCTTCAGATATCTGACACTCTGGATCATCCGACATCATGGCTGCTTGGGGGCATGGCTGTAGGCATTTCCCTGCCACCAGACACACCTCCAAACAATGCAGCCACGATGAGGAAACAGTCCCCAAGGACGCCGAGAAGAGCCGGGGTGGGGGAGGCACAGGCTCCTGCTCCACAGAAACAGTTCGGGTGAGCCTGCTGTCCAGAACTCCCTTCCCCACTTCCTTCTTTAAAGTTCCAATTGGGAGGTGGTGGGGGTCTTCACATCTCTCTCAGCCCGAAGCAACAGCAGGGTGGGTCAGTGTGCGGTAAAACAGGCAGCTGCAGGGCCCAATCTCATAGTCTCCTCCCAGCTTCCTTGGAAGACATCGGAGAGCTGAAGGGTTTGGAGGGGCCACTTTACCTTCTCCCCCAGCGGTGGTTGCGGTTTGGGCTGGGCTTGGTCAGGATAGGACTCCACGGCTGTCACTGCCGGGCTGTAAAAACCCATGTCCACCCTTCTGCCCATTGGAGGAGGTGCGACTAAAGAGCCTTGAGAGGTCCTGTTTCTCTCCGGACCAGCCAGCAAGCAAGGGAACAAGAGATGGACAGAATGTTTTATCCCAGGACCTTCTATTTATTTTTCTCCTGCCTTGACAGTAGAGTCTTGGTTATTCAACATTTTCAGGTATCCGACTATCAGCCTGCCTGTCGGATAATTGCGACTCTACTGTATGTCAATTTATACTTAAAAGTACAAGGGGGGGGGAATCCTATGGCAACACAATATACCCTGATCAGAGTAAAAGAGACCAAGACCAGGTAATGCATGATATTTCCCAGGCTGTTAATTTCAAGAACTCTTCCTATTTCTTTGATATTAAAACAGACCAGAATGGCTTTCTTAATAGAAAAGAGATGAACATATTTTCAGAGCCTAAAGATGTTTTCGTGTAAAGCTTATTGTCCACCACTTAGGAAAGACAAATTGTTATGTTGTGGCACAAATCTATCTTATCGTAATCTTTATTGGCCATGTTGCTTTGGGTTGATGAAAAACAAATTTGGGTTGATGAGAACTGAATTTCAAAATTTCTGGAAGTAAGTTATATCTGCCCTGCCATGAACAAGATCATAAACCATAAATATGCAGGCCATCTATATGATGAGAACATTTCTCTATTTTGGGATGCTAATAATAATATTTAAGTAGATATTGCTTCAAAGAAAGAGATGTACTGTGAACTGAACTCATACTCACCCGTGAAAGGGATAACCTGTCTTCAGTTATTTATTTATTTTAACAAATACTGCTAGCTCAATAAGTGCCTGAGCAATTTTAAATAACACTTGTTCTGTAATCACATCATTCAGAACGTGATTGTCGTCATTCTCTGCGAGGCATAATGTTTGTTCCTAGATTATTATTTATGATGCCTTTTTTTATAATTTAAGAACGCAGCTTAAAATATGTAAATGAAATTATAAACTCAATCTAATTTTGCAGGATGACTCTCTTTTCACAATACAAATCGTTTTCTTGATTGCAATTCCCTCACTTCAGTGATAACAGCTTATGTGCATGTTGTGATTAGACATAAGGAGCAATAAACGTAAGGAGCAAATATAATCTGATATTTTTTTAAAAACCTATTAAAGTCAAATCAAACCTAATTAGATAATATAAGATAAACAGTTTGGGTGTTATTTTGACTAGTTCTAAGCACTTTAGAAAGTGTAGCTAATGGAGCACAGCTATTATGAATTACGTCAGCTCATAAGTGGTAAAGTATCTATATTTAGTAAAGCTGAACATACACAATCCCCACCTCCATTATTTATAGTATGTATCTGCAAGCAATGATTAGGCAGTATGGCCCTATAGACTTGGCAATTTAAATGGAATTTGAGTAGACAGTTTACATTTTGCCATGTACTGGGTATATATGCAATATTTTGCTTGATTTTCCATAACAGTTGGTATGAAGGAGGAAAGGTAAACAACTGAGCATAAAATAATTATGCCACAAATGATATAGGGTACAAAGTTATAGGGTACAATCACAATATACTTTTGTTGTGTTGCAATTTAGTAATCCATTTTACGCTTTCTGTTAAACTGATTGTACCAGTTAATACTTCTGATCAAAGTATGCAGCTGCTGATACAATTCCTTTTTTAGAGAGCAGATTGATCTTTCTCGTTTATTTTTTTATCATGTGAATCGAAACAAACAAATAGAAACAAGAGCTTTTTCCTTCTCCTGAATCCACCATCGCCTCAAAAATTTACCTTAACATTTTAAAAATGTATTTCATACAAGGCTGCAGTGAAAACTCTGCGAGAGATTGCTTGTTATCAGGATTAGGAATATTAAAGCCACTTTCTTGTGGTGTGACCAGAACAATCTAGAACTGAACACACTCAAAACTGTAGAAATGGTGGTAGACTTTAAGAGAAACCCTTCCACCCTTCCACCTCTCACAATACTAGACAACACAGTATCAACAGTAGAGACCTTCAAATTTCTAGGTTCTATCATATCTCAAGACCTAAAATGGTCACCTAACATCAAAAACATCATCAAAAAAGCACAACAAAGAATGTTCTTTCTGCGCCAGCTCAGGAAGCTCAAACTGCCCAAGGAGCTGCTGATTCAGTTCTACAGAGGAATCATTGAGTCTGTCATCTGCACCTCTATAACTGTCTGGTTTGGTGCTGCAACCCAACAGGACCGACACAGACTTCAGAGGATAATCAGAATTGCAGAAAAAACAATTGCTGCCAATCTGCCTTCCATTGAGGACCTGTATACTGCACGAGTCAAAAAGTGGGCGGGTAAAATATTTACTGACCCCTCACATCCTGGACACAAATTGTTTCAACTCCTACCCTCAAAACGTCGCTACAGAGTACTGCACACCAAGACAACTAGACACAAGAACAGTTTTTTCCCGAACGCCATCACTCTACTAAACAAATAATTCCCTCAAAACTGTCAGACTTTCTACTAAATCTGCACTTCTACTAGTTTTTCTCATCATTCCTATCACCCATTTCCTCCCATGTTGACTGTATGACTGTAACTTGTTGCGTATATCCTAAGATTTTTATTAATATTGCTTCTTCATTGCTTATTTGACCCCTATGACAATCATTAAGTGTTGTATCACATGATTCTTGACAAATGTATATTTTATTTTATGTACGCTGAGAGCATATGCACCAAGAGAAATTCCTTGTGTGTCCAATCACACTTGGCCAATAAAAATTCTATTCTATTCTATTCTATTCTATTCTTCCACGGTACTCCACTTTAGAGTGTTTCCCCCCACCCATAGGAGGCATTTGTTCAAATCTTCAGGCTTCAAAGCCACCCCAATGACTAAAAAAATGGGTCAAAAAGTGATGGCTCTTTTAAATGTTAATGAGCTACAGCACTCAGCAGCTCCTAGTAACATAGGTGTCTGTTGGCAACATCTGAACAGCTAGAAGTTCTCTACTATCCTTGATTTAATACCTTCAGTCCTTGATACTATAATGTTTTGGAAGTTCTTTGTCAGGTGCAAAAGGACCTTAAGTTGAGGTTCAGAAGCTTTATTGCTCAAGCCTATGCACAAGAATCTAGTCAACTGAAGTTCAGTACTAAATTAGTGACAGTTAAGATTAACAGAATTCAAGAGGGCTGGACTTGGACTTTGTGGTGATGTAACAACTCTAAGCAAATAGTGCACTTAATTCTGCCCCCCCCTCCGCAGCTCTGCCTGCTTTTCTCCTATACTCTTGGTTAAAGCTCAACTAGTCACAGAGGCTGGGATTGTCCAATATTATAATAATTTTAATAATAAATTTAATAATGTATTATTTAAATAATTTAAATTTAATAATTTTTTGTTCTTGTTGATGCTGCTAAATCATTTCCATTGACTACAGGGGCAACTGATTTTCATCTCAGCTTAGTATTACCATGTTTTTCAGAGTATAAGATGTACCCTTTTCCTCCCTAAAAGAGGCTGGGTGTGTCTTATATTCTGAATGTATCTTTTTTTTTTGCCCCAGCCCTAATTAGCTGCTAACGATCTTCCCAGCTCTTACCTTGCAGGCTTTTTCATTGTTACTCTCTGTGAAGAATGTTTTCCAAGCCCTAAATCTTTGCAGGGTTTTTTTCATTGCTCTAATTTGCTCAGAATAAGTTTCTTTCCAGCCCTAACCAGGTGCTAACAATGTTCCCAGCTCTTACAGCTTGCAAGCTCTTTCATTGTTACTCTCTCTGAATAAGGGTTTTTTTAAGCCCTAAAACCAGGAGATAAAATAATGACCCCACTAAGGACACTAGCCAGATGAATACCTGGTAAGCAGATTGTTTTCCCTATTTTCCTAAGGTGCATCTTATATTCTGAAAAATACGGTATGTTGTTCAAGCACAATGCACTGAAGGTTTCTTTCCTGAGAAAGTTTGCAGATGTGTAACAACAGTTTTTATGCTTAATGGTGCCCGGGATTTAAATGAAATTCTATCCTTTTCAGCAGAGAATTGTATAAATCCTTTTGAGCAAATATTACATCATCAGGAAAAATAAATAATGAAGGGATCCAGTAGTTGGTGCAAATGTGTTTTTTTTACTACTTTATCGGTAACCACACAGTATTAGACTTCATGAAAATGGAATAAATGCAGTGGATTTGCTAGTAGTAAACTACATTTTTAGAACTGCCACTGTTGAAGAGTAACAGACCCCCTGCAGAGACAGTTACAAAGTTACCAAGGAACCAGAAATAATAAATTTTACTCTGAGAGTGTCTTTGTAAGCATGAACTATAACCAGAGCAGTCTAACATCACCAAAGCTACAGCAAAGAATCTGATGTTTGGGTTCTGCCTACTGAAGGGTCATTGAGTTGGCACATCAATAAATCCTTTCATAGTAAGTAATACAATATATCAGAACCATTAATTGTTATGTTAGTGCTAGAGACACGGTTATGTTTTCTAGAAACAGCAAAATAAAAAACTTACATGCTTAACATTCCAACACTGTTAATTTTTTAAAGCTACCCCACTGGCTGCTTTCTTTGATGAAGAAATGTATCAGGGGTCCAAGTGCTTCAACAGCCCTCTAAAAGGATGCAAATTACCAGCTATCTGCAAACAGAATACCCTACGAAACAGAATACCCTATGAAACTAGATTTACAATCCTGGGTCTTGAAAGCTTAGAACTACGACATCTTAAACATGATCTAAGTATTGCCCACAAGATCATATGCTGCAATGTCTTGCCTGTCAAAGACTACTTCAGCTTCAACCACAACAACACAAGAGCACACAACAGATTCAAGCTTAATATTAACTGCTCCAAACTTGACTGTAAAAAATATGATTTTAGTAATCGGGTTGTCGAAGCGTGGAACTCATTACCAGACTTTGTAGTATCATCCCCTAACCCCCAACATTTTACCCTTAGACTATCCACAGTTGACCTCTCCAGATTCCTAAGAGGTCAGTAAGGGGCGTATATAAGCGCACTAGAGTGCCTTCCGTACCCTGTCCTATAGTCTCTCCTATATCTCTTATTTCTTCTCTACTATTTCCTCTATAACCTTCATTGTGTGTTATTGTGTATTGGACAAAATAAATAAATAAATAAATTAAATAAAATATAATTCCTTACATTCCCCATTATCCTGTAAGAGCTGAAGAAGCTTATTGGATGAGAAGTGAAATGTGTTTAAAAGAAAAAAAATAGGAAAATTCCGTTTTCCTCCTGAAAAAGCTCCTTTGAGACAACCATGACATGGATGACCGAGCATTTCATAGGCCTTTAGCTGTACAATTTGGGATGAACACCCTTTGAATGGTGAAGGAGTAGGAATGGATTTCTTGCAGGAGTAGGTTCCACTTACCTTCACCACCAGTTCATATCATGATGATTCATGTGGGCGAGTGGAGCGAGTATGCACGTGCACATCCCCTCATGCAATTCTGCTTCCGCACATGCTCAGTAGCTATAATCAGCCCCAAACACAGCTGGGGAGCTGACTAGCTGTGCTTCGGGTAAAGGAATAAAGGCAGTAAAGGGCCACACTTACCTTTCCTTACCGAATTGCATCATATCTCCGGGACCACCTTCTGCCGCACGAATCCCAGTGACCGATTAGGTCCCACAGAGTGGGCCTTCTCCGGGTCCCGTTGACTAAACAATGTTGTTTGGCGGGTCCCAGGGGAAGAGCCTTCTCTGAGGCAGCCCCAACACTCTGGAACCAGCTCCCCCCTGAGATTAGAACTGCCCCCACCCTCCTTGCCTTTCGTAAACTCCTTAAAACTCACCTCTGCCATCAGGCATGGGGGAACTGAGATAACTTCCCCAGGCCTATATTGTTTATGTATGGTATGTTATGTGCATGTTTTTTAAATTATGGGTTTTTAGTTTTAATTATTAGATTTGTATTGTACATTGTTTTTTCTATTACTGTTGTGAGCCACCCCGAGTCTACGGAGAGGGGCGGCATACAAATTTAATAGATAGATAGATAGATAGATAGATAGATAGATAGATAGATAGATAGATAGATAGATAGACAGACAGACAGACAGACAGACAGACAGACAGACAGACAGACAGACAGACAGACAGACAGATAGATAGAGTTTGAGTTTAATCAGATTTGTATGCCGCCCCTCTCCGCAGACTCAGGGCGGCATACAAATCTGATAGATAGATAGATAGATAGATAGATAGATAGATAGATAGATAGATAGATAGATAGATAGATAGATTTATACTTTTATTGCCCACCTGTTTTTTCCCTTTATGCCATGTCACTCCCCTCGCTATATCTCCCTTTCTCCCCTCTACTTTCTCACTTTCTTTTTCCATCTCTCCCACTTTCCTACTTCCCTCCTCTCCCCTTCATCCCTTCCTTTGCTACTTCCTTTTCTCCCTCTTCCAGTGGTAGGTTCCTAATGGTGCAGTCCAGAGCACCACACCGGTAGGACTCCACTGATCATGCAATTTTTGATTTTTTTCCCCAGTATCTCCATCTCTGAAGAAGCTCTCCTGCCCACCCTTAATGCTGATCTTTATTCTTCATCCAATGCACAGCTGAGAAGCTCCTTCTCAGGAGACGTCGGGAAAAAATCGCCAAAAATTGCTTCATCATTGGTTTCCTACCAATGTGGTGCTTTGGACCACACTGATAGGAACTCACCACTGCCCTCTTCTCTCTTCTCTGAGTGTATCTAATCACAATCCATCTTATAGTTAACAGACAGGTAATTCATATCCCTAATTCCATTTAATTTTTGGTGCAACTCTTAAACTTATTTTTTCACTGGATCCATATTTATCTTACATTTTTCTAGATATATGCTGCCTCCTCAACTACCTAATTATGTCACCTGGATCTACCACCTTCAATTTTCTATCTTCCTGCAATTTAATCAATGTTACTTGTTTTCTATATATATTCATTTTCTAACCAATCATAAAATTTCTCCCATACATTATAATATTCAGAGTCTTCCTTTCTTTTATCTTCATTGTCAATCTATTCATTTCGGCACAGTCCAGTATTTTGAAATTATAACTTCTTCAGAAGGGTTTTTTGTTGCTTTCCATTTTTGCGCAAATGCAATTCTACCTGCTGTTATTATATGAATAATTAAATATGTATTTTCTTTATTAAATTTCTCTGGTAATATTCCCAACAGGAATATCTCTGGTTCCAATTCTATACATTGTTTCAATATTTTTCTATTTGAGTTGAACTCCAATACACTTTTGCTTCAGCCCATGTCCACCACATATGATTAAAAAAAAGCCTCGGTATTTTCTGACATTTCCATCATTTCTTAGATTAATCTTTAAACATTTTAACTTTTCTTTCCGGTGACATGTGCCATCTATAAAACATTTTATACAAGTTTTATTTATATACTGTTGCCATTGTCAGTTTATAGTTTCTTTCCTACAATTGTTGTCATTTATCTTGTATAGTATGACCTTGCCTTCACTTTTTCTTGCTCTAAATCAATATATAATAATTGTACAATTTTTAAATTAATCTTTCATCTATTTTGGTGAGTATTTCATCTTATTCTGTCACTTCTAAATAGATACCTTCCATTTTAATATCTTTATCAAAACTTGACTACAATTGCATTCTCATATACCAGTCCTTCGTTATTCTTTGTTTCTCAAATTCTTGAATAGATTTCAATTCTCCCTTATCTGTTAGAATATCTTTATATTGTGCAATATTCCCCCAATTAAATCTATTCACGTAAGTTAGTGCTTCTATTATTGATAACCAATATGGTATTTTAAAACAGTGTTTCTCTTTTATCTTTCCCCACACTGCATATAAAGTATTCCTTATGCAATGTCTTTGGAAATAGCTATGCATTTTACTTCTTCCATACCATAGAAATGTGTGCCATCCTATCTGTAAATCATGTCCCTCCAAAACCAAAAATCTTTTATTTCTTAGCAAAATCCATTCTCTCATCCATGTCAATACTTGACTCCCTCTTCTTTGTGGCAGCCACTCAAACACTGTAATGCTGCTATCATGTCACCCCTAATCCTTCTTTCTCTAGACTAGCCATACCCAATTCCTTAAACCATTCTTCATATTTTTGTTTTCAGACCCTTAATCTTCTTAGTTTCTCTTCTTTGCACTTTTCCCAAAGTCTCAACATATATTTTTGCAATGTGGTGACAAAAAAAGTGTGACACCATGTGATAACAACAGCAATCACGGCAGCCCCCATGATGATTTTTAAGTGACAATCTTCTCCTAACTTCTTGCCAGCTTCCAACAAGCAAAGTCAAAGGGGAAGGCTGACAGGTGAGTGGCTGCTCTGGCATGATACAAGCATGGCTGGAGTTGGATGGGGGAGGGCATCTGCCAGGTTTGGGAAGGTAAAGTGCCCTTGTTTCAGATGGAAATAAAGTTTCACTTTATTAAAAATAGATTACTGTTGAATAAGTAACCGTAAAAAGATTCTGATTATGCTAAACATATCTAAAATCTGAATCACAATGGATAAAAGGAAGCTAAAGGCGGTGAACTTTTTGAACAATACTTCTCTAGAGTTTTGATATAGCCTGCTTCATGTATTTTCTTGCTTTGGCAAAAGATATCAGTTAATAAAATATGCCCATGTTTCCACAGATTTCAAAGAGCACACTGTTTTGAAAGATTTGCGAAAGAGAAATGACGAAATAGCAGATGACAATTCCCTTTTTCCAACATAAAGCAGATGAAGAAGATAGCAAAGGAAGACCACAAGTAATATTCATTATGGGAAACCCTTTCTTGAGTTCTGCTTTAGTTTATGTGAAATCAAATTAGAAATACTACTGAAAAATAAAGTCAGCATAAAACATCCTTTGAGCGAAATAAAATTTTAGCACATGAACTGCCACAAAAGAATGCACATGGGTGTGCAACTAAAGTCCTTAGTCTCATGCATAGTTCCCTCTAAGCTGAGCAGTGAGCAATCGCTCACTTAAAAATCATCATCAACTCAGAGTTTTCAAAACCTGCCCAGAAGCCAAGAGGGAAAGAGTGAGAGGGAAGGAGAGAGAGAGGAAGAGAGGAAGAGAGAGAAACAGATAGAAAAAAGAGAGGAAGGAAAAGAGAAAGAATGGGAGTAAGGAAGAGAGAAAGAAAATCAAAATCTAGTTTGAAACTAGCTCAACTATTTAAGTGGCATTTTGATATTGATAGAGTTGCCCTATTATGAGCTCAATGTTATAGACACGCAGTACAGTATTTTATTTTGAAATTCTCTGAGGCAAAACAGGGTGGGTTTTTTATTTATTTGTTTGTTTGTTTGTTTATTGTTTCTGTGCCACCCAGTCCTGAAGGGACTGCCGCTCTGACACTATACTTTTCCGCCCACCCACCCCAAAAAATTAGAGGGAACACTGGTCTCATGATCACCTTTTTGAAGCTTCCAGTTGTCTAATATTTGGAATTAGAGAATATACAAGAAGTACAAGAGAAGTCATAAAACAAGCTTAATGGTTTTAAAAACACATCTCCCAAAAAACCTTTTCCTCCTCCTAATGCTGACACATTCACAAGTGTGACATGGACCCACTCATTTTGCATCATTTTTACCATCTGGCATGGTGGCTGCTCTCCCCCTAAATGTTAATATAGGCCTAGTGATCAAAGGGTTGTCTTGCCTCCCCCGGGTGTCACCAAATAATCAGTTGAGGGTATGCAGAGAGTATGGTGAGATGCTGAAACCAGTCATTTCCTCAGCCTCTGCAAGTGATGCTCTGTTTAATTTGGTTTATGTTAACCTCTGGGCCCACTGGAAAAATAATCACCTGTAGTTTGGATAAAGAAAGCAAGTGGCAGGATTTAGTGTTCCTGTTTTACCAGCAGAATTTCTTCCTGGAAAAAAAACCCACTCATCAAAGCACTGATCAGTTACTGTAATGTCTGTTTTAGAACTGAAGCCATATCTAATAGCATGATACTAATCAACTGGAGGTAGAAATATAGAGCATCTTTTAAAAATGTCATACTGATTTGGGATATAACCCATCTTTCCCTTTTCACATACCCATTTGAAATACATCCACCATGGATTGGAAAAGCAAATATCATCACCTAATCCCCAAAACATTACCCTTAGACACTGTTGACCTCTCCGGATTCCTAAGAGGACAGTAAGGGGCGTGCATAAGTGCACCAGCGAGCCTTTCGTCCCCTGTCCTAATGTTTCTCTCTTACTAGTATCATGTATATAAACATTGTTATATCTTTGCATACTAGCAATACATAGTTGACAAAATATAAATAATAAAATAAAATAAAATAAAATAAATAAAATAAAGTAAAGTACAATAAAATAAATGAAATAAAATAAAATAAAATAAAATAAAATAAAATAAAATAAAATAAAATAAAATAAAATAAAATAAAATAAAATAAAATAAAATAAAATAAAATAAAATAAAATAAAATAAAATAAAATAAAATAAAATAAAATAAAATAAAATAAAATAAAATAAAATAAAATAAAATAAAATAAAATAAAATAAAATAATAAAATAAAATAAAATAATAAAATAATAAAAAATTTAACACTTTATTTTCTCACCAATATGTAGTCAAGCGGGACGGTTTCATTTTCCACTCAGAAAAGTTTTCAAAAGAAACAGAAAGAATCATTCTAGATATACAGTACATGTTCCCCATTTATGTGAGAGTCGGCCAGAAAGCAATGCACCACATTTTTTTTCTTCAACAATTATTTATTGAACACAATGAAACTTACACACAAGAAAGAATGATGGTTTCTTCTATACTCCCTATTTTTCCACATAATCTCTGTCCGGTTCTATGGCCTTCCTCCAGCGAGGCACAAGGGCGTTTATGCCCTGTCAGTACCACTCCTTGTTCTGGACAGGAAGCCATTTCTGCACTGAGTGAATCCCTTCTTCGTCATCCTCAAGATGTCTTCCGCGAATGGCATCCATTCAGATCCATGCAGATTCTCCATAAACTGTACACAAACGTTTGTGAATGTCCCCAACAATTTCTTTCTCCGCAGTGAGAAATTAAATGACGACATGCTGCTTGTAACGTTTATCACTTACAGATGCCGTTTTGAAACACTGCTGCAGCCACACTATTTGTCTGAAGAAATGCAAAATTTACACACACACTCCTGACAATTCAAATAATGTATATCTAAAGTTTCGCATTTGCACCATTACTGCAGCCTGGGGGGAAAAAATTGGTGCATTACCTTCTGGGTGGCCCTTGTATTATGAACTCTTCTTTTCAATGTCACTATTCATTCACGATAGGCTACTGGTCCTTAGTGGTAGCTAGATGCTGAACACGTGATGCCAATGACAGTAACTGGTCAAAATATGAAATAGTGCTGAGGCTATCTCATCATTTAATATGCATTTGTATTTGCATTTGTATTTATTAGATTTGTATGCTACCCCTCTCCGAAGACTCGGGGCGGCTAACAACAATAAAAAAGACAATGTAAACAAATATAATATTAAAAACAATCTAAATAACCCCAATTTAAAGAACCAATCATACATACAAGCATACCATGTATAAATTCTATGAGCCTAGGGGGAAGGGAAAATTTCAATTCCCCCATGCCTGACGACAGAGGTGGGTTTTAAGGAGCTTACGAAAGGCAAGGAGGGTGGGGGCAACTCTGATATCTGGGGGGAGCTGGTTCCAGAGGTTCGGGGCCGCCACAGAGAAGGCTCTTCTCCTGGGTCCCGCCAAACGACACTGTTTAGTCGACGGGACCCGGAGAAGGCATATCACGCACTTCTTTTTTACCACCTTTAGAGAGCTCACCTATACTTTCCCTTTATTGCAAGCATCAATTTTTCAGTTCTTTTCAGAATTTCCTGTTTTCAAAACTGTTAAGAAAAGAAAGTTAAAGGTTTCAATTATTCCCACTTCAGTTCTACTTTCATAATTATTGCATTCCAAGCAGAACATATTTTACAGGGTTTTCACTCAGTGCTTTTGTCGTTTCCCCTATTTCTGACAGCTCATTTCTGCAATACAGTCACACAATATTTAAAAAGAGCAACTGAAATACCAATAAGAGGTGGGGGGAAATTGCATTATGTTCAAAACTGAAGATGCACTCTGTCGGAGGTGGCTTAAAATGAGCAATGACTGAAACTGGCTGAAACTCAGCATCAGGCTAGTTGCTCTGAAATAGAACCATGACTCACTTAACCTTTTTAAGACCTAGGAATGTGGGAAACAATCTTATATCATCTCCATTTATCCCATGCATTCATCTTGAAGATGATTGGCAGTATTGGAATCCTTTAGGGAGCACCACAAAATTGCTTTGTTACAGTGCCAGAAAGGGTGTCAAGAGCCACAGATGGATGCACTAGGGAAGAGAAGGAATTAAGCCTTCCTTGGTTTTTATAACCTGACAATTTTCTGTTCTCTGTTACTTCTCTGTAAACGTTTCTGCAACTCAGCTTTGCAGCTGCTTAAAAATAATTTGTAAATTTATCCTTCCAGATCTGAAACTAAAGTCCATAAATACAGTAGAAGAGAAGCAATCATGATTCTACATACAGCTCTATTGTGGCCATTCTAAATATTACTGTAAAATACAGACAAGCAGTTAAGAGGTTATGCCAGAAAAAGTCAGGTTGGAACAGCTGCAGAATAAACACAAGTGTTAAACCCCATTTTAATAACTAGTGTTCGCCCATCGATTTAAAAAAAAATTAAGTAATGCCACTGATCCAAAGCATTTATCCATTTACAGCTGCAGTCAAGAGCAGTGAAGCCCAAGATCGTATTTTTTAAAAATTGCATACATTTTATATGTGGAGAAAGCTAAGTTATTTATGTACATCTCTTTTGCTTATGCACTATCATATAATATAGTATTAATAGGCAGTATGTCTACATAATATATTTGGTACAAGTTACATGACATAACTTTATTGAAACTTTACATCAGGATAATAGAATTTTCTCAAAACTTCCTAAAATTCCAAAATCAGGCTTACAAATCAATAATACAATTGTAAAAAATATTCAGGAGAGGAAAATTAATTGCCAACTCTCCCAATTGTTTGGATATAATTTGGTGATAAACTGCTCTCTAATGCAGTGTTTTTCAACCAGTGTGCCGCGGCACACTAGTGTGCCGTGAGACATGGTCAGGTGTGCCGCGAAGCTCAGAGAGAGAAAGAAATAAAGAGAGAGAAAGCAAGAGAGAGAGAGAAAGAGAGAGAAAGCAAGAGAGAGAGAGAGAGAGAAAGAAAGCAAGAGAGAAAGAGAGAAAGCAAGAGAGAGAAAGAAAGCAAGAGAGAGAAAAAGAAAACAAGAGAGAGAGAAAGAAAGAGAGAGAGAGAGAGAGAGAGAAAGAGAACAAGAGAGAGAAAGCAAGCAAGAGAGAGAACAAGAGAGAAAGAGAGAAAGAGAGAGAAAGAAAGAGAGAGAGAAAGAGGGAGGGAAGGTGGGAGAGAGAGAGAGCAAAAAAGAGAGGAAGGAAGGAAGGAAGGAAGAGAGAAAGAGGGATGGAGAGAGAGAGAAAAAAAGAAGAAGGGAGAGAAAGAGGGAGAGAGAAATAGAGCGAAAGGGAGGAAGAGAAAGAAAAAAAATTGTCCAAACTTTTTTTAGCGCCCCCCCCCCCCCTCAATGTACCCCAGGGTTTTGTAAATGTAAAAAATGTGCCATGGCTCAAAAAAGGTTGAAAACCACTGCTCTAACGTATGGTGTGTTCCAAAACACAATATCAATCTATTAAAGCATAGTTTTGATTGCAAAGTGTAATCAAAATTATGGCAATGCATTTATCAATATTTCAGAAAAAAAGGGGTTAAAAACCTCAGTGCTACAGTGCAGATACATTTATAAGGCTACATTTGCTTCCTAATCGGTGGTTTTATTTAGAATAGTGACTAAAAATAAAGCTCTTGGGAAAATCAGCATGAGAAATACACATTTAATGACACAAAAAGGGCAATTATGTGACGTACGCAATTATCTCATGGCTACTCTTTGTACTTTGTAGGAAATGTTTAATTGCACTGCTTGGTTTATACTTTTGCATAACTATTTTTGTACTATCACAATACCTTTATTTAAGACATCATCCCATTACTGAGAGCAGTTGGAAATGTATATGTTCCTACACCCCCAAATTAAGTGTGTATTTATGGTGAGGCCAAACTGAAGAACATTTAAAGGACACAAAACACAAAAACTATTTTTAAAAATAAAGGAACCACAGCTATGAGAGCTAGTTTGAAAGGAAAATCTTTTCCCATTCATTTATTTTTATGACTAAAATCAGTCCTTCTCCTCAAGCTGCCTTGTCTGCCAGTAGAACCCTGCTGAAGATCTTAGTCACAATGCTACTAGTCCTCCACGTATGACCACAATTGACCTAAAATTTCTGTTGCTAGGTAAGATTTTTCTTGAGCTTTGTCCCATTTTATGACCTTTATTGCCACAGTTGTTAAGTCAATCCCTACAATTGTTAAGTTAGTACCATGATTGTTAAGTGAATCTGGATTGCCCATTGACTTTGTCAGAAGGTCACAAGACAGGGTCACATGACCCTGGGACACCGCAGCTGTAATAAATAGGAGTAAATTGCCAAGCATCTGAATTTTCATCACATGACCATACGGATGCTGCAATGGTCATAAGTGTGAAAACAATCATAAGTCACTTTCAGTGCTGTTGTACCTTTGAATCAGGGGTGAAATCTGCAGGTTCCGACAGGTTCTGGAGAACCAGCAGCAGAAATTTTGAGTAGTTTGAAGAACCAGCAGATACCACCTCTAGCTGGCCCCAGAATGGAGTGGGAATGGAGATTTTGCAATATCCTTCCCCTGCCACGCCCGTCAAGCCATGCTCACAGAACTGGTAGTAAAAAAAAATTGGATTTCACCAGAGCTTTGAATGGTCACTAAATGAATTGTTGCAAGTTGAGGAGTACTTGCAATTGAGCAATAATTGACTCATGACAAGGGGCATTGGCTTACCTGAATGCCTTTTCTCAGTAGATTGCACAATAGCCCAGAAATGGGTTGCTACAATCTGATCTGCCATTCTTCCATGCCACTAAGCATGCCCCGGTTGACGAAGTGATGGCTAGAAAGGAGACTTGCACACAATGTTGGGGACAAAGTGGTTCCAGATCCCACGAGGTTCTGTAGGGCAGGGCTAACTAAAAGAGCAACCAAAATGATCAGGGGTCTAGAAACCAAGACTTATGAAGAGAGACTGCAGGAACTGGGCATGGATAGCCTAGAGAAAAGGAGGGCCAGAGTGGACATGATAGCAGTCTACAGGTATACGAGGGGTTGGCACAGAGAGGAGGGGGCCACTCTATTCTCCAGAGCACTGGAGGGCCGGACGAGGAACAACGGCTGGAAGCTGACCAAGGAGAGATTCAACCTGGAAATAAGGAAGAACTTTCTGACGGTCAGAACGATCAACCAGTGGAACAACCTACCAGCGGACGTTGTAAACTCCAATACTCTGGGCATTTTTAAGAGCAAATTGGACTGCCATTTGGCTGGGATGCTATAGGGTTCCTGCTTAGGCAGGGGGTTGGACTTCATGACCCGCATGGTCCCTTCCAACTTTAACAATAAATAAACAAACTATTGCACAACCTACTGAAAAAGGGTGTTCAGGTAAGACAATGCCGCTTGTTCAGTAAGGTTGTGAAATAGTCCAGGAATGGCATATACCAAAGCCTGATATCCCTAAGGGTGGGTAGCCATTGGGACTGGAGCCCCCAAGACTAAGTGGACCTGTTGCAAAAATCCCTCTTCCAAAGGAAGCCTCTTCCGATGTGAGGACATCAAACTTGCAATGTCTAATGAAAAAGAAGGGGGTGGCCCAAGTGGCCGCTCTGCAGATATGCTCAAGAGAGGCCCGTGTGGCCCATGCAACAGTGGTAGCTGCACTTCTCATAGAGTGTGCGATGATGCAACTGGGAGCTGGGAGAGATAGTGCTTGATACACTTTAACAATGCATGCACTGATGCAGTGACCAATAATCAAGGGTGACAACTTAGTGCCCATCAAAAGAGGATGGAGAGAGGCAAAGAGAATCTCCAATCTCCTGGTGGGTACTGACTGCTTGGTACTTCTTTTACTGTTTTGTATCTATTTATATTGTACTCATACTATTGCTGTAAGTCGCCCTGAGTCCTTTAGGATTGGGCGGCATAAAAGTCAAATAAATAGATAAATAGATAAATAAATATATTCATTTATTTATTTTTAGGGAGCTCCGTACATCCAGTTTATGCCATCTTCACTCCAAGGCATGAGAAGTTTGGCAGAAGCAGCTCCTGATCCCTGTGGAAAGGGGAGTTAATCTTAGGAATGAAGGAGGAATCAAGTCTTAGAGTTATCTTATCCTGGTGGAAATGCAGAGGTCACCTCTGACGGATAAGCTCCGTACATCCAGTTTATGCCATCTTCACTCCAAGGCATGAGAAGTTTGGCAGAAGCAGCTCCTGATCCCTGTGGAAAGGGGAGTTAATCTTAGGAATGAAGGAGGAATCAAGTCTTAGAGTTATCTTATCCTGGTGGAAATGCAGAGGTCACCTCTGACGGATAAGGCCCCCAATTCAGAGATACGTCAGGCGGACATTATGGCAATCAGGAAAGCCACATTGAGCATCATAAACCTGAGACTGGTAGGTTGCAGAGGCTCAAAGGAAGATTATGTCAATGTGTGAAGTAGCTTGGGAAGATCCCAGGTAGGGTATCTGTGGAACAGTGGGAGCCGCAGGTTGCTGGCGCCTCTGAGAAGGACTTGAATGTCAGGATGGTGAGACAGTCTTCTTTCCACGGTAAGCACAGTAGACAATGCTGTGACATGCCGTCACAAGGTGTGATGAGCTAAGCCTCTGTCCAGGCCATCCTGGAGGAAATCTAGAACCTGTGAAACAGTGGCTGAGACAGAGTCAATGCAAAGTGGCCTGCACCATTTGACAAAGGTTGGCCAGATGTCATTATATCCTGATCGTGGATTATGTCCTAGCCACCTGCATTACTCCGAATGACTTTTTTCAGAGGAATTTGTCCTCCTCAAGCAGGCCCCTGCAAATGCCAAGTGGCTCCAGATGTTCCAGGATCCCTTGGCTGGGGAAGATCCATTGAGGAGGAATCTTCCAGAATGGTGATGCTGAGAGGCTGATGAGATTCACAACCCACTGTCTGCAGGGCCAGTAAGGTGCCACCAGAATTATCTCTGCTCCTTCCACAATGATTTCCTGAAATACCCCTTGAATTAGGGGGAGAGGAGGGAACGCATACTTAAGCCCGGGGGTTAGACACACCAGAGAGTGTTGAAGCTCTCAAGAAGAAGTGAGGGCCAGAGCAAGGACTGCTCAAGGCCATCAAAATGGCCATTACAGCCTTGAAGTAAGTCATGAGCACAGGGCCAAGGCAAAGGATGCTCAAATTTCTCAAATGGCTGCTACACCCTTGAGGTAAGGTGTGAGCATATGGCCACTCAAGGCTCTCAAATTGGCCACCGCAGCCTTGAGGTAAGGCATGAGCACTGAGCCAAGGCGAAGGCACTTTAGGGGTACTCTTGAGATACTCTGACCAAGCGGTATCACTGGCTGTCAGCTGTGAGCCTCTGGAGAAAAGGAGGTTCCAGGAGAGAGCAACCATCCCTAATCAGAATGGTGCCTTGCTTAGTCCCAGGAGAAGTAACCATCGCTAAGCTGAATGGTACCTCACTTAGTGCCAGGAGACGCAACCGTCACTAAGAAGAATGGTGCCTTGTTTAGTGCCAGGAGCCAGCAACTGTAAATGAGCGGAACAGTGCCTCTCAAGCAGCTGGAAATGGCAACTACAACCGCAGAGATAGCCCTCAGCTGAGAGTGCTGAATGGACACTAATGGCCTCAGAAGCCTGAATCGGCCTGACACATTGGCAAGAAGTTAACCGCAGTTAAAACGTTCGAAGGGCTTAGAGACTTGTAAATATCCTTTTAATTTTTTTTCAATAGGATTAATTTGGAGTGGCCAAACTGAAGGGAGTCCAGATGTCCAGGAATGGTTTTTCTAGAGACAAACTGCCAAGATGACTCTTTCAGATCTGATTGAGTTGGAAATTGGGGCATGCTCAGTGTTGAAGTGCCCAGGGAAAAAACATAAATTTAGTAACTGTGCAGATCAGACAGTAGCAAGCCATTCCTGAACTACAGTATTTCTCAACCTTACTGAAGAATGTATAGCAGTTTCCCTATGGCTTCCATCAAAAGACTTCTCCAACTAGGGTCCTTCACCCTCTACAGTCGTCAATCAGCATGACCAAAAGGAAGGAATTTGGGGATGTACTATCCCAAAACACTTATAGATGCTACTATAGCAGAAAACTTTAAACAGGGCTTTCAGAAATTTGCTTCACAAATTATACCTAATGTTTCAAAACAATATGCTAAATACATCATGGACATCAATGAATTAAAAGTTTGAAATCTTTTATAAGCAATTTATTGGGATTCTGTTCAGACATTCAATTCACATGGGTCATCAATCTAATAAATAAACATTAAATAAATATGAACTGAATATAGACCTTCTAAATGGAACCTCATTGTCAAATTGACTGGTTGTCTCTGAACCAGTATGACAATTTAATGACTTTTTACATATGTTCAGAAACGTTGGGGAGTTTTTTTGTTCTTCTCCAGAACAAATTGCCTTTTGGAATCAGATTCAATTTGAATCAATCCAACTTGGGAGACCTGATGTGAATCAGAACAGACTTGATTTGCACAATCCTGTGAAATTTCATATAAACATTATGAACAGCTGCCTTACTTAACCTCACATCACTGATCAAAACTATTCACAGTTACAAAGGTAATGGAAAATGTGTTATTTTGCTCTTAAAAACAACTTGCAAACTTGATTTTAAATACATAGATAGTGCAATATGATGTTCACTGCTTTATTCATTTATACTGTTGTAGATTTACTACAGAGAACAAATCAATATGGTAATAAAAATAACCCATCCTTCCAGTGCAATTATGTTAGAATATGTAAAAGATACTGTTAGGGTTTGGTGAGTGGAGAAGATAACCTAGAAACAAACAAGCAATTAACACATAGGAAATCAGCTTGAATCTTGTAATTGCTTGAAGTGCATAAATGCAAAAGTCTACTGAGGTTAGGATTAAAAATAGAAAGTAGCAGAGACCCTACCTCCCACAGGACAACAGCCAATTAATCTTCAGAAACATCTACATAAATATTGAAATTATTATATTAAAAGGCACAAAAACTTTGCAGAGGTTTATCATTGCCTGAACTGTGATTGCTAAACACAGAAAAGGTGTTTTTCAAAATTCAAATTCACAATGATTTTATGTGGACTTTATCCGCATTGCATCAAATTATATCTTTCTCCCTTCAATAGAAGTGTTACTACAATGGCCTCATTTACATGAATTATGAAAGTATGCAATGTAATTATTGTTGCTAATGAGATAAATTCAAAGGTAACTGGCATAAGGATTTAACAGACCATCTCACTCTACTCATCTCTCCAAGAATTGTGGAGAGTAGTAGGTGAACCCCTACAATACATTCAGAGCAAGAAAGAAGAAAAAGCAGAATGGAGACAATATGTTATCTAAAAATCAAAGTAAAATATATTTTGAGTTGAACTACTTGGTGGGTTCAAGGATACAATGTTCCTCTCCTGTAACTAGTATTTAGAAGTATAAACCTCTTACCCAAAGAGAAAAGCCAAATATATACCCAAATTTTATACCCAAAGCATAAAAACTAACAAATTTTGAAAAACTGAATTTATCCAATTTCTTTTTTATAGTCATCATATACTTTGATAATGAGTGCTATGGGTTAATTATACATAGCTAAGCAATACTTAGCTTAGTCTGTCTAACGCTCCTTCTGGACAGTTTTATTAGATGATCCTTGGTCCTACTGTAGAATTTGGCATTTTTCCAAGAAGCTACATATTAACTGAGATTTTGGCTAAAAAACACAGTTTATAGTAAACCTGAATGCTATATAAAGCACATACACACTAAGAGAAGTGAATTTTGACAGAATCTGAAAGGAGCCCTTCTATAATTAACATTATTTACCCCAAATTCTCCAATAGCACTTGACTATATAAAAGATAATGGCATATCTGTCATGATATGACCCTCTGCCCAGAGTACAAAATCAAAATAAATCCGAAATTCCAAAATATGCTATTTCCAACACTGAAATCCCATCAAAAGTGATATTTTTCAATGGAAGCTAGAAAAAAGTGGGACCTGAATTTAATGGCATGTTCTTAATGTACAATCGAATCTTAGATTGCTATTATGAAAATCTCCCAAGTTATACACTGTCTCAGACTGACAACAACCACTGTCTCATACTGACAACAACCACTGTCTCAGACTGACAACAATAACAACCCAGCAGCCAAGAAAATTTATCCAGTTCTAGCCATTTAATTTCATAAAGCGTAATACCAAATAACAGACATTTGTTAAGGAAGTTCAACCTGAACTCTGAAATTCATACAATCTTGGTCAGTTAAATGTTAGATATTCGTGTTTCTTTTTACTTTATTTACTTATTTAATTTACAACTGGTCCAATAAAACACAAATGCAAAACTTTAAAATTACAGAGTAAATCAGTTCTCAATTACCAATAAAAAGAAAATACCAACCAACTTCTGTAAAGTTCTATGAATTTAACAATGAATTTGTGCATTTTGGTTTGTGTTGCTGTTCATTTATAAAAGAAAAGTAGAGACCGGAACTAATATGAAGTTTAGCATAGTGAGTAAAACTTTTGTATACACATTTATCTGTACATAATAATGAAATATACAGTATATATCAGGAGTGGGCTCTATTTTTTTTTACTACTGGTTCTGTGGGCATGGCTCATTTTGTGAGTGTGGCTTGGAGGTCAGGTGGGCATGGCTTGGTCAGGTGACCAGGTGGGTGTGGCCAACTTGTAAAATGTGATGAAACTCACTTAACAATGCTATGACTTAGCAACCAAAATTTTGGACTCAATTGTGGTCATAAGTTTTTCTTTCTTTCTTTCTTTCTTTCTTTCTTTTTTTCTTTCCTTCCTTCCCTCCCTCCTTTCTTTCTTTCTTTCTTTCCCTTTTTCTCTTCTCGTTAGTGGAAGAAGGAAAAAGTGCTCTGGGACTGGGAGGACAGGAGCCCCGGCCCGGCAGTGGTGCATCCCCTGTCATGTGCCATCCTGGAGCGCTATTGCTACCACCATCACCCCTCTTGCCTTCAGTACTGGGACTAGCAAAGTAGCACGGTTGAGCAAGGTCGGGGCGTTAGTGCAGGAGCAGTGAGGAGTTCAGGGCAGGCAGTGGTTCATCTTTGTGTGTGGGATGGCAGGCAAGGGGAGGGCTGGGGATCCCCCATCCCCAGCACCCCTCATCCGTGCAACCTGCTGCTACTGCTGAGCAGTCTCCTTCATGCCACCCACTTCACTCATAGGGCAGAAGGGCTGGAACTTCCATGCTTCCTTGCTGGCATGGTTGAATTGAGCTGAGGCCATTCTTCCTCTTCACCATGCCTGAATATACAGCTATTACACCTGCCTCTCGTCTGTCGCAGCTCCAACAGCAACAGCTTCAGGAGACATGGACTCGTCTGGAGCTGCTCCCCTGCAACTGAACCCATGGCTTGTCCTTGCTGCCCCCAGGTGCGAGGGAGAAGGGCAAGTGAGAGGCTGTCATGGCAGCTGTATGTTCAGGAAGAGCAAGGGGGAGAATAGCTCATCTGGAGCAGCTAAACTATGTTTAAGCAAGGCTGTGCTTGGCTGCACATGAACCCAGCTATAAAGAACCTGGCGCAAAGGCCTCGAGCAAGAACTGCAGCTCCCCTTCCCCTCTTCCCTACCAATCCCAACAGTAGGACTCAGAAGAAGCAAATATTCAGAGTAGATTTTGTCAGCAGTCAAAACCACAGGGAAAAATTGACATTTTAAAATACTCTTGACTAATAACCACATGGGTAGAGTTAATACGTGGGCTGGCAAAAATAACCCTAGTTGGACCGCCCCCTACCTCCTGGTCTTTCATCAAGCTCTGAAGACTTACTTCTGCCAGCAGGCAAGGGGGCCGTGAGCAAGGAGATTGTCTCTTGCCGATGTTGTGAATGATTGAATTGGATGAATGTGGATGACTTTGCATAGGTTTTTTTTTAGAATTTTGTTAATTTTGTATATTTCTTTAAAAATGATTAGATTTCTGCACATACAGTGGTACCTCTACTTAAGAACTTAATTCATTCCATGACCAGGTTCTTAAGTAGAAATGTTCTTAAGTAGAAGCAATTTTTCCCATAGGAATCAATGTAAAAGAAATAATGTGTGTAAACCCATTAGGAATGAAATAAAAGCTCGGAATTTGGGTGGGAGGAGCAGGAAGAAGATGAGGTGAAGGGAATAAAAAAAATCCAAAATTTAAGGCTTTAAAAAAAAGAGGGATTCTGAGGCAGTGAGAAGCATGCACCTCCCATACACCTGGTGCAAGGCTGTCTCCCATACACTGCGCCAGAGAGAGAAACCCAGACAGGTGAGAGGGGGAACCTCCCACTCCTTTGAATGAAAGGCGGCTGCTGCTGCTGCTACTTGCTGCCTCTTCCTTCCCATGCTGAAGGGCTTCCCACTCCTCTCGCTCATTCGCTTTGTAGCTGGCGCCTTTTCTTCACTGTGGTGACTCATCAGTTTGGCTGAAACTGAGGCAACCTCGCACCGGGTGTATGAGAGGCAACGTGAGGGAGTCACCATAGCAAAGTGGTTTATTCCTTCTCCAAGCACCCAGAGAAAGGAAAATGCTCCATTTGCTCTGGGCTGCCAAAGCCTCCTTAAGCGCCACTGAAAGGCTCCTCCTCTTGGGTTCTCTTTTTAAATTCAGCAGCACTGCTTTAAACTGGGAGGTTTTCTCATACTGATTCGGTGTATTCCTCCTCGCCAGTCCCTTCCTTTCCTATTAGGAGAGCCTCCTACAAAAAGGGCCAATTGTTCTGATTTGTCAATAATTTTTTGTAGTGCAGGAATCAGGGAAGGAACTGGGAAAAGTAGGATAACTCCAGTGGATAAAGGGATGGGGTGGTGGGGGTGTTTTCCATCCCAAATGATTCAGGGCAATGTTTACCTGTCTGTTCTCAATCAGAAATTATTTCCTAGATTTGTCCCCAGTTTTCTCCTCCAAAGTCCTCTTTCCCCACCAAAATCGTCCTCCTGGGAATCTACGAATAGCTCCTCACTTTGTAACTAAGCTTCTTTCTTCATTTTGTCCCCTCTTTCGACACACTACATTCTAAGATGACCAACTGGCAATCTCTGGTAAATTGCATATCTCACACCCTATCTGCCAACCCCCAAATTGTGCCCCACTGTGCGAGAGGCATATCATACCAGAGATTGGAAGCTCTGGATCTTGCATCTTTTTGAGGTTTTTCTTTTTTTAAAAAAAAAAGCCTCTCCAATTGAGCTTAAAAACTTCCGAGGTTGCTTCAGGAGGGAATAGTCAGGCAGAGTTTTCCCCTCCAGACACCTGCAACCTCAGAGCCTGCAGCGACTCCTGGCCCTTGCACAGTAAAGAAAAACTTATTGTGAGTGCGAGGCAATTAACTTTGTTCTTTTTGAGAGCCGCTTTGAACCTTGTTTGGTGTGACACTTGCAGTGCCAAAAGTTCACTATTTTTTAAAAAAGTTGAAAATAAGATGGTGGTGCCAGTGCAGTGCTGGAAACTTGGATTCTGTGCATTTATAGAAGAAAAGAAAACCCAAGGGCAATTTTTTTTAAAAAAAAATTTAAATGCAAAAAAAATTATTATTTTTTAATTAGTGGTGCCCATGGACTGGCACCGACAGAACCAGTTCCATGACATCATGATGTCACCAGCGTGTTGCTACCAGTTCTGGCAAACTGGTCCAAACCAGGAAGAACCCAGCTATACATCTCCACCCAATGTCGTCAACGAAGCAGTGGAAGTGATGTGCTGGTGCCTGGAGGCTGTTGGGGCCTGGATGGGTGTCAACAAACTCAAACTCAACCCAGACAAGACGGAATGGCTGTGGGTCTTGCCTCCCAAGAAGGACAATTCCATCTGTCCGTCCATTACCCTGGGGGGAGAACTATTGACCCCCTCAGAGAGGGTCCGCAACTTGGGCGTCCTCCTCGATCCACAGCTGACATTGGAACATCATCTTTCGGCTGTGGCGAGGAGGGCATTTGCCCAGGTTCGCCTGGTGCACCAGTTGCGGCCCTATTTGGACAGGGAGTCATTGCTCACAGTCACTCATGCCCTCATCACCTCGAGGTTCGATTACTGCAACGCTCTCTACCTGGGGCTACCTTTGAAAAGTGTTCGGAAACTTCAGATCGTGCAGAATGCGGCCGCGAGAGCCATCGTGGGGCTTCCTAAATTCGCCCACGTTTCTACAACACTCCGCGGCCTGCACTGGCTGCCGATCAGTTTCTGGTCACAATTCAAAGTGTTGGTAATGACCTTTAAAGCCCTACATGGCATTGGGCCAGAATACATCCGGAACCGCCTTCTACTGCACGAATCCCAGCGGCCGATAAGGTCCCACAGAGTTGGCCTGCTCTGGGTCCCGTCGACCAAACAATGTCGTTTATTTATTTATTTATTTATTATTTGGATTTGTATGCCGCCCCTCTCCGAAAACTCGCCTGGGACCCGTTTGGCGGGCCCCAGGGGAAGAGCATCCTCTGTGGTGGCCCCGGCCCTCTGGAATCAACTCCCCCCAGAGATTAGAACGGCCCCCCACCCTCCTTGTCTTTCGCAAATTACTCAAGACCCACCTTTGTCGCCAGGCATGGGGGAGTTAGGATATTCCTTCCCCTAGGCCATTACAAGTTATGTATGGTATGTTTGTGTGTATGTTTGCTTTTTATAATAAGGGTTTTTAGTTGTCTTATTAAATTGGATTGTTACATGTTGTTTTTTATCATTGTTGTTAGCCGCCACGAGTCTGCAGAGAGGGGCGGCATACAAATCCAATAAATAATAATATTTATATGCTGGATAAAAATTGGCAATTAGATATAGTTTTTGTATTTGGGGCTATTACTCTCTTGTGAAAATATAATCATATGTTCAGTGATCTGTGCTTAATATTTATCACCTGCTTATTCCCTGATCAGTAACCTGATGCTTATACTTTAATGAAGAGCTTGCTACTGAATGTTCAGTTTATTCATGCTTGATATAAGAAAATGAACAATTTGCTAAGACAATTACAAAATAGGATTTATCGAACTTCAACTGACACAGGCTAATGCACAGAAGTTTAAAACGACAGTTCTTGACATCTCAAAATGAATAATTTCTGGTATTTTTACAATAACTCTTCATGGTAGAACAATTTTTTTCTATGTTGATTCCAGACTTTTGTATCAATTTTCCTTTTAGTCCCATTATTTATTTTAATTTTACTACACATATATTTAAGGATTAGCTGATACCCGTGCTTCGCTACGAAACTATGTGATGGAGCTTGATAAATTGACACTTAAAGATTGAAAATTAACGAGTAGTTAAAAATGGGACTGTACTATTTAATTAGAGATGGTAAACTAAGTTTCTGTTATAGATGAAGACACTATATGCATAACATACTTTCAATTCGTCCCTCAGGTGAATTGCTCAGGACCTCCCTGTAAGCAACATTCCTGGTTTTGCTGTCTGGCTGGAGGGTGACCAGGCTGTCAGGTGAACTGATTCTGGACCATGCCACATCAACCAACCTTGGGAGAAATAGACAGCTTCCCTTACTTGTGTTTTCCTAATCCCATCTGTACACCTTTTCCTGCATTTTTTGCCTCTTTTCCCTTTAACTGGTGCTAAAGTAGAAGGAACAGATTTATCTGAACTGAGGAGGAAAATAAGGGGTGGAAATCTGTCTCTGCCTACCAGCATCCATTGGCATTCATCTGGCTAGCATCCTATTAGCATGTGAGAGAGTTGAGGGAAAACTCAAACAATATTTGTTGTGTCAGCAAGGAGGAGACAGGAAGGAGTCTGTGCTTGGCTTAGCTCACTGTTCTGTAGCAAAGTTGCTTGTAGCTGTAAAAGCAAAACTGAAACTCCTCTACTTGTGTTTTGCATTTGGATCAGATTTCTTTTCAGGTGGGGAGGGGGGAGTAGAATACCTTAGCATCAGAGGTTGTTAATAACAATGTAAGAAATACTCATGGTCATTTTGATAAATGCTTTCTTAGTGAGCACCTAGAAGCCAAGAGGAACATACATGGCAAATTTCAAGTTTGTAGGCTTTACATTTCTGGAGATTTCATGATTAATGTGTGAGTAGTTTTTGCTTTCATATATACAGTGGTACTTCTACTTAAGAACTTAATTCGTTCGGTGACCAGGTCCTTAAGTAGAAAACTTTGTAAGTAGAAGCAATTTTTCCAATGGGAATCAATGTAAAAGCAAATAATGTGTGCAAACCCATTAGGAAAGAAATAAAAGCTCGGAATTTGGGTGGGAGGAGGAAGAAGAGGAGGATAGTCGCTGCCGAAGGAAGAAGGTGAGGTGAGGGGAATCAAAAAAATCCAAAACTTTAAGGCTTAAAAAAGAAAAAGAGGGACTTTGAGGCAGCGAGGAGGAGCATGTGCCTCCCATACACCTGACGCAAGGCTGCGTCCCATACACTGCACCAGAGACAGAAACCCAGGGGGAATGGCAGGAAACTGGCCGGGCCTTCATGCCGTTCTCAAATTTCCTGGAAAATTTTTCTGGGCTCAGGATTTTAAGTAGAAAATGGTTCTTAAGAAGAGGCAAAAAAATCTTGAACACCCAGTTCTTATCTAGAAACGTTCTTAAGTAGAGGTGTTCTTAGGTAGAGGTACCACTGTATATTTCAATGGAAAAAGTTAGCAGATCTTATATAGATCAGATGAACCAGGTAAGCTCACAAAGTGTTGCTGAACTGAAAATCCTAGTAGTTGTAGTCAGCATAAGAAATGGGTGATGTGTCATGGCCCAAGTTGCAATTCTGCAATACCTGGGGGATCAAAAGTTCCCCAACTCTTTATCAGCAGAAAGCAAAAGCAAAATGATCTTGGATGACTATACCCTTGCTCTGAAGTTTCAACATCACTTTCAGAAAGTCTCACAACTTACTGGAACAAGCTTTGAAGTGCTCCAAACAGTTACTCCATAATAAAAAGAGAAATTGACAAAGCTCAGTTGCCCCCTTAAGCTTGCCAATGTAAATTCACTGTTGCATTCAATGCCTTTCATGGATGAAAAAATGATTTAGTCATAGTTTGTATCCAAACCAGTATGTGTATTTTGTATTTTACATTCAAACATATGAAGAACAAATTGTTCCCTTTTGATATTTCTCAATCTCTGTAATAAATATGGATAGGTTTGGGACACCACCCTCTTAAAAAAACATCCATGTTTCATAAATGATTGACAATTAAATGGATGATATTGAACTCCACAAAAAGTTAGAAAGTACTAAAAAAATGCTTTAAATGTTCACTTTCACAGCCATCATGAATTTTTTAGACCCATCTTATCTTATGGCATATTTAATTTATTAATTTATTTATATTTTTGAATGGGCCATCTCCCGTGCATGTAATAATTCTTTCTCTGGACTATACTCAGTGCCTCTGATATATGTAGTACTACTTTCTCAAAACTATATTCAATGCATCTGATTAAATAAATTATAATCAATGAAATCTTATGCCCTAATGAGTTGATTGGTCTCTAAAGTACCAAAAGATTATTTGCTGGAACACTATTTTTAACTTACTGGAATTAAAGAATCTAAATATAAATATTAAAATATGCAACTAAAAAACTTTCCATAATACAGAATCATAAAATATTTGTTATTTATTTTGCTACATTGTCACAACTCAATCATAAAATTCAAGGTGCGGTTCTTCAAAATGACGACTTCAAATTGAAAAAAGTGACAGCCTTTTCACTACTTCAGCAGCAATCTTCAAATAGGCTTGAGCCTGAAATATATTTACAAATTCATCACATTAACATCCTAGATTAGAATAGAATATAAAATATTCCTTATAAAACAGGAGTACAAACTGCCCACCACCTGATTGCTGTTATAGTGTTATTAACTATAATAATTGTACCTAAAAAGGGGCCAATAGCAAAAAAAATATATAGCAATTATGATGTAAAAATTTCGTCTGTATTTATGGGATAGAGAAATCTTTTATTAGATATCTTTTATTAGAAACTTGGAACACTTCATCACTTCTATTATACAAAGGCTCAGAAATCCCTTACGATTCTTTAAGAATGACTGAAATCTTGCAATATTGTCATTAATGATAAATGTCACCAAAAATTATTGTATAAAAACATGCAAGAAAGCCTAAATCTTACACAACCTGGAAAACTAATGAAAAATTGGACATTTTTAGCATGAACACATTTGTTTATTATTTAAAGAATTTACATGGTCGCCCACCCACATTCAGTTGACTCTAGGCACTTACAAAAAATTAATTAATTAAATTTATATTTAAGTTATGGATCAATAAAATCAGCAAGTATGGGCCCAATTGTCAAAAGAAAACTCAGGACTGTATTTGGTTGGAAACGTGGATGAGTCATTCATCTTGCAGTGGATAGACAATGGTTAAAATGATGGTGATGTTTAATTTGAGGGGTGTACAGACAACATTAGGGTATTGCAGGTGCACAGCTACAGTTTAAGCAATATTATTGGCAGAAAAATATCCCCAAACAGAAATAATAGATGCTCAATGATGACTGAGAAAAGGACTCAAAGGGTGGACATGGAGTAAAATATGCTGTGAAAGAAAATTATATCTAATCGAGGAAGAAATCAGTAAGTAGTGGAGGTAGGTGAAAGAGGTAAAGTTCCAAAAAAAATCAAGCAAAAGAAAAATGGGTAAAAATCTCCCACTGAACCCATAAAAAAAGTAATACAAGAGACAAGCAAATTGCTATTTCAGGCCAAGATGCTACATGTCAGGAATGTCAAAAAGACATCTGGAGTATCAGATTTCTTGAATTCATGATCTAAAAATGTTTGACTATTGCTCATCAGTATAAACCGATTATACGAGGGAGGAAACCTAGACCAAAAGCAGAACAAGAACCCAAAATCAAGGATTTTATTCATATTATATAAAAGCTTCACAACTTTGCACATAAAGAGTTTGGAGGGATTTGGTAAGCGAAACCAGTGCTTTAACACTTTTTTTTCTTGGATGGTAAGACTCTGCCTCTAAAAAATGCTGGGATATTTAAGGAGTATGTGTGATAAAATAATGTCATAATATATGTATATTGAGATTTTTTGGCTAAGTAGAGAGATTGAGGATTATTTTTATAAAGAAAGAATGAATGAGTTGAGAGGAAGGGGAAGATTGAGAAAGTTGTGTTTGGAAGTTGAAAGAACAAAAGATGGTGCATGAAGGTAAATGGATGTGGCGCAAGCTAGCATAGTTTGTAAGGAAAGTAGTCTGTTAAATCAGTGTTTCCCAACCTTTTTTGAGCCGCGGCACATTATTCACTTTTACAAAATCCTGTGGAACATTGAGCGGGGGGGGGGGGCTAAAAAAGTTTGTACAAAAAAAATCTCTCTTCCTCTCTTTCGCTCTATTTCTTTCTCTCCCTCTTTCTCTCTCTTCCTTTCTCTTTCTTTCCCTCTCTCTCTCCATCCCTCTTTGTTTCTCCCTTCGTTCCTATCTTTTTTGCTCTCTTTCTCTCTCCCTCCTTCCCTCCATCTATGTCTTTCCATCATCCTCCTTCCCCCCTCTTTCTCTCTATCTCTTGCTTTCTCTCTCTCTCTCTTGCTGTCTTTCTCTCTCTTTCTCTCTCCCCCTCTTCACACTCTCAGCAAAACGTTGCAAGACCAGAAGCTGAGCTTCCTTCTTCGCGGCACACCTGACCATGTCTCGCGGCACACTAGTGTGCCGCGGCACACTGGTTGGGAAACACTGTGTTAAATAATGTTGGCATTATCTCTACCCACCTACCTACTACCCATCCATCCATCCATCCATCCATCCATCCAATATCTTACCCACCATTCTTGGTGGTTAGGGTTAATGTTGGCTGTTTACAATAATCAAGATATAAAAATTAAAAATTACATCATCATAAAAACATAGTTACAATCATTTCCAGCGTTAGGCATCACTGATGGCCCATTGGAGCAATGCTCTTTTGAATCATTTTTAGAAAGGCCTACATCAGTGATGGTGAACCTTCTTTTGCTTGGGTGCCAAAAGAGTGCACACGTGAGAGATAGCGGGTGCATGTGGGCCCACACGCATAATGCAATGCCTTCACCTCTGTGCATGTGTGCTGCTCTCCCTACACATGCGCACAATCCCACCACACTGCCCCCCCCTGCACATGCGCATAACCCTCATTAAAGCCTCTGGATTTCCAGTAGGCCCATTGGGCTGTTTTTTGCTCTCCCCAGGGTTCAGGAAAGCCTTCTGAAGTCTGGGGAGTTTGATAAATGGCCAAACAGGCCAACCGGAAGTTTAGAATTGAACTTCCAGTTGGGTTGTTGGGCCATTTTTTACACTCCCCAGACTTTCCTGAACCCTAGGGTTGGTGAAAAATGGCTGTCAAGAAGACCAAAAATCAGCTGGTCAGCACTCACACATGCACTGGAGCTGACATAAGGCAACTCCTCGTATGCCCTTGGATATGGCTCCGTGTGCCATGAGTGCCATAGGTTCGCCATCGCTGGCCTAGTCAACTTCACTTCAAATAGGAAACTAAGTGGCATCACAACCTTGCATACTTCAGAGGTCGATGAAATGAGGATTCAGATTGTTGGGGTCAACATGCTGACTCTATACACTTCTTAGAGAGGGCTGCAAATGACTGTGAAGTGGTATATAAGTCTTAAGTGCTAATGCTAGGTCTAAAATGTAGGCATTCCCTGGAAAATCAGTCAAGTGGCATGCATTTTGCAGAAATGTGGGATTAGTAATTTCAGGTTAAATAAATTGGATAGATGGACCCTGGCTGGAGAAAGCTATTGTAGCTTTAGCCATGTTTCTTTCTCTTATCTCAGACCTTTAATTTTCTTGGCTTAATATTTTCTGTATTCTGTGATGCACTGCTTAGCCTGAAAAGTATTAGCATCACAAATATTATGTATTTATTTATTTATTTATTAGATTTGTATGCCGCCCCTCTCCGAAGACTCGGGGTGGCTAACAACAATGAAAAGATAATGAAAACAAATCTAATATTAAAAATAATCTAAAAAACCCCAATTTAAAGAACCACTCATACACACAAGAATACCATGTATAAATTCTGTAAGCCTAGGGGGAAGTGAAATTTCAATTCCCCCATGCCTGACGACAGAGGTGGGTTTTAAGGAGCTTGCGAAAGGCAAGGAGGGTGGGGCAACTCTGATATGTGGGGGGAGCTGGTTCCAGAGGGTCAGGGCCTCCACAGAGAAGGCTCAGAAGAGCCTTCTCTGTGGAGGCCCTGACCCTCTGGAACCAGGCCCTGACCCAGGGTCAGGACCCAGGCCCTGACCCTGGGTCCCACCAAACGACATTGTTTACAGATGTATGCAGTAGGCATGCACAAACTGTCTGGTTTGGTCTGCAACCCAACAAGACCGACACAGATTTCAGAGGATAATCAAAACTGCAGAAAAAACATGCTACCAACCTGTCTCCCACTGAAGACCTGTATACTACATGAGTCAAAAAGAGGGCTGTAGAAATATTTACTGACCCCTTGCATCTTGGACATAAACTGTTTCACCTCCTATCGTCAAAACGTCGCTATAGAGCACCACGCACCAAGACAACTAGACACAAGAACAGTTTTTCCCCCCGAATGCCATCACTCTGCTAAACAAATAATTTCCTCAACACTGTCAAACTATTTACTAAGTCTGCACTACTATTACTATTTTTTCCTCACCATTCCTATCACCCATCTCCATCCACTTATGACTGTAACTTGTTGCTTGTATCCTTAAAATTTTTATTAATATTGTTTCCTGATTGCTTATTTGACCCTATGACGATCATTAAGTGTTGCACCTCATGATTCTTGACAAATGTATATTTTCTTTTATGTACACTGAGAGTATATGCACTAAAGACAAATTTCTTGTGTGTCCAATCACACTTGGCCAATAAAGAATTCTATTCTATTCTATTCTATTCTCTATGGGCTGTTTAATAAAACTGCATTCTACTGTCCTGAATGTCACCATTACTAAAAAAAAAAAAAAAGAGGCAACATGAAAAATTGAAGGCAGAAATATACAGCTCACATTTATCCTTCAGAAATGTCTTCACATGAATATTAGCTCATGTTCACTAGAGATATTTCTCCCTTCTCTTTTGCTTTAGAATTTCTAAAGGAATTATTACAGCTCTCATTTCTGCAAAGCAAGGATCCATTTGGCCTAGCAAATAAAAAAGTTGACAGTTAACACTAATCATTTGCCCATTAATCTGCTAACCAATCATCTGAAGGCCAAACACTTAAATATAGCACAAACAGAAGGCAGAACTAGACTCATAAATCAATAGATGGACAAAAGATCTACTGACCACAGAGGTTGGATGTTTTATAGCTTTACAGATCTTTAGGATCAAAATCCTACCACTACTTCTAATCCTTAGCTACTTCCTATGCTACAATTTCCATTCTAAAGTACAGTAATTGCAAAACCCAATGCAACTTGTCTACTTGTTAACTAAATATTTATCAACTAGCAGCATGGCATAAATTAAGATGAATTTTACACTGAATTCTCTGAATTATAAAAGGGTAGTGATAGAGTCTCCACTACCCTAGACTATCATCATATATTAGAACCAGGATAGAAATGACATATAACCATAGGTGATCCTCAAATTAGGACCAGAATTTCCATCCTAAGACATTGCAGTGATAAGTCAATTTTGCAATGATTTTTACAGCAGTTGTTAAATGAATCACTGTGATCATTAAGCAAATCACATGGTTGGCTAACATTTTACATTTGTAAAAATGAGACAGATCAGTTGCAGCCTTTATACTGAAGTGTAAGCACAAGTGAGATTCATATAGGCTTATTCTATGTTAAGTCTTATTGAGTTCAGGGATTCTTATTCTCAGGTAAGTATACTTATGATTTGCAGTGGGCCAGATTCTTTCATGAATAATCTATGTACTGTCTATATGAAAATTCTCCATAGAACCAGTTTTTACTGACAACATTCACCATTTACAGAAGAATAGAATAGACTAGACTAAGCTAGAATTACAAAAAATTTTGTTGGCCAAGTATGATTAGACACACAAGGAATTGTCTCCGATGTATAAGATCTCTGTGATAAATTATGATCATAATCATAAAATAAGGTAAAGCTAAGGGTTCCTCTCGCACATATGTGCTAGTCGTTCCCGAATTCTAGGGAATGGTTCTCATCTCTGTCTCAAAGCTGAAGAACCAGAGCCGTCAGATGACAATTCTGTGGTCATATGGTCAGCATGACTAAACGACAAAGGCGCATGGAATGCTGTTACCTTCCCACCAAGGTCTCTAGTTTTCTACATGCTTTCGAATTGCTTGGTTGGCATAAGCTGGGTTAAGTAATGGGAGTTCACCCCATTGTGCGACCTTTCTGATCAACAAGCATAAAATCAACAATCATAAAATACAATAAGCATAAATCACAAGACACAACACTCAGTGTTAGTCATAGGATACTAAATAAGTGATCAACCTAATTCATACTAGGATACTAAATAAAACAATCAATATAAATCTTAAGATTTAAGCAACAAAGCTACAGTCATAAGATAAAGAAATAGATAATAGGAAAGATCAGAAGGATTTATATTAACACAGCCCTACTAGGTAATTTGACAGAGTTGTGGTAATTAGTTGTTTAGCAGAGGGGTGGCATAGCAGAAAAACTGTCCTTGTGTCTAGTTGTTTTATATGGAGAGAATCACAAGAGGAGGACTCATGCTCTTTTGAGGCAAAGACAGCAAAGTCCCCCAATTTTTGACTCTGGTTGAGGCATTTCCATTATTTGCATCATTCATTCATTCATTCATTCATTCCCTTTAACTAGAGCCTTCTTCTATAACTCTTCTCAGTGAATGATGTTTCCATGTTTTCAGGAAATTATTTGAAAAGGGAAGACTGTTTAAACTGAATTTAAACATGCCTGGGATAAACATATATCCATCCTAAGATAAAATACAGAAAATAGTATAAGGGCAGACTAGATGGACCATGAGATCTTTTCCTGCCGTCAGACTTCTATTATTTCTATGTTTCTATGAAGAGTCTTTTTTTCCTGTCAGGCAAATATAAGTAAGTAAAGTCAGACATTTATACCTATAAAATTATTCACAAATAAATTGAAAAATATAGTCAATGTTTTATTATCCAAAAAATTACTTTCTATTGCTTTCTTTCCTTTACAAAAATCTTAACTATTGCCTAGTATTGCCTGCTGAAATCACAGCTAAACAGCCATTATGAAAGAAACAAAGACCAATAAGAAAAGTTAGCCGTGTTGAAATTCTTTTAGCACAAAAATAACATGTTCTAATCAAATAATGTCTACATTTAAGAAGTCTATTATATTAAATTTACCACATTGCTCTGGGGCTGTGAAAAGACAATAGGTTTGCCAGAATCAGATGTTTCTCTTATGTGGACATGTAGTGGAATGTCACCTGTAAAAAAATTGGCACAAAAGTTGAAAGTTATACAAAGGTTTTTAACTGAAGTAATACAAGTAATACACCTGGTGTCATATTTCAGAAGTACAGTGATACCTCATCTTACAAACGCCTCATCATACAAACTTTTCGAGATACAAACCCGGGGTTTAAGATTTTTTTGCCTCTTCTTACAAACTATTTTCACCTTACAAACCCACCTCCGCCGCTGGGATGCCCCACCTCCGGACTCCCGTTGCCAGAGAAGCACCCGTTTTTGCGCTGCTGGGATTCCCCTGAGGCTCCCCTCCATGGGAAACCCCACCTCCGGGCTTCCGTGTTTTTGTGATGCTGCAGGGGAATCCCAGTAGTGCAAAAATGGGCGCTTCGCTAGCAACAGAAGTCCGGAGGTGGGGTTTCCCAGCGAGAGGAGCCTCAGTGAAATCACAGCATCGCAAAAACACAAAAGTCTGGAGGTGGGATTTCCCATGGAGAGGAGCCTCAGGGGAATCCCAGCAGTGCAAAAACGGGCGCTTCGGCTGGCAAAAAGGGTTAATTTTGGGATTGCACGCATTAATTGCTTTTCCATTGATTCCTATGGGAAACATTGTTTCGTCTTACAAACTTTTCACCTTAAGAACCTCGTCCTGGAACCAATTAAGTCTGTAAGACGAGGTATCACTGTATTAGAAATGAGAATTAGTCAAGCCTTGTCAAAGTTTTGGATTATTGAGATCATTTTAGAAAGAAATTGTTTCTAAAGATGACTGCAAAGCAGGGGTGAAATGCTCTTAGTTCGCTTGTGCCTATTGGTTGTCAGAGAGCTGGTCGCAAAGGCAGCACGAGGCTCCGCCCTCCTGCTAGGATGCCATTTGGGTTATTTTACCTTCTGCACATGCGCAAAGAATTCTGTGCATGCGCAGAGGGTAAAATAACTCCAAATGGCAGTGTCCGGGTGGTGGGCGGAGTCTCACACCTCTTTTGTCACCAGATCTCCGATGACTGATAGGCTACCAAACTGGGAGCATTTCACTCCTGCTGCAAAGTGATGTTCAGTCTCTTGTCTGCTAAAATTATCTAATGCTGGGATGGGGTAGAGGCAGATATGACCTTTTTTTAGGATGATAATACAGAAAACATGCCAGATCTGCATGCACCACTGATACCAATTTCTTTTCAACTCCATAATCTCCGCATTGCTTTTCAGCCAAGTTAGTTCTGAAGAAATGTGTACTGCAATGCTTGTATTGGTGGTTTATGCTGTAAAAATCAAGTCCAAATCCCAACTGAGCAGATGTTATATTTTGAAATGCACACAAAAATAAATCCACAGTAAAATGTTCCAGTATATAACTTCTTCACGCGACACATTATTTCTTCAGCACTGCATCTCATTCCCTACTGTTTTCCAGTAGCATAATCAATATTCAAACAGATGCTTAAATATTTAATCACCAAAATGAAAACGTTATTGTTATCAGACAACAACTGATTTAAGGGCTAGTTAGATATTTAATTAATTTTTCCTCCCAACTGTTAACTGTACATTGATTGTTTTCCTACTCAGTAGGCAATTGCCACAGAAATAAAGAAAAACTGCGTAATAATACTCAGGATTGTCTTGTTAAAAAAATTCTTTGCAGAAGATTAACTTTTTAGATTTAAATAATTCCATTATGCAAAAACAGATTTGTGCTAAAAGAATCAAATCTACACTTAAATTGGGAATGACAAAAAGGAGGAGGCGTTCTCAACTCAGGTGAAGAAATAACTTTAAAAGTAAAAGTTTATATACAGGATTTATTTTAAGGAGTAGGCAAGGCAGTTAGATCTAGGAGATTACATTCCTAATGGCTTGACCAGCAATCTTCTGGTGCTGCTCTTACAAATATGGAACACAGTAGATGAGGCCAAGTCAATTTTAGGTTAGAATAAAACATCTGTCCATTTCTCAATGAATGCAGGATTTACTAAAATGAAAACAAAAACTGGAAACATATAAACAGTTTTGAAAATATTCTTTCTGCAATAAAGGGGAACTTTGTGGCTCAGGGTTGAAACTAGATAACATTAGCAGCAGCAATAGTTTGGATAATGAAACATCTGCCAAAAAAAACAACCCACAAGCAAGCTCAGAGAGCTACAAGGACTCCTCACTCCTTCTGCAGGTAGGCAGATCAAAATGATTGAATATTGAAAATGCTTATAATTTTTTATCTCTTGTTTTATAGCATATTCTATAGCAGGGGTCCCCAACCTGTGAACCACCGACGAGCTCCAATCCATGGCCTATCAGAAACCAGATCATGCAAGTGAGCAAAGGCCCACCTGCGCACACACAGGATTCAGGCAACCACAAACACCCCCACTCGATAGGAAAACCGCATCCACACAACCTGTTCGTGGCAAGCAAAACTGGGGAAGAGGACAGCTCCTGTATAGGTCTATGCTATAAATCTTATAGCATGATCTCCTGGTTGTACAGTTAGCACAGGCCATTCCCATTATTGTTTGATTTCAGATATACATGGATATTTGTTTGTGAAATATATAAAGAACTTATTTTGTTTTTATTTTATTTATATATTTTGTCAAGCATATATATGGATATAAACAAACTATAAACATTAATATGGATATATAAAAGTACAAGCATGGTTTTGAGTACATGGTACTTTAAGAAATACATAGTTTTTTTAAGAAGTAGGCACATAGTCCATCTGGTCCAATGGATAGAGAGGGGTTTTAGATTGTGTAGTGCTTTTCTCTAATATGGGAGCTGTTTTCCTTCTATAACTTCCTCTAATATACGACATGTTTTGTGCTGGCAGTAAAATACATCCCTCTTCCAGAAGACAGCTTAACTCACCAAACATATAGACTTAGTGTCTACCAGATCTGTCAGCCTGAATCAGCTTCTAAATTTTAATCTGAATTACCCAGGGTTATTATGGGTAGTTAATGGCCACTCATTCATTCACTGTTTATAGTCATAATAGATATGACTATTCATATATTAGAGTAGCAGTAAGAACAACAATGCAGCAGCATAATTCCAGTTTCTACAAGTCATATTTAGTTTCATTAAAATCAATACATACTAATAAAAAATTGTATTGCATGCTGTTTTGTCTAATATAAGTTTTATTTTAAATGACATATTCTTACCTAAAACATCTATACCAATATTCTTGGCTAATTTCTTCACTCCATCTTCTCCAAAAATATGTGTTTCATGTTTGCATTTTGGACATTGAAAAACGTTCATGTTCTGTATAAGGCCCAATACCTGGCAAATTGTTCAAACAAGAACAATTTTTTAAAAAAGGTTTAATATTACAGAAACAGTAACTTAAATGATCAGTTTCATCTACTAATCCAATTTTATCAAAATAAAGCCAGAAATATATCCTAGTCAGGGAAAAAAAATCATTTGTCAGAATTCCCTGATCAACAGTTTTAGAGAAATGTCAGTTTCCTTGGGCAGGTTAAGAGTTCTGATAACACCCTGTTTATAAATTAAAATCCATTTGAGCAGGAAGGAAAAAAATCATTAATTGTAAGTGTAAAACAGTATAAAACAAATGATAGCAAGTGAGCTGTAAATTGAAATGTTTTTTATGGGCTGACAATAGTTAGTCATTTGGACATTTATTTAGAAGCAAGCCCTGGTTTGTACAAAGATACAATTCCCAAATTTGTGTCTTTAAGAATGCTGTATATATAGGAGTTGTCAAAATCTATTAATTTGGTTTCTCATTAAATTAGCCTGGATTCTTCAGCAGTCAATAATCCCCTAAAGTCATAAAAAAGAAAAAGATAAGCAAGATTATTTCTGCTCCTCAGAATGTGTATTCATTGATACTCTGAAGGGAAGGGTAGCTCAGCCTTTTCTATTCTCCCTACAAATCAAAAGCACATTTGAAGAGCAATTAACTTAATTATTTAAGCTATAAAAATGACATGTTATTGACAGTACTTATATTAGATGTAGCGTTTCAAATGGTAAATGGATTAACATAGAGAATCTGTTATATGCAATCTAGCTAACTTATCTAATAACGGTGACTAAAATGTTTATTCTTTGCCAAATTTTGGGGAGGAAAGGTCAAAACAGTACTCAATCTTTATATTAGAAATATTTTATATTATATTAATATTATTTATATTCTTATATCCATCTAAAATGTTACATTATCCTGGTTTACTACTTTTCTGGCTCTATATTACAGTAAAACACCTACAGCACATACGTGTATTTGCACTATTAGACCTTACTCAAGTACAGAGAACAATGGACTAATACACTCCAGGAAATCTTTTGTGTATCTATGTATGTATGATGAAGAACAATTATTATATATATTATGTTGGGAAAGCAGAAGTCATATATTGGGTGTTCATCCCTGCTACACAAAATTAAAAAAAAAAGGAAAAGGTTTTGAAGTCAGTCCAAACAAACCCTTGGTAGTCCTTCCCCAATATTGTCTATTACCACAACTGTTCTGCAGTACATGTGCTCTGAGTATGTATTAGTATACTGGATATATAGGTAATCCTCAGATTATGATAGCAGTTGGGATTAGGTTTGTAACTACATGCCAATTAGCTTGACATCAGTTGTAGTTAAAATGATGGAGACTCTACTCAAAAAGAGGATAAATCAGCAGCTAAAAAACAATAACTTATTGGACCCAAATCAGCATCAGCATTGTATTGGCAGTTCTGTGTTAGCAAAAACTTCAGAAGAGAAGGATTTAGGGGTAGTGATTTCTGACAGTCTCAAAATGGGTGAGCAGTGTGGTCGGGCGTTAGGAAAAGCAAGTAGGATGCTTGGCTGCATAGCTAGAGGTATAACAAGCAGGAAGATCCCGCCATATAGAGTGCTGGTGAGACCACATTTGGAATATTGTGTTCAGTTCTGGGGACCTCACCTACAAAAATATATTGACAAAATTGAATGGGTCCAAAGACGGGCTACAACAATGGTGGAAGGTCTTAAGCATAAAACCTATCAGGAAAGACTTAATGAACTCAATCTGTATAGTCTGGAGGACAGAAGGAAAAGGGGGGACATGATCGAAACATTTAAATATGTTAAAGGGTTAAATAAGGTCCAGGAGGGAAGTGTTTTTAATAGGAAAATGAACACAAGAACAAGGGGATACAATCTGAAGTTAGTTGGGGGAAAGATCAAAAGCAACATGAGAAAATATTATTTTACTGAAAGAGTAGTAGATCCTTGGAACAAACTTCCAGCAGACATGGTTAGTAAATCCACAGTAACTGAATTTAAACATGCCTGGGATAAACATATATCCATCCTAAGATAAACTACAGGAAATAGTATAGGGGCAGACTAGATGGACCATGAGGTCTTTTGCTGCCATTAATCTTCTATTTTTCTATGTTTCTACTTGCTAGGAATGTGGTCATAAAGCATGCCATCATATGTCTACATCACTTAGCAACAATCCCAGCAGTCCCAGTTATCATTGTAACCTTGGGAATATGGTTCATTAATCAGAAAGCATCTTGAGTCCCAGATAAGGAGCATGGGAATGCCATAGGGTGGGCAGACAATACATGACCAAATAAAGGCGGGATGAAGCAGAATGCCATGCTGTGTGAGACAGCAAATAAACATCAAGGGAAGCAGGACACCATGCCAGGTAAAGGACGGGAAGCTTTAGACTTAACAGACAATTTGTGCTGTAACAAATTGTAACAGATCCCTTCCCCATTAATTTGGCTTGGGGGAAACAGGTAGGGAAAGTCACAAATAGGAAGGGTGAGGCATTACAACTGTCAGTGTGAGCAAGTTGTTAAATGTTCAAATTGCAATCATGTGGCCACAGGGGTGGGTGCAAGACCAGAACTTCAAATTGTAAATACCATTCATTCAGCACAGTAGCAAATTTAAAAGAGTTGCTGAATGACTGGTTGGTAAACAAGGACTGCCTGTACTTCCTAGAGAGAAATATAGCCAATTGTAAATGAGTTTGCCAGACACTCTTTATATTAGAAATTCCAGCTTGCCAATTGGAAATTCCAGCTTGTGTCTGCGTTGAGAACTACACGTTGAGTGCGGTTGGTTAGCCAGTTTTGAATCCATCTGGTGGTGTTGCTATCTAACCCACATTTTTGAACTTTATCTAGTAGTAGGTTATGGTCTACTTTATCAAATGCCTTACAGAAGTCCAAGTAAATTAAATTGACAGCATTCCTCTGGTCCACTAATTTTGTCCCTTTGTCAAAGAATGCAATAAGATTAGTCTGGCATGATCTGTTTCTGACAAACCCATATTGGCTAAAAACAGATCATGCCAAACTAATCTTATTGCATTTTCTTGCCAAAGTTATTAAGTGAATCACTGCAGTTGACTTAACTGGCCGCTAAGTCGAATCTGGTTTGCCTGTTGAGTTGCCGGTCAGAAGGTTGCAAAAGATGATCATCATGACTCCAGGAAACTACAACTATCATAAATATGAGACAGTTGCCAAGTGTCTAAAGTCTGATCACGTGATAATGGAGATGCTACAACCATTATAATTGTGAAAAGGAGTCATAAGTCACTTTTTAAAGTGCCTTTGTAATTTTAAATGGTCACTAAATGAATGGTTAAAAATCAAAGCATACCTATAATTAGCATACAGATTAATAAATAATTAAAATTACACGTTTAAATGCATAACTTGCAGAACACAAACAGCAGTGGTGAAAATGTGGGATTCTCCCCACTGCAACAGGTTGGGAGAAGTACCATTGCTAAAGAACTCTCAGATTGACAAGTTGGGACAATAATTTACATCTTCAATATGTTACATATTTCTCCTATTTCTGCAATAATTTCAGGAGAAGGAAATCCTTTCAGTGTTTAGTTAAAACTAAAAATGGGTTTGAAAACAGTTTTAATCTCTCAATATTTACACATTTCAGCTGGAAATGAAAATACAGACAACAGACATAATTAGCATGCAAAATCTGAGTCAACTTACAGCAGTAAACAGTCATATGCATGACTGGAGGTGGGGGAGCATAATTCACGCATAAGTAGAGGTGTTTTAAACAGTTGGCATTGCACTTATACACCTAGGCAGAGACATGTCACTTTTATATTTAAAACAGGTTTTAATGTTCAGGGCAATTGACAGCAACAAAAACTGTCAAACATATCCTTGGCTGCAAACAATGCTATATAAGTCTGCAATGGGCATATATATGTACAGCAAGGTAACCTTTCCATGCACACTTTTATCTGATTTTTGGATCAGACTTGAATACCCTCAAACTTTAAAGCAAGGGTTTTTAAAACTTTAAGACTTGTAGATTTCAAGTTCCAGAATCTCTGCAAATTGAAGTCCACAAATCTTAAAGTTGCCAAGGTTGGATACTCCTGCTCTAGAAGGATTTCTTGATCCTGTCCCATGCATACCTGCCTCGCAAACACACTCCTTTCTTGGTTTATTTGTTTGATATGAATGTTATTTACATTAGTCATTATTTATCAAACTTCTGTAATTAGCCTTTCAACTGTCATTTTCATAAATAGTTTTGGTTTACATTACCAGAAGAATAGTTACGGTGGCAGATTTCCTTATAAAACTTCCCTGGGCCGATCAGTGTTCAAATTGCAGATCAAGTTGTGACCTCCATGCTACCATAGGTTGAACAGCTTGTTTCCACATTCGTGGAAATGCAAAGGTTTCAGAAACAGATTTTAGCTCACAGGACTGACAAAATTTGGTGAATATTTCACTTTTGTGAAGGATTCCATATGTATCAATGCTTAGTCACATTCACATACATTTTAGGAAAAAACAACAAAACACTTTAGGCATAGCTGCAATTTAAGTAGCAAAATAGTTGCTATCATTTAATGTTGCATTTGTTCAAAAAACCTTTCTATGCAGCTAACATTTCCTTTCCTCTAACTTTTTTAATATATTTTTAATTAGAAAATAGATTGACTTACAGCATTATAATACATTATATTACATTCAAGAAAACAAAAATAAGTTATGCACAAATAGAGCAAATAAAGGGAAGAAAAGGGACAAAGAAAAGAAAATTACATTAAAAACCTTGTTCTCTATTTAATTATTTTTGCTTATTTCTTTCTATGTCTTTGCAGTATTTCATATTGTTGGCTTAATTACTTTCAAATTCATACTAATATATTATTAATTGTTACTAGTACATTATATTAATAGTAAAAGGTAAAATATCAAAGCTAATTACAAGCTAATAGTAAAAGATAAAATATCAAAGCTAATTACAATTTATTTGAACAATTTGTTCTTAATCAAATTAGTATAGCTCATTTTCCATAACTCAACAAAGATTAAAGTCATTTTTGATATCTGAAATCTATCCTATCCTTTCCTCTAACTTTCTAAAGCAGGGACTGCTATCTTTGGCAACCTTAAGACCTATTTCAACTCCCCAAGTTCCCTAACTAGCATGTGTTGGCTGAGGAATTCTGGAACTTGAAGTCCACAAGTTTTTCTTTCTCTTTCTTCCTCTTTCTTTCTTTCTTTCTTTCTTTCTTTCTTTTAGTTTTATATGCCATCCCATGGGATTGGGACCAAGGGTGGCTTAAAATTGCCTAGATTTAACAGCCCTGTTCTAAAGCATTTGAAGCCAAATAGTGGTGGCCTTCATATCTACCAACTTGAAAGAGTGAGAATATTGAGCTGTCCAATAGGAAAAAAACAAAGGAAAATATTCAGTGAACTGAATATTCACTCTGAACCTGTGTGTCACAAATTAATCCATTCCTTTTATTCTCCATTTCCCATAACAGGAAATAACACTAACTGCTAATAGCAGTCGTTCCATGATACTTTGATATTTGAGGGAAGGCTATTTTTAAATAGCCATCCACCTTGCTACCAATCATCAATAAAATGATAGCATATTGGTGAAAAGGAAATAATGGCAAAATTGACTGCTCCACAGAGCTCCACCACACTGCCAAAAATTATTTGAGTTTCAGGTAAGTTTGAGCAGAGACAAAAAAATAAATAAAAGATTTACAGTAGTCTTGTGGAGAAATTGGGAGCTGGTTAGGAGATCCGGTAATGAAATTTAATTATTCATCAGATGAATGATTATTATTAGTAATTGCATGCTAAGATTATCAAACACCTCCACTTGATCAATTAAAGCTATGCCCAAAGTCGTGTTGGTGAATTGATTCCACAGTTGTTATGGTTTCAAATTCCTTTTAAAGATACATTAATTGTTTATAGGTAAAGCACAATTATCAAACAGAAAATAGGAATGAGGTGGACAAATTTACTTAGAAGAAATTATTAAGGGTATTTAAACAAAAAAAGGATGGCGAAGAACTCTGAAATGGACTCTTCAAACCAAAACAATGATTAATATAATTGATAAATGTTGAATTAACATGCAGTTCTTAAATAGGGGGAAAACAGTTGAATGGTGATAGATTAAGAATTTATAAAAATCTGTTAATCACAGGACCTACTACCATAGGATGCCAATATTAGCTACCAATACAAAAAGGGATTAGACAACATCCAGTAAGATTAATTAAAACAGTTTTATATTCATATCAAATTATGTCAACAGCAGCTACTGAATAACATAAATAAAGAATACAGATACTGTATCACTACTATTCAGGTTCTGCATTCCTAAAGGCACCTAATTGGCAAAGATAGTAGACAGGATACATCTGTCATGTCCAGCACAAGGCTTACATTTTTGCATTAAAGCCAGGAGAGTGCAAATCTTTGTTACTGACTTGCAACATAACTTCTAGAGAGGTCCCATTAACTTTTAGTCTTAGCTATTTCATAATGAGGCTTCTGTTTTGTTCTCAGGGACATTCTGTCCCAGATACCAGATACTCTGAGTAATTCTGTGCAGAACTGGGAAAGATAAACAGCTTTTTAATGGATTTTTATTAAGCAGTTTCTTGATTCAGTAATGATGCTATCTTCTTTTATTTTCATTTTTTTTTAAAAAAAAAAAACCTTCAGAAATACCAGTAGCTCTGCCAATAGAAGTTATCGCCTCTTCTGTTTCTTATTTCTGATGAAAGCTACATGCAGGGGGGAAATGATCTATTTTGATCTGTGATCAAGCCTGGGTTTTAACAACACTAGCATAGGGTAGCATTATCTTTCCAAAAATCTAAAACTAGGGGGAAAGCTGTTGCTCCTTCTGCTATCTTCTCAACTGTCTATTTTAGACTGTGAGAATTATTTAAACTGGGAGTCTTAATATTCTGTTTATGGGATATTATAAAATATAACATATGCTCCTTAAGGTGTGTGTGTGTGTGTGTGTGTGTGTGTGTGTGTGTCTGTCTGTCTGTCTGTCTGTCTGTCTGTCTGTCTGTCTGTCTGTCTGTCTATGTCTGTCTATATAATTTCTCATTTCATTGATGCTGAGTTGCTTTGCAGCTCTGCTTGAATTTATTCATATTAAGCCTACTTATACATTAATCATTTTAAATATCCTAAACTTTAGGATAAGATTCCCCAAGCTCCTTGGGCTAGTGAGCATATTAGGCATGTTGACTACCAGTGTTACAGGTCAATGTTTGTAGGTGTTGCTTTAATCCTCTTTACCCACCAAATTATTATTAGTAGCATATTTATATTGAAAGCATCTTTTAAAAAGGCATATTCACAAAATGGTTGCCTTGGCAGGTACTGTCTTCTCCCCCATCCATTTATTTAAAGGGGAAAAAAGTTGAGTACCAAAAATATGTCAGGGGACACATTATGGCCCCAGGCAACACCCCAGAAAATCAAGGTCTTACTTTATTTTGCATTAAATATATTTACAGTGTTTATTGCCTGGATTATATTTATGTATTCAGTTTGTTTGTTTGTTTGTTTGTATTTGCCTGCCACAATTAAGAACCTCTTGGTGGGTTACCATCATAAGAATAAAACATCCATGATATAATTACAGCTATATAACAATAAAAATTAAACCATAAAATACAAAATCAAAAAGCAGTAACATTACATGAGTTTTTGAGGCTGGAGCAGTTTAATCATTTCATTAAAAAAGTTATTTTCATTTCTCTCTGAAGATTATTTTAGAGCACATTTTCCTTTTTTAATTTGTGTTAGATTTTTACATCGTTCACTTTTTTAGATATAATTATTACCACTTTTCCTGATGCATTTCATATAATGATTTGAAAACTGTTTAATAGAATTGGGAATAAAACGGTTCCCACCTTTTCTCCTCTGTATGAGTAAAAAAAAACTCATCATATTTTGGGTCACATTCCAATCTAGCATACAGTGATCCCTCGATTTGCGCGTTCTCGATTAGCGCGAAACGCTGCAACGCGATTTTTCAAAAAATATTAATTAAAAAAATAAAATATTAAAAAATAAAAAATAAGTCCATGCTAGTTCTCTCTCTCTTTCTCTCCCTGTTGCCGGCGTGGTATATGAGAGAGAAAGAGAGAGGCAGAGGTCGGGCGCATTACCGGGAGGTGGAGGCGGCGTGGGGACGCTGGGTGCCGGGGACTCCGAGGAGGGGGTGGACGTCTGTTCCCTGAATGGAGACCGCCGGCCGCTCAATCGGGCCGGCAGGGAACAGAATGGAGCCTTCCGCGGCGGGGCTGGTAAGGGGGGGAGCCGAGGGGGGAGCCGAGCCCAGCCCCGTAGCATTCGCTTTCCTCCCGCCGGCAGCCGACTGATCGTGGGCTCCTTCGCAACCTCGGAGAGCTTCCTGGTTTTCGTGAGCTTTCATGCCCTGGAAGCTCTCCGAGGTTGCGAAGGAGCCCACGATCAGTCTCGGCTGCGGGTGGGAGGAAGGCGAATCCCCCGTGGGCTCTGTTACATCTTCCGCTGCCAGCCAGGCCATGCTGGCGGCAGCGGAACAATCGCTGGCTGTCAACTTTTCTTTTTAAAACTGGGCAGGAGCTGACTTGCCTCCCCAGTGCTAAAAAGAAAAGTTGACAGCCAGCGCTGCGACTGACGGAATGCTGAGCCTCCCGTTCTCCCCCACCTCGCCCCTTCCGGTTTCGGCGTTTGGAGTCCGGCGCTGGGGCCATGCGGGGCCGCTCATCCAGGGGGGCGTGGACTGGCAAGCGGCAAGCGGCAAGTGATCTGGCGGGAAGACCAAGGGAAGGTTCCTTCAGCCGCCCAACACCTGATCCGCTCCGCAGCGCGGCAGCAGCGAGGAGCCGAAGATGGGGTTTCCCCTTTGCCTTTACCCCATCTTCGGCTCCTCGCTGCTTCCGCGCTGCGGAGCAGATCAGCTGTTGGGCGGCTGAAGGAATCTTCCCTTGGTCTTCCCCGCCGCCCACACGCAAACTCCACCATCTGCGCATGTGCGGCCATGAAAAAAATGGCGCACATGCGCAGATGGTGGTTTTACTTCCGCATCCAATATAACGCGGAAATCGGTTAGCGCGGGAGGTCTTGGAACGTAACCCCCGCGCTAACCGAGAGATCACTTACTATCATTTGCTGTCAATTTAAAATTTCCAGTATTTCTAATATAGGTTTATTTCTCGTATGACATCTGGAGCAATATATATCCATTAAGAATATATAATACTGAAAGACTGGGATTTTTCAGCAGGCAAGCCACATTTTTGTGTACTAAAGGAAAAGATTGAAAGCACTAGGCCTGAAGATAGCTTTTAGTTTCCACATCACCTTACTATTGGAGTGATGATAAAAGAACTCTAAGGATGTTCTTTTAATTCCACTTGAAAATAGCATTCAAACTTAAGGCTTAAATCCTCATTTGCTTAATAGCCACAATACTAATTCCAAAGTAACATACATTTCTTGACATATTGATGCACATATGAATTTCAGCCTAATTTTTACTTCAATGCATTTAGAATTCTAAAGGCTACATTCACAATTAATTTGTCAAACTATTTTATTTATTTGCTATATTGTAATATTCATCAATATTTATTCCCTAAACTTAGAACAAACCAGAATATCTGTTTGGTTTTTTAAGTGGCCAACATCCCTATGTGGGATTAGTATTATCAAAATAGCTGTTATGCACTGGAAAAATAATAATAATAATAATAATAATAATAATAATAATAATAATAATAATAATAAATAATAATTTATTAGACTTGTATGCTGCCCCTCTCCGAAGACTCGGGGCGGCTCACAACAACAATGGAACAATACAGATAGAAATCTAATAATTAAAAACTGTAACTAAAACCCATTACCTTAAAAACAATTGATACTACACAATCATAACCACATTTAACTTTCAATGGTCGGGGGGGGATACACTATTTATCGCATGCCTGGTGACATAGATAGGTCTTAAGGCTCTTGCGGATGCTCATAAATGCACAGATATTTTCTATGGCTTCACAATCCCTCGGGTATACTTATGGTATAAAAATTATGGACAAAAGAGACTTAGAGCTCTATAATTTGGAATAAATGTATTTGCTTTGTAATTGGTTTCGGGCATAAATTTCTCCCAACTCTTCCTTGAGATGTCATAGAATGAATATAGGCTTTTGGCATGACACCGACTGGGCAAAGGCTATAACCTTATGTTGGAAGTCCAGCCAAGTACTATGCCTGAGAGTCTAAATTGACATGGGGCCTGGAGGTCTTCTTGACAAAAAGACTGCAAAATGCACACTGCCCAGCAAAATTTCTACGGGTATGTGATGTAGCAAAAATATGTTATTAGTAGATGACTATTTGCAAAGGCGGGAACATCTGATGTGATCAGACAAACTAGTAAGACAACTGCAGGAATATTAAAGGAGGACAAAACATTAATAGAATTGCAATTGCTTCCATTCTAAATATGGCTGTAGTTACATGACATTTTGATGAATTGTTAAAAATTCACCAATTAATATTCAAACATTTTGCTACTGAACTATTGTAGGCTTTTTTTTAACAGTATATAGCATATGGAGTGATTTTCATTTTCAGTATACTGATATTAGAGAAAATTGTCAACATCTGAAGACCACTAGCTCCCAGACTGTGAATTATGGTATCTTGTAGGACTATGTATCTTGTAGGGCTATGTAACAATGCAGAAACATTGCTCAGAATGAGATGTTAGGGAAATAAATATATGACTGAAACAGAAGAAAGATTTAAAGCAACATCGCCAGACTATACTGTACTCTCTTAAATGGTGCATGGATATACTGACACCCAACTGATGACTTGTAGAACAGATTGAGTGGCAATGCAAAGGCGGCCACAAGGAACAATATTTGAGGTGGTCACTCAGTCATTAGCCCACCTAACTCCCTCCCTTGCCAAGTGTGATTAATAAGCCACTGTGCCCCATTCAGGCTGGCTCTGCTATTTGAACAGCTGCTGCTGGCTCACTACCAGCCTGGCTGTTGGGCTACAAAGTTGTCAGTGTTTTTGCCTTCTCCTCTTTGTAGCAGGGTAATCATTATAAGGAACTAAGAATTCAGTCTTGGAGTCCTGAGACAAACAATTCCTTTGTTTCTTCTTCCTTCGGCTAAATTGGCTTCAATTTTAATAATTCTTTATTCCCAGATCTGACTTCGATAGAATAAGCAGCTTAATAGAACTTTCATGTGACAATGCAAAAAACCCAACATTCACAAAAAAATTCTTGGCTGATTTTTGTTTGCACTATCTGTCTGCTGAAGTTATAACCTACCTGAGGCCTTTCCCCCTAAAATTCATGTATGTAAAAGCAGTGGAGACTTGGAAGATAGGAATTAGAAATGTAGGAAAATCCAAAGCAGTGAAAGACTACATTAATTGATTGATTTTTGTACATTCTGGTATCTTAGGTATCACTGAACTGAAACTGACTTAATTAAATTTGACTGGACACTTTCAGTCAAAAGATCAGAAATTTATTACTCAACACAGACACAAACACACACACATATACAAACACACCCCAAATGGCATTACTTTCATAGTAAGGAAGGATACAGCAAGGACAGTAGTAGGGTACAATGTAATGAAAGCTAAATTGGCAATGAAATACTATCAATACCAATGCTTATATATCAGAATGTTCTATGATATTAGGAATAATTTAAACATTATTTCAAAAATGTATCTTGCTCTAGGTTGTCCATTTCTAAATTAAAAATATATCCATAATCTAGCAGAGTCAAATAAGATGTACTTACTGGCACATTCACTTTCCTGAACATCTCAGCCCCTTTATGTGCATCCATTAAAGCTATATCCTGTGGAGTGGATACAATTACAGCCCCTAGAAAGAAAGAAACCCCAGGAAAAATCAATATTGTTTTGTTTCATTCAGGTGCTTCAATTCCTAGAAGAATCTTTAATAGGCTCAGAAAATAGATCTCTAATTAAACATTAATGATGGTTATGCTTTAAAAACAGCGTTTCCATTCACATGTAACGGGATTGCCAATTATCACCAATTTCCCTGATTCCTTAAGTCCTAAATGACATTTGTTGCAAGAATTCATCCAACTCCAAAAACTGATTTTGTAGAAACCGGACTTTATTTGATTTTTTAAAAATTATCTAATAAGAAAGAAAATACATGATTTTTTTTAAAAAACCAGAAAATTTAGCAGATTTTTAGATAGCATCATTTTTAATAAGAAAAAATATTTTAGAAATGATTATTTTGTACTTATTTTGTTGAAATGCAATGAAAGTAACGTTTTACTTAAATATATTGCCTCATTTTGAAAGTGATTAACTCAACATTTTGAGATACAATTTATCTCAATATGCGACTTTGGAGAGGGAACATGAACATATAATCGAAAGATTGTTCAGCAGTGGAAATAGAAACATATGACTTCAACTACTTAGTGTTTTGCAGAAGTCATTCATAAAGATTCATATAGATAAACTTTAATACAGTGGTACCTCTACTTAAGAAAGCCTCTTCTTAAGAACTTTTCTAGATAAGAACTGGGTGTTCAAGATTTTTTTGCCTCTTCTTAAGAACCATTTTCTACTTAAAAACCTGAGCCCGGAAAAATTTCTCAGGAAATTTGAGAGCGGCACAAAGGCCCGGCCAGTTTCCTACCATTTCTCCTTTAATCCCAGCCATCTCAGGCTTTTCTGGGCTGCTGGAGGAGCCTTTTGGTGGCACTCCCCCTTTTGCTCGCCTGTGTTACCCTCTCTGGCGCAGTGTATGGAAGGCAGCCTCGCGCCGGGTGTATGGGAGATGCATGCTCCTCCTCGCTGCCTCAGAGTCCCTCTTCTTTTTTAAGCCTTAAAGTTTTAGATTTTTTTGATTCCCCTCACCTCACCTTCTTCCTTCGGCAGCGACTGTCCTCCTCCTCTACTTCCACCTCCTCCCACCCAAATTCCAAGCTTTTATTTCTTTTCTAATGGGTTTGCATGCATTATTTGCTTTTACATTGATTCCTATGGGGAAAATTGCTTCTACTTACAAACTTTTCTACTTAAGAACCTGATCACAGAACGAATTAAGTTCTTAAGTGTTGTGGTTCAGCCTGAGGCTGCTCAGGGACCGGCTGTGTCTGTGCTGGCTCCATGCCCGGAGGAGGATGACAGCGAAGAGGAGGGGGCTGAACAGTCGGATGGGGGAGAGGAAAGTCAGGAATGGGACGAAGGAGAACAGCATCAGAGCCCCGGGGGGGGGCTCTCCCCAGCCAGTAGCTTGGAGTCATTAGGTGATGAAGCACAAGCCGTCATTGACATGCGACAAAGACGGTCAGATCAAAGAAAGGAGCAATTAAAGAAGTATTATCAGCACTGAATTAGGACAGCTGGGCTTGGGTGTGGTCCTCCTTAGCAGGGTTTACAAGGCAGGCAAGCCCTTGAAGCCATGTGGAGTGTTATCAGTTGGGGTTACGGTGTGCTGCTTTGTTCTCGGCGTCTCTGTTACTGGCTTGTGGCCCAGCAGTTTGGAAGACCCGTGGGAGGTGTAGGTCTGCTATCTACAGCCTCGTTTTGGCAGCAAGAATCCTGTATTGCTGCATGGACTTTTGCCTTCGTGGATATATATTTGAAGATACAGCGTTTTCCTGTTTGTAAGGACATTTTCTGTTACCTGTGTTTTTCTTGAATTTTATAAACTGCCTTTGCCTTTTATCGGTGTGTCTGGATTCTCTTTTTGGGTTGGTATTGGCTTCCGGAGTGTTGTGGTTCAGCCTGGGACCCCTCCGGGAATGGCTGATTTGCTGTCGGCTTCCAGCTCAGAGGGAGAGGCTGAGGACCAGGAGGTGCAGACTGACGAGGAAGTGGAATCCCAGGCTGAAGAAGAAGGACAGCCAGAGTTCCACCAGGGGGAGCTCTCCCCAGCAAGCAGCCTGGATTCCCTGGGGGAAGATGCTCATGACATCATAGATATGCGACAAAGGAGAGCTAATCAGAGACGAACTCAATTGGCTAGGTATTTCCAGCATTAGAGGTCACAGCTGGGTTTGGGTGTGGTGCTTGGGAAAGGATAAAAGGCGGCCCCACCCTTCCTGGCTTGTGGAGTTATATCTTGGAGATTCGTGAGACCTGTCTGTGAACTTTGGTGGCTACAATCCTGGTTTGTGCCTTGGACTATTGAAACCTTGGGGGGGGTGCCAGCAAGAAGCTTGTGAAATTGACTGGACATCAGGACCCTGTTGTAACGTATTGTAACCTGTCTGCTGTGAAGACAGGTTTTCCTTTGTGCTTATTTTTTCCTGCTATAAAATACTTTTGGATTTTACCAGAGTGTCTGGCTGTTTTTTCAGTGGGTGTGGAGGTCTGGGAAAACCCAGACAGAACACGGAGTGACCCAGACAGAACATTAAGTAGACGTACCACTGTATTCTATACATGTCTATCTGCAAATATACTTTTTAAAATATTTCTTTCTTCTCTTTTTTGTATTTAGTGACTTATCCTGCCCAAGCTTTATTTCTTACAGCGATTCACAACATTTTAAGGGGAGAGGGAATCAAATTTAGCACAATCTTACTGAAGAGCAAGAACTCTTCTTCCCAAAACACTGGAGGAGGTATGAATATGTAAGCATTTTGATCTTTAAAATGAGCAGCTTTCACTTGAGATGTTGGTCTACATAGAAATGTAACACAATTTTTTTCCCCCAACTTTATATCCTATGCAAGCCAACTTCTTACATTTACCTTCATACACAACTACACTACATTGCAAAACTACCAAAGATACCTGCAACTGGAATATTCTGTGTGATTGACAGCTGAACATCTCCTGTCCCTGGTGGCATATCAATAACCAGATAATCCAGTTGGTTCCAGTCAACCTAGAAAAGATATAAATAAATTAGGGGGAAGGGGGTCACCTTAAACATTGAGATCAAATTCCCTGTATTTTTGAACACCTTTGGAGATGAGTGGTAAGTAAATTCTACTACTTGGAATCAACGTCACAAATTATTATTTAAATGATCCAAATAGAAATGACCAGAGAGCCTGGAGAAAAAAAGAGAAATGGACTACCAATTACATGTCAATTAGACTGATCAATGATAAAACTGAATCTATCATCAAAGCACAACAAACTCACATAGGGAGCACAAGGAAACATTTCCTTGTAATCTTAGAGTGTCTGTTAAGTGAGGCAGCTGATTCATTCTATTCCTTACAATTCCACGGGGTCTGTTAAGTTCCAATTGACAAACCCAACTAAGCAAGCACTGTTGAAATGATCCAATCTCTTTAGGCAGAACTTTATTGAGTACATCATTTTGGCACAGAATGAAAGCACTCAATAAAGTTTTGCATGAAGAGATTGGATCGTCTCAACAGTACTTGCTTGAATTCATTAGTCGGAACCTTGACATTAAACTAGCTCTACCAAAATTAAAATCTACCAAAGGATTCCTAGGCTTCTGCAGGCTCTCCAGTCATTTCTGGAAGAGCTGTGAAGACCTGGAAGATGTCCAGGATGAAACACAAAGGAGAGCAGACGGCCAAGCCAGGACACTCATGGCGAAAGACCCTGGCTGTTATTTTCTATTTTTGAACACATTCAAGTCAAAATTTCAATTTACAGAATGTGCTCAAAAATAGAAAACAGCCAGTTGCATCTAAGTTAAAATAAGCCACAGAAATAAACTTGGATGATGCAGGTAACAAACTACAGACAGATCTATCTTTGCCTGTTATTGTAGAAGTCCTGTTGATAGAAAAGATTAGACCAGTTTGTGTATTGTTTGGTCCCTCATGAGACATTCTCACAAAATCTGAATTACTATGATGTATAAATGTGTTGTCTCTAGTAAAATGCAATGTCTAATTTAATATTGTAATACTCTAATAAAATGCCAATTTAGAAAACAAAATCCTTGATATCTTAAATCACAGGAATAACCATCTTGTGATTCTAAAGCACCATAAAACTTGAATATCAGGGCTACCAAAAACGTACTGACTCATCAGCTGCTTGCCCCATCACAAAATAGTTTAAATAAACTATTGGTAGGGCGTATCATTTAATGGAGTAAAAAATAATTTTGCAATGTTTTTCGGTGAGGGGGGTGTCCTAAAAGAATTGAAATCCGCTGTTATTTTTTCCAATTGCTCAATGTTTAGCTTGGTATGGTAAATTTGCATCTGATCATTTACTCCACCAAAGTCACTTGTAACCCAAGTGCTGTTAACTTTATCTTCTCAAAATTATACTTTGTGCTACAAAAATTAAAGTTTTTGTTCTGCATGGATCTTATCTAAGCAAAATATAATCCATGCAATCATAAACTAATTTCATTATCTGAGTTACAAAAAATGTTACGTGAGTTTCATCGTCTTGTTTTGATTTGTTCTTCGACATCAACTGGCCGACTTACTTCTTGGTCTCTGATATAACCTTCATTTTTCTCATGTGCACACTCTGCTTGCTGCCTCTGTGACTTGTTTTACCCATCTCTCTATTGATTGGGCATGACAGGGCAACTGTAGTACTTGCATTGGTTCGTCAATGAACTTCTTTATTTCTTCTGTAGTCAGTTTGCATGTCAAAAGTGGCTCATAGTCAAACCAGTCAATCAACTCCAGCAGAATGGATGCTCTGACGTTGATTAAAGGCATTTTTCTTGCACATACAAAAAAAATCTCCCAGCATGTCATTGTCTGCACCCCTCAAGTCAATGAATTTTTGCACACCAGCTCTCCTCTCTTGAATGTCATTATGAACACAGTGCCTAGATTATCATTTCACTGAAAGTGTATCATGCTGAGCACTGAATGGTTGGCAAAACAGCATCCACTACAGCCTTCTTTTGCAGTCTGACTTGCTGCAGCTGGAACAACACATGACATGGACCTTCAATTCAGGAATCTTTTACTTTGATGTTAAACCAGCAAGGGTAGTACACACCAACAATATTTAATTAATATTAAATAATTAATCAATATTCAAGTCAGATTTTCAAACTATGTGTTCAAAAATAGAAAATAACAGCCAGTTGCATTTATAGAAACATAGAAACATAGAAGACTGACGGCAGAAAAAGACCTCATGGTCCATCAAGTCTGCCCTTATACTATTTTCTGTATTTTATCTTAGGATGGATATATGTTTATCCCAGGCATATTTAAATTCAGTTACTATGGATTTATCTACCACGTCTGCTGGAAGTTTGTTACAAGGATCTACTACTCTTTCAGTAAAATAATATTTTCTCATGTTGCTTTTGATTTTTCCCCCAACTAACTTCAGATTGTGTCCCCTTGTTCTTGTGTTCACTTTCCTATTAAAAATACTTCCCTCCTGGACTTTGTTTAACCCTTTAACATATATAAATGTTGTTAATATTCAACAGTTGTTAATATTGGTCAGACCAACAGTAACAATGTTAGCAGTTGTGTGTTTGCTACACTCCACCACAAATTTATTTAAATAAATAATTAAATAAACAATTCAATGGAGAAAGTATGAACACAGATCTGTATAGCAGAACAATAGATTACATTGTTTTGTGCTATTAATATAGAGAATAAAGAAAATAATCTTGATGTAGATATGCAAGTTGTGTTACCAAAGCAAGAGGCAACACATATAAGCAACAGGCTGATAATTTTATGAAGAAGCTGAAAGACAAACCTTTGTATTTAACAGGAATATAAAAAGGAAGGTGATACAGTAAAATCAGAATTGTGTTATTATAATCAATCTCAGTAAAAGTAATTTTAGTGGTCCTGCGAAGTTGATGTCTTGGTCCGGCCACTTAATGGGACTGATGTGAAATTCCTGAATTGAAGGCCATAAGAAAAATACTGCAACTTTTGAGGAACAGGATGACTTGTGAGGCATCCTCATTGCTTTCCCTAAATCTTATATTAAAATTAAATGCTACCCTCAAGTTGACGAAAATTTGTAGGAATAAAATCTTTCAATTAGATAATTTCAGGGGAAAAGATTCAATATTATATGTAAGACATATTCATAAATAACATTCTAAAAAAATTATTATTGTTTATCCTCCTAACCTTTTCAGAAGTGTACCCATATATATATATGTGTCATGTTATTAAATTATTGCCTCAAGGATAAATTCTCTCAAATTAAGAAAACACTGCTGCCACAGGAATTACTCCTTGCAAATGAAAAAGTGTGGCTATAAAATTACACCTGTAGTATCCACCATCTGCTAGTCAACATGCATATGTGGAAAACACAAAAATATTTGCTTCTTTAATATATAGTGTGAAACATTTCAGATGCTGGGAATGTGATTACATTTTAAGTACAGCATTCGTCTTTTCTTCTCTAGGAATAATTTTCCTGACATTTATTGATAGAGAAATATCATTCGTTGCCAGGCATCTCTATACATTTTCCTCTATTCAGGCACATCACTAACATTTTGTTGTAAATTGTTCTAATCAATCAGTAAATATATGTGGCAAATATAGTTATTCATATAACATCAATTCCAGGTCCAATTGTGAATGAGGATATTACAATGAAGCAACATTAGGATGCTATTGTTCAGAATCACTGCATAAGAATACAGCCTGCATTGAATCATTTAGAGAATAAACAAACCCTAGCATACTGTTTTGATAATAATAATGCACTTTAAAATATGTTTTTTTCCGATTAACTAACATTTTCCTGGAGTGTTCCAATTAAATATGGACACTAAATCAACCTAAATGTTAGACCATAGTTCTGGAAATACTTTTAGAAAAGTCTGTGATTTGTCTGCTTATTTCCTTTCCAGTTCAATCATGGAAGGATTAAAGGCATAAGCTTCTTCTTCAAAATAAATAAGTTTAATGAATTGACCATTTGATAAATTTATTCTTGCCATCATCAGTATATATTCTAATAAATTGTGATACTTTTCATTTATACTCTCTGTTAATCATTACTAATAAAAATATTTCTGATTTCAATTCAATTTCAAAATTCCCTAAACGTTTTGACATTTTTTCCCAATACTTCTGAATTCTTCTGCATAAGCAACACATACCAATGTTTCTTCTTTATTGTAATACTTTTAGTATTTATTTGATAAATAATAATAAGAAAATAAATAATTTATCAGACTTGGCAATTGTCAATAGTTGTATACCATCCATGGAACATTTTATACTAGCTTTTCCCTTAAGGTATAACTTGGGAGTAAATTTTATTAACTTTTTCTTACAGCCCTTTCATTGATCCACTCTGATTGCTTTGAAATTCAGCACCCATTTTATCGTGCAATATTTGATTTCTTCTCAATACTGTATTTTAGAAATAACTTAGTGCTGAACAATTATTATTATTTAGTATGAAAAACACTAAAAGAAAACTGAACATTGTATAAAGTACAACATAAATATATCAGTGCACAGCAATTATGTGCATTATATCTGTTACAAATATTTAATACAACTTAGTACAAATTACAAACAAAAGTACAACTCAAACTCTAACATTTACTTAAAACTGAGATCCAATTAAAATGTGCTATCTATGACAAAGATTTACATAATACTGTTATGCCAACATCTTGGGAACATAAGAGCAGCATCTAATTCATTGCTACACATTTGTCTGCTGTTTCAAATGTATTGGGAAGAGTACAATTAAATTGTATCTCTGAAGTCTTGAGAAGATCAATGTTACCCAATTTGGTTACCAATGCATACATGATAATGTTCTGTGATACTCAATTATAAGAAAGGTTTATATTTCAAAACTGTTAATAAAGAACACATTACACATTGAAGTCTTATTTTATGTTGGAAACTATAAACTGCTTTTATTATTGGTTGCAATAAAATGCATTAAATATATTGTGTCTGACTGACTTAATTTTTTTACATCATTATTTTCAAATGCATGTCTCAATATATTGAACCTCTTTAAACTCAATGTTTAACCAAGGTTAATGAAGCAATTTAAGATGTTTAGGAAAAGAGAAATAGGAGCCATTTTCTTCAGATCAAATAGATCGAAAGGAGGTTAACATCTACAAAAATGTTTCGAATAAAACTGTGAAACCAGCTCTAATCCTAAACTGAGGTGGAGAGATAATTTAGAATCAAAATGAAAACAAAATGATTTATTTAAACTAATATATAGAATGTCTGAATAAATACACACAATACCATATTCTGATCAAAAAATTAATAAACAAATAACTGGTAACAAGCTATTGTTACAAGTAATATTTATAACTTTTTAAAAGCAGTATAGTGAATGGTATCAATTGTCTGGTAATAAAACGTAATGCTATAAACACATTTTATCTTCTTTCCTGGATCTTCAGGCAAGCTGATAAAGGAATCCAAATTATCCTGAGATAGTATTTAAAAAATCCTAGTTTATACGCAAAAGAGGGGGGGAAAGCCTGATTAGTGGGAAAGTCCTCATTAAAGCTTTCTGCAATCACTATGGGAAAATCATTAATGGCCCTTATGTCAAGGGACTATATTTCTTTTTTGCTTCTAGATGTGTAGAGTAAAACTATTTTTCAGTTGCTAGGTAACAACAGACTCGGTATATATCATTATCAAAATGCATGAGAAGAAACTGCCATCTGCCTCCCAATTGGGAATTCCATTGACTAAAGTAACATTGCAGTTTCTCAAACATCATCCCACCTCTCTCCCTCTAATCAATTAATCCTTGGTCTCCTTAGAAAGGTAAGCACTAACATTACCACCCAAATCTATGTTTTGATTCTGACTTCAGAATACTGCCGTATGTAATCAGGTCCACTCCAACCCTGCCAAGGATATTAAAAACATTTATAATTGGAATCAAATGTTCTGTTTTCACTGCTTGAAGTTCTTCCATCAGTGAAACCTTTTTCCAGTTTGGTGCCCTTCAGAATTACCCAGCCAGCATAACTATTGCCGAGGTTTAGGATTACTGGGGAATAGACATCTATGTATGTAGGCAATGATTAGTGAGAGTTTGAACAGCACAATACTTGCGTTAGTGTGATTTATAAATTGATACCAGGTTGTGTTTAACGTGGGCCAAGATTTAGTTACTAGAAAACTACCATACATGTATTAAAATAATAAATAATGATAATGTATTAAGACTAGCACATGTGCACTTCAGGCTAACACATGCCACAGTTGCTCTTGGGCTTTTAGAAGCTAATTGTCAATTTGTGCAAAATAGAGAAAATTCTGTTCGTAGAAAACTCAAACAATCTTACTTCGAAGAACCACAGCGGAATACAGGAGATAGTAACTACACTTTGTTATGGGTTGGTTCTCTTTTACTGTTACACCAGCGCTTCATTAATAGACATAAAAATGTATGTTTAAAAATTTTACTCGCCTATTTTGGTTCAAGCTGGAACCAATTACCCTATTTTCCATTGAAATATCACTTTAAATAATGTGTATTTGAATAAAGCAACCATTTTGTAGGTTTCATTAACCCCAAAGAGGGCACTCTGCTATAGGACACTCTGGCTATAGAAGGGTCTGTTAATGGAACTAAGAAAACAGATGTACTCTATTGCTCCTACAGTTCCTTTCATAACCCCTTAATTTTTTTTGGAGGTTTTGCAACAGAATGGAAGGGTATTTTTTTTCCCTTTTGCCATAAATAATTGCCACAAAATATTACCTTTAGCAATTTACTGAAAGATCTTATGTTTAAGATTTTTTTAATTAATTAAACTGACAGCATTTGAACAGTAGAAGATAGTAGCCATTAATGTCTTCCACTTTCTTCCATAATGCTAGTAATATTAAATATTATATGTTTGGTCATCAGATGTTGAGTTTTATTACTGCACTGCACTTCACTTATACATATATGTATGTATGTATTTATGTATGTATGTATGTATGTATGTATGTATTTTAAAAATTCAGCAAAAACATGTGAGATATATATATATATATATATATATATATATATATATATATATATATATATATATATATATTTTTTGGTTGGGCCGAGAGGCAAAAAAGGAGCTGTGATGTTCCTTCAATATACCAGGGTGATTCGACACAAAATGTAACCCTTCCCTGGTACAGAGCTGAAGGGATTGGATACTGTAGCCTAGAGGATAATTCTCTGCCTTATAAGACAAAGGTTGCAGGTTCAAGTCCCAGTGGGTATGGCTAGCTGATGAGGCCAAAATAAGGCCGAAATAGATCTATCCTAGTCTCCCTTAATTTTCAAATTCAGCTTAAACATGTGACATATATATATACAGTATATATATATATAGATATATAGATATAGATATATAGATATATATATTTCGGGTTTCTTCCCGTGTAGGATTTGGAAATTTCTGGCGACGTTTCGACGAGGTCCCACTCGTCATCTCCAGGCTGGTGTTTCTGTCCTTCTTCTAGGGCGAACACTGCGAGACCTGAGCTGCCGTATTTATAGAAGGAAGGCAGCTCAGGTCTCGCAGTGTTCGCCCTAGAAGGACAGAAACACCAGCCTGAAGATGACGAGTGGGACCTCGTCGAAATGTTGCCAGAAAGCTCTAAATCCTACACGGGAAGAAACCCGAATACAGTATACCAAGACCGTCATACCTGTACCCGTGAAAATATATATGGTTGCTGTAGATCCAATACATTTGAAAAGTGTCATGATGAGGAAGACTGGCTTATAATGACTGTCAGAAACTTTCTGGGATTTCAAGCAGAAGTATTTATTAGAGCTATCAATAACATTTAGATTTAGATTTATATACCGCTTCACAGTGCTTTACAGCACTCTTAAGTGGTTTACAGAGAGTAAGCGTATTGCCTCCAACAATCTGGGTCTTCATTTTACTGACCTTGGAACGATGGAAGGCTGAGTCAACCTTGAGCCTACTGAGATTCGATCAGCCAAACTACTGGCAGCTGGTAATCAGAAGAAGTAGCTTGCACTGCATTCTAACCACTGTGCCATCAACCATCAACAGATTTCAGAGATTTAATAATTAAAAAAACCTTCTGCAATCAAAGCATACACTTTCCTTTCCTTTCCTTATAGCTATGGAATTTCTGTATGGCAGATTAGTATATAAAATATTAACAAGCTGCTATATTCATTCCACCTAAAGCTAAGACCTGCAGAAGGTTTGAGGGCAGTTTCATTAAGTTTAATTTTAAATATTGGTATATTTGCTAGAAAAGTAAAATGTTTTGCTATTATATTTTCAAACCTTCCATACTGTATCAAAACATTGACAATGCATTTAATACAAACATTGTTAGAAATTGTTTTATTGTAGGGTTATAATCACCAATGAAGTTAACTTAAAATATTTTTACCTGTCTCAGTAATTTCTCTATAGCTGACATTACCATGAGTCCCCTCCAGACAATTGGTGCAGTCTCTTCCACCAAGAAACCCATAGACATACTAGAATTAAAGGCATTTTTCCAACATTCAGACATGATCAAACCATAAAATATAAAAATTAAATAGAAACAAAGATAAAGGCGCTCACCATGAAATTCCATAGTTCACAAGAGGTCTCATTAGATTTTCTAGAACAAAAATTATTTTTAAGGATCAATTTTTTGGAAAATTTATTCAAATCCTCTCAATATAAATAGCTGTAGACCAGAGGCTCCTTGTACAGAGCGCATCTAATCTGTAAAAAACAAAAACCAATGTGTTGAGCTAGACTTCTGGGGGATATGATAATAAGACTTTCAATATTTTAATGCATGGGTGTTTATGGAGATTCTCAGTCATCCAAGTCATGGTTGTCCCAAAGTTGCTTTTTCAAGAGGCAACTAGACTTTCTGGTTTTTCTTTGAAGACCAAGAAGAAGCTTCTTGAAACAAAATGTCTTCAAAGAAAAGCCAGAAAGTCCAGTTACCTCTTGAAAAACCACCTTTGGGATATTTTAATCTGTGACCATTGAACGTTTTGCCAAAATGCTTCAACAACAGGAAATTAATTATACCAGGAGTAGGAATTATAGGAAATTGTAAGAATTGTACAAAATCATCAGTATCCAACAATGTTGCTTAGAAACTTCATATATAGGCAGGTTGTGATTATTGGAAGCTTGAAGAGTGCAATGTTCAATCTAGTGTGAATTATTTGATATCAGATCATATTTAATGCAAGCCAGAATTCAGTTACTGCAGATCGAGTATTCACACAGTTAAGGCTAGCACATGCACACTTGCCATTGGGATACTAGACAACAATCAAAGAGTTGTACAAAAGTAGTGAAAAATATAGGAGATAGCAGGTATAGTTTGGATATGAGTTTTTCCTCCAGCTTATCCTTTGTTCATTTGATTTACTTATTTTAAATATTTATGAGATTTACCTTGATCTCATGGCAGGCTATAATCCATTAGAAAGCAAAAGAACCACCACCGCCCCTTTCAAATACAGTAATACCTTGTCTTACAAACTTAATTGGTTCTGGGATGAGGTTCTTAAGGTGAAAGGTTTGTAAGAGGAAACAATGTTTCCCATAGGAATCAATGGAAAAGCGATTAATGCGTGCAAGCCCAAAATTCAACCCTTTTGCCAGCCGAAACGCCCATTTTTGCACTGCTGGGATTCCCCTGAGGCTCCCCTCAATGGGAAACCCCACCTCCGGACTTCTATGTTTTTGCGATGCGCTTCGCTAGCAACGGAAGTTCGGAGGTGGGGCATCCCAGTGGTGGCGGTGAGTTTGTAAGGTGAAAATAGTTTGTAAGAAGAGGCAAAAAAATCTTAAACCCCGGGTTTGTATCTCGAAAAGTTTGTATGACGAGGCATTTGTAAGACGAGGTATCACTGTACTTGAAAAGATAAAGGTATTTTTGTCACTGTAACCTTATCTTGAGAAATAATATTTAGAATGTTGTTTCTATATTGCTTTCTACAGTTACTCTGCAACTGGCAAGTTTGTTGGTGCTTTCTGGGCTTGGGTGTTTGCTTGAAGACATTCAATACATGACTAGGTAACATCAATGCTGATGAGTGTAGGGTTGTTCTCCATTTATATACAGCACCATGCTCTGCCAATCCTAGAGGGATGTGGTTTCTCCTTGGTACTTCCTTGGTTAGAATATTGTTTTCTGCTTGTTAGCAGGTGTTAATCCTGCTTATCTGGTGATGGCTGCTGGAAAATAATGTGGTCTGGTTTTTTTTCTTTCCTTATTTACTTTTTTTGAATATGTATAAATATGGTTAATCTATATGTATGTATGGATGATTGATTTGCTGAATCACAAGCTTCCAGGAATTCCAGAGAATAGAATACTGTAGAATAGAATAGAATAGATTACTGTAGAATAGAATAGAATAGAATAGAATAGAATGGAATAGAATAGACTAGAATTCTTTATTGGCCAAGTGTGATTGGACAGACAAGGAACTGGTCTTTGATGCATATGCTCTCAGTGTACATAAAAGAAAAGACAAGATTTGGCATTTTTGGATTTGTCTTGGTCTATTCAACAGCACTGAAAAAAGTGACCTATGACCTTTTTTCACACTTATGAACGTTGCAGCAGTGGTTGGGTGATCAAAATTCAGATGCTTGGCAATTGATGCTTGCAGTGCCCTGGCGTCACTTTTCTGATTGTCTTTTGTGACCTTCTGACAAGCAAAATCAATGGGGAAGCCAAATTCACTTAATAACTGTGCTCCTAACTTAAGAAGCTACAGTGATTCACTAACAACTGTGGAAATTAAGTTCATAAAACTGGCCTAGCTCACGTAACAAGTGAACAACAGAACAACAGAAATTTTGAGCTCGATTGTGGTCGTAGGTTGAGGACTGCCAGTATTTGAAATAATGTTGTTCTGTCGGGCTCTCTGGTAGATTTCTCCCAAAAATTCACAGGTACAAATTTCAGACACACACACATTTGAAAATTCAAAACAATGTTCTTTATAATGAAAAGTCACTTAAACTAAGCCCTCTTTTGGTATAGCAAAGAGCACTAGTCTCCAAACAAACTGGTAATTTGTACAAGTCCCTTATCAGTTCTGTGATACTTAGCTTGCAGCTGTGAGGCAATTCACAGTCCTTCTTCTTTCACAAAGTGAAACACACTTTGCTCTGGTTTAGTTTCAAAGCGGGGGGAAATCAGCACACAAAAGGTCAAAGTCAGTAAAGCAGTCACAAAACACAACGATCAGATAATCCTCCACAATGGCCAAACCCACAGGCTGCTCTTTATAGCAGCCTCACTAATGACCACAGCCCCCACCCAACCACAGGTGGCCTCATTTTCTTTGATAATAATCTCTCAGTTGTTGTTGCCTATGCATCGCTTTCCGCATGCGTGGCTGTATCATTAACTCTTGTCCTGAACCCAAGGAGGAGCTAGATAATTGATCTCCTTCTGAGCTGTCTGCCACACTCTCCTCCTCCCTGTCACTCGTGTCTTCTTGGTCAGAGGAGCCTTCATCAGCAGATTCCACCGGGGGCAAAACAGGCCTGCAGCATGTGGATGTCTCCCCCACATCCACAGGGCAGGAGCTGGGCCAGAACTAACCACAACAAATGTGAATTAGAATCATGCAGCCATTTCATGGGTCTTGTTATCGTTAGTGCTGATGCACTAATCGAGACCTCCCTTGCAGTTTGTTATCTCCTATAACAGTGATGGCAAACCTTTTTTGGCTCGGGTGCCCAAAAGATGTGAGTGTGTGAGATAGCACACACATGTATGCCCACTCCCATAATGCAAGGCTCTCTCCCACACATGTGTACTACCCTCCCACACTGCCATCCGCGCATGTGCACAGATCTCACTGAAGCCTCCAGACTTCTGGTAGGCCTGTTGGGCAGTTTTTCGCTATCCTTAGGATTCAGGAGGCTTTCCTGAAGCCTGGGGATGGCGAAAAGAGCTGAAAAGAAGGCTGAAAATCAGCTGGCTAGTGCGCACACGTGTGCTGGAATTCACATAGAGCAGTGCCTCATTGGCCTTCAGATATAGCTCCGCATACCGCGTGTGGCACCCGTGCCATAGGTTTAGCATCACTGATCTATGACTGTCATCTTATATGAATGAAAGTTATCAGTTGAAATCCAGAAGATGCATTTTAATGGTGCTTAATAAATGTGTGGTTATTGCCTTTAGCATCTACAGCCCTTCCTAACAGGTATTGTCAAACGCCTAATGGATGTTTTATGAAATATTTAGGGATATTAGTATAATTTAATATGATAATAGTCCTTTTGCATTTCCACAGAGACAATGGCAAGACTAGAAAATTGTATAGCCTTTCATTTAAGGTTGTTATGTATAGACACAGAAAATAGGTAACTGCGGCATAAAAGAAATATTTAATAGAATGGTACAAAAATGGTTAAATTCTTTACTCAAGTTCCATTGCAAAGAAAACATGAAAAGCAAAGAATGGAAGAGAACATTGATGAAACAGCTAGTACTTTGCTTGAAATAATTTCAAGTATGATTCCACTGCTGAAGAGACAACCACAATTCAATAAAAGTTACATCTCTCACAGGAGTTAGAACTGTAACATAAATCCTGAAAAATATCTTGAATACACAGCTTGTTCTCTGCTTCATCCTGCATAGCAATGTTTGTATGTGAAATGAGTACACATAAACTTGTTTAAACGTCTAAAATGAACATTTGATTTTTAAAACGCTGCTGCAGTTCCTACTTTCCACAATTATCTATATTAATAATCATAGTCTCAAATTATATTTCAATGCGGTTACTCAGTAGTTAGTTTGCCATAGAGAAATTTAAAAAAACTTTAGCAGAAGAAGCACACAAGATTATCATGGCAAAGAAAATGATAATGGATTTTTTCCTCTGTATTCCTATTACAAAAACAGCTGCACAGACTTTATGAGATGTGAATTACAGTAACATATTGCAGGCATAAAACTGAAGGGTATGACTAAGTATTACTAATTTTTATACTCAATAAGCAAATCCAGCTTCTATAGAAGGATAGAAATAGCCTCTCCCTTTCCATTTTCAAACAATTAGAATTTTCAGTACTATAGTGCATTTTTTTTAAAAAATCTCACCCAATGTTTCAATTCTTCCTGTTTATCTAGGATTGTTCTTTTCTTCCAGCACGTTTCTTGGCAGGCTTAGACTACTTCTCTGTTAGAAATGTGCTGAATCTGTAACAGTTAAATTCCCAATTGGAAAACAAATACATGCTTTATTTTTGCATATTCCTCGAGACAAAAAAATCATATTTGAAGGGTAATGTGTATGTTTTGTGAAACTTAATGAGGTGAACAGTAGTTTGGGGCTCAAAACAGGAAGACAAATGTCCTATTCTACCCTCAGCCATAGAAGTACATTGAGTTTGTTTGTTTGTTTAATTGATTGATTTGATTTGATTTGATTTGTATGCCGCCCCTCTCCGCAGACTCGCGGCGGCTAACAACATTAATAAAAACAGCATGTAACAATCCAATACTAAAACAGCTAAAAAACCCTTATTATAAAACCAAACATACATACAAACATACCATGCATAAAATTGTAAATGCCTAGGGGGAAAGAATATCTCAGTTCTCCCATGCCTGGCGGCAGAGGTGGGTTTTAAGAAGCTTACGAAAGTCAAGGAGGGCAGGGGCAATTCTAATCTCTGGGGGGATTTGGTTCCAGAGGGCCAGGGCCGCCACAGAGAAGGCTTTTCCCCTGTGTTCCGCCAAACGACATTGTTTAGTTGATAGGACCTGGAGAAGACCCACTCTGTGGGGCCTAACTGGTCGCTGGGATTCGTGCAGCAGAAGGCGGTCCCTGAGATAATCTGGTCCGGTGCCATGAAGGGCTTTATAGGTCATAACCAACACTTTGAATTGTGACCGGAAACTGATCGGCAACCAATGCAGACTGCGGAGTGTTGGTGTAACATGGGCATACCTTGGGAAGCCCATGATTGCTCTTGCAGCTGCATCCTGCACGATCTGAAGTTTCCGAACACTTTTCAAAGGTAGTCCCATGTAGAGAGCATTACAGTAGTCGAGCCTTGAGGTGATGAGGGCATGAGTGACAGTGATCAGTGACTCCCGGTCCAAATAGGGCCACAACTGGTGCACCAGGCGAACCTGGGTAAACGTCCCCCTCGCCACAGCTGAAAGATGTTTCTCTAATGTGAGCTGTGGATCAAGGAGGACGCCCAAGTTGCGGACCCTCTCTGAGGGGGTCAATGATTCCCCCCCCCAGGGTGATGGATGGACAGATAGAATTGTCCTTGGGAGCCAAAACGCACAGCCACTTCGTCTTATCAGGGTTGAGTTTGAGTCTGTTGACACCCATCCAGACCCCAACAGTCTCCAGGTACCGGCACATCACTTCCACTGCTTCGCTGACTGGACAAGGGGTGGAGATGTAGAGCTGGGTATTATCTGCATACTGCTGATACCTCACCCCATGCCCTTGTCTCAATCCACCTCCCAGAGTTATCATTGTGGGGAAAATACCATTGCCTGGAACTTTTGAATGAAAGACAGGATAAAGGTCTTAGGGGTTGAAAGAAGGCAAAAAGTCCCAATTTTTCCAAACAAACAGCCTGTCCTTTGCAAAAAATGGGTGGGCAGAGGATTTTGGGTGGCTGTAAAGAGCTCCTAGAGGCTGGGGGAAGGCAAAAACGCCCATTTTTGCAAAAAGAAAAAATGGGGTGGGTAGAGGGTTTGGGAGGCTTGCAGAGTGTTTCTAGGAGCTGAGGGAAGGCAAAAGTGCCCCTGCTTTTGCCAAAAATGGTCCATTTTTTCGCAAAAATAGGGCTGGTTTTGCCTTCCCCCATTTTTTGCAGAAATGTGATGTGGGACAGGGCTATGGAGGCCAAAAATGGCTGTATTCGGTATATAAGATGCACCAACATTTTCACCCTCTTTTTTGGGGGGCGGGGGCGGAGAGGAGACAAGGTCCATGTCATACTCCAAAAATACAGTAAGCAGAAACTTCAAAGTCTTATTAGAAAAATCATTGGTGGCTAATATAAGAATTCACATTTCTCTAGCTTCCCTTAAACTCACAAGCTAAACAACTACCTCCCAATATATGAAGTGGCTTAGATTACAATCTACCTTGTGGATCCCCCCCAAAAAATCTTGTAGCATCAGCTTCTATAATTTCAGGCTTTGATGTACCTGAAAAATAATAATAATAATAATAATAATAATAATAATAATAATAATAATAATAATAATAATAATTTATTGGATTTGTATGCTACCCCTCTGCGTAGACTCAGGGCGGCTAACAACAATGATAAAAACAACATGTGACAATCCAATAATATAACGACTAAAAACCCTTATTTATAAAACCAAACATACACACAAACATACCATGCATAACTTGTAATGGCCTAGGGGGAAGGAATATCTCAACTCCCCCATGCCTAGCGGTATAAATGAGTCTTGAGTAGTTTACGAAAGACAGGGAGGGTGGGGGCAATTCTAATCTCCGGGGAGAGTTGGTTCCAAAGGGCCGGAAGGCTCTTCCCCTGGGGCCCGCCAAACGACATTGTTTAGTCAACGGGACCCGGAGAAGGCCAACTCTGTGGGACCTTATCGGTCACTGGGATTCGTGCGGTAGCAGGTGGTTCCGGAGGTAATCTGGTCCAATGCCATGTAGGGCTTTAAAGGTCATGACCAACACTTTGAATTGTGACCGGAAACTGATCGGCAGCCAATGCAAGCCACAGAGTGTGAAGAAACATGAGCGAATCTTGGAAGCCCCATGATGGTTCTCGCGGTTGCGTTCTGCACGATCTGAAGTTTCCGAACACTTTTCAAAGGCAGCCCCATGTAGAGAGCATTGCAGTAATCGAACCTCAAGGGCATGAGTGACTGTGAGCAGTGACTCCCTGTCCAAATAGGGCCGCAACTGGTGCACCAGGCGAACTTGGGCAAACGCCCTCCTCGCCACAGCCGAAAGATGATGTTCCATCATTACACATACTATGGGCCATACATTTTTATCTAGAAAGACTTTGTTTAAAAAGACCCAGAAACATTAGTGTAAAGGGTTTTTTAATACACAGTATATTATTCCAGTAAAGGGGGGGAGCTATTCAGTACTGGTGAGAGCCAGGGACAGTTCCATTCAGGGCCCGTACCATTGTCTGTTGGTAAATTAAAACAAGCTACCCTTGTTTAAAAAAAATCTTTAAAATGTTAGTCTCACTATTTTTTTTGCCTTGAAAAATCCAAGAGATAAATGCTTGCACAGTTAGCAAAAACTCTGTGATGGAAAATAGAAAAGCACTGTAAATGATAACTTCGCCCACCCTCATTTCCCACAACTGTTAGTTTGGTTTTCAACCTGCTATTTTGTTATTGTTGTTGTTATTCTTTAAATATCTATCAAAAAGATCTGGTCTGCTGAGGACTGTCCACCTGCTTACATCAGGACCATGAGAACCTGAACTACTTTGAAGGCACTCTCTTGTAAATACTTCAACGGACAATAAATAAGCAAATTATTTGTTTTCTTTCTGCGCAGAACTTCTCTCTTCAGTACAAAGTAGGTGTATAGTTTAGCATCTTTCTCTATTGGTGTACACCTTTACATCTATAGGTGTATAATTTAGCATTTTTCTCCCGGTCCTCTTTCAGCAATCAACAAAAGAAACCTGGAGTTTCCTTCTGTTCTTCAGAACTTCATTATGTGGTTGTAAGAAGCACTTTCCGATCTGATGTATTTAAGAAGCATAAACAGCTGCAGGAAAACTCAGAATTGTTTATATACTCCAGGAAGTTAGACAAATCCTAACAACATCAGAAGCTGATTCTCATGACAAGCAATAGGTTTATAGATTCAATTATTTGCTTTTATTTTAAAATATTTTACTTTAAAATATATATGTATGGCCTTCCAGAGCAAATTACAGGTAGTCCTCAACTTATGGCCACATTTGAGCCCAAAATTTCTGTTACTAAGTGAAACAGGTGACTTTTCCTCCTTTTTTACGACCTTTCTTACCATAGTTGTTAAGCGAATCACCGCATTTGTTAAGTTAGTAATCCCAAAGGTGCTTTTTTCCCCAAAAGGCAACTGGATTTTGTTTTTGCTTGAAGACATTTCGCTTCTCATCCAAAAAGCGTCTTCAGTTCTGATCTGAAGCCTCTTGGATGAGAAGTGAAACGTCTTAAACGAAAACAAAGAAAGTCCAGATGTCTTTTGATTAAAAAAGCATCTTTGGGACAACTATAACCTGGATGACTCAGCATCTCTACATACATTAAGTTAGTAACCCAGTTGTTAAGTGAATCTGGCTTCCCTATTGACTTTGTTTACCAGGTTTCAAAAAGTGATCACATAACCCAGGGACACTGTAACCGTCATAAATATCAGCCAAGTGACTAAGCGTCTGAATTTGGATCGTATGATCATGAAGGATGCTGGAAAATGGCTATAAGTCTCTATTTTTCAGTGCTGCTGTAACTTTGAACGGTCACTAAACAAATGGTTTTAAGTCCAGAATTATCGGTACCAAATAATAATAATAACTTCAGTTTCTGGGGAAACTGTGATCTCCAGACTGACTTACTTGATGTCACCTCTGGATTTCCTTTCAGATTCATCATTTTTGGTATGGACGGCCCATATATATCTCCATCAAGTAACCCAACTGCTTTTGTCTGTGGGAGGAAAATGCACATCATTATACATATTCTTCAAACAGGAACAACTGTGCACATTAAACCACAGCAACGTTTTAATTATATTTTCTCTTAACAGCTACTTATTAAAGCAAGCCTTCTGAAAATTCACCAAAATTCCAATAGCTAAAACACAATAAAGTGATTCACGCACAGTCAGTGTCCACTGTAGAATTAATTTAGACACACAAAGGATACATAGGAAGTACATTCTCACCCACAGCCACTAATTATGTCCAAAAACATAGAATTACTGTTGGATTTGGGTCAGTTAAAAAAAAATGTTTTCAGTAGCAAGATACAAGCGACTGAGGCGGTTCTGTTAAGAAAGAAGATACAATGATTTGCTATTATTTATCATTTAATATTTTGCAGGGCATTTGTCATATTTATCTTTTGCAGCTGACAAAGAATGTGTCAACTCACAAAGCATCCCTGGCCTATGGCAACTCTGACAGAATGTGGTAGATGTTTAAAGTCTAGAGATTGTTTGTGGTATGGATGCTCAGGAATGTCATTTAGCCTGCTTTTCAAAGTGCTTTACTGTGATCTGCATTTATGCCAGCTTAATGTGACAAGTGAAAGGAAGATTTTACACCTTAATTTTATTATTTGACTCCCAGATCAAAATACACAGGCAGAAGTCAGTGGGAGATCAACTTTTTTAAAATTACATTTTGATTGTTTAATTCATTAGAATTTTAAATCTAACTTACTATTTTGCATTTGCATTCAGTAGATTATTTGCAAAAATAAATTGCTCAATTTAGTGAAGTGCTTAAATGCAACGTCAGTTCATATGGTATAGTTGCATGCTATAATGTCTTTCTTCTAAACATAAAATATCTCATTTATCAACTTTGTTCTGGAAAATTAATTTTTTTATTTTTTTGGATTATATAATAATAGTTTTGAAATTAACAGAATAATGGAAGTGGCTACAGCAAAATTTAATCATTGTAGAAAAAAATATGGGTTTAACTACCATTCCTTCAGCATTGCCATAACTTTGAACCATCACTGAACATATGGTTGTTAAATCCTACAAAATTTTTCAGATGGAAAAGGAGGAGGAGTCTGGATATAAATGTAAGGAACAGAATGACAGAAAAGATAAGAGAAACAAAAACTAAACACAATGCTTTCTGCAGCCCTGATAATTTGTAGAATAAGTAGGCTGACTTGATTTCCTAAGGTAAAAAACTAGCTACATAAATATTAAAAATTAATCCATATACACATTACTCTGCAAGTTGATTCACCTAAAACCAGAGGCAAAACTTATCAGAAAAAAGGACACAAAGATGTTGAGAACAGCTTTTCTGGAACAAAGCAACTTAAATCGTTCCAAACATCCCTATTCCCTGTTGTTCTCCTATGCTCTGTGCAAAATGATTTCCAGGTCAAACTAATTTAATAAATGATTCACAATCAATAAATCTCTCTCTCCATCACACGGTTATCAGAACTGGTCTGCAAAAAATCCATTATTTGTCAACAAAGAGATACAGGAACACTAACTTTGCTTCTTATTCTCTATTTCCGCAAAGTAGTATTGGTAGCCCTAATCGATCAGTCCGCAAATGGATGATGGAATAGTTTCGTTCCCATGTTACCTTCTACCAGAATGGTACTCCAAGATTTGATGAGTAATAGAAACACATCATTTCCATGGCTACCTGGTCCCATACTGTTCTGCCCACTCTATCCTGAATACTCCCATTAGGAAGAATCCTCTTCCTTCCCCAAAATCAGCACTGTCCCTGTAAAGGTGGGATTTAAAAATCACTGTCGGTGCTTGGCAATATGTAAATGTCATTCCCAATGGAATTCATTACGTGAATAGAACAAGGAAGGACATAAAAAGCATCATTAAAAATATTCTGCTTTTTAAAATTCTGAAGATAACCCCAACGGACCATTGAGAATCATTATATTAATAAATATTCTTTTTTTTTTTTTTTGGTCTTCAAGACTGTTTCTCCTTTTGGATAAGCTTCTCAAATTGTTACTTGAATGTTTGTATCTGAACAAAAATAAAGCTACTGCATTATAGTTGATTTGGGCAGTGGGCTTTTACTGGCCCACTTTTATAATTGTGCATGTGAACCCTGAAGTGAACCTGGTTGAGGCCAACTTTGAGGCTTCAGGGTTGCCACAAGGAAGAAGAAGGGAAGGGACAGGGGATATAGATAGCTGGGGGTTTGTAATCAAAACAAAGTTTTCCTGTGGGAACCAAGGACACTCCAACAGACAGCTGGGGAGAGGAGGAATGGAGTAACCAAGCAACGGCTAGCACCTCTATTGGACAATGTGACTAACGACTTGGGGGGAAGGAGGAACTTTCACTTTTTAATCAGGTGAAAACCACAAGAACTTTCGGAGTCGTTTTTCATCAGTTGTGCCAATATGATATGTCCAATAAATTGTTCTTTGAGCAACCTACCTGCCTCGATGTTCTGCTTTCTATGGGTACATTACTTGGAACACTGACAGTGAACTCAAGAATACTAAACAAGCAGCAGGTACATTAAATGCTATTGATGCCAGAGACAGGTAGGTGGGGAGAGCAAGGTGAGCAAATGATCAATATGTTTGCATAAGACATTCTGAGATAAAAACATCAATGTGAAATTTGCAGGATGACATTGCATACTTATTACTTTTTTGATGCTGTCACAGATTGCTACAGACCCTGCCACTAATTGCATTTATTCAGTCTGAGTGTACGGTTCTTAGAATATGCAATATTTGAAAGCAATTTTATGCTGTGTTCTGGTTATCCCACATGTCAGAAGGACTTACTATATCACACACAATTGTGAACTGCACACAAAAATTCCCTATACAGCCAATCCTTGACTAATGACTGTAATAATGGAGCCTGCCCATTATGGTTCTACGTTGTGACAGCTGTAAACCAGGTAACCCATGTCATTAAGCAAATACCATGGTTGTAAAGCAAATGCCACGCTCATTAAGCAGACCCATCTTTGCGTGTAAACATTACTTTTCAGCAAAAAAAAAATATGTAAATTTAAGCCATGTAACCATGGGACTATGCAAACAGTCATATAAATTTGATCTGTTGTTAAGGACCCATTAAAAGGCAAGGACTTCCTGCATTGTGTAGAAATTAACAGCTATAAAAGACATATGAATTAAAACTAAAAGCAAGAATCCAAAATAAGGAGCGGAAACATTAGATGGGCATAAAAGAGTAGAAAAAGTTAGTATATGGAAGACTATATCTAGATACCGTTACAGGTCATAATCTGAAGAATCCCAACGTCCCGTGAGGTCCCACAGAGTTGGTCTTCTCAGGGTCCCGTCAACCAGACAATGTCGGCTGGCAGGGCCTAGGGGAAGAGCCTTCTCTGTGGGGGCCCTGGCCCTTTGGAACCAGCTCCCCCCAGAGATTTGCACTGCCCCCACCCTCCTTGGTTTCCGAAAAAGTTTGGAGACTCATCTTTGCCACCAGGCCTGGGGCCATTAGATCTCCCCGCCCCCCCCCCCCCAAACTAATGTGTTTAGAATAATCTATGGATTGAGTGAATGAGAATTTAATGTTTTTAAGCATTTAAGATTTTTTTAAAGTCTTTTAACTGTTATTAATTGGATCAAATTGTTTTATTATGCATTCTATGTTTGTTGTGAGCCGCCCCGAGTCCACAGGGAGGGGCGGCATACAAATCCAATCAATAAATCAATAAATAAATCAATAAATAAATTTTGAACTTCTGCTATATAGAACCTGGGAACACTGAATAGTGTAGTAGGGTTGGTATCTGAAAGCAATAGGGTGTTTTAAAATTATCCTGGTCACCCAAGGTGCAGTAGTGGTGAGATGAGGCTAAACAAATGTCTTTGTTTAGGTAGCCCTCAACTTACAGCAACAACTGAGCCCCAAATGTATGTTACTATATGAGAAATTTGTTAGGTGACTTTTACCCCATTTTACGATTTTCCTTGCCACATTTCTTAAGTGAATCGCTGCTGTTGTTAAATTAGTAACACATTGTTAAGTAATATCTGGTTTCCCCATTGACTTTGCTTGTCAGAAGCTCACAAATGGTGATCACATGACTTTGGGACATAGCAACTGTCATAAAGGCAGGATGGTGCAATGGTTAGAGTGCAGCACTGCAGGCAACTTCAGCTAACTGCTAGCTGTAGTTCAGCAATTCAAATCTCACCACGGTCAAGGTTGACTCAGCCTTCCATCCTTACAAGGTGGGTAAAATGAGGATAGTCGTAAGTGTGGTAAATTATCATTAATCACTTTTTTACCCAGTATTTTAACTTTGAACAGTTACTAAGTGAACAATTGTAAGTGGAGGACTACCTGTACAGGCATTGGAAAAGCACACGCCCTTTCTTTCTTTTTTGGGGGGGTGGGGGGGTAAAAAAAATTTTTTTCCTCCTCCATCACAAAACGTACAATACAAAATACCTTCTCTTTTTAATACAATAAAAGGTTATTTGATTAGTACATTGTATATAAACACAAAAAATCATTAATTCCGTTTAATGTCGGTATCAATAACTTTTTTTTTGCCCCATCTAATTTTGTCAACTGGATTAATCAATTGTTTTCTAATTTATTTCACTATTAGGCCCAAATATTAAATATTTGAAGAAATATTAAAAATGAAATTGAATTATAAGATAATGGCTCCCTTCTTTCTTGTGTCCAGGGTGACAGGAGCATTATTTTCTCAGGTAAAGAATTTTCTTGTAGCGACCTTCAAAGACAGTTTAGGGGTTGGCATGATATCATGTCCCATAAACACCCTCCTGTGTTTAAGTACTTCACGTTTTAGCTAGCTATGCCACAGGGGAGGCAGAGTATCTGTTGACAATAAAGGCTGGAGTCCTGGCTAGATACATTAGGTCCTCAGTGTCTGCTTTAAGATAATTTGATAAGTGTTTTGGCCTGATCATATCCCATGATGAGAAGGAGACTTGAGATGTTAGTTGTCACTGCTTGTTTACATGTGGATTGAAAATCCTCACTCACAGTGAATAATAGGGCAAGACCAGAGAAAATAAAGACAATTGGTAAGTATGGTCACCTACTCTCTAGCCCAGGGGTCTCCAACTTGGGACTTCAACTCCCAGAATTCTTTGCTGGCTGATGAATTCTGGGAGTTGAAGTCCACAAGTCTTAAACTTATTTTATTCTTTTTATTTTGTCCAATACACAATACACATTGAAGAGAATAGACATGTAGTAATATATATATAAAGAAAAGGATAGAAGAAAAGATATAAAAATAGAGGAAAAGATACAGTGATCCCTCGGTTAGCGCGGGGGTTACGTTCCAAGACCTCCCGCGCTAACCGATTTCCGCGTTATACTGGATGCGGAAGTAAAAACACCATCTACGCATGCGCGCCATTTTTTTCATGGCCGCACATGCGCAGATGGTGGAGTTTGCGTGTGGGCGGCGGGGAAGACCAAGGGAAGGTTCCTTCAGCCGCCCAACAGCTGATCTGCTCCGCAGCGCGGAAGCAGCGAGGAGCCGAAGATGGGGTAAAGGCAAAGGGGAAACTGAAGCTTTCTCCTGTGACAGGGAGGGAATTCCGGACAGCCCTATCCCTTCAACAGGAAGGCAGGACTGGCACCGCTTCTTCTTCTTCTTCTCGCTCGGGAAGATGAGACAATCGCCGTCGCCCGTCCTCGTTCCCGCCCTTTCCCACCCCGTCCGTCTTTTCCTATCCAAACGCGCTCTAGTCACGAAACTTCTGGCAAGTCGTGCTCAGTTGGCAGCCTCCGATGCCCCCGAAGGTGCAACCCCGAGACGGGAATTGTGGAGGAGGTTGGACGTCCGAAACAAACGTGCTGTGTGTGCGTGTGAGGAAAGGGTAGGTGGTGGATGGTGCGCGTGCGTGCGGGAAATGATCCTCGCAAGCTTTTAAATTAAAGAAACATAGAAACATAGAAGACTGATTATTATTTTGATTATTTTATTATTAATTATTTTTTAATTAATATTTTTTGAAAAACCGCGTTGCAGCGTTTCGCGCTAATCGAGAACGCGCAAATCGAGGGATCACTGTATATGAAAGGAAGAAAAGATAAATGAGATAAGTTGAGACAATTGGACAGGGGACGGAAGGCACACTAGTGCACGCCCCTTACTGACCTCTTATGAACCTGCAGAGGTCAATCGTGGATAGACTCTAAGGGAAAAATGTTGGGGGTTAGGGGTTGTTACTACTGAGTCAGGTAATGAGTTCCACGCTTCGACAACTCGATCGCTGAAGTCATATTTTTTACAGTCAAGTTTGGAGCGGTTAATATTAAGTTTGAATCTGTTAATATTAAGTTTGAAACTTGCCAAGTTTGGAGAACCCTGCTCTAGTCTGTATGACTGTAGGACTGTAACTTGTTGCTTATATCCTAAGATTTTTATTAATATTGCTTCTTCATTGCTTATTTGACCCCTATGACAATCATTAAGTGTTGTACCATATGATTCTTGACAAATGTATATTTTATGTATGCTGAGAGCATATGCACCAAGACAAATTCCTTGTGTGTCCAATCACACTTGGCCAATAAAAATTCTATTCTATTCTATTCTAGTCTCACTTCCTTGATGCTTCTCTCAGGTCTCAAGATGACATTAGAGATCCAATTAGGGATGACTACAGTTCATGCAACACAATTAGGGCTGGCTCAGTACAGAATAAAAGCTTCTGAATGTTAATTGGTCTTATTTAACTTGCTATTTCCTGCCACAATAATTGTTCAGGAAATTAGAAAAATGCAGGCATATTTGAGGTTAGGGGCAGGATTACCATAAGAAGTTTGTTTTTGTTACAAAAGCATAACTGATCCTTCATTTGTATTTATTTGCCGTATTACTGAAAAACATAGCCGTGACAATTAGCAGCAATAAGAACTGGTCATGATTCAGAAACATTAAGTGTGGCAGACACATTGAGCTTCTGAGCAGCAAATTTCAATTTGAGCGAGAGCAATTCACCTGGGTTATTTGGAAGGAAATCGTTGTTTAGATGATCTAATTTAGGTATTAGGTAGCATCAAATTAAAATAGGTTTTGGAAATGACTCTAAATTAGCATCTATAAATTGGCAAATATGAGAGGAACATTTGTCCTGTTAGTCTAAGATTAGGTCTTTTAAGCATCCAGCAATACAGGAGATGCTAATAAAATCATGGAAAGCCTAGCAGTGCTGTTCTCAGCCATAAAGAGTCACATTATAGTAAGGGTCTGTTCACTTGGATTAAGCACTGAAAGCCTGCAAATCTTGTTTGCTTCACATGTTTATTGAATACAAAAACCTGTGCTTTTCTTGGGCAATGTCAAATCTATCACTATTATTCTGTAACAGCAAAGGTACATTGATTCATTTTAAAATGTTAGTCTGTCTGTCTATCAATCATCTATATCTATCTATCTATCTATCTATCTATCTATCTATCTATCTATCTATCTATCTATCTATCTATCTCTATCACCATAAAATACCCAGAAAAATGATATTAATTAGAACAGTGTCAATAATAAAAGTCCAAATATAAAGGCAAGAGATATATAACAGCTTATCATTTTCTACGAAACAACAACAGGGACTCCTAATTACGTTTAAGATTAATTATGTTACTACCGTTATTTATTCACTAAATTTTGGGTACATTCATGCTGGCTGAACACAGGGTGGCTAAGTGCCATGGTAGTGCAGGGGTCAGAATGCAGTATTGCAGGCTAAGTCTGCTGACTGACAGAAATTTAATTCTGACCCTCTCAAGATTGACTCAGCCACTATCCTTCCGAGATTGAGGGCCCAGATTGTTGGGGGCAATATGCTGACTCTGTAAACCCCTTAAAAAGAGCTACAAAGCACTATGAAGCAGTACAGTGTTCCCTCGATTTTCGCGGGTTCGAACTTCGCAAAATGTCTATACCACGGTTTTTCAAAAGTATTAATTAAAAAATACTTCACGGGTTTTTTCCCTATACCACGGTTTTTCCCGCCCAATGACGTCATATGTTATCGTCAAACTTTCGTCTGCCTTTAATAAATATTTTTTTAGATAAACTTTAATAAATAAACATGGTGAGTAATAATCTAAATGGTTGCTAAAGGAATGGAAAATTGCAATTTAGCGGTTTAAAGTGTTAAGGGAAGGCTTGTGATACTGTTCACAGCCAAAAATAGTGTATTTACTTCCGCATCTCTACTTCACGGAAATTCGACTTTCGAGGGCAGTCTCAGAACGCATCCCCCACGAAAATCGAAGGAACACTGTATATAAATCTAAATGTTAGTGTACAATGCTGGTATTCTTCAAACCTCAGCAGACTATTTCACTAAAAAAAAATCTATATACTTTACAATTATATGTCTATGGTCTTGTGGCCAAGCGATCGGAAAGCATGTGATGAATAAAAGCATGACTATGCTCTTGATTGTACCATTAAGAAGCACATATCAATTTCCTAACTGCATAATCAATCAATATCATTTTTCCTAACATTTTTTATCACTGACTCACCAAGTCATTGGAAGACAGTACCATGTATGATTTACTTAATTATGAAGATCGAAGCTTGTACTGCTTTTAACATTATTTAAAAAAAAACAATAAGGCTTCTTTATTATGCACAAAGCTATTTAACATCCTATTGGAGTTACTCTGACAGATTATGCTGTTTCATGTCTCCTACACGAAAGCCATAATTTAAGACACATTTTTGTGCCTAATTTCAAAGACTTCAATACTATTTTCAAACTCCTTTATTCTCAGACAAAACACATAATTTACCTGATTATGACAATTCATGACTCATTCCTTTTATCTGTATTTTCAGTTAATCAAACCCCTTCAAGTCATCACCCTAATGCATTATCCCTAATTATTGCTTGAAAGATAAATATTTGCAAAATTGGCTATTTATGCTCAAACCTAGTGAACACTCTTTTTTTCAATTTATAGGTTCTAACATTTCAATAGCAAAAAAACCCCTAGATTCTAGAATTGATCTGCATAATTATTTCAGACTAAATCACACTTTGAAGAAATCTGGAATGCAAGTTGGGAACTAATAGTAAGGTTATTATTTCATTATATTCTTAAAACAGGTGTACCATTTTCACTGGGCAAAGGGTTATTATCAGCCTTTGAATAGTACACTAGGAGCTGCATCACAAATAAAAGAGAACTACCTTAAAAATTATGCTAAACGAATAACATTACATTAAATGTTTATTATTACATGAGGTTTTCGGTTTGGACAAAAGGGAGAGATTATAAAACACAAAAAGATGAAGAGAAAATCAACGGCACAATTTAAGTAAAAATAGCAATAAATGCTAAAGATCAAATAGTTTATGTTACGGATGCCGTCAATTTAAAGCAAATCGACACATATGATTGAATATGTCCTCTGGGTTGTTCCATGAGTTGAATAATCTTAATGTTGTTAACTAAGATTTCAATAAGGGAGTTAAGATGAAATATACTGATATTTTGTTGAACCATATTCCTAAACATTGGTTTTTAATATATTTATAAAGTACTTTAAAATTATTGTGACTGGATCCTTGAAAAATTTTGTAACCCATTTTGAAAAGATATTTGTACACTACACTTCAAAATATATCTTGAAGAAACACTCAGCTGAAGCAGTAGAAATATTGATGATCAATTAAATCAATTAATAATTAATCAATTAAATTTATAGGTTGCCCTGATCCCAGCAATTATGGTGTTAAGCCGGTGCAGAAGTTGGTGTTAAATTAACAGATTGCCACACTATCTATAGAAGGCCTGATGTTTATGGGAACTTTAGGAGGGTGATTTTCATAAGGGAGCAGATGCAGCCATAAAGCATTCTTTTGAGTGGTTCAAGGTCATCCTATGCCCACCACCTGGGCAGAAGCAGAAGAAGGACTTGACACGCTGACACAATCTGAGTGGGCAACATGACAAGTTTGTGGGTGGGGGACAAGGGATGTGAACTTTCAACTGGGTGGGAAACTCAGATTTGGGTTTCCCAGTGTAGGTGCCAGGATGGCTCTGGAAATAAATTGGAATATTGAGGAGTACTTTGACTTGGACTCTGATTTAGTTTGGATGCTAGCTGGAACCTTGACATCTGGGCAAGTTATAATGTTTTGAGAACAAGATTTTGTATGAAAACTGTTGTGGTTAGCTCTGGCCCAGCTCCTGCCCCAAGCAATGTGGAGGTGGATGTGGGGGAGACATCCACATGCTGCAGGCCTGTTTTGCTCCCATTGCAATCTGCCAATGAAGTCTCCTCTGACCAAGGAAGCGTGAGTGACAGGGAAGAGGGGAGTTTGGCAGACAGCCCAGGAGGAGATCAGTCATCTGTATCATCCCTGGATTCTGAACAAGAATTAATGACACATCCACGCATGCGTAGAATGATGCACAGGAGACAACAACTGAAGGATTATTACAAGAGAAAATGAGGCCACCTGTGGTTGGATGGGGCTGCTGTAATTAGTGCTACAGATAAAAGTGCAGCCTGGTGTTTTAGCCTCATGGCAGTTTATCTGATTCATTGTTTCATCAGGATCGTGGTGTTTGCTCTTCAGGATTGTAAGTGTGGACTCTCTGGACTTTAGAATTGGACTCAATTTCCCAGTTATTGGGTGAGCAATTGGACTGCATTTAACCTGTGCCTTGTGTGTACCAGAAAATCCCTTTGACATTTAAAAAGGGAGCTGTGTTCTGTTTTTCTGTTTATAAAAATTTTTGGGTTTTCCTTTTATTGTGTGATGTGTGTCTTCCTGGACTAATTACCCTGTAATTACGGGCGGTTGAAACACGCCAGCAGAACAAAAACTAAGCTGTAATGTTTCATTATTTAATACAACTGTTAATCTACTCCAGATCTGAGCATATTACACCCTAGATGGGATTGCACTTCTCCCTTCAAAGTTGCTACCCAATCTGGAGTCTTCCTCGACTTATAACTCCTGCTCAAAGACATCTCAGCCATTGCCAGCAACTGCACATGCACAACTTCTTTTGGTAAATCAATTGCACTCTTTTCTAGATTGGGGAGCCTTTCAGAGGGTTACTTATGATTCCTTCAATCAATGTTCTCTATGGGGGTGGGGGCAGAATTCCTTATAGCAGTGCCTGGCCATTGGAATGAGGTTCTCCCAAGATCCAGATGGACCACACTGTGTTTCTGTTTAGAAAAGCCACGAAGACCTGGATCTTTTTCCAAGTCTTTGACAAGAGAGAGTCAGATCGCTCACTTCATTCCATCTGATCTACTGTGCTTGCAATCTTTTATCTTTATCTTTGATTTAATATATTGGAATTTGTTTGTTTGTTTGTTTGTTTATTTATTTATTTGATTTTTATGCCGCCCTTCTCCTTAGACTCAGGGCGGCTTACATGTTAGCAATAGCACTTTTTTAACAGAGCCAGCATATTTCCCCCACAATCCGGGTCCTCATTTTACCCACCTCGGATGGATGGAAGGCTGAGTCAACCTGGAGCCAGTGATGAGATTTGAACCGCTGACCTACAGATCTACAGTCAGCTTCAATGGCCTGCAGTACAGCACTCTACCTGAACCTGAACAGGAAAAATGGTATAATGCCATGCAAGCTGAACTTGACAGTTTAAAGAAATTGAAGGTGTGCAAACATGTTGACCCTCCAGAACATAAGAAAGTTATTGGCACACGATGGGTCTATAGAATTAAGCGAAAGCCAAACGGTGAGGAACTATACAAAGCTAGATTAGTAGCACAAGGCTACTCTCAGACTTTTCCTGATGATTACACCGATACTTATTCACCTACTGTCAGAAATGAAAGTGTCAAAATTGCCTTAACAACTGCCGCTGCCCTGAATTTAGAAGTTTTCCAGTTTGATGTTGAAACTGCATATCTGAATGCCGATCTAGATGAAGAAATCTACGTGAAAGGCGCACCCGGATTCCAGGACCAGGAAGGATGTGTCTGGCGACTGCAAAAGAGTCTATACGGATTGAAACAATCTGGTTTAACGTGGCATAGATGTCTAATTGACAAACTAAATTCAATGGGCTTTATTAAGTCCGACTCTGATCAATGCGTGTTTACAAAAGGGCAAGGTAATGTTTATGAAATTGTTCTTGTGTATGTTGATGATATTGTGTATATTGGTCCAAATCAACATATGAGTGAGAATTTTGCAAAGGGTTTAGCAAAACATTTCACACTAAAAAGCTTAGGACACATTCATGATTACTTAGGGGTTCAAATTCAGAAAACTAAGAAGGGGTTTAGTCTCTCACAATCAAACAAGATTGATCAATTGTTACAACAATGCAACATGGCTGATGCACACCCATGTCGGTCTCCAATGCAGACAGATTTTTATAGGTTGACATACCAAAATAGTCCTTTGTTTAAGGACCAAACACTTTATTGCTCAGTAATTGGGTCATTGTTATATATTAGTAGTTGGACAAGACCCAACATTTCACTTAGTGTGAATTTGTTGTCACGACACGTAGGCAACGCGACTGTATTTCATTGGTCATGTATAAAGAGATTGCTCAGATATATGAAGCACACGATGGACATAAAGTTGTTCCTGGAACCAGAACAAAACAAGTATCCTAAACTGATTTGCTATGCAGATTCTGATTGGGCGAGTGACATTGAAACTCGTCAAAGTACTTCTGGTTTCATAATGTTTTTGAATGGGTGTCCAATTTATTGGAAAGTCAGAAAGCAGAGATTTATTTCTTGTTCCTCCACTGAGTCCGAATATGCTTGTGTTTCTGACTGTTGCAATGATTTAACCAATGTTTCTGCTCTCATTACTAGTATCTGGGCAGAGCCAATGAAACCTATTGTCATTATGGAAGATAATATTTCAGTGAAATTCATTGCTGACGCTGAATATGTGGGAGCACGTTCACGGCACATCGATTTACGATATAAAAATGCGAGAAAATATGTGCAACAAGGATTCGTGACTCTACAATATGTGCCTTCAAATGAACAGATCGCTGATGTGCTGAATAAGCCACTGCCAGCTGACCAACACGAATACCTTTCTGAGAAACTGTGCCTGAAGTGAATCAAAGTCCCTGATGACTGCCAAAGAAGGGGTGTCACGCTGAGAATTGCCAGCCAACAGAGACTTTCCTTAGTTAAAGTGTTGCCGTGTTTCTTTATTTGCTCTGATCACACCCCCTCTTACATCACTCCCACAATCCTTATCTTTCTCTGTTTCCTATATATATATCCGCTTGCTTATGTGAGCGAGCACATTCTAATCTAACCTTCTTGTGTGCTTGTAGCCATGTTTTTGTTAGAAGCTGCTTGATAAAGCGCAGCTGGCTCAATGAACTTTTTCTGTTTATAAAATAAAGTTTGTTTTCACTATGGTGCCTGCCTGCTGAAGTCCTGCTTTAAAATCCATCCCCAACAGTATTGTTGCAAGCTGCCCAGAGTTGTTGGGTGCTGGGTGGCATATATGTTTAATAAATCATTGGTCATTATTTTGTTTAAGTTTCTTTTTTTTACTGTATAAATTTTTAATAATTGAAATTTTGATAGGATAGTTCTCTCTTTCCAAGTTTTATGCCTTTTGTTTTCTTCTCTTTTGCCTTTTGGTAGTTTATGTTTTCTTTGTATTTTTTTTTTTTTAAGAAAAAGTAAATGTCAGGAGAAACAAGACAGAAAAACAGTAGAAGCAGGATGAGACCAAACAGAGTAGAAAACACCAAGGTGCACTGAATAGGATGCACTGATGCCTCTGAAATTTAGCAGCAGAATCTGGAGCAGGGGTGTCAAAATCACAGCATCACGTGCTGTATCGTGACTTTCCACCTTCACTAAACCGAGTGTGGCCATGGCTGTAGTGTGACCCATCTGGCCCATGGGTTACGAGTTTGACAGTCCTGATCTAGCGGATTGTTAGGGACTGTATGTGAATTTCCAGGAAGCTGCACATAGGTCTGGGCAACAAGTTGTCCCCACAATGAATTAAATGAATTCCAGGTGTGCATGTCAAAGGCACAATGAATTCCAGGTGTGCATGTCAAAGGCAGGATAATTTCTGCTTTAAGGAGAAATTATCATATATCACAGCTTTGTAATATGCATCAAATTGAAATCAAATTTTTATTAGAATGAAGGTCAGAGGACAAAAATAATATGCACTAAACCAAGGGTGTCAAACTCGCGTTGTCATGGCAGCATCAAGTGACATATCATGACTTTCCCCTCCTGTGCTAAACCGGGCATGGGCGTAGCCAGCACGTGACGCATCCAGCCCATGGGCCACGAGTTTGATAGCCCTGCACTAAACTGTTGCATATGTAAGAAAATCAGTAATCAATTCATAACATGAATCACAGTGAAGACACCTCGACAAGTGATTTCTTTGACTAATTTTAATCTAATTTTATAATGCCTATAATTTTAAATTTCATTATTAACTGTGCTGCCCCTAGTCTTCAGAGAAGGGCGGCATACAAATCTAATAAATAAATAAATATTTTCTGGTCTTTGATTGTAACAAAAATTTGGGTTTTTTTAAATGTAAAAGCATTATTTGGTGTGCTGATATCAATGCCATATATTCTTAGATGACATGTCCTGTACCAATCATATATGATGCTCAGGATATGTACATTTATAGGCAATTTATAGGCAATTTAAGTTCAACAGATCTAGAAAACAGCAGAATGAGACTAGTTAATGTGGAGAAATCAATATCTTTTTCTCCTTGCTCAATTAGATTGCCAACAAAGAGTACTGTATTACTTATTTGAAAAATAAAAACAAAAGTCATGTAATTCATTCATGTAAAGTCATTTCCTTCTTGGAGATAATATGCATCAAAATATTAGGGTACATCTTAGCTTTCCTCCGATTTCTGCATTTAAAGTTTAATTGCATAGGTTACATTTTTGCCATTTTCTTTTTATATCACTAAGTAAAATTCCATATTCAAATTCCCTAGAGGCAGGCAGACATCAAAATGCAGATTAAATATCAGCCCATAATGTATTCAATATATTGTGACTGTAAAAATAAAACCACTTTAGTGCCTTGTCAATTTGCAAGTACACATTACACCTTTTCTTGGCCATGGAATCTTTTGCATTTTTTTAGTCGGCCTCCCCACTTCCAATTCCTTAAAAGTACTCTGCTTTAGGAAAGATGTGTGTGCGCATGTTAAATTTGTTTCATGACATCATAACTAGAGTGCCACAAGAGATGAAACAGCAGAACACACAATTTGGCTTGGTGAGCACCCTCTGCTGGCTCCCACTGCATTAAACAGAACATTTTTTTTAAAATGGCCTTGTTTTCATTGATTCATTACCTTTTTCAAGCAAATGTATCCATGAGTTTCTTATAATTTGATAGAGGTTTTTTTCTTAATCTGTTCCTATTTTGAAAATGTATGTTTAATATTACTATTAGGGATGTTTAACATGGTTACTATTAAACATACTAGGCAGAGCCATATCTGAGGGCACGCAAGGCGTTTCCCTATGATTGGTCCAGTGCGTACTGGCCAGCTGATTTTTGTCCTTCTTTCCTGCTATTTTCATTCTCCCCAGGGTTCAGAAAAGCCTCCAGAACCCTGGGGACAGGAAAAACAGCCCAATGTGCCTACTAAAAGTCTGGAAGTTCAGTGAGGCCTGTGCACATGGATTGGGGGGGGGCAGTGCAGGGGTTGTGCGCATGCAAGGCAAGAATGCACTGCATTATGGGTGTAGGCACACACATGCATGATACTGCACATGTGTGCACCCTTTTGGTACCCAAGCCGAAACACGTTCGACATCACTGGTCTATAAATATGAGTTCAATAAATTAAGTACAGTGATCCCTCGATTTTCGCGATCTCGATCTTCGCGAAACAGCTACACCACGATTTTTCAAAAAATATTAATTAAAAAATACTCCACGGTTTTTTTGCTATACCGCGGTTTTTCCCACCCGATGACGTCACTCTCTTCCTTCCTTTCTCATCTTTCTTTCTCTCTCTCTCTATCTTGCTTCTTCCTCTCTCACACTCTCTTCCTCCCTCTCTCATCTCTTTCTTTCCTTCTCTCTCTTTCTCTATCTCTCCCCCTCTTGCTCTCGAGCGGCAGGCGGCGGGCGGGCGGGCGAGCGGCGGGCGGGCAGCAGCGAGGAGCCGAAGATCGGGGTTTCCCCTTTGCGTGGGCAGCGGGGAAGACCCAGGGAAGGTTTCTTCGGCCACCCAGCAGCTGATCTGCTCGGCAGCGCTGCTGCAGGAGGACCCGTGTCCGAAAGCCGGTGAGAGGGGTGGATCAGGCAGGCAGGCGGGCGAGCGGCGAGCGGCGGGCAGGCGTTAGCGGCGAGGGCGCCGGACGCGCTGGGGGGGCGGCGGCAGCCAACATTCAAAGCAATCTTTGTCGACTTCCGCACTTTCATCGCTCCCCGGCTCCACCATCTGCGCATGCACGGCCAGGGAAAAAGGGCGCACATGCGCAGATGGTGTTTTTACTTCCGCACCACTATATCGCGAAAAATCGATTATCGCGAGAGGTCTTGGAATGTAACCCTCGTGATACTCGAGGGATCACTGTACAGTGATACCTTGTCTTATGAACTTAATTGGTTCCGGGAGGAGGTTCGTAAGGTGAAAAGTTCGTAAAACGAAACGATGTTTCCCATAGGAATCAATGGAAAACCGATTAATGCGTGCAAGCCCAAAATTTAACCCTTTTTCAAGCCAAAGTGCTCGTTTTTGTGCTGGTGGGATTCCCCTGAAGCTCCCCTCCATGGGAAACCCCACCTCCTCAATTCCGCGTTTTTGCGATGCTGTAGGGAAATCCCAGGAGGGGAATCCCAGGATCACAAAATGGGCGCTCTGCTGGCAACAGAAGTCCGGAGGTGGGGGTTCCCAGCGGCGGTGGCGGGTTCGTAAGGTGAAAAAAGTTCGTAAGAAGAGGGGGGGGAATCCAAACCCCAGGTTCGTAGCTCAAAAAGTTCGTAGCACAAGGGGTTCGTATCACGAGGTACCACTGTATTTGAGAGCAATTTAATCTCTGTTTCAAAAACCAAAATAGAACAGCTGTTGCAAAGGAAATAAATAAGCTGTAATTACTATAAGCAGAAGCAGACAATTGTTTCCAGGCATGCAGGGGTGAAAGCCTTAGAAAAGAGAGATGAATGCCATACCAGCACAAGCATGACACTTTTCACCTACAATTTTTTAAAAATATTAATCTTCCTTTGTCAATGACTGATGCAAACATGAACTCGATATAGTTCAAAAAACAGCACCTAGACTGTCAGCTAGAATTAACTGAGGCAATTATATTTCAGACAACTCTTCAAGTGAGATAGCCAGAAAAGACTGCTTTGCAGTTGTTAAGTCTGCTCTAATACTAATACAGTGGTACCGCTTCCTAAGAACGCCTCTACTTATGAACTTTTCTAGATAAGAACCGGGTGTTCAAGATTTTTTTGCCTCTTCTCATGAACCATTTTCCACTTACGAACCCGAGCCTCCGAAACTGTAACTGGAAAAGGCAGGGAGAAGCCTCTGTGCGGCCTCTCTAGGAATCTCCTGGGAGCATACAGGGTGGGAAAAGGCGGGAAGAAGCCTCCGTGGGGCCTCTCTAGGAATCTCCTGGGAGGAAACAGGGCCGGAAAAGGCAGGGAGAAGCCTCCATAGTGCCTCTCTAGGAATCTCCTCAGAGGAAAGAGGGCCTCCACCCTCCCTGTGGTTTCCCCAATCGCGCGCATTATTTGCTTTTTCATTGAGTCCTATGGGAAAAATTGCTTCTTCTTACAAACATTTCTACTTAAGAATCTGGTCACTGAACAAATTAAGTTCGTAAGTAGAGGTATCACTATATTCTAAACTCTAACACTCTTAAATACTTGCCTACATATGCGCTGAAACCAGACTAGTTGTTCCTATCAAGTGGCTTCAAGAATGGGATTTCTAGTTAGTAGCATTATGATCTTGGCTTTGGTTTCTCCCAGTTCAACCCTGAGTTACATATATCCTCTAATAACTTCTTTGATGAGATTTCACAGCTCCTCTGGTTCCCAATCAATGAGTTTCAAGAATTAAAAACATTTCCTGGCATTCATCTTGAAAACATCAGGTTTATCTTTACCATAATATTATGGAAACTAATTGGTTTTATTCTTTCTGTTTAGCTTGACTTGGAACTTCAACATGGGCAGTTTATGGTATTTATTTTTATTCATTCAAATTTATAGGCCGCCTTCTCCTAGCAAACTCGGGGCAGCTTACAGCAATAAAATGTTTACAGAATTAATACTTAGACTAATTAATACTTAGACTAATTAATAGATTGATTGTGTGCTTGTTTTTTAATATTCTGGGGTTGTTTTTTGTTGTTTTTTAATTTTAATGAATTTTTTAGCTTAACATTGTAATTGGATTGGTGGGTATTGGATTTGTTATTATGTATTGTTTTTACTCTGTTGTGAGCCGCCCCGAGTTTGCGGAGAGGGGCGGCATATAAATCCAATAAATCTAATCTAATCTAATCGACTAAAGACAAATAGAAAAATTAAAATGCAGTATAGGCAACATACAGTCATTATACGTTCAAACTACTGGCCTAAGCAGAAAGCTATCGCTCAACGGCCCCAGGAGTTTTCACCTGCCAGCCTAGGTGTGTTTTCAAAGCCTTTTGGAAGGTGAGGAGAGTGGGGGTGGTTCAAATCTCTGGAGAGAGTTGGTTCCATAGGACCGGGGCCGCAACAGAAAAGGCTCTTCCCCATGGTCCCACCGGTCAGTATTTCTTGGCTGACGGGACCCAGAGGCCGACTCTGTGCAATCTAATTAATCACTGGGACATGTGAGACAAAAGATAGTCTCGTAAATAAACTGGCCTTTATAGGTAATGATCAATGCCTTAAATTACATTTGGAGACCAATCAGAAGCCAGTGCAGCTCGTGGAGTGCTGGACTAATATGGGTGTATCTAGGTACACCCATTTTATTTTTTATATTTTTTTTATTTTGTCCAATACACAATGAGGGTTTTAGTGGGTATATATCTATATACACATAGTAAAATACATGATGAAGGTTATAGAGGAGATACTCATAGTAAAATATATCTATGAAATAATAGAAAAGAAGATATAGTAATAGAACATATCAATGAAAGAATAGAAGAAGAGATATAGGAATAGAAGAAAGGTATAGGAGATAGAGGAGAGCAATAGGACAGGGGACGGAAGGCACTCTAGTGGACTTGTACTCGCCCCTTACTGACCTCTTAGGAATCTGGATAGGTCAACCGTAGATAATCTAAGGGTAAAGTGTTGGGGATTTGGGGATGACACTATGGAGTCCGGTAATGAGTTCCACACTTCGACAACTCGGTTACTGAAGTCATATTTTTTACAGTCAAGTTTGGAGCGGTTAATATTAAGTTTAAATCTGTTGTGTGCTCTTGTGTTGTTGTGGTTGAAGCTGAAGCAGTCGCTGACAGGCAGGACGTTGCAGCATATGATCTTGTGGGCAATACTTAGATCCTGTTTAAGGCGTCATAGTTCTAAACTTTCTAGGCCCAAGATTGAAAGTCTAGTCTCATAGGGTATTCTGTTTCGAGTGGAGGAGTGAAGGGCTCTTCTGGTGAAGTATCTTTGGACATTTTCAAGGGTGTTAATGTCTGAGATGCGATATGGGTTCTAAACAGATGACCCATGACGGCTCGCACTGCATGCTGGACTAGTTGGAGTCTCCAAACGTTTTTTAAGGATAGCTTAAATCGAGACTTGAGGTGATGGGGGCATGAGTGACTGTAAGATAACTCCCTATCTAAATAGGGACGCAACTGGCACACCAGGCGAACCTTGCAAAAGTCCTCTATATCTATAGATAGCTGCCAACTATATTTTTGCTGCTTTTGCTGGGCTCTTGCATCCCTTTGTACCAATAATATAATCCATCCAATTTCTATGCGCTACATCGGATAATGTCCATAAATGTAGGCTCATTTTGGTTGCCTGAAAAATGTGTCAGCAATGATGAAATTGTTTAACTGGCAGAAAACAAAAACTTGTTTTCCTGTCTCATTTAATTTTCCTACTTCATTTTCTTCCTTACTATTTCTAATTTCTAAATTCTGCAGACCAGTCTTTAAACATAATCAGAACAATTTACATGTTTGGTTGATTTCAGACTAAACTTGAACATAAAATTCACCAGTCTCCACTTTTTACATCAGTGTGATGCATAAAGTTGAACAAACTAAAGAGTTGTCCACAAAGTCTAACTGAGATTATCAATGACTGCTTAGTGTTCAAGTATTATATTTGGTATATCCTTCCTTATTATGAAAGCAATGCCCTTCCTTTCCAGTTCTTCATGTTTTTAATAGTAAGCAGGACGATCTTCTAGCAAGTACCGTATCCAATTCCGGTCCGTTTCATTTTGCTGATGCCTAACATTCAATATATAGCTGATTTATTTCATCTTTCAGTCTATTAAGGTTTCCCATGTTCCATATTCCCACTATAATTCTCTCTTTGCAACTTTAGATTTCATTTTTATTGTATGATGTCATTGCATGATGTATTGCAAGTTGACATCCAGAAGTCCATAAATACCCATATTATAAAACCCTTTAGTACCCTAAAAGATCTTCAACCATCACTCATTAGCAAGTTGAGTGACCTGAGATGCCCATCCGCTGACACATTATTGTTAAGAATTTTACTTTATTTATCTATGTGATTTTCTTGGTAAAATGCAAAAGTGGTCATAATTGCCTTTGCCTGCCACAATATGAGGTGATTAGTTTCTATTGTTACGTTGGTGATTATCCATCTTCCTATATTTCTGCTGCCCAGTATAAAAGCCTATTTGCTTTAGCAGGAAAGATCTTCAGGCCTTGTGTAACCTTGCAGTTAGTATATATCCTTGGTATATAGATCTACAGTATCATTTTTTGCTTATCCTACCCAGGACTGCCATACCGCTCTCCACCACAGTGAGGCAATATACAGTGGTACCTCATCTTACGAACGCCTCTTCTAACAAACTTTTCAAGATACGAACCCGGTATTTAAGATTTTTTTGCCTCTTCTTCCGAACTATTTTCACCTTATGAACCCAAGCAGTTGCTGCTGGGATGAAGGAGTTTCTTTTTTTCCCCTTTTTTGAAGAAAGAAAAGGGAGGGGCAGCTTGGAGGAGTAAAGATTTTGCATGCTTGCAAAGGCACTGAAACAGTGTCTTTTTAAGAAAGAAAAGGGAGGGGCAGCTTGGAGGAGTAAAGATTTTGCATGCTTGCAAAGGCACTGAAACTGTGTCTTTTGAAGAAAGAAAAGGGAGGGGCACCCCCCTTGCCTTTCTTCCTTCCCACTCACCCTTTAGCCTAGCCTTGCTTCTTCCACCCGCCCCCTTTAGCTGCTCCTCCCTGCCCTCTGTTCGCCTCCCTTCTAAAGTTTGGGATTTTCCTGAAGGATTTACACACATTATTTGCTTTTACATTGATTCCTATGGGAAACATTGTTTCATCTTACGAACTTTTCACCTTACAAACCTCCTCCTGGAACCAATTAAGTTCGTATGATGATGTACCACTGTAATAGGACTTGAGAAGGGGTATTATTATTACAATTGTTTGCCTTTTTAGATATTTGCTATTTTTGGGTGGCTTTATTATATGCCTTTAAAATATAGTTCATGCACCACTTCAAAGAACTGAAATAATGGAAATATCAATAAACAGCCCAAAGGACAAAACAATGTATTCACTTAATTGGCTCCTTATTTATTTTTATTTGACTTGATGTCCTTTTTTATATTCACACAAAATGTGCTAACTGCAAATTAACAGCAATCCTTTCTTTCACCACCAAACAGATTATTCCCTTTTGCTATAATTCATACAAAACTGATGGTTAGCATCACAGCTTTCCTTGACAAAAGCAATTTTTAAAGAAACTCCCCCCCACATTGTGACAGCATAAGCATAGTTTCTCAGCTGGATCTGTGCCACTTTTAGTCACACACACAGCTGGTGTTTCCTCACTAAAGCACCCTCTTCATAAACAAGAAATCTTGATGTATTGTAGCTGGTTTCTATTAATTTGAATTGCTTCTGCTACAATAAATTGTCTGTGGTTATTATGTTTTCTTTAAACACTCAACCTGGATGAATGCCTTTCAGCCTAGTACAGGGGTGGCGAACCTTTTTTCCCTCAGGTGCCGAAAGAGCAGGCAAACGGGCAATCGCACATGTGCAAGTACCCATACCCATAATTCAATGCCAGGAGAAGGTGAAAACCACTTCCCCCATCACCCCAGAGGCCCTCTGGAGGCCGGAAACATCCTGTTTCCAAACTTCTGGTGGGCCCAGTAGGCTCGTGTTTCGCCCTCCCCAGGCTCCAAAGGCTTTCCTGGAGCCGCGGTATGGTAAAAATGCCCTCCCCTATCCCCCCAGAGGTTCTCTGGAAGCCAAAAACACCCTCCCAGGACCTCTGTACGAGCCAAAAATCAGCTGGCCGGCACATCCATGCACATTAGAGCTGAGCTAGGGCAATGGCTCGTGTGCCAACAGATATGGCTCTGCGTGCCACCTGTGGCACCCATGCCATGGGTTCGCCATTACTGGCTCAGTAAAAGAGCTGAGAACTCTTTAGAGGTTTCATAGGGGAGCAGACCTGACTACTACCATTTGAAAGGTTTTTTTTAAAAAAAATCTGTTATAAGAAAAATTACAATTGACTAGGACGGAAGATAGTATAATGCCTGCTGTCTCCGAAGACAGCAGGCATTATACTATCTTCCTTCCTAGTCATGTCTTTAGAGACATGCAGATACCTTCAGCACCTGCGCAATGCTTTGTAAACTTTATCAATCTCAGTTTTATGCTTATTTTCTATGAGGATTAGCAGAATAGAACAGAACAGAACAGCTTAGTTCAGCTTTATTGGCCAAGTATGATTGGACATGTAAGGAATTTGTCTCCGATGCATACGCTCTCGGTGTACATACAAACAACAAAGTAATAAGTTATAGATCATAAATCATTAAAAAAAATCATAAGTAAAAATACAAATAATTGATAAATCATAATATAACAATAGGAAAACACAGTAGGAGAGATGAGTGGTGAGAAAGATGAGAAGATGGAAAAGATAAGAAGATGACAAGGATAATAGCAATACAGCCTAATACAGGGAAGGCGAACCTTTTATTTTTTTGGCGTGGGTGCCAAAAGACGTGCGTGCATACAATATCACATGTGCCCAGACCCATAATGCAATGCCCTCTCCCACACATGTGCGCATAACCTATCTGGACCGGGACTCATTGCTCACAGTCACTCATGACCTCATTACCTCGAGGTTCGACTACTGTAATGCTCTCTACATGGTGTTTGGAAACTTCAGATCGTGCAGAATGCAGCTGCGAGAGCAATCATGGGCTTCCCTAGGTATGCCCATGTTACTCCAACACTCCGCAGTCTGCATTGGATGCCGATCAATTTCTGGTCACAATTCAAAGTGTTGGTTATGACCTATAAAGCCCTTCATGGCATCGGACCAGAATATCTCCGGGACCGCCTTCTGCCGCACGAATCCCAGCGACCGGTCAGGTCCCACAGAGTTGGCCTTCTCCGGGTCCCATTGACTAAACAATGTCATTTGGCGGGACCCAGGAGAAGAGCCTTCTCTGTGGCGGCCCTGATCCTCTGTAACCAGCTCCCCCCAGATATCAGAGTTGCCCCCACCCTCTTTGCCTTTCGCAAGCTCCTTAAAACCCACCTCTGTCGTCAGGCATGGGGGAATTGAAAATTTTTCCCTTCCCCCTAGGCTTATAGAATTTATACATGGTGTGCTTGTTTGTATGACTGGTCTCTTAAATTGGAGTTTTTTAGATTATTTTTTAATATTAATATTTAATATTAGATTTGTTACATTGTTTTCTTTATTGTTGTTAGCCGCCCCGAGTCTTCGGAGAGGGGCGGCATACAAATCTAATAAATAAATAAAATAAATAAACCTCCCCATGCTTCCCCTACTCGCATGCGCATAGAGCTCACTGAAGCCTCCGGAGCTCATGGATGGAAAAAAACAGACCCAATGCCTCTGATTGGGTCGTCAGGTCCATTTTTCACCCTTCGCAGGCTTTGGAGGCTTTCCTGAAGCCTGGGGAAGGTGAAAGCAACCTCCCTCCAACCTTCTGGAATGCCGAAAATGAACTGGCAAGCACGCGCATGCGTGCTGGAACTGATGTAGGACAATGCCTCCCATGCCCTCAGATATGACTCTGCGTGCCACCTGTGGTACACGTTCCATAGGTTCACTATCATGGGCCTACTACATGGGTAAATATCTTTAGGCATAAATCAATGCTATAGGAGTTAGGTGTTTAGCAGAGTGATGGTGTGGGGAAGAAACTATCTTTGTGTCTAATTGTTTTGACATGTAATGCTCTATGGCGGCATCTTGAGGGGAAAAGTTGAAACTTCTCCTCTCGAGCAGAAATTTCACAAATAGGTAAGTTACAAAAATGTACTCCATGTCCAGAGATTTTGTTTTATTTCACTATCATACACTAAATAAAATCTAAAAAGGGACAATATTATATGCTTATTATACGATATATTTAAATAGGAAGGCACCACAGCATTTGATCCATAAAGTCTCATAAACCGCTCCACATTAACGCATCCCTGTCAAACAGAAGTTGGCTTCATTTGATTCCAATAAAAGGAAGCCACTGAGCATTTACTTCTATTATCAGACTGTAGCATTACCTCAAATAATTGTTTTATGGAGAAAAACATATGACAGCTTGGGCTCATAAAAAAAAGATGAGATACAAATCAAATAAATACATGAATAAAATTAGAATATACCATCTAACTTAAATATATTGTTCTATGTCCTGTTCTGGAATGATAGAACAGATCATGATTTCCTTCTGCATGACATTTGATCAAGTATTTAAAGAACGTTTTCTTATCTCCTTTGTTGTACATTTCCACTCTGTGTCAGTTCAGTGGAGGTGATGTGCCAGTGCCTGGAGGCGGGGAGGGTCTGGATGGGTGTCAACAGGTTCAAGCTCAATTTATTTATTTATTGGATTTGTATGCCGCCCCTCTCCGTAGACTCGGGGCGGCTAACAACAGTAATAAAAACAGGATATAACAATCCAATATTAAAACAGTTAAAAACCCTTATTATAAAATAAAACATACATACAGACATACCATGCATAAAATTGTAAAGGCTTAGGGGGAAAGAGGATCTCAGTTCCCCCATGCCTGGCAGCAGAGGTGGGTTTTAAGAAGCTTACAAAAGGCAAGGAGGGTGGGGGCAATTCTAATCTCTGGGGGGAGTTGGTTCCAGAGGGCTGGGGCCGCCACAGAGAATGCTCTTCCCCTGGGTCCCGCCAAGCGACATTGTTTAGTTGACGGGACCCGGAGAAGACCCACTCTGTGGGACCTAACTGGTCGCTGGGATTCGTGCAGCAGAAGGCGGTCCCTGAGATAATCTGGTCCGGTGCCATGAAGGGCTTTATAGGTCATAACCAACACTTTGAATTGTGACCGTAAACTGATCGGCAACAAATGCAGACTGCGGAGTGTTGGTGTAACATAGGCATTTTTGGGGAAGCCCATGATTGCTCTCATAGCTGCATTCAATCCCGACAAGACAGAGTGGCTGTGGATTCTGACTCCCAAGGACAATACCATCTGTCCTTCCATCACTCGGGGGGGACGACACTTCTGACTCCCTCAGAGAAGATCCACAACTTGGGAGTCCTCCTCAATCCACAGCTGACATTAGAACAACATCTCTCAGCTGTGGCAAGGGGGACATTTGCACAGGTCCGCCTGGTACACCAGTAGTGAGTCAATTTGGACAGGGAGTCTCCCCTCACCTCAAGGCTCGATTACTGCAATGCACTCTACATGGGGCTACCTTTAAAGAATGTTCAGAGACTGCAGTTAGTCCAAAATGCAGCCACGTCACCTGTCATGGGTTTACCAAGGTATATATCACCATCACGAGCTGCATTGGTTGCCGATTGGTCTCCGGACACAATTTAAATTGTTGTTCGTTACCTATGAAGCCCTACATAGCTTAGGACCAGAGTATTTACAGGACCGTCATATCCTGCCTCATATATCCCAGTGGCCAGTTAGATCCCACACGGTCAGCCTTCTCCAGGTCCCGTCAGCCAAGCAATGTCGCCTTATGAGGCTAATGAATCTCCTTATGAATCCCCATTTAGAATACTGAGTCTAGTTCTCCTCACCACAAGAAAGATGCTGAGACCCTAAAAAGAGTACAGAGAAGAAGAACAAAGATTAACAGCTAACGGGACTAGGTATGTTTGGCTTAACAAAGAGAAGATTCAACAAAGGCATGATAGCAGTCTTCCAATATTTGAAGGGCCGGCACAGGGAAGAGGGAATCAATTTTTCTCCATAGCGCCTGAGGATGGGATAAGGAGTAATGTTGGGAGATCCAGCCTGGAAATGAGGAATTTCCTGACAGCAAGAACTATTAACCATGGAGCTGTGGGTGCTCCATTACTGGAAGGTTTTTAAGAAAAGAAAAGCTAGTGTATAAGGATTCCTGCCTTGAGCAGGGACTTGAAGACCTCCAAGCATTCTTCGTATTCTATGATTCTATACAATATGCATGCATCAAATTGTAAAATTAAATCCTAATTCTAAGAATATATTTTATTTCTCCTCAGTGCTTCATTGTACTTATGCAATATTGATGTTGCAATTAAAAATAATAATTTTAACATTTTCTTCAACATATTAATTCAAAGAATCCTGGAGGGAGAAAAATGTAACCTTTATTATTTAAAACCACCTATTGAAATCACAGCAGTGCAAGTGATTTAAATCTATCCCTAAAGAGAAGTTAGTAATATGTTTTATTAATACTTGAAACAAACCTTCAGCGGTCACTTACCGGTTCATTTGCTGCCAATGCAAGGGCTACATTTACTGGAAAAGGAAGAAAAATAATTTATCAACATTCTTCCAGTGTTAACATCAAAAGTTAAATCAATACAAGGAATGTGTCTACATTGCTAGGCTAATGAATTACTATTGCTAGGCTATATTTTTTCTAAGAAAAAATCTGGGTAATGAATTACTGAGTAGTAATTATTGTAATCCACACACAAGAATGGTGGAAACAATACCTTGGAAATCATAATCTGTACATTTTAAGTCAGGATGGGGAACATGACACCCAAAAACTGCATGGGATCTTGATTCTTATTTATTTACAGAGGGCATAAAAGCAATAAAGCCTTATGATGACAATTGAATACAAATACATGATTAATAATTAACATAAACCAAAATATATATAAAAAAGATTAAACACAATAATTTGAAATTTTAAAATAGTGGCAATTCACTTGTCATTCAATACCTCTCCAAAAGTTAAGACAGATGATGGTGTGAATATTAATGCCAGGGGAATCTATTTTGTAAGGCTGGAGAAATAACTGAGAAAAAGGACATCCTGGCAATAAAACAGCAGACTGAATTAGCTATAAGCCTGGAATGTTAAAAAGAAATTATGGAAATGAGCTTTGGACTTGGTTTGTCTGTCCATTAACAGAATACTGAAAGTCTCTGGCAACAGAAAAGGACCAAATTTGGGGGCGGGGAGCAAAAAAAAATCTGATTGGAAAATTGGTTAAATCCATCTGCAAGTGGCAGAAATGTACAGTGATCCCCCGGGTATTGCGATCCCGATCATTGCGAAACGGCTATATGGCGATTTTTCAACCCGGAAGTAAAAACACCATCTGCGCATGCGCGCCCTTTTTTCTATGGCCACGCATGCGTAGATGGCGCCGGGCAGATCAGCTGCTGGGCGGCTTCCCTGGGTCTTCCCCCTCTTGCTGGCGGGAGGGCGAGCGGCGGGCATCAGCGAGGAGTTTGCGTGGGCGGCAGGGAAACCCCAGCGCCGCTTCCCAGCTGAGTCCTGAAGCCAAACGCGGAAGTTCGCTTCAGGACTCAGCTGGGGAACGGCGTGGGCGGGCGAAGGGCGGGCGAGCGGCAGCGAGGAGTTTGCGTGGGCGGTGGGGAAACCCCAGCGCCGCTTCCCAGCTGAGTCCTGAAGCCAAACGCGGAAGTTCGCTTCAGGACTCAGCTGGGAAGCGGCGCGAGCGAACGGCGTGGGCGGGCGAAGGGCGGGCGAGCGGCAGCGAGGAGTTTGCGTGGGCGGTGGGGAAACCCCAGCGCCGCTTCCCAGCTGAGTCCCGAAGCCAAACGCGGAAGTTCGCCTTTGCCTTCTGGCTTCAGGACTCAGCTGGGAAGCGGCGCGAGCGAACGGCGTGGGCGGGCGAAGGGCGGGCGAGCGGTGGGCGCGCGGGCAGGCAGGCGGGCGGACAAGACAAGCGGCGGGCGCGGCAGCAGCGAGGAGTTTGCGTGGGCGGCAAGGAAACCCCAATCTTCGGCTCCTCGCTGCTGCGGCGGAAGTAAAAACACCATCTGCGCATGCGCAGATGGTGTTTTTACTTCCGCACCGCTACTTCGCGAAAAACCGATCATTGCGAGGGGTCCTGGAACGGAACCCTCGCAATAATCGGGGGACCACTGTATTTCTTTATTTGACAAACCATTTTATTTAAAAAATACAATTTACAACATTAAAAACCTAATATAAACTAAAACAAAACAAAAGAAAGTTACAAGAAAGGAAAAAGAAAAAATAGAATACAGTATAAAGAAAAGGAAATGTATAAACTGATTTTCCCCTTCATATAAACAATTTTAGTAACTTATCACATTCTCTTAAAATACAATGAATGATCTCTTTCTTACCATATCTCATCTCATCTGTAAAAATTCCAGTCATTTTAATTTTGATGTCAGCAAAAGTCTATTACCAGAGATAACATATCTATTCTAACCTTGATCAAATAAACCAACATTTCACTCCTTTCTTTAAATTCCCAATCTTTAGCCTTTTATATATCCTAGAACTTGATTTTTTATTTTTTTATTTGTCACTGCTGTCAGGGGTAAAGAATCAAGATCACATTTTAAGTTCCAGTTAAGAAGATAAGCCTTTAACATGAATCTAATGGTCAATTAATGGTCATCATTAGGGTTCAGGAGGGAAGTGTTTTTAACAGGAAAGTGAACACAAGAACAAGGGGACACAATCTGAAGTTAGTTGGGGGAAAGATCAAAGGCAACATGAGAAAGTATTATTTTACTGAAAGAGTAGTAGATCCTTGGAACAAACTTCCAGCAGACGTGGTTGGTAAATCCACAGTAACCGAATTTAAACATGCCTGGGATAAACATATATCCATTGTAAGATAAAATACAGGAAATAGTAAAAGGGCAGACTAGATGGACCATGGGGTCTTTTTCAGCCGTCAGTCTTCTATGTTTCTATGTTTCTATCTCTAAATTAGCGCTGGGTAAGAATTAATGGAATTCAAGGAGGGCTAGATTTGGAATGGTTGTGGAAACATAATGACTCCAGACTTATTCCTCTGTTGATTCTGCCCCCAAGCACTCCTCTTCTTCTCCTACACTTCTCACAAAATTCTTCAAAGTTTAACAAGTCTTTTTTATATATCCAATATAGGAAAATTATCCAGGTCATTCTTACGATTTCTATATGCCTTTCAATTATTAAGACATTAACTTGTTTCTTTTGCATGTCCGTTGTAATATCTTTTTTCTGAGTCATTCTTGTAACCTATTATTTTTAAATCCACTTTCAGGCAAAATTGATTCTCTTTCACAGCATCTTTTAAACATTATCTATAGAGGGAACATCTCTTAAAATTAACCTCTGGGTTCATTGTTCAAAAATATGAAATATGCCTAATGCTTTAAAATAGTTTGTTTTATTGTATTAGTGAATCAAATTTAATTTCACTTCTCCTTTAAATATAATTTTTATTTATTTCTTGATCCCTATAATATTCAGTTTTGAATTCTTATTTATTATGTTTTTTTCTAAATGATTAAAATTATAATCCAAAATAAAACTATTCTCCTACAGAAAATTATAATTTTGGAATTGTCAGTAATTCCAAATTCTTATTTCCAAATTCTTTAATTTTCTAAAATCAAAATTTTAATCACCCTTTTTGTGGTTTATTTGAAAAAAATGTTACTCAGTTCTTATATAGGTAGCCTTTGACTTACAAACATTTAATGATAGCTCAAAGGTACAACAATCTAGGACAGTATGGCGAACCTTTTTTTCCTCGGGTACCAAAAGAGCATGGAGGTGCACTATCGCGCATGCTCAACTGCCTGCACCCGTAATTCAATGCCTGGGGAGGGCGGAAACAGCTTCCCATGCCCCCCCGAGGCCCTCTGGAGGCTGGAAACGGCCTGTTTCCCAACTTCTGGTGGACCCAGTAGGCTCGTGTTTCACCCTCCCCAGGCTCCAAAGGCTTCCCTGGAGTCAGGGAGGGTAAAGAGGCCCTCCCCCATTCCCCTCCCCCCCCCAGGCTCTCTGGAAGTCAAAATGCCCTCCCAGAGTCTTTGTACAAGCCAAAAATCAGCTGGCTGGCACACACATGCATGTTGGTGCTGAGTTAGGGCAAACGCTCGCGTGCCAGCAGATATGGCTCCGCGTGCCACCCGTGCTATAGGTTTGCCATCACTGACCTAGGAAAAAGTAACTTACAACCTGTTGTTGAAGTGATAACATTCAACCATCCTCGCAGTCAGGTATCACAATTTGGGCACATGGCCACAGGCTTGCATTTATGATAGTTGCGGCATCTAGCAGTCCCATGATAGTAAATACTACCTCTGATTGGCCCCGCCCCATCTATTCTCGGCCTCCTGAGTGCCAGCTGACAGGAAATGGGGATTTTGCAGTTACTTTCCCATGGAGTGGAGAGGTAATGGAAATTTTACAGTATCCTTCCCTTACTAGCCCAAGCCAAGCCAAGCCACATCACAGGACTGGTAGTAAAAAAAAAATTTGAAGCCCACTACTGATGCATATGTGTGTGCATATATATGTATGAAAGTCTTGGCATATTCGGGTTTCTTCCCGTGTAGGATTCAGATATTTTTGACGACGTTTCGACGAGGTTGCACTCGTCATCTTCAGGCTGGTGCTTCTGTCCTTGTTCTAGGGCGAGTTCACCCTAGAACAAGGACAGAAGCACCAGCCTGAAGATGATGAGCGGGACCTCGTCGAAACGTCGCCAGAAATATCTGAATCCTACAGGGGAAGAAACCCGAATATGCCAAGGCCTTCATACCTGTACCCGTGAAAATCTACGAAAAAATATATATGTATGTGTATACATGCATATGTGTATGAATGTTATGTGTGTATGTATGTATGTGTGTGTGTATGTATGCACACACACAAGGCAGGGAAAACATAATAATTATAGTAATAATGGAATGCATATATGAAAAAGTTGAACATGCATATACCATATTCCTAATATAATATGATGACTTACCAGCCGTTGTGGACTTTCCTACGCCCCCTTTACCAGAAGCCACAAGCAGCACTTGCTTAACTCCTTCAATCGGCTTTTGTTTCGGAAGCCCTCTAGCCATGATCTTGCGACGCTTGTCTTGGAGGACACCGTCCTTCGTATTTGAGGACTTTAAAGAAAAAGCAAGAATGCACACGTTCAAAAGCTTGATCTGCGGTATGCACTACAGTTTGCCGATTTGAGAAAAAATATATAGCAACCTAGGAAGTTGTCCCATCTCACAGCTAAAATTGCCTGCTATTCTTCTTGAACCTCTTACGATTCCAAAATATTGCTACATTACTGTTGCATATGACAGCAAGTTTGGTATCACACTTAACACAACGAGCGAGACAAAGACCTGCACCTTAAAAGCCTACCATTTTTTTCAAATTTGCCGCCACTCGGTTTAGCAGCCTGACGGAGAGCAGATTGCCAACCATTTATCTTGTTCGAAATCCTTTCCGGTATTCTCGGGCAGTTCCCCTACAGTTTTCTGAGAAAGAGATGACCCTGTGCAATTCACCGCTCAGGTTAATCTGATGGCAAAGAGTTAAAACGATAGAGTTGGCATTCTGCGAGGAGGCGCTCTCCCCAAGTCTTACAGGAAATGAAAGGAACCAAACCGGAAGGGTTCCCCCGCGACATAATGATGCTAGGCACTTCCAGGCACCAGTTCTTGTAAAATCATTTCCGGGATAAAGCTAGAGCGGTTCTTTTTGTTTTTTGTTTCATCTCGGGGGAACGATAGAGTAGACTATTGGCTAGAACGGCACTTTCCAACATTAAAGACACTTGCAGCGTTCCCCTCGGTTACTGCGCTATATTTCATACTTTTCTCAATCTTGGCAAGTCAGCATATTGGCGGATGAATTATAGGACTTTAAACTCACACATCTTAAAGTTGCCAAGGTTGAGAAACACCGATTTAATGGGTTACTTCCTTCCTTTAAGGTCTCAAATCTTTTAAAGACTGCGAGGGCAAAACATTTCCCAGCTATTCCCATCACACCATTGTAGCCGTGAAAGGATGCACACAAAACCTACATTATATAGACTTCCCCCCACCAATCTTCTGAGAATTAGAAAAGGCAAACCTCTTGAACACCCAATAGGCATATAGGACACAAGGCGAGACATGGAGGGAAGAGTCTCCTGTCATTCAAACATCTTCCAAACGGAGTAAATGCTTTCACCGCTTTTCCCCAACAGGGTTGGAGCTACTAGCGTTGGGTACTTCTAGGCAATCAGCACCTCAATGCCAATCAATAATTAAAGTAATTAAAGTACTTTTAATTACTTTAAATTAAGTAATTAAATTAATAATTAAAGTAAAATAATTAAAGTAACACCGCAAGATGCGCAACCCCCAATATTAAACATGCTGGTATCCATGGCATCATGTTTTTTTTAATGGTCTTTTAAAGTTTTTAATTACTTTTTATCCATCCCATCTTCTCCCACTCACAAAAAGCAAGTGACCTAGCATAATTGTGCTAGTTTACCCAAGAAAGGAAATACATTTTGAAAATGATTGGAACTAGTGCCTGCTGCCACTTACATTGCTTGGATGTAAAATATGGAGTCAGAAGCAATACATTTCCATCTAAGGTACATGACATTTAAACAGTTATTTGGGTAACCCTATTTTTTCCCACAGTAACGAGGATAGATCAAAGTTTGAGAAAACTATACCCCAAATGAAGTTCCAAGATAAGTCTGGGTCAGTTTCCTGACTCCTATCAGAAAATAAAATCCTTTTTTCAGCCTCCTATTAAGCAGGGTGCTCAATTGGGCATTCCCCATTCTATAACTAACACAACCCATAGCCTTTCTTGTTCTGAATAGGCTATGCATCTTTCTTGCTTTCAAAAACTGAGAACAGCTTTATTTTACTGCCTGAGTCCCCGGAAAGGGGCGGTAAAATATTAATGTTATTGTTATTATTATTAATCATCATCATCATCATTACTACTACTACTACTACTATTACTACTACTTACATGAGAACCTATTTATTTCATCTCAAGTTATCCATCTCCCCTTATAGCAAAAGCACTTAGATTTATATACTGCTTCACAGTGCTTTACAGCCTTCTCTAAGCAATTTATAGAGTCAGCATATTGCCCCCAAAAATCTGGATCCTCATTTTGCTAACCTCAGAAAAAGGGAAAGCTGAGTCAACCTTCAGCCGGTGAGAATAGAACTGCAGGCAGCCAGCAGTCAGTATTCTAACCACTGGACTCTCAGTGGCTCATTGTATCTGAACTGTACATACTTGGTTCTGTCTCCAGCCAATTATACTTAAGGCATCCATCCAGATTACTAATATCTCTGATATTTGCTACCTTTTTAACCAGTCTTTGAATCAGCTTCACTCATTTCCCCGAATTTATTGCAGTCTTTTGAGTTCCATAAAAATGTAGTCTTCCTTTCTCTTTAGATCAGTTGGCTGTGTCACAGCACATTTAAAATGGACTGAATAGATTTGAGTTTAATAATGTGCCGTAAATATATCTGATTTACAAAACAGGAGGATCCAGTTAGGTTCTCTTGTGTTTTCAAGTTTTGTGAAATAATTCTAACCTCAGCTATTGTTTTCAATGGACGATTTGTACTACTTTGCTTTCCAGTTTTTCACATTGTGTGCAGGGGGCATTAAAACGAATTGCCTCTCAACGAAGCATCAAAGGCTAAGGACTACAAAGAAAAGCGGTAGGAGTTTTGCGTCATCTTAGAGGAGGAACTTGGAGGAGGAGTTTGAGAAAAAGACTAGGCGCCGCGTTTGCTTGCCTCTGAGTTGTTCGCTTGTGTGTGTGCGTTTATGGCTGATTCAAACCCGAGTCCAATAGCTCGCGTGCTATTGCAGCAGTGTCTGCACGCGCAGCTGCAAGTGAAGCCTGCTGAGCCGGATTCCGAAGCCATATGGGTAGAGGTAATATTAGCATTGCAAATCTTGTGGGTTGAGGGTCAAATTCTCTTCGCTTTGATGCATGCTTGTACCAGTCTCGTCCCAACTGCCCTGCAGACCTGTCTCCGAGATCCGCAGAGATCCGGAGTTCATATCTCTATCTACAACACCGCAGATTAGATTTCCATATTGTAATCTGCCTTTCTGAAATGGCCAGGAACTGATAATGTGCATTATGGCAGTAATCTGTAAGGAAATTTTCATAATACGGAAATACTTCACTGCCTATTAACATGCCTGCCCTCTAGTGACCAAGCTAATATTTTATACTAAAAATATTTCCGGCACTAAGTTTTTTTTTAATGGTTTAGGGATTTTACCGCATGTGAAAATTCGCTTGCTTTGACTAGTGTGACATCTACTGAAATAACGCGTTAAGATTGCACAGGTCTCTTCCGCAGCTTGTACTAAACCCACTGAATGTTATTTATGTTCAAAAATATTTAGGCACCTTCCAATTTTTCTTAGGCAGTCGATAGAAACAGCAGCCATATGTCTATTCAGGGCTTCAGGACATCTGGAACATACAAATATTTAGAACTTTGTCACTAAAATGTATTTCTAAATGTGTAATCTTTGGAATTTCAATAGGGTAGCCTTCTAACTTAGTCCAGCATAAACTCTTCAAGAGTGTTTCCTTTGTTTTAAAAATGTGTCATTGCTTTTAGCATGCCAAATATTTTTCAATGTACTTTGAAACAGTATTTTGAAATACATAATTTTTCCTGAATACTCAGTAATCAGAAATAATCTTTATTTAACTTGGTGAATCTTCTCTATTAATTGAACTTTGTAGGATTGTGCAGTTGCACTATTTGGATTCAGAATATTGTTTTTAAATTATTGTAAACAGTAAATCACACTTTCCAAATCAATCAATCAATATATAATGATTCTTCGTTATATATCTTTGTCATTTTATATAGATCCAACGTGGTCTTATTATCTATATATGTTTCTTCAAAGGGGCCAGTGAAGATATTATTCCCAAAATGGGTAGGTTTTCCAGATAAATTATTGTTAGAACTAGTTATTAAAAATACTGTTTACTGTGTTTGTATGCAAACAAAAGTTTGTTCTGTAACCACAACAAACATTTCCTTCCAAACTGTAATTGTATCAAGTTCTTGTTAATAGAGGCAGCAAACATTAATAAAATTCTTATATTTATGTTTATACCTAAGTATCGTTTATATGTAAATTAATTTTTTTAACAAAAAATATTTTAGAGTTTGCTTTGGAAATAAACAGAGCAAGTGGCACAAAATCATTTTATTTTTATTTATTTATATATTATTTACAGGTTAAAACATTAAAACTACACATATTAGAGTTTTTAAAAATTATACTAAAACCAAAACTAAGAAACAAACAGAACGAGGATGAGATTTTCTTACCACATCAATTACTTCCAGCAGTTTACTGTCCTGTATTGTGTAATTACTGTACATCCTCCTTTAAAAGTATAGATAAGATCAAAATCCTTTGTTGCTTCTTAGGCTCTATATCCAATATGCAGCAGACAGCTAAATCACAGGTACACAACTTGCAGTGGCAGAGAACTTGGCAAATCTGAGTCAATCCAATTTTCATTACTATCCAAGCCTGCAGAAGTTAGACAAGTACCTCATTCTGTTTTATCTTTTTATAGTTTCAAATTATAGTTTTGACAAAATACATAATACATCCTACATAATAAATTAATTTATAATTATATAAATAAATAAGAAATAGTCCTTAGAAATAGCTTAGTTGGCTCTCACTTCAACTAGTAAATAGATATTGAGAATGGTATCTCAATATTACAAAAAGTTATTTGAAAAAGAGTTGTGGGATTTACTGTTTGCTGGATAGAAACCTTTAGAGAAACCAGTTCTCTAAGTTTAATCATTTACTTGCTCCAATTTTTTTTTTGACTGTGTAGAAAAATAAATGCTTAATGGAGCCAGTAGAGGGAACTAGCATATAGATAAATACAGTATTTTATTTGAGCTGGTTTTGGAAACTTAATAGTACAGTACTTGCATTTCAATTTATACAGCATGTGCTGCATTTGACTATTAAGAACTGGTGCATGAATGTTTTCATTTGTTTTCCCCTTCTCATTCTTTGCTTTGTATTAGATTTTTTAGACTATGTGAACAGGGCCTATATTACTTTATTGATCCACAAGCTTGTTCTTTTAAGGTTTTCTTATACTAATAACTAAAGTATAAATATGTTCAATAAATAAAGAAAATTTAAACATGTCTTATTAATAATGTATGTGTTTGAACCTGTTAATCAAGTATTTTCCCCTATTATTTTTTGCAGTCAGCACAATCTTGAATGTAAAATTAAGTGAATGTGAAGATGGCAAATATGTCTCTGTTTTGGATTTGCCAGGCAGCATACTTGTAATACCACAAGGCACACTGGGTGGTAAACTGAAAGGAAGAAGAATGCAATATCATGCCAACATTGAAAAAGAAATTGGATTAGAACTCTATTCCCAGTTTGTGATTCAGTGTGAAAAACAACTGGCTGATAACGTCAAATGTGCAGAAGCTGGTGTAGTCTTGAAGCATGGCACATATGGCAACCGACAAGTATTGAGAGTAGATACAAATGGACCTTTCACTCATCAGATTGAGTTTTGAGACATATGTGCTACAGGTAACAGTATCCTTAACGTGATGCTAATGTTTGAGTGCAAAGAAAATTGAAATGTCCACCAGTAAATTTAGGTCCACATTAATATATTTATTTTTAACTACATTATCCCATAGATTTCTTTATCATACTTTGAAAACAAACAACAATTCTGTCATGGAAAACAAAAGGCTCCAACAGAAGGCGGTTTGGTCCATGAATCCTTTCAACCAGCTATTTACCTATATAGTTTCTTTTCGTACATATACACATACACAGACATATACACAAACACACGCACTGTATGTACACACACAGCCCTATTGTCTCTATCATATGTTACACACACACACACACACACACATGGTTGATTTTCTGTCGAAATCACCCTGGTATTCCCAAAGGGGAGGAAGCAACTTTGCTTTCCTTTCGCCTCTCGCCCCCTCGCAGGGGCCATTCCAAGACAGATAAATTGTTTTATAGTCGACAAACTATCATTTACATGGTTACATATTTTTGCTGATAAAGAAAAGGAAGGAGACTAGTATAGATATATTTCAAGCTATTTTGCTCTCATCACCTAGCCATACCCTTACCGGGATTTGGTAAGGCAGCAGCTTATAACCTCTTGGCCAGTGATGGTGAACCTATGGCCATATCTACCGGCATGCAAGGGAAGCCTCTGGAACCTCGGGAGGGTGAAAAAAAGGCCTGCCAGGGCCATTGGAAGTCAGGAAACAGGACATTTCCAGCCTCTGGACTCTGGAGGCTTCCAGGGGGCAAGAGAGGCTGTTTTCGCCATCCCCAGGCTCCAGTAACGCTTCTGGAGCCTGGGGAGGGTACAAAACTGGCCTACTGGGCCCACACAAAATTTGAAAATGTGGGAGCAGGGATATTGTACGCACATATATGGTGGGCATGGCGGCACGGGCAGTCATGCTTGCATGTGTAGCGGGTTCGAAGGGCATTGAATTAGGAGGGTGGACACTTGCACGTGCACAATAATGTGTGTGCACACACTTTTGGCACCTGAGGGAAAAAAGGTTCGCCATCACTGCTATAGGCCATAGGTTCGCCTGTCTCAGCTTCTACCAGGGAAGAGTTATATGTTTTTTTCTGTCAAATCACCCTGGTATACCCAAATATGCTTCCTTTTTGCCACTCGCCTCCCATACACACACAAAGAGAGAGAGAGAGAAACCATATACTTCCTATTACCTCTATCCTATTATTACCACAATGTTTCTTCTACTCTAAACTATTATTATTATCTATATACTTTGATCTATATAATATATGTATCAATATTTCCCTCTTACCAAGTCTATTCTGACTTTTATTCCCCTTCTCTGGGATTTCTTCTTTTTTACTTCTCTTTTAATGGCCAGTAGGCAGCGCTCTTGCATCTTTCTAAATTGTGCTTTCTTTTCCTGGGTCTTTGTACATATTTTCTATGGCCTATCCATTCTCTTTCTTTTTAATGGCCAGTCTCTTTCTCTCTTGGAAAAAGACAATGGCAAACCATTTCTGAAATCTTGCAAAAAGAAAAAAAAATCTCCAGGCAGTTAGTTGCCAGGAATCTCAGATATATGTATGCACACATACATTTTTTTTAATAAACAGGAAAAGGGTAATTGGAATTTTGATTTGGAAAGTTAAAAACAAAGGTTCCAGCTGGATTTGAAAAGATTTTGGAATTTATCATAATAATCCTTACCATAGGAAAATGATTTTTTAAAATTTTTGTTAGAAAACATGATAAAATGAGACTTTGAACATTGGACAGTAGAGGGAACTAGAGGGAACTTAATATTAAATTTAAAGGAGAAGAATATTTAAATGTGTCTGACTAATACAGAATGAAATAAAATATTTTAACACTGGATATATTGAAATATATTTTTGAACCACGGACCTAGAAACTGTCTTTAAGAGTGTTTCCTTAGATAGTATTAAAAATGATTTGGAAGAGGAACAAGTTGTACTTGACAACATTGAGACCTAATTTAAAGTATATTTAGTAATGATAACCTACAAGAATGAAATGGGAAAAGATGCTATACTAGACTACAAAGGAAATCCACTAATGTCATTAATTAAAATGAATATACAAATAACAAACTAAGAGAGTGACCTGGATAATTTTTCTATATTATATTTACAAGAAAGCTTACTAAAGCTTTGAATAATGTTGTTAGAAAGCACAAAGAAAAAATGAAAAGAAATCACATTCTAAAACATTATTTGAAGATCAAGAGTGTTAGAAATAAAAGTAAGGAATATAAAGTTGTTTTAATCAATGTTTATTAATGTTAGAATAGATACTTTATTATATCTGGTAATCCTTGATGGACTTCTGCTGATCAGAACTGAAATGACAAGATTTAGAGATTTGTTAAATATTCAAGAACAATTAAATGTTCCCATATTTAATTAAATTACTTATTTAATTACGTATCTAATTCCCATATTTAATTCATTTTCCCCTTCCCATAGAAAACATAATTTATGGTCTTCTAAGAGGTGATAAATTAGTAAAATTGTTTATATTGGTGATAAAGTCACTTCTTTATATATTTCTTTTTCATTACTACATTATTTTTTCTATTTTTTACGTCTTCTTTTTCTTCTATATTGTTTGTATCTTTATCTTTGCAATTATAATTCTTAATAAACAGTTTTTAATTCTGGAGACTTTTGGAAGGGCAGGATTATGGCATCTATAGATGATGGCACCTATAGATGCTGGATTGTAGCATGGATAGCCTCTTATCTTCCTAAAATGGGCCTAAATTCCACTGCTATCTCTTTTATTAATGTCTTCAGTATGTTGGTATAACTTTTGTAGTTCTTAACTTTCAAATTCAAATAAAACATGATTCTCACATTGCCTCCCTGCCAATTCTAAAATTGACTCTTGCTACAAAGGAGATCAAGATTTATATGAAATTGGGATTTTAAAAAAATGCACTGCTTGCCTGCTCTTTGGATCATTCTTGAGGTTACAGATCTTACAGGCAAAATGATGGCAGCTGTGGCAAAGAGATCTCTTAACCAGCTCTGGACAGTTGCTGCCTTTTCTGAGATTAGAGGCACTGATTCTGAAATTGGAGATACAGTACTGTATTCAGTGTAACTCACACACTTGTCACCTGTAATTTGTACTACTACAATTCTTTCTCTATAGGCTGTCTTAAATCTTTGGCTCACCACAGAACCTGTCACACCTATTATAGCAATGGTACACCACTGTTAAAAGCATTGAAATAAAAATTTAAAAATGAAATAAAGACAGAGGCTCAGTCATATTGTGTTAAAGGATGGAGACATTTTCTGCTGAGTAGTAATTCCCTCCTCAAATGCTGTGGCTCTTTGCACATTATGCTTGTGTTATGATTAAAGTTTTATGCAGTGATGGCCTGCCAAAAATTTTACTGCCACACTATGGGTGTGGCTTATTTTGTGGGTGTGGCTTAAAGGTCATGCCTGGGTGGGAGTGGCTTACTGGCCAAGATAAGTTTTCAAATAGGTGCTTGAACTCATTTTCAGTTGATTAAGTCACATTACTTGAACAAGGTTCAGTATGATAACAGATTAGGCAAGTAGCGCAAATTTCTTTAATTGCTATAAAAGTTCTAGATAATGATGAAAATGATTAAAGCATTTATGGGTAAAAACATGCTATTTAACTACTTCCTATTTTAAAAGTAATTAAGGATCATACTAAGGTACTAGAGAAGAAAGGACAAAAAAACCCTATTAAGTATTCAATAAATAGTGCATACACTTACTACCCCCACTGCATCCCTCCCCCTGCAGCAGCCCATTACTGATGTTATGAATTTATGACCTATGAACTCATCACAGAATTCACATAAGAGGAATGACATTTTTGCTTGGTGAGTGTTATGAAGGAGGATACAAGTTTGAAGCCACGGAGAAATCCCAAGCAGAAGGCTGGAATGACTTGTCTTTCAGCTAAACACCGGGCCCATTTCCAACAGCGTAAGGGCTTTCTCAGCCCAGCTAGGAAAACTGACAGACCCACAGGACTTAAAAGGCTTGAAAACCTGAGTAAACAGCTTCGCTACAGTACTGTCAAAAATAAAAAAAATTAAAATCAAGCCGTTCCCTCAACTTCCGGTTCAGGATAATTGAAATTTTTAAAAGCTGTGCAGCAACCACGCTTTAGGCCCGTGGAGCGCAGCTGTGACAGGAGCGCCACGGAGCGTGGCCGTGTGAGTGGCTGCAGGGGAAGGGTGTCGCGCCGGGAGGAAGGAGGGGGGGAATAAAACATCGACAGCTTCTCTTTCGATCTGAGAAAGCAGCTTCACAACTGGGCCGCTTTTCCAGAGGCGCCGGAGCCGCGATCAGCTGCCGCCGCCGCTCGATGGCTCCGGGCCCGATTAGGCGGCCCTAAACAGCCACCCAAGAGGGAAAGAGGACGAAGGTGGCCCCGCCAACAACTCCTCCTCCTGGCCGGAGGGAGGGCGCGGGTTTCCCCGGGAGGAGGAGGGAGGCGAATCCGATCCCGGCGCGGTGGCAGCCCGATCAGGATTCAGGAACCCCGCCCTGTTCCGCCTTGCTTTCCCCCCCCCCCCCCCCCCAGCGGCGGCTCCCTGCAGGCCGGTCAGTTTCCCCGAGTTGCCGAAGCTCCTTTTCCTGGGGCCGGACGAGAGAGGCTGGCCGGGCTCGCCCACTCGCGAGGCGGAGGCGGCTGCAGATGGGTGAGAAGACTTTCTTTCCTTAGGGAGTGTTTGGCGGCTGGCAAAAAGCGTGCCGAGCTTGGGGACACGTCAGGAGAGAGAGAAGCCACGTTGTTATCTGAGTTTTAACCGATGTGGGGAGGGAAAGACGGCGGGCAGCGAGAAGCTCTCCAGGGAATGATTGTAACTAAAGGTAGGGCGCTCAACGAACCTATGTGTGAGTGATACTTAGTCGAGGAATTGGTGTTTAAAAAAAAAAACCTAAAAAAGAATAAGTTGTAAAAAAAAACTTTTTAAAAAGCTGTGGATCAAAGCATACCAAAGAAGCTGTTAAATGGGAAGAACTTTTTTCTTAAAGACAAAAAAATATTCGGGTCTGCATCCAAGGAAAATACATATTAGACAAAGTATGAATGAACTTGATACTGTACTGTAGTTCCTATTTGCAGAATTAAAATATTGTTCTTTAAACTATCAGAATGGTTTTGGGTTGTTGAAGTGTTATGTTCTCTCTCTCCTTTTTAGTTTCTCTGATGTTTAAAGTAATCCATTCTGAATAAGGAATATGATGCTTGTGGTTCTGGGTACCTGTAGGGATGCCAGAAAGATGATGACGACACACAAGTTACAATGTAATAGCACAATGCTATGACTTGCATACTTGCCTCCGATGGAAATATGTTATAGCAGTTGTGTGGTGATATATAGCATCATTTTAGAATCCACACTTAGCTGTGGACACTGCTCTGATTGTTGTATAAAGATGTGACGAATATGTTCAAATTTGTAGTAATACAAGAAATATCAATACAGTGGTACCTCTACTTAAGAACTTAATTCATTCCGTGACCAGGTTCTTAAGTAGAAAAGTTTGTAAGTAGAAGCAATTTTCCCATAGGAATCAATGTAAAAGCAAATAAAGCATGCAAGCCCATTAGGAAAGAAATAAAAGCTCGGAATTTGGGTGGGAGGAGGAGGAGGAAGAAGAGGAAGAGGACTGTCGCTGCCCAGAGCGAAGGGAGTGTTTCTTTTCTCTGGGCGCTGGCAGAGGTTTATTCCCTCTCCAAGCACCAGAGAAAGGAAAACGCTTCGTTTGCTCTGGACTGCCAAAGCCTGCTTAAGTGCCACCGAAAGGCTCCTCTGGCAGCCCAGAAAAGCCCGAGATGGCCGGGATTAAAGGGGGAAAGCCCGAGATGGCTGTGATTAAAGGGGGAATGGCAGGAAACTGGCCGGGCCCTCGTGCTGCTCTCAAATTTCCTGAGAAATTTTTCCAGGCTCAGGTTCTTAAGTAGAAAATGGTTCTTAAGAAGAGGCAAAAAAAAATCTTGAACACCTAGTTCTTATCTAGAAAAGTTCTTAAGTAGAGGTACCACTATATAAGACAATGTTTGTACCCCATGGTTATACTGTTGGGTCTTGGGTGCTTTCTTATCTTGGTTGCTCTCCTGCAGACATTTCATTACCCCACTAGATAATATCATCAGTTCTTTAAATTAGATAATGAATGCAATTAGATGCAAGAAAACATCTAAGATTGGAGAGCACAGAAGACCCTTTACAACAAGAAACATCCCCTTCCCCCTGTTGCTTTGTATAAAAGTTAAACAGATAAACTTTGAAGTTGTGGAAACTTTGAAACATTTACAATAAGTTCAAGTACATTTCATTTGCCATACTGGAATTAATGTACAGTATTTAACAAAACATTTAATTTTGTAATAAACTGTTTCACATACAACTGTTTTCATTACACAATATAGTAACACAAGTTCGTGCTGACTCTGAATGACCCATAGTTGCATTTTTTTCCCATGAGAACATAAGATAGACTATTCTTTCTGAAGGTCCACTTTGATATATGCTGTGCCAAGGGCATAAAACCTTTTTTTCCCTTGGGTGCCAAAAGAGCGTGTGCGCGCGCTATTTCGCATGCGTGATTGCCCACACCCATAATTCAGTGCCTGGAGAGGCTGGAAATGGCCTGTTTCCCAAATTCTGGTGAACCGAGTCGGCTTGTATTTCACCATCTCCAAGCTCCAAAGAACTAGGGGTGGGTAAAAATGCCCTCTCCCATCCCATCGGAGGCTCTCTGGAAGTCAAAAACACACCCTTCCAGAACCTCTGTGCAAATCAAAAATAATCAGCTGGCCCGCATACACATGCATGTTGGAGGTGAGCCAGGGCAATGGCTCGCATGCCAGCAGATATGACTCCACGTGCCACCTGTGGCACCCATGCCATAAGTTCACCATCACTGGCATAGAGTTTACACGTAAAACATTCCAAATTGGTTCTTAGGTCCCCTTTTTTTAAAAAAGCACCTCTAAATCCCAAGAGAAAGATTGGAGAAGATCTTAACAGAGAGCAACAGAAAATCACAATGGACAGAACAATAAAAGCTAGCATCACAGGGGTCATAAAGTCAGAGAAGCTTGAGAAAAGGTAAGGGACATTATTGAGTGAAATGAATAGATCAGTTTATGTCTGACATTAATAGAAGAAAAAGACTTTGCAGCACAAGCTTATTCCATGTGTGATAATACTGAAAATCAAAAAAGGTGGAATGAGTAACTCAGATTGCAGTAAGAAATTCTTTATTGCATGGGGTACCATTATTAAGCAATTGAAACTTTTTTTTGCCAAATAAGCTGATTTATTTTGAGACAGAGCAGCTATTTTGAGCCCATATCAAATAAACTTAGTTAATGGCATAGTTTAGCTGTAAACATAGTGACTACATAAAAGGAATTGTGAAGCTTCTGTATTTTTTTAAAAAATATCACTTGTAGAAATATTGTTGTCTGTCTCCTAATTGGTTTAGAAAAACAACTAGCTTTATTGAATGATCAACTCAACTCAAATGTGAAATGAGGACCCGGATTGTGGGGGCAATAGCCTAGCTCTGTTTTAAAAAAGTGCTATTGCTAACATGTTGTAAGCCACCCTGAATCTAAGGAGAAGGGCGGCATAATAATTGAATAAATTAAAAAATCAAATACCGTAAATAAAATAGCAAGGAAACTTGATACAAGATTATTTTTTGTCCAACTGGAGTTGGATTTATTTAAATCCCATAAATAAATAAGTTAGTTAGTTAGTTAGTTAGTTAGTTAGTTAGTTAGTTAGTTAGTAAGTAAGTAAATATTTTTGTTTCTTGTATTTACATTTTCATTATATTTATGTCTAACAGCCCATTCTTTTCCTTCTAACTGGAATAACAAGAATGTGAGGTATGGTTACCCTTTCAAATTACTATAACATTTCATTAATTGAACAAAGAAACCATACCTTGACATTTGTAGCCTGTCAGTTACCTTTTTCATCAGGATATTTTATTCTGCTTTCCCTTTTCTTCCAGATATTTAGAATATTCTATGCCTCCTATTATTAGGGGATTTCTTTGCTTAAGCAGAACAGCTCTAAAATATTATGTAGTCTCCCATATCTTCAGAGCCTCCCAAGTCTGCGCAATACTTTTTTAACGACAAAAAGATAGAGGAGAGGACAGAGATCCTTTTTAGTAGCATATTATTCCAGAAATATTTTTATGTATGTTCTTGTTTATATCATTAAAATTTAATGGTAATGAACTAAAATGAGAATTTGAGTAGTGGTTCTATTGATTGATTTTATTGATAATCTCTTTGCCAAGATTTAGTGTTCTAAAGATGCCCAAAGCTAGGTACATGTTTTTTTCCCTTCTTAGGACTACTATGTAATTAATAAATAGAATTATGATTTACGCTTGATAGATTTGAGTTATCTGTGAGAATTGAATATTGCCTTATTACACAGTTAAGCAAAAATAAGTTCATTATACTTTTACAAAAAATTACAGAAGTTAATAATTTCAGGCAAAGGAAGGGAAATGCATTAAAATATATTTGAATTTTTATAGTTCCCAGTAGTCATCGATGTGTAATCTTTTCATGTTACAAAGCTCTAATATAATTTAATATACTTTAAATATTCATCCTGTTTCCTTATTACAGTTGTCCTGTGGGGGAAAGTTCATTATGTTATTGATATATATTACAGCAGTTAATCATGAATAGAATGTCTCTTTTTATGAGCAGAGGGGGGAATTGCACCACACAAATGCCAGGGCCTCTGCTCTTGCTGTTTCATCCAATAGATTTTTGCTCAGATATGTTTCTCATTTGGTTCAGTAGTACTTGTTCTCAAGGAAGTGCATAGAGATTTGCAAACTCAGGGATGAATGATATTTGTACAGTTTTAGAATGAGATTATGCAGTGTGTGTACTGTTCAACAAATAAAGGGAACATTCAAATAACACCTCCTAGATAGGAATGAATGAAATATTCTCATTGAATATTTCATTTGCACAACCATTCCATTTGTACAACAGCATGTGAAATTGACTGACAATCAGTGTTGCTTCCTAAGTGGTCAGTTTGAATTCATAAACTTTTTAAAGTGTCCCCTTTATTTATTTTTTTGAGCAGTGTGTGTGTGTGCATATGTGTGTGTATACAGTGGTACCTCATCTTAAGAACTTAATTCTTTCCATGACAAGGTTCGTAACTAGAAAAGTTCATAAGATGAAATAATATTTCCCATAGGAATCAATGTAAAAGCGAATAATGCGTGCAATCCCAAAACTCACCCCTTTTGCCTTGCGCCACTGGGAATCCCCACCTCCAGACTTCCATTGGAAAATGAAGTGCCCGTTCCTGCGCTGCTGAGATTTCCCTGAGGTTCCCCTCGCTGGGATTCAAAGCAGTGCCGGCAAAAATGAAGGGAATCCCAGTGAGGGGAGCCTCAGGAAAACCCCAGCAGCGCAAGAACGGGCGCTTCGGCTGGCAATGGAAGTCCGGAGGTGGGGTTTCCCAGCGAGGGGAGCCTCAACGGTATCCCAGCAGCACAAGAATTGGCACTTCGGCTGGCAATGGAAGTCCGGAGGCGGGGATTCCCAGCAAAAGGAGGCTCAGGGGAATCCCAGCGCTTCGGCTGGCAACAGAAGTCCGGAGGCGGGGAATCCCAGTGGCGACAGCTTGGGTTCGTAAGGTAAAAATAGTTCGGAAGAAGAGGCAAAAAAATCTTAAACACCAGGTTCGTATCTCGAAAAGTTAGAAGAGGCATTCGTAAGATGAGGTACCACTGTATATATATATACCAGGGTGATTCGACACAAAAAAACAGGTAACCCTTCCCTGGTACAGAGCTGAAGGGATTGGATACTATAGCCTAGAGGCTAATTCTCTGCCTTACAAGGCCACGGTTGCAAGTTCAAGTCCCAGTGAGGGTATGGCTAGCTGATGAGGCCAAAATAAGTCCGAAATAGATCTATCCTAGTCTCCCTTAATTTTCAAATTCAGCTAAAACATGTATATAACATATATATATATTTCTATAAGATGCATCAATACACAAATATATTGGGAGTGTTTTAAATTAGAAAAAGTAATTTTCAAATTGATAGGTGGTACAATAAATTGCTTCCTACTCCCTCTTTTAAACATTCCCATTAACGTGTCATTTATTTGGTAACTATTCTAATACAGTATATGTCCTCGGAGAGGGTGGCATATAAATCCAATAAATAAATAAATGATAAAATAAATATGTATAATTTGCACTCATTGATTCATGTCATACGTAAAGAATCGGAAGAACTTACTCTGCTGCGCTGGCCATTGCAAGAAAGGTTTCTGGAGCATATTTGTAAATATAAATCATAAGGTGAAGTATTGATTGTTGTTTGGAATCAGAAATATATTTAGTCGCATAAATAGCCACTTGTTCTGAAATACAATCCCCAAAACCTGCTTTATCACAGAATTTATATTTGAGTAAATTATAATGACTTCACTAATGCTTTTTGTTCCAAAAAATGTTGTACCTTTGTGGCCGATAATGTTCAAAATATGGGTTGCCAGGTTAAAAGCAGCAGAAAGGCTGAAAATAGTTTACTGCTTGAATATTAATACTCTTTAAAAAGACCAAGTTTAAGCCCAGTAATAATTCCCTGTAACTAAAAAAGGCTAAAAAATATGAATATTTCTAAATCATTTTGTGAAAGAGTTTGACTATTTCTATATTTAGCACATGCTTTTCTAAAAATTATAATTGCTGTTAATTGTTTTCTAAACATTTCCCCCCAAAATGTTGGTTTTTTAATAAGTAAAATGGGTTTTGCAATCTACTAAAATTAGTCATTGTATTTGGGTCTAGTGCTACAAGATATGAACTACTTTCACAGAATGTGGAGAAGTTTTTATGCTATTGGATCTGCTTAGACTGTACCTCTTTTATCATACAGATCCTAATAGCAGTGGAGGGTACATGACAACAATCATGCAATTCCTATTTGCTTTGCCACACATGCCTAAATATGATAGGCATTATTTTTATAAAATAAAATGTGTGGCGCTTTCTGCAGTACATTTGCCACCCTAATGTCACTTAGAAATGAGGTTATTAATTTCAATAGGACTTATTACCTAGCAAATGGATTTGGTTTGTACACTAAGAGGACTTTGTTCCTCTGGGTAGAAACCAACTATCATAACAGCATAAATAAATAATAAGCCTGTTCTCTTAAATTACATCAGATAATCAGATCTCAGTGGACAGCTTAACGGCATTCATGTCTGTCTCTTCTTTTAATGGTCGAAATGCTCTTCTCCCTACAATAAAATTACAGCATGAAAGAACAAAGAAGTGACCCTGAAATTCATGAAGAAAATCAACTTTCAGAAGAAAACTCCAGACATATTTGTACAAAATTGACAAAAATATTTGTATGTTATATGTATATTGTCATATACTATATAAATGTTCAGTAAACACAGAAAAAAAATCAGTGGCAAATTAATGACCATATAAAAAATTGACTCATACTAAAATATGGAGTTACAATGAAGTGTACTTTTATTCTCAAGCTAACATGGAGTTACAATGAAGCGTACTTTTATTCTCAAACTATTTATTCTCAAACTAGCTCTTAAATTTGATGAATACTATACAATCTGAGCTAATTGAATTCCCTTTCCACATATAGTTCTTTCATTGTTCTATATTTTTCAGAATTTTCTTTTCATAAGAAACCAATCCAAAATGCAGAGAATGTTGAATGTTTGGTTCTTAGAAGAAGAGTTCCCAAAATATGAGATAATGCAGTTCCCTAAAATTATAAACCTATCCATGTGACTCCCATATGAATAAAACTATTTTTTATTTGAATTTATGGTTGGGCAAGAAATAAATATTCTACCTTTAATCACTGTATTGTATATGTTCCAAGAATTCTCAGACTTTAAAATATTGTACCAGTGATCTGTTTTCACACTTGCAACTGTTGCAGCATCTTCACAGCTGCATAACCAATTCAATTCAATTTTCAATTCAATTTATTAGATTTGTATGCCGCCCCTCTCCGAAGACTCGGAGACAGCATCTGGCATGTATTTATTATAATTGCACTGTCCTGCAGTGTTTCATAACTGCACTATTCACTTAACAACTGCAGTGATTGGCAAAAAGGTCATCAAATAGGGCAAAACAAAACACATCAATTGCTTTGCTTAGCAGTGGAAAGTTTGGGCTCAATTGTGGTTGTGACTCAGTTGTCTTGATCTACAATCTGAGAATCTCTGAATGAAAACTTCTAGGGCAAGGTGGATCCAATTTCCCTCGTAGCAAGCTGAACTGGAAATAGTTGGCCTATAGAACACAACTTTCAAGGTCCTGTAATATTTATTAGTAATATTTAGTAATATTTATTGAAAGGAGTGTTTGGGTTGCAGCAGAAAAATTCTAATGAGTATCAACTAAGAAATCTTCATTTATACAATCTAATACGGCAAAACCTGTTCTGCCTTCTCATATGTTTTCGATTCAGGGGACAGGAGGGTTGTCTCTTCTATTGAAAGGGTCAAAATTCTACTATTATCAGTGTGAGAATAATTTCTCATAGGCAAAACACATGATCTATATCCCATACTGCACTTTGCTGTGTAAAAAAACAGCCTAAATGAAGGATTAAATGTAAACAAGCAACAGTCTACATTGATCTTTCTTGTACACTAGAATGGCTTCTGGTTGCCAGATTTTAAGGGGTTTTAATAATTAAGTTTCAAGAATTATTAATATTTTTAAAATGTCAGCGAGGCACGCTGAGATTAAATGCTGAAATTAAAATGTGCAATTTCCATTCTTAAATATATTTATTATATATTTATTCAGGTGCCCTTTTTCATTCAGCCAGTAAATGGTGACATCACACAGCAACATCCCTGTGTGCCTTCAGGAGTGGCTTTCACATAGAGAAAAGGAGATGCTTTAAAGAATGGAGTTGGCTTGCAGCTTGCTATTTAATGAAGAGGTTTATAATCAACTGGGTGAATTTCAGAAAGCAGCATTTGCTTTGGAATGGCTGAGGTTTTTGGAAAAACTTTTACCAACAACTAATCAGGTAAAAATGATACAACTAGGACAGAACATATATTTGTTTCCTGTGGTTTTTCTTTTTTTTCCTAGGAAGGTGTATCATTTAAGGAGTTGACTAGGCACTAGAAATGGAAATTGAATATTACTTTGAGCCAGACTTCACTTGAATGCGTCTGAATCCAACTGAAAGTGGTCTGAAGCTTTTCAGATAGTTAAGAGTTTGAATGTTAACCATGTATTCTATATTTCCAGGCTGATGTAAGAGAAAAACAGAACAAACTTGTCGAGCAACTGATATCTTTATTAACCAGTTCACCAGGACCTCCTGCTAGACAACTCATTGCCAAGAACCTCATTTTATTGTATAGCACAGGAGATGTTTTTTCTGTTCACCAAACAATTGACAAATGCAATGAACTTATTCTCAGTAAAGATGATTCACCAAGCTATCTACCTACTAAACTGTAAGTCACAATAAAACATTATTTTTTTCATCATAGAACCTAAAGGGTCTTAAATAAAAATAACAAAATTGCCTACAATGTGAAAGTGAGTTTTGAAGATTAGAATAGGATTGCATCCAATTTTTCATTGGCGTGGTAACAGAGCCATGGTTCCCTATGTTTTCCCATGCGCTGCCCATTTGCACGACACAAAGGCAATTTCTTTCTTTTTAGCTCCTCTTCTTTTTATTTCTATTCTTTTCCAGGAATGAGTCAATAGTTGGATGATGGGAACTGAATAATCAAAACAATTTAGTTTGGAAAAAGAGGCAGTGATGAAAACACAGTAATTGGAGGAATGCCTAGAAATGTTGGATTGGTGTTTATATGTTGTAGTAGATAACCAGACGGGCATTGAAACACAGGCATTCAAGAATTACAATCAAATAAACAACTCCAATCTGGCCCCAATAATGCTTCATCCTTTTGCAAGTGAGACGCTAGCCCCTTTCATAAAAATAAGCCTTCACATTGGTTTGCAGTATTCTTCAGATTAAATTATAGCTAGAGTTTATGAGGATTGTGTAAGATTTTTCAAAGGAATAAGGAAGTACTGTATACATGACCTAAAAATAGCTTTAACTGCTTTAAAAAGGACATAAAATTTTTTGTACACAATAGTTCATACTTTTCATTATATGAAACTTCTCTTAATATAAACATTTTTGCAGTGCTTTCTTCTAACATATGCCCATTCGTTATCTTTTATAAATTCATACTAAAGAAAATAATTGTTTCCTCATATCAGTTATTGAAATACTAGTTACATAAGACTAGTTGAAAGACTAGTCTTTCAACTAGTCTACGTAACTGAGCCGTTGGAATTTGGTGGAATGCTCTCTAACACTTCTGTGCAAACTGCATATATATTAATTGGACTTTTATGCCGCCCCTCTCCAAAGACTCCAAGTATAGTCACTTGGAGGAATGCTTGGTTTGCATTATAGCATCCTGTAAACATTTGATCACGATTTACATAGAAACATAGAAGTCTGACGGCAGAAAAAGACCTCATGGTCCATCTAGTCTGCCCTTATACTATTTTCTGTATTTTATCTTAGGATGGATATATGTTTATCCCAGGCATGTTTAAATTCAGTTACTGTGGATTTATCTACCACGTCTGCTGGAAGTTTGTTCCAAGGATCTACTACTCTTTCAGTAAAATAATATTTTCTCATGTTGCTTTTGATCTTTCCCCCAACTAACTTCAGATTGTGTCCCCTTGTTCTTGTGTTCACTTTCCTATTAAAAACACTTCCCTATTGTAAAAAATATTTACAATATTTTTGTCAAAAACTAACATTTGCTTCTGGTTTCTGGCAAAAACCACCCATGACAATGGGTTCACTTAGCAACTCTGGTATTGGCTTATCAACTACCACCAAAAAATTATTAAAATGTTAACACAATAATCTGCTTTATAACCATCACAAGTTACAACAATAATTACCAGGCTCAATTATGGTTGTAAGTCGAGGAGTACTTGTAAGTAATAAATTCAGTTGTTTCTTTGTACAAGGTTATGAATCAGTTTAGTTTAGTTTTTTTAAAGTACAGTGATGCCTTGTCTTACAAACGCCTCGTCATACAAAGTTTTCGAGATACAAACCCGGGATTTAAGATTTTTTTGCCTCTTCTTACAAACTAGTTTCACCTTAAAAACCCACCGCCGCCGCTGGGATGCCCTGCCTCCGGACTTCCGTTGCCGGCGAAGCACCCGTTTTTGCGCTGCTGGGATTCTCCTGAGACTCCCCTCCATGGGAAACCCCGCCTCCGGACTTCTGTGTTTTTGCGATGCTGCAGGGGAATCCTAGCAGGGGAATCCCAGTATCGCAAAAAGGAGCACTTCGCTGGCAACGGAAGTCCGGAGGTGGGGTTTCCCAGTGAGGGGAGCCTCAGTGAAATCGCAGCATCACAAAAACACAGAGGTCCAGAGGTCAGGTTTTGAGGGCTTCGGTGTTTTTGCAATGCTGCGATTTCACTGAGGCTCCCTTCACTGGGAAACCCCACCTCTGGACTTCCATTGCCAGCGAAGCGCTCATTTTTGTGATGCTGGGATTTCCCTGCTGGGATTCCCCTGCAGCATCGCAAAAACACAGAAGTCCGGAGGTGGGGTTTCCCATGGAGGGGAGCCTCAGGAGAATCCCAGCAGCACAAAAATGGGTGCTTTGGCTGGCAAAAGGGGTGAATTTTGGGCTTGCACACATTAATCGCTTTTCCATTGATTCCTATGAGAAACATTGTTTCATCTTACAAACTTTTCACCTTAAGAACCTCGTCCCAGAACCAATTAAGTTTGTAAGACAAGGTATCAATGTAATTCTGAAATGTATACCTTAAACCTTTCTTAAACAACTGGTTGTCTTTCACTTTTGTTGTGCAGAATTACCAGTCAACATAGGGCAAGGAGATGGCAACCTAATACAACCAGAAACCATAGATTAAGGAATTTTTTCTAAATAATTTAATATTTAAAGGCTTTTTATTAATAGCTGTTGATTATTAAATTTTTATCAGTTTATAATAAAATGAAGTATAGAATAATATTATTAATGTTTTTTAAAGGTTGCCTGACTACATTTTTCTCTTTTCTGTTTTAAAAGTGCTGCAGTGGTTTGTTTGGGCTATTTATACAAAAAACTGGGAAGAATTTTGGGCAACAGCTTTGTGAATACTGTGGGAAATATTCTTAAAGCAATGAAGAATGCAGAGGTAAATGAGCAGGTGTTAAAGTTGAAATAAAATATAGATTTAAAGTCTAGTGAAGAAAACAATTTTAATGAAGGTCTAATGGATATGAGATTTTGACATTTGAGGACAGGATGATATCTAAAAAACAAATTAAATTTCTTCAAAACTTCTTTGAATCAAAAATAGGCTAATTGCAAAGTACGATGAATCTTTTAAAGACTTTTCTTCTCTTTTTAATCTTTATCAAAATTAACATTAAGCATGAACATTTGATCCCATGATTTAATTTTTTCTTGCATTCCTTACTCCTGTTTTTATTCTTCCCGATATTTTATATTTTTATTGAGATGTGTCTATTGGAAGTAATTATTTTGTCTTGTTTTATTTATAGTAATCATGTTAAAGACGATGCCTTAGACCTTTTTTGATTTGCGTGCCAAAAGTGCGTGCAGTAGTATGCACGCACATGCCCACAACCATTTCCTCCCTTCAGGCATATGGAACCCCCCATGCTGCCTATGTGCATGTGCACAACCTCCCGCCTCCGCATGTGCACAGGCCTCACTGAAGCCTGGAACTGTGAAAAAATGGGCAAACTGGAAGTTTGGAAAAACGGACTTCCGGTTTCCCCATTAGCGGTTTTCCGAAGGCTTCAAGGAAGCTTCCTGAAGCTCTGGAGTGTGAAAAGCAGCACAACAGGCAAACCAGAAGTCCGTTTTCTGAACTTCTGTTTTTCCCATTGGACATTTTTTTGCGCTTCAGGACCTCAGGCAGTGAAGGGTGAAACGGCCTTTCCTAAGGCCGAAAATCAGTTGGCCAGTGTGCGCATGCACGCTGGAGCTAACATAGGACGACGCCTTTGTCACGTGCCCTCCGATATGGCTCCATGTGACACAGGTTTGCCATCACTGACTTAGACTTTTTGGCTGAACAATATGATGAAAATGCTTTAAATGAAATCATTGGCTTGCCTAAAAGTGATGTGTATTGTTATTTTAAGTAGTCACATTTGCACCTTCATTAATGCGGAAGTGATCTGCAAGTGTCTCTTTATAAAATGAATTAGTTACCGTAGGTTTTCAATAACTCACTAATAAAGTGCTGAAACTTGTTAGAGACAGACAGTTTCCAGTACTGTGCTATGACTTCTCTGCCATGAATTTAACAATGGGACCTTTGGCAAAAATTTTCACCTAATTCACCTAACATAATTACGATGTTAGTAAAATTTTGTTTTTTGAAGAGTAGCAAAATGAAAATGCAAAAATAGAAAACAATCCTAGTACCTTTGTCTTATAATAAGATGATGGTGATTTTTTTTTTTGACCTTGTCAGTCTCAAGGACGATACGAGATCATGCTAAGTTTGCAGAACATACTGAAAGGATTGGGAGCTGCTGCTGTTCCTTGTCACAGAGATATCTACAAAGCTGCACGTACATGTTTGACAGATAGATCAATGGCAGTTCGTTGTGCTGCTGCAAAGGTAAAATATTATTCTTTTTTGTAATTAATCTTCCTGTATACCATTTCATATGTTACACAAAGAATAAAACAGCATCCATTGCAACTTCTATCTTGTATTACCAAAAAGATTTTGGCATATGAAATATAACAAACTTTTGTTAGGATTTTTCCTTCATAGATAAATTAAGTATATTAATTTATGTCTATTAAAACGATATACATTTTGCAATCTGACCTTATGTCTCTATAAAGATTCTTTGACAACAGCAGTATTTATTATAGACAAAGTTTGGTGTAATGATTAAGGGACTAGGCTAGAAACGAGGACATTGAATAGTTATTCAGTGCAATTAGCAATACAGTATATAATCCTTTCTGGAATGACAAAAACAAAGTTTGAGCAAGGTACCAGTGTACATCCTTCCCATCCAATCGAAGAATTATTGAAATATTTTATTTCTTTCATCAAAAGAACAGAAAATTTGTAAAGTTTAATGGCTTTAGGTTTATATGCTTTTATTTCCTTATATTTATAATTGACAATGCATAAATATTTTTGATATTAGTCTAGGTTTGAGATTTTTGTAGATTTTTTTATCGTGCCTTCATTATTTTTTTACAAATAACTCAAGGGAACATAATGCTTGTTTCTCCTCCTATTTTCCCACAACAACCCTGTGAGGTAAGTTGGACTGAGAAAGAGTGAGGTCCAAGAGGTGTATGTGTGTGTGTGTGTGTGTGTGTGTGTGTACACATATATATATTTGTGTGTGCATCTGTAAAAATAAACAAAAAGTCCCACTAATGAATTCTCAACCCCAGATAAATTGATACTATCCAAAGTCCTAATAGTAATATCTACATTCTACAAAAAAGTTTCTATTCCTCTCTGTTGATCTTATGTATTTCTGGGTCAGATTTAGAGGAGAGAAGACTTTATGTAATAGTTTTTATTTTCCTACTTGATAGACATTGTTGGATGCAGCTCATTTTTAAAGTATTTTTAAGCTATACAATATTTATGCACAGATTATTTGATTTGTTTATTTTGCTTGTCTTCTCTTCCCCACCTTTTTTTTTAATATAGTGTCTTCTTGAACTTCAGATTGAAGCAACTTTTATGTGGAGTACAGACATAGATAGTGTAGTAACTCTATGTTTTAAATCCTTTGAAGGCTCCAACTATGAAGTGCGAATGGCCGTTTGTAAGCTTTTAGGCAATGTATTGATTAGTGCTGTAACATCAAAACAAGCCACAGGTGAGTTGATTTATTTTTTCATCCTTAATTTGGCTGAGGAAGTTTTAAGCACTACCGGTAATAAAGACCCTTCAGAATTGGTCACTGAGGGATTAGATAGCTAATATACTAATATGATAACATAATAACATATCAACTAGCACATATACACACTACATACACAAAGACACACACATATATATACACAGGGCTGTATAGAGAGTTTTGTGTAATTATTGAGAAACCAGGTTAGAAATGAGGACACTGAATTAGAATTTTATTTTAGACGCAAAGCCAGCTGCATTACCTTGGTTCAGTCAGTCACTATAAACTCTAGGATAGAAACAGTGAAAAATTACTTCTGAACTATTGCCAAGAAAATTGCAAGGACTAATTCAGGCAGTCGCCTGAAGTCAACAATATCTTGTATGGTCATGAGTGTGTGCTGCATCAGAATAAAAATAGTGACAGGAAATATTTCTACTTTCTGCTGTGGTAAAGTGGGGGGAAAGTTAAGTCAACTAAATGGCAATTAAACTTAACAGCACCCAGATCAGCGAGGAAATAACATATGAGGAAACATTGTAAATAATAAAAAATACTTACATTATTTAGAGGTAGATGTTAAAACGCCCATCCAGTACTTAGTTTCCCCCATTCAGCTCAGTTTGAATGTTAACAATCTGCACTACAGAAGTGACTCCCAGAGTCTTATTAATGTACCTCTATTATGTGGATTAATAAAATATTAAAATATTTCATTACATTGACAGAATTACACTTACCAATTTAATTACTATTAATAATAGCAAATTTAGCCTTCCTTTTTCTTTCTCATAAAGAAAAAGATAGTCTACTTAAATAATTACAGTATCTTCAGTTATATTATGTAATTTAATGAGAATAAAGCTCATCTGAATAACATTAAGTAAACTGGTTGTATTAAGTTGCATGTATAGGTACATTGATATGATATGATTATTTTATTAATGATATTTCTTAATTTAGAGTAATGTTTGCCCATTGCCAAAGCTTTACAGTACTAATATTTGAGCCATTCTTGCCTTCCATCAATTGACTTTTAATTTAATTCATTGTATTCATAAAAACTTTGTTTCCAAGATAGACTAATCTAATATTTTTTGTCAAACAGGTTGTTCTGGACCAGTGGTTCTCAATCTGGGGTTGGGACTCTTTTGGTGATCTAACGACCATTTCACAGGGGTCACCTAAGACCATGTGAAAAGACAAATTTCCCATGGTGTTAGGAACTAAAGCTTCTATTCTGGCGCCCTGGGACATATTTTGACAATCCAACCAATCAGGCATTTACAGTGGGGGTGTCCCTCTGACCTTCCTGCCAATCAGCTTAAAGCTTTGTTGGGAGAATTGATGCTAGACTTATGGTTAGGGGTCACCACAACATGAGAAACTGTATTAAGGGGTCACGGCATTAGAAAGGTTGAGGACCACTGTTCTAGACAGTGAACCAGACTTCTCAATTCTTGCCTGTAATCATGATTTGATTTAGCTTAGCTAACCCGTAAGTAGACTTTCAGACTGTTTTATAGATAACTATGAAGTACAAGAGTGGTTGCAAAGTAGATTCTCCCTTCAGCAACCTTTTTGTTGCTCATATTTAATTTTAACTTAGTCCAATGTGATTTGGTCTCATTATGATAGTTGTCTTTTATAAAAGAAAAGACAAGGCTCTTGCTGATTATGGAAAGACCTTTTCATAAACTGACGTGTAATTGGGCACAGATTTGAATATTTTATCCATGATTGTTTCTTTAGTTGTTTACTTGCCATATTTAGAGGCTATTCAATTTCCCAACAACTCTGGCTGGCTTCACAAACTAAAAGCGCACTACAGGTCGTTTATTGGTTAACGATCTTGTTAAGCAAGCTTTCAGCCCTGCAATAGAAGATGAAAGTAAATGAAAGACTGTGTTGTGTATATATGAGGTATGACTGTATGTTTGTTTTTTAAAGCCTCTGCTAGACAACATGTTCGCAAAATCTCATTTATGGAAGCTTTGGAACTGCTAGGGACAGGTTTTCTTCGTGGAAGTTCTGGATTTCTACGAACCAGTGGTGATATTTTGAAAGGAACAAGCTCAGTCAGTAGGGATATCAGAGTTGGAGTTACTCAGGTTTGAGTTATATTATGTTAAATTATGTTTAAATATTAAAACATGTTGTGTTTTAATTTTATTTACATTTGTGTGACAAATTTGTTACTGTACTATATGTATATACTGTACAGTATTCCCTCAATTTTCGCGGGTTCGAACTTCGCAAAAACTCTATACCACGGTTTTTCAAAAATATTAATAAAAAAATACTTTGTGGGTTTTTTCCCTATACCACGGTTTTTCCCGCCTGATGACGTAATATGTCATTGCCAAACTTTCATCCTTTACTTTAATAAATATTTTTTTAAATAAACTTTAATAAATAAACATGGTAAGTAATGATCTAAATGGTTGCTAAGGGAAATTGCAATTTAGGGGTTTAAAGTGTTAAGGGAAGGCTTGTGATACTGTTCATAGCCAAAAATTGTGTATTTACTTCTGCATCTCTACTTCGCGGAAATTTGACTTTCGCGGGCAGTCTCGGAACGCATCCCCCGCGAAAATCGAGGGAACAATGTACTATATATTGTTCCTGTTGAATATGTTTATGTTGCAGTTAGGGTTTCCAACATTCTGAAAGAAGTCTGAATGATTTTAATACTGATGAGCATTTATCTCAATTGTTAATGAAAACTAAGCCATAATATGCTGTATTTAACATACTCTAATTGACTATGTATGGTATGTTAAATAAAGCATATTATGCTTCTGCTCCGGTAATCTCACACTACTAACCAGAGCATACAAAACTTTCGCCAGACCAATTTATTTTTTATTTTATTTATTATTTGGATTTGTATGCCGCCCCTCTCCGAAGACTCGGGGCAGCTCACAACAAGTGAAACAAATCATAATAATCCAATTAATTAAAATATTTAAAGATTTAAAAAACCCCATATACTAACAGACACACACACAAGCATACCATGTATAAATTAAACGTGCCCAGGGGGAGATGTTTAATTTCCCCATGCCTGATGGCAAAGGTGGGTTTTAAGGAGTTTACGGAAGGCAGGAAGAGTAGGGGCAGTTCTAATCTCCGGGGGGAGTTGTTTCCAGAGAGCCGGTGCCGCCACAGAGAAGGCTCTTCCCCTGGGGCCCACCAACCGACATTGTTTAGTTGACGGGACCCGGAGAAGGCCCACTCTGTGGGACCTAATCGGTCGCTGGGATTCGTGCGGCAGGAGGCGGTCTCGGAGATATTCTGGTCCGATGCCATGAAGGGCTTTAAAGGTCACAACCTTAATGCTTGAATACAGCTCAGCTGTCTGGAACCCACACCGCATTTCAGACATAAACACTCTAAAAAATGTCCAGAGATACTTTACCAGAAGAGCCCTCCACTCCTCCACTCACAACAGAATATCCTACGCAACTAGAATTACAATCCTAGGTTTAGAAAGTTTAGAACTACGTCGCCTTAAACACGACTTAAGCATAGCACATAAAATCATCTGCTACCATGTCTTTCCTGACAATGACTACTTCAGCTTCAACCACAACAACATGAGCACACAACAGATACAAACTTAAAGTAAACCACTCTAAACTCAACTGCAGGAAATACGACTTTAGTAACTGAGTAGTTGATGCATGGAACTCACTACCAGACTCTGTAGTATCATCACCTAACCCTCAACATTTTTCCCTTACACTATCCACTGTTGACCTTTCCCGATTCCTAAGAGGTCAGTAAGGGGCGTGCATAAGTGCACCAGTGTACCTTCCATCCCCTGTCCTAATGTTTCTATTTTACTAGTATCATGTATATAAATATTATTATATTTTTGTGTACCACCAATACGTACTTGACAAAACAAACAAACAAACAAATAAAACCTGAGTGCTGAATCTGAGCACATTTCTTTAATGCAGTGTTTCCCAACCTTGGCAACTTGAACATATTTGGACTTCAACTCCCAGAATTCCCCAGCCAGCGAATGCTGGCTGGGGAATTCTGGGAGTTGAAGTCCAGATATCTTCAATTTGCCAAGGTTGGGAAACACTGCTTTAATGTACAGTATTTTTTCAAAATATAAGACACAATTCCCCTCCCCACACAAGAGGATGAAAATTTGGGTGTGTCTTATACACCGAATGTAGCCCTGCTCACCCACCAGCTCCCACCCTTTGGTCTCTGCCTCCCGGGAATTTACCTCTGTGTGGCAAACAGCTTGTTTTAATTTCAGCTTCAGCACAGCCTGATTAACACAGCAACTGATTTTGGATGGTCTCCTGACCATCAGCTGTTTCAGGCTGCAGGAATTGCCATTGCCTATTGCAGCCTCCCTGTGTGCAGAGGCAGATTTTTTTTTCTTGTGCTAATCAGGCTGTACTGAAGCTGAAACGGACTGCCTGTTGCAAGGAGGCAAATTGCTGAGAGGCAGGGGCAGAATTCCCCCCCCCTTGTGCTAATGAGGCTGTGGTGAAAGTGAAACTAAAACAATCGGTTTGCTGTAAGTAGGCAAATTGCTGGGAGGCAGAGACAGAGGCAGATTTTTCCCCCCTCGTTTTCCTCCCCCCAAAAGGTAGGGGCATCTTATAGTCCAGAGGGTCTTACACTCCGAAAAATATGGTAGCTTACTCAGGCAGCATAAGGAGGTCAAAAAAGATCAATTAATGGAAGCTGTTCATTATTGCAGCCAGATTTCTTAAGTGAGTTTTATCCCATATTACAACCTTTCTTGTGCCTGTTGTTAAGTGAATCACTGCAGTTGTTTAGTTAGTAACGCAGTTGTTAAATGAATCTGTCTTCCGTATTGACTTTGCTTGACAGAAGGTTGCAAAAACTGATCACATGACTCTGGGACACTGCGACCTTCATAAATATGAGTCAATTGCCAAGTGTCTGAATTTTGATAATAAGCTGCAGTAGTCATGTGAAAAACAATCATGTCACTTTTTCCAGGACTGTTATAACTTTAAATGAACTGTTGTTAAGTCGAGGATTATATGTATCACATATAGAAATTATGTATGAATTTTTGCAAGCTACTGAGGCAATTAAGTCAGGCTGCTCTGCCTTCTAATTTGGGCAGAAAAACATGACATAAATCATTCTTTGTTACCCCTGTAAAATGTTAATTTTGGCCTGAAATCATGTGTTTGCCCCCTGGAAGATGGGTTTATGCGGTAACCTTCCTTTTAAATGTTCTGTTTTAAAGGGGGAAAGTATTACTATACTTTTCATCTACAGTCCCTTTAAGATTATCCCCATTTCTGTCTTTAAAGGTATGGAAATTAATTTTAGTTTCTTTAAATATATTTATTTTATTTATTTACTAACAAATTTATATGGCTGCCAGATCACACATAGGTGGTTGAGTGGCTCACAGCTATGAAAGATCACCATCGAACTACTTGTTTTTAGTAAGTAGGACAGTATTCTATAAACTCAATACACTGAGATTGCTTTTATTGATTGGGTTGTAATCTTTCAAGCTGTTCACTGCCTTTATGTTCTAGTTTCCATTGCTGTAAAACCAATTTTACCTCGAAGAGGGGCAGCATATAAATTAATAATAACTAAATACATAAATAAATTTAGAAAAACGGGAATATTTCAATAATTTCTAAGATGTCTTTAAAATTTGTAAGGGTAAGAAGCATGGCAGTTTTACCTGAATTGTTCTTGAAATTCAATTTTACCTAAATATAAATTTACATATAAAATTATACTGATATCATTGTTTTTATTTTTCACTGGAATATTAAGTTTACAGTTAATCTTAACTTGGTATTTATTAGTATTTTGATTGAGAGAAGGAATTTTTCAACATTCGGCTTAATTTGATCAAATCAAATTTATTTTTCAAATCTTTTCACTCTACTTAAAGAAGCTATAAATGTAAATAAATACATTAAATGAATACATTAAAATGGTTTCATGTTTTTGTAATATGTGCAAGTTAGAACTGATTTTAATATTTTTTAAAATCAATTGTTTTCCAGGCATATGTGGTATTCATTTCCGCACTAGGAGGAGAATGGCTTGAAAGGAATTTTTGTGCTTTGCTTTCCCACATTCTGGATCTGGTCTCTCAGTCTCACCCTAAGGCTATTCAGACACAAATGGACAGTATTTGTAGCCGCCGTTGTATTTCATTTATTCTCCGAGCTACAGTAGGAGGCCTTCTCGGGGAAAAAGCTCGAATTGCAACTGCCAAGGAGGTTTGTCAAGCCATCTGGAAACTGAAGAAAGTTATGGGTATGGAACTAACAAGATTATTTGCTAACCCTCCCTCTGTGCTTTCACATTTCCTAATCTAGTCATACATTAATTTAATCCCCCACATAAACCAAGTCTCTCTGTGGCTTTTTAAAATCATTTAAAATCTTAAAATGTCGTGAATTTTTCCCATTATTCAGTTTTAGATAAATGTGTAGAAAGTAGATATAGTAGCTGACTCTAGGCTTGACAGACAATTTTATATTACATCCCACTAACATGTATATCTGATGATGGAATCACAAGCACAGCACCCACTAATTACAAGCTTTTATCTTCTGTTTAACAAGTCACGCTGAAATAAATGATCCCATTCATTCTTGCTCTGTTTGGAAGGTTTGATGAAATCTAGATGATGTAACCAGAAAAGTTTGCTGAATCTGAGCAAACTGGGTCTAGGTTTTCTTTAATATATCTTATTCAGGAGCATAAGAAGGTCAGAAAAGACCAATTAATGGAAACCGCTCATTATTGCAGGCAGTTTCTAGAATCATGATTCTGTAGTGGCTATTGTTAGACAAATATTAGTACACTACCATGATCATAAAACTAAGTTGCTGCCAACTTATTTATTATCTTAATCAACTTTGCAAATGATAGAGATAAATTACCGGTGAGCCGCCCCGAGTCTTCAGAGAGGGGCGGCATACATGTAATAATAATAATAATAATAATAATAATAATAATAATAATAATAATAACAACAACAACAACAGCAATAATAATAACTATTGTGCAACAACAATAATAATAGTTATTATTGTTATTATTGTTGTTGTTGTTATTATTGACAGTTGTGACATTGACAGGCTATATTTACCAAGGAAAATAGGTGGCAGAGGACTTTTGTAAGTGAGGCAGACAGTGGAAGAAGAGAAGCATGCATTAGCTGACTATGAAGGAGAGCAAAGAGCCAGCATTGATAGAGGTCTAAACAATAGGAAGCTTCTCAAGGCGAAACAAACTAAGGAACAGTACAGAAAAACTGTAACTCAATATCGTATGGGCAGCTGGTGAAACAAAGCATTGCATGGCCAGTTCTTGGAGAAGATTGAAGGCAAAGTGGATAAAGAAAAGACCTGGTCATGGCTTAAAAGTTGAACACTCAAAAAGGAGACAGAAGGGCTAATACTGGCTGCACAAGAACAGGCCATTAGAACGAATGCTATCAAAGCCAGAATTGAAAAGTCAACAGACGATCCAAAGTGCAGACTCAACTGCTGCAAAAAGATCGCACAGACTGACTACAAACATAGACACGATGCTGTGACACAGTTGATCAACTGGAACTTCTACCAGAACTACCATCTACCAGTGGCAAAGAACTGATGGGATCATAAGCCCGAAAAAGTAGTTAAAAATGAGCAAGCAAAACTACTGTGGGACTTCCGACTTCAGACTGATCAAATTCTGAAGCATAACACGCCAGACATCCTGATTGTGGAGAAAAAGAAAGTATGGATCATCGACATTGCAATCCCAGGAGACAGCAGAATTGAGGAGAAGCAGCTAGAGAAATTAGTGAAATATGAAGATCTAAAAATCGAGTTGCAAAGACTCTGGCATAAGCCAGACAAAGTGGTTCCAGTGGTCCTTGGCACGCTGGGCGCAGTGCCAAAGGATCTCAGCAGACATTTGAAAACCATCGGAATTGACAAAATCTCCATCTGTCAATTGCAAAAAGCCGCTTTACTGGAATCGGCACACATAATTCGCCGCTACATCACGCAGTCCTAGGTGCTTGGGAAGTGCCCGACTGATGATGAAATATGAAATCCAGCATAGTGATCTCATTTGCTGTGTTGTACTGACAACAACAACAACAACAATAATAATACAAATATGCAATAATTTAGTCCAAAGTGTAACTTCATTTTAGTCATTAACATATGTGTCAGCCCTCTGTCCCTAGATTTTATTTATTTTATTAACATAACATTTTCTGTTGTCAGATGCTGCAGTGAGTAACTGTAATGTGGGAACCCATACAGAGGTAATAGCAAACCAGCATATGCTAATATGTGCTCTAGAAGAGCTTGGAAACCTCATACACGGCTTAGGTACTACTGCTGCACCTGTTCTGCAAGATTCTAGTACAGGTAATACTCTCATAGAGTCTTAAGCTATAGGATAAATAATACAAAAATGAGTGATGGTACCATAAATTGTTTCAAGATGTATTCTACAGAAAGAGAGAGTTCAGACAGCTGCAGAAATCTTTCTTTTGATAAATTAAAACATTCTGTATAGATTCTGAATCATCACAGATCATTATAGGGAACCTATTGGGAATGTGTTATTGAGATCAGTTCTTAGTTTAGCAGTGAGAGGGAAGACTGCATTTTTATATCATTTTGAGATCTCATAGTGTTTCACAGAGCTATACAGTGATCCCCCGTTTATTGCGTCCCCAACCATTGCGAACAGGGTACTTCGCTATTTTTCAACCCGGAAGTCAAAATACCATCTACGCATGCGTGCCCGTGGGCACGCATGCGTAGATGGCAACCGGGAGATCAGCTGCTGGGCGGCTTCCCTGAGTCTTCCCCCTCTTGCTGGCGTCAGCGAGGAGTTTCCCCACCGCCCACGCAAACTCCTCGCTGCCGCCCGCCCTTCGCCCGCCCACGCCGTTCATTCTCGCCGCTTTCGAGCTGAATCCGGGAGCAAATTCGCTCCTGGATTCAGCTCGAAAGCGGCGAGAATGAACGGCGTGGAAAAGGCGTTCCTTGCCGTTCGTTCTCGCCGCTTTCGAGCTGAATCCGGGAGCGAATTCGCTCCTGGATTCAGCTCGAAAGCGGCGAGAATGAACAGCGTGGAAAAGGCGTTCCTTGCCGTTCGTTCTCGCCGCTTTCGAGCTGAATCCGGGAGCGAATTCGCTCCTGGATTCAGCTCGAAATCGGCGAGAATGAACGGCGTGGAAAAGGCGTTCCTTGCCGTTCGTTCTCGCCGCTTTCGAGCTGAATCCGGGAGCGAATTCGCTCCCGGATTCAGCTCGAAATCGGTGAGAATGAACGGCGTGGAAAAGGCGTTCCTTGCCGTTCGTTCTCGCCGCTTTCGAGCTGAATCCGGGAGCGAATTCGCTCCCGGATTCAGCTCGAAATCGGCGAGAATGAACGGCGTGGAAAAGGCGTTCCTTGCCGTTCGTTCTCGCCGCTTTCGAGCTGAATCCAGGAGCGAATTCGCTCCCGGATTCAGCTCGAAATCGGCGAGAATGAACGGCGTGGAAAAGGCGTTCCTTGCCGTTCGTTCTCGCCGCTTTCGAGCTGAATCCGGGAGCGAATTCGCTCCTGGATTCAGCTCGAAATCGGCGAGAATGAACGGCGTGGAAAAGGCGTTCCTTGCCGTTCGTTCTCGCCGCTTTCGAGCTGAATCCAGGAGCGAATTCGCTCCCGAATTCAGCTCGAAATCGGCGAGAATGAACGGCGTGGAAAAGGCGTTCCTTGCCGTTCGTTCTCGCCGCTTTCGAGCTGAATCCGGGAGCGAATTCGCTCCCGGATTCAGCTCGAAAGCGGCGAGAGCCAGCGCCCCCCGGACCCCCAACCCGGGTTTGGGGGGCTGCTAGGAAGCCCTCCATGCCGGTGGCAAACAGCCGTGCCGCCCCCAATCTTCGGCTCCTCGCTAGCGCTGTGGGAATAAAAACACAATCTGCACATGCGCAGAAGGTGTTTTTACTTCCGCATCGCTACTTCGCGAAAACCCGCTCGTTGCGGGGGCTCCTGGAACGGAACCCTCGCAACGAGCGGGGGATCACTGTATAAGGACTGTGTCAAAATGAGACAGCAGTTAGCCTATAAATTAGATAATTTCATAAAAATGCCAAGAATATTGCACCCGGTTATGTGAGACAAGCAAGAAATCCCAGACTAGATAGATTAAGAAGTTGAAAGCTTTAATAAAGCTTTTTTTTTTGTAATGTTGCCAAGAAAACAATATAAATGTGTCTGGGTAATTACCAAGAAATGACTCAAATGAAAGGACGCTTTACAGACAAAGCCACAGTTCTATATGATCCTGATTCACTTACTGCAGAATTCTTGGGAACATTTCTAAAGAGATGTTTGTATAAAATTGCAGTTTTGCTGCTGCAGTTTTGCAACACATGCCACACAGCCTCTAAGGCTGATGATGACCTAGTCAGGAACAAGAATCTGCCTAGCTTTTCTGTCCTGTTACTTCTCACTGACCCAAGTGTCCATTTAGGCTTAAGAGAATCTGGACACCTGATTTACATCGAGTAGCTTCTTTATTTATATCAGTCTGCCAGAAACTTCTGATAATTCTGCATTTGTTTTTTTTTGAGCTTACAGTGAAATATAACGGCAAAAAAGTAGAAGCTCTGTTGCTTTACTGTCTTAGCATTCTCATATGTGTTTTTAATCTTGTAATATGTTCGGTTTTCCAGGAGTCCTGGATGCAGTAATCTCCATTATCCTTCATCCCTGCATTTCTGTTCAGCTAGCAGCAGCATGGTGCTTACGATGTATTGCTATAGCATTGCCCTGCTATCTCTCTCCACTTCTGGATAGCTGTATTGAGCGCCTGACAGCAATGAAATCCTCCCCAGAAGCAGTGACTGGCTATAGTTTTGCCATTGCCGCTTTGTTAGGAGCTGTCAGAGAATGTCCTTTAGGAATTCCACACGGCAAAGGGAAGGTAAATATTAGAACACTTTGCCTGGTATTCGTTGGAGTGTCAAATTTTACAAGGAAAACCTGTCCATTAGAAAGATTTTGTATTCAGAAAAGTGTAACATTTCACAGACTGTAGCTCAATTGGTTCAATTTTACATATTGTGTTTCACAGCATGCACGAACCAGTCATAAATACTTGAATAATGAAATTCTTATTGCTATTTAGTTAATCTATCTGCCTATTGGACATGTGCAAAACATTTGCAAGAGGTGATTGTCAGAATGAAATTTATTTATTTATTTAATTGGATTTGTATGCCGCCCCTCTCTCTGCTCCCCTGCACCCATTTTGGCTGGCAGAGTGCTCTAGGAGGCAGTCCAATCCAAAAATGGGGCATGGAGAGACTGCACAGAGCCGCCCCCCTCCCCACCTCCAGCGGTGCCCCATTTTGAATGCCAGAGACACCAGGTCTTTTGCTATTTCCAGGCCAGCCCCTTGGGCAGATTTAAACACTCTTGAGCCTGAGACTAGTTCATCAAAAGCTATGCCATGCAGCATATTATCATCTTTAGTTTCATGCTCAAAAGGAAGAACTATTCTAGAATTTATTCCATATACAGTGATACCTTGTCTTACGAACTTAATTGGTTCCGGGATGAGGTTCATAAGGTGAAAAGTTCGTAAGATGAAACAATGTTACCCATAGGAATCAATGGAAAAGCCAATAATGCGTGTAAGCCAGTGATGGGCAACCTTTTGAGCTTGGTGTGTCAAAATTCGCCAAAAAACCAAGCATAACTCGGGTGGTGTGTCACCTTGAGAAAAAAACATAATTTTGTGATATTTATAGTTTAAATAACAAATATGTATAATTATTTAACTTATCTGCTTAGTGACTTCTTTGTTAATCTGTCAGTTGGTTTCTTTTGTTGGTCTTGCTATTATTTAACTTGTGTGTGGTGCCATGAACTAAGATAAGTGAGGGGGAGGGGGAATTCTTCCAGTGATGGCGAACCTGTGGCAGTCCAGCAACAGCTGGACTGCCACAGGTTCACCATCACTGATTTAGTGACTTTTTTGTTGTTGAATTTCATTGGCTAAATCTTCAATTGAGGTTGAAGGCATCCACTCAAATGTGTAGAGACCCAGCTTTTAACAGGAAAGAAAAGGAATACAAGATTCCCTCTTATTTATCTTTTTTCTTGTTAAAGAAAAAATATTTCTTTTATTTACAGGCTATATTTTATTCAGAAATCCCAAATGGCCTACAGCAGTGTTTCCCAACCTTTTTTGAGCTGCGGCACATTATTCACATTTACAAAATCCTGGGGAACGGTGAGCGGGGGGGGGGGGGGGGCTAAAAAAAGTTTGGACAAAACCCCGCTCTTTTCCTCCCTTTCGCCCTATTTCTCTCTCTCTCCCTCTTTCTTTCCCCTTCTCTCTCCATCCCTCTTTCTTTCTTCCTTCCTCTCTTTTTTACTCTTTCTCCCTCCTTTCCTCTTTCTTTCTTGCTTTCTCTCTCTCTTTCTCTTTCTCTGTCTCTCTTGCTATCTCTCTTTTATTCTCTCTTTCTCACTCTCTCTCTCTTGCTTTCCTTCTCTTTCTCTTTTGCTTTCTTTCTCTCTCTCTCTTGCTTTCTTTCTCTCTTTCTTTCTTTCTTCCTTGCTTTCTTTCTCTCTCTTTCTTTCTCTCTCTTTCTCTCTCTCTTGCTTTCCTTCTCTCTTTCTCTCTTGCTTTCTTTCTCTTTCTCTCTCTCTCTCTTACTCCCTTTCTCTATTTCTTGCTTTCTTTCTCTCCCTTGCTTTCTCTCTCTCTCTCTTGCTTTCTCTCGCTTTCTCTCTCTTACTTTCCTTCTCTCTTTTTCTCTCTCTTTCTTTCTTTCTCTTTCTCTCTCTCTCTGTTCCTCTCTTTCTTGCTTTCTCTCTCTCTCTTGCTTTCTCTCTCTTACTTTCCTTCTCTCTTTCTCTTTTTTTCTCTCTCTTGCTTTCTTTCTCTTTCTTTCTCTCTCTTCCTCTCTCACGCACACACTCTCTTTCTCTCTCTCTCTCTCCCTTGCTTTCTCTCTCTCTCTCTCTCTCTTGCTTTCCTTCTCTCTCTTTCTCTCTTATTCTCTCTCCTCCTTTTTCTCTCTCTCTTTCTCGTGCACCACGCCGGCAACAGAGAGAGAAAGAGAGAGGGAGAGCGGAGAGAGAGTGGAGGGTGGCTTGCCGGTCCGTGGCCCCCTGGATCAGCGTCCCTGCATGGCCCCAGCGCAGACTCCGCCATCACCTTCGCCTCCGCCTAAGAGGCAGCAGCCACATTCACCCCTTCGCCCTCCCAGGTGTCCATGGCTTGCCGGTCCATGGCCCCCTGGATCAGCGTCCCTGCATGGCCCCAGCGCAGACTCCGCCATCACCTTCGCCTCCGCCTAAGAGGCAGCAGCCACATTCACCCCTTCGCCCTCTCAGGTGTCCATGGAGCTCAGCGCCTGGCCACGCGCCGCCTCCACCTCCTGGTAGCACGCCAGACATCTACCTCAGGAACGGGTGGTTGGGCGCCACGAAGGGCGGCGCTTGAAGGCCACCATGGCACCGTTGTTGTGATCACGGCGCAAAGCCAGGCAGTCCCGGATCACTCGCTTCTCCGGCCAGCAAGCCGGCTGCCTGGGAAAGTGGCGCGATTTTTAAATGCGCCCTTTTCAAATACGGCACTTTCCTGGGCAGCCGACTTTGCTGGCCGGAGAAGGGAGTGATTCAGGACTGCGTGGCTTTGCGCCACTTCAAAAATTTCTGCCAGGGGAGGGGGTTCCTAATGGCTGTGCGGGCACACAATGGCCGGCGCCCTCCCACCGGGCCCCAAAAGCTCACTTGCCATCACCACCAGGGAAGCTCCAGCCGGGCCGGGCTCCTATTCTTGCTCTTCGCACGTCTGCGTCCCTTTTTTTTTTTGGTGCTTGGAAATCAACAACGCGGATCCTTTAAGAACCTGCGCTTGCGCTCTGCCGGCTTTTTCCTTCCCGGGCTGGGTGGGGGGGAGGCGAAGGAGGCGTGGGCTTCTCCAAGCAGCAACGAAGGTGAAACAGGAGGGGGTGGTGAGAGTGAGGAGTTTTTTGGGTTTTTTTGCTCTCGTCGCGTGCGTTTGGCGCATTCTCTCCAAAAGTTTCTCCGGCGGCCGCGTGTCACTAAAAATGACTACGCGTGTCAGTGCTGACACGCGTGTCATAGGTTCGCCATCACTGGTGTAAGCCCATTAGGAAAATCCAAAACATTAAGGCTTTTTTTTTTAAAAGCGGGGGGGGAGACTAAGCTGAGGCAAGCGAAGTGGGGGGAGGGACAGCGAGAGGTGGCAAGAGGTGGCAGTCCCAACAAAGCAAGGCAAAAAGATCCTCTCTTGAGCTCCATGGGTCTTTCCCCCCTGTTTTTGCCCACCCCGTTCTGCTCATTTTCCCCACACCTTTCTCCTCTCTTAAGCTCCATGAGTCTTTCCCTCCCGTTTTTTCCCACCCCGTCCTGCTCATTTTCCCCACACCTTTCTCCTCTCTTGAGCTCCATGAGTCCCTCCCGTTTTTGTCCACCCCGTTCTGCTCATTTTCCCCACACCTTTCTCCTCTCTTGAACTGCATGGGTCCCTCCCGTTTTTGCCCACCCCGTCCTGCTCATTTTCCCCACACCTTTCTCCTCTCTTGAGCTCCATGAGTCCCTCCCATTTTTGTCCACCCCATTCTGCTCATTTTCCCCACACCTTTCTCCTCTCTTGAGCTCCATGAGTCTTTCCCTCCCGTTTTTTCCCACCCCGTCCTGCTCATTTTACCCACACCTTTCTCCTCTCTTAAGCTCCATGAGTCCCTCCCGTTTTTGTCCACCCCATTCTGCTCATTTTCCCCACACCTTTCTCCTCTCTTGAGCTCCATGAGTCTTTCCCTCCCGTTTTTGCCCACCCCATCCTGCTCATTTTCCCCACACCTTTCTCCTCTCTTGAGCTCCATGAGTCTTTCCCTCCCGTTTTTGCCCACCCCATCCTGCTCATTTTACCCACACCTTTCTCCGCTCTTGAGCTCCATGAGTCCCTCCCATTTTTGTTCACCCCGTTCTGCTCATTTTCCCCACACCTTTCTCCTCTCTTGAGCTCCATGAGTCTTTCCCTCCCGTTTTTGCCCACCCCGTCATGCTCATTTTCCCCACACCTTTCTCCGCTCTTGAGCTCCATGAGTCCCTCCCATTTTTGCCCACACCGTCCTGCTCATTTTCCCCACACCTTTCTCCTCTCTTGAGCTCCATGAGTCTTTCCCTCCCGTTTTTGCCCACCCCGTCCTGCTCATTTTCCCCACACCTTTCTCCTCTCTTGAGCTCCATGAGTCTTTCCCTCCCGTTTTTGCCCACCCCGTCCTGCTCATTTTCCCCACACCTTTCTCCTCTCTTGAGCTCCATGAGTCCCTCCTGTTTTTGCCCACCCCGTTCTGCTCATTTTCCCCACACCTTTCTCCTCTCTTGAGCTCCATGAGTCCCTCCCGTTTTTGCCCACCCCGTCCTGCTCATTTTCCCCACACCTTTCTCCTCTCTTGAGCTCCATGAGTCTTTCCCTCCCGTTTTTGCCCACACCGTCCTGCTCATTTTCCCCACACCTTTCTCCTCTCTTGAGCTCCATGAGTCCCTCCTGTTTTTGCCCACCCCGTTCTGCTCATTTTGCCCACACCTTTCTCCTCTCTTGAGCTCCATGAGTCTTTCCCTCCCGTTTTTGCCCACACCGTCCTGCTCATTTTCCCCACACCTTTCTCCTCTCTTGAGCTCCATGAGTCCCTCCTGTTTTTGCCCACCCCGTTCTGCTCATTTTGCCCACACCTTTCTCCTCTCTTGAGCTCCATGAGTCTTTTCCCCATGCAGTTTGGAAGGAGGGAGTTTGTCGCTGGGATTCAAAGCAGCGCTGGCAAAAATGAAGGGAATCGAGGAGCCTCAGGGAAATCCCGGTGGCTGCTCGGGTTTGTAAGGGGAAAATAGTTTGGAATAAGAGGCAAAAAAATCTTAAACACTGGGTTGGTATCATGAAAAGTTCATATGAAGAGGGGTTCGTAAGATGAGGTATCACTGTATTATATTTATATGAGAAAGTTAATTTGTGGGCCACGACGTAGTGGTGTAAATGGATTCCTTCATAAGAATTTAATTTTTTACTTCAGCTCTTAAAATAGTGAAGATTCTTATTTTCATATAGGTTGTCATGATGGTAGCTGAGGATCTTTTGCGTTCAGCTTCTCAGAACAGTCGGATTTCAGTACAAAGAATGCAATCAGGTTGGCTTTTGATAGCTGCTTTAATGACATTAGGTAAGATTATTCACCTATATATCTTTATTCCTTTATCATAAAAGTTGACCACTTCTGTACTTCTTGTCTGATGTCACTGCTTCAATATATATATTGAATATATATAATTGTTTCATAGCTGTAGAAATATAGTTAACTTAAATGATTACTCCCTTGTCATAGGCCATAGGGATTAACTTTTCCAGTATAACAAATACATAAACTATATCAATAACATTTATGTTATATATGAATCATAAGCAAACCATCACACTTTCAAGGGTGAAGCTATCAGTTCTAAAAAGGAATATGAATATGTGGATTAAAGGTAATTTTTGTTTTCTCTCCAGTCCTTGCAAAATATTCACATAACATGGGACTGTAAAGTATTGTTTTCCATAGTGTCCACTATATATAGCTTATGGAAAGAACAGGAGAACAATGCAGAGGAGAATGTTAGTCCCGACTGGCATGTACGGTAGTTTTCCTGAACTCCAGTGAAAGGGCAATGGAAGAATAACCAATTATCTTTATTTTCTTCTTATATTGGCTTTATAACCAGTCATTCAGAAACTGTTCAAAGCTATAAGAGTGCTGTACAGGGGGAATTTACAACTGCTCCTTGGAGTTCCAGCTGTCACAGTATCCCCATTGTCACATGATTGAAATCCAGGCACTCAATGTGAGGCTTGTGAATACGTGAGCATAATCACATCTTACTTACTGGCTTGAACAGTCAATGGCAGGTGGGGAATTCAACAAAAAGTCAGGTCATTCCCACCATTATTTGTCATAGCAACTACTGCCCATATTGTCCCTACCCCCCTACAGCATCTGTGCATCTGCCTTAGCACCTTAGCACCTGCCTTTTGCACCCTTACAAACCCCCAGATTTTTGCCTGGGTTCTTCCTTAACAATTCACAAGGTCCTGAGGTTACGGGGCCAATCAGGACTGCCAAGATTGCTATCACTTAGGAATGCAGTCACACATTGTTCTGCTTTATGACCGCATTGATTAGTAATGAAAATTCTGGTCCCAGACTGTCTGACTGGGATGTTTCAGAGTGGGTGAAATCAATGTTGAGTAGTTAAAATATTTTCGCACATCTGAATCTTTCCACTTCTATTTCTCATACCCGTCAAAGTTTGCTTCAAAAACTCCCTTCACTTTTCAGAGTATTTTGCAAGGGCACACAGGAGCTTCAGGATGAAAGGGGAATAAAATACTTTCATTAAATAAAATGTTTCAGTCCGTACCACCTACAAAAAAAAACCATTTCCAATCTTAAAAATAATAGGTCCTGCTGTGGTCCAGCATCATCTTCCTAGAGTGCTGTTATTATGGAAATGTGCATTTCCGGTATGTCCTAAAGACTTAGAAACAGAGAAGAAACGTGGTGATTCATTCACATGGCAAGTGACACTGGAAAGCCGAGCAGGTGCTCTCTGTGGTGGGTGAAAAATGTGGCTCTTTATACTTTTAATTTTTTTTTGAACTTTCAATAGCAATAAAAGTAAAGAATGGTCTTCTTTTTTCTCCATTGATTTCAAATTCCAGGGCTTTACATAATACTTTTTACACACAAATATCTAGATTATTTGGTAATTGTAGCTTATTTGGTTGCAAGTGTAAAATGTTATTTATTGCTATATTACATGCGGACATTTGGTGAATAAGAGAGGTACTAACCACTAATAAATACTAACCTTGCAGATTACTTTTTAACTTAATGTTCTGATATATTCACTAGACCATCAGACTGTTTATTCATTATTCGAGCATTGGAGATAATCGATCTCTTTCATTACTTCTGGCTAAAAAGTAGTGAACATCTGACTTCATATTTAAGTATGTAGAAGATTCCATAGTACAACAATATTATTTGTTGTTTAATAATTGCATGTATTTATATACCATCCATCACTCAAGACTGTGTTCCAGATAAATAAAATAAGTCTAATTTATTACAATATTCTTTTCTTATTATTTTTTTATACTTTCTATAATACGATTGTATTATGATTTGTGTATATAGACTGATATGCAATCAATATGCTTTATTCTCAGCTATCAAAAGCTTTATTCTCTATTGTGGAGGACTCCTTACAGACGAAGTGATTCAAAGATTGCTTCCTCCTGTCCCATGTGCTGTTGATTTACTGACACAGTAAGTAATAATAGTTTTATTTTCATCTTCAATCAACATAAAGTAGCATTCAGTGAGAAGATTACAGCCATCCCATTGTGATAGTATAGTCTACATAATACAATAACTAAGATTTAAGATTTAATTAGCTAAAGGAAACTATAAATTGATATTAAGATTGTAATATGATATCACATGATATTACCAAGATTGTAAGATTAATATTTATTTATTTATTGGATTTGTATGTGATGAAGAGAAGAATGAATACAATATAGTATAATTTATATAATTTGGTTGTTAATGTATATAGTTAGTTCTTGACTTACGACCACAATTGAGCCCAAAATTTCTGTTGTTAATTGAGACATTTGTTAAGTGAGTTTTGTCCCATTTTACAACCTTTCTTGCATAGTTGTTAAGTAAATCACTGAAGTTGATAAGTTAGCAACCTGGTTATTAAGTGAATCTTGCTTCCCCATTGACATTGCTTGTCAGAAGGTCGTAAAAAGCTGTACTTAGTGCTGAAAAAGGAATTTTACAGCCAGTCCTCAAATTTGCATCCTCATGGTTATGGCATTATGATTTTGGCACATATTTATGATGATCACAGTGTCCCACAATCACTTGATTGCTATTTGTGACATTCGCGAGCGGTCATGGGGCTTCCCAGTATGCCCATGTTTCTCCAGCACTCCGCGGACTGCATTGGTTGGCAATTGGTTTCCGGACACAATTCAAAGTGTTGGATATGACCTATAAAGCTCTACATGGCATCAGATTAGATTACTTATGGGACTGCCTTCTGCTGCATGAGTCCCAGCGATCTCCAACATATGGTGTGTACATTGTATCTGTTGGCACCACCTTAAATCATGTGTTTTCTTTGATCAGGTGCTAGCTATGGCTGAACAAGCAAAGAAAAGGCTATAATTTATTTAAGGGAATTGTCTTCTTTGCTTTGAATTAGCTTTTTCCTTTTCAGTTCAGATAGCTGTCCGTATGTATGAAATCAATAGCAGATTTATTCGTGTATTTATTACATAGGCTGCCCATTTTATATGCATAACTCTAAATTAATTGAATAGCTTTTGTTGTAACAGTAGAAATTGTTTTTTACCTTTAAAGGCTTCCTTCACTTAATAAAATTTATGGCAATGCTTTAAAACTATCATCAGTGACATATAGGAAAAGACTTTATGAACTGCTTGCCTTATTGCCTCCTAAGAGTTATGAAGGTATGTATACTTCTTCCCAAAATATTTATTGTCTTCTTTTAATAACAAAAAGAGAAGTAAAGCATTATATCGCAGAATAGAATTAATTTGTACGTAAGAAAAACAGGACGATATTTGAAAAACCCTCACCAGATGAATTCTATACATAATACTAGTTAAAAAAAGAGACAGAGAAAGCATAATTTGAATCAAGGTTAAGCTTTTAAAAAGCAGTGTATTGTATTCAAGAATGAATAAAAATGCTGGCCTGGTAGTCTTTATAAATTCAGGCATGATAGCAGACATTCCATTGTGTGCATTATGATTCAGAATCTAAATGATCTTATGAACTTTTTGCTCTATGGTTCTTTCTCTGCTTTTTGTTTTCAGTAATTTTACCTGTCATGTAGAGACTGTAGATGTATCCCTTTCTGCAGAAAGATTTTGGGGTTTTTGGCATAGAATATTTCATGTGAGATCATTAAACCTATTCAGATTTATGTCCTACAAATCTACATTTATCATAAATCATATTTCTTGTCCTTAAAATATTGTGGCAATAGTGTATTTAGGTATCAACTATGATTAAAAAAACGTTTTCTTTTACTTCTAAAATTACAGGAAGTTTCTCTGCTGTTCTTAAAGAACTAGTGCAAGAATTGACTCAACTTGATAATCAGGCAGCTGCCTCTGCTTCGTATCTTCCACCCTTTTCCTACCACTGCGAACTTGCCTTATTTGATCCCTTCCTGCAGGAGCCAGAACACAGATTTATTGAAGAGCAGGTATCATATTTAGTGGCTATTTATGCACATAAAGGAGAAAAACCATGCCCTGAAATGACAGTTGCATTTCTTCTGTCTTTCCAGTTATTTTTAGTTAACAACGCAGCCGGGGGAAGCTTGGAGTTTGACCCATTTGCAATCTATGAAAAAGCTGCACCTGGAGATTCAGTGCCTAAGCCTTTGTCTCCAACTTCATCCATTGCCAGTGCAGCAACCCGTCTCTTTGGAGTGATATTTTCACAAGCAACGGAGACCCAAAGGTAAGGAGAGTACAGATGAGATTTTAATTTCAGATTAGTTACTCGTGGGAAATGCATTATTTTTCAAAAACATATACAGTGGTACCTCGGTACTCGAACGCTTTGGTTCTCGTACATTTCAGATAGCGAACAAAATTTTTGCCAAAAATTTGCTTCAGTATCTGAACAAAAATTCGGATACCGAACAGCCACCAAAAGTTTTGTTCATTATCCGAAATGTTACCGCCGGGGGCTGCTGCAATCCCAGCAGCTTCAGGGGGCTGAGGAGCTCTATAAGAGCTCCAAGCTGCAGGAAGGGTGGGGGCAGCTGCAATCCCGGCAGCTTCGGGGGGCTCCTTTCCTCATCGCTTCCTCTTATTATCTGTAAGCAGCTGCAAAAACTTTCTCCTTCCCGGCGGCGGCAACGGCGGCAGCTTCCCTTTGAGGAGCAACAGCGCCGGGAACGTCACGTAACAAAGGGAAGCCGCCGGAGCCATCTTAGCAGTTGCCGCCGCTCCAGCAGCTTCCTTCATTATGTGACGTTCCTGGCACTGTTGGTCGTCGAAGGGAAGCCGCTGTACAGTATATGAAATGGCAGAAGGTCTCATTATTCCATTTCCTCTTGCTTTGTATGTGTTTAAGGCTGCAAGTGCTAGAACAATTATTGGCATCCATAAAACAAACCAAAGGATCACGGCAGCAGATAATACAGCAAAATATTATATCAGCAATTTGCAGTGCCCTAAAGGTAAGAGTCACCCTTCTGTTTATTATGAACTACTACTGAATCTTGTTGTCTGTTTTATCTATTACTGGAAAAAATGTAATTTAAAAGACAAATGGATCAATTCTACTGCTATTATATCTTTGTTGTGCTTCTAAAGTTGAGTCGGTTGAATGTCATTTGCTTTTCAAATGAAAGGTGAACCACCCTGTATGGCTTAGCATTATAGATGAATGTAGCCTTGGTTTAATATAATATGCAAAAAACACATCATATCAGGAGTTAATGCATTTTCTTCTTCCCTATAAACTTGATTATAATTTTAAGGTCATCTGAGAGAAGTTCTAAGTGTTATTTCAACAGACTACTATATATTAAATAACCTGAACTTGCCTTGCTTTGATGTTAAACAAAGTCTTCATAATGTATGGCTTTATAGTAATAAAGTACTATTCCTTTTCACAAACCTCTGAAAATCTTTTAACTATAACTATAATTATTCCATTTCCCCGAGTCTGCGGAGAGGGGCAGCATACAAATCTAATAAATAATAATAATAATAACGGGACCGTCTTCTGCCCCACATATCCCAGCGACTATTTAGGTCACACAGAGGTCACAAAGTGTCGGCCTCCTCCAGGTCCCATCGGCCAAGCAATGCCAGCTGGCAGGACCACGGGGGAGAGCCTTCTCTGTTGTGGCCCTGTTCCTCTGGAACCAACTCTCCTCGCCTTTCGAAAAGCGCTTAAAACACACATATGTCAACAGGGCTGGGGTTGTTAAGTGATGGTCCTCTGCCTTGGCCACTAGTTTGTATGAGTGTTGATTGTGTGTTGTTATTATTATTGGGATAAAACTTTAGTGTTGCTATTATGTATTGGGATATTTTTAAATTTTGTATTTTTTTTAATTGTTGTAAGCTGCCCTGAGTCTGCAAGGAGTAGGGTAGCCTATAAAATAAATAGATAGATAGATAGATAGATAGATAGATAGATAGATAGATAGATAGATAGATAGATAGACAGACAGACAGACAGACAGACAGACAGACAGACAGACAGACAGACAGACAGATCTGTACATTTCAATAAATACAGTAATTGTGATGTATTTGTTAATTTTTTACAGAAAAATCTGTGATATCACTTTGTTCTGTGCTTTGAAAACCTAAAGAAGGCAACATTAATGTATCTATATACATTTTAGATTGAGAACATAATTTGGCATCTAGAATCAACATAATTTGGCAGCTAGAATCAGGGGGAAATTATAAACCTGCCTATAAATTTATCTTCCCAAAGATAACTGAAGAATGAATTTTCCTTTAACCTTAAAATATTTGTGCACCTATTTTTAATTATTAGGGATCTGATTTAGTATAGAGCAGAACAATAATAAGTAGAGTTTATATTATCCCTCTAGAGTTCTCTAGAAAACAGTAGTAGTTTTAGGTGTTCTTTTAAAAATCTTCCCCAGACAGTTTTTACTTTGAATCTATTATGTAACTTATACTGACTTCTTAAAAGGTTATTATGGCTTTTTGTAATGCTTATGCTTTTAAACTTTATGTTGTGAGCTGCTCTAAGAAGATTTGTTCTTGGGCAGGATACACATATAACAAGTATATTGATTTTCCTTTCTTTTCCTATTTACATGTCTGTTGAAAGAAGGAAAATATTTACTGCTCAGCAATGGGGTGTTATTTATAAACTCTTCTTTATATCTAGCACTTGGCTAGCCATAAGGGAAATTTAGGTTATGAAGAAATCCAAAGCTGCACCTTGAACTTGATCCTAAGTGCCTTGGAAAGTAGCAGTCCACTTCTAAGATGTTCTGCTGCTGAAGCCCTAGCCAGACTCGCACAGGTGGTAGCTGATAATACCTTCACTGCTGGATTGGCACAAATTAGCTTCGACAAGTAAGCTATTTCTGATAATATGGTATTGTTGCATTGTTTCAAAAATAGGCATATATTTACTCCCTTGCATGCCTGCTATGAAGTTGACCAGATTTCAATTCCGAACACATTTTTTTAATCTATAAAATGGAAAGTACAGTATTTAAGAGTAGAGGCACAGAAGCAAACACCTTGGCCACTTTGAGATGTGTAGATTTCAGCTCCCAGAATTCCCCAGCCAGCACTATTTTTTCACATACTTTGTTCTATCCTGTTGCTTTCCTCTTCTATTCCTCTATTGTGTGGTCGGGCGGTAGGAAAAGTAAGTAGGATGCTTGGCTAGAGGTATAACAAGCAGGAAGAGGGAGATTGTGATCCCCTTATATAGAGCGCTGGTTAGACCACATTTGGAGTACTGTGTTGAGTTCTGGAGACCTCACCTACAAAAAGATATTGACAAAATTGAACGGGTCCAAAGACGGGCTACAAGAATGGTGGAAAGTCTTAAGCATAAAACGTATCAGGAAAGACTTAATGAGCTCAATCTGTATAGTCTGGAGGACAGAAGGAAAAGGGGGGGACATGATCGAAACATTTAAATATGTTAAAGGGTTAAATAAGGTTCAGGAGGGAAGTGTTTTTAATAGGAAAGTGAACACAAGAACAAGGGGACACAATCTGAAGTTAGTTGGGGGAATGATCAAAGGCAACATGAGAAAATATTATTTTACTGAAAGAGTAGTAGATCCTTGGAACAAACTTCCAGCAGACATGGTTGGTAAATCCACAGTAACTGAATTTAAACATGCCTGGGATAAACATATATCCATTGTAAGATAAAATACAGGAAATAGTATAAGGGCAGACTAGATGGGCCATGAGGTCTTTTTCTGCTGTCAGTCTTCTATGTTTCTATGTTTCTAAGGATTCTCTGTCAGCTGAGAATCAGTGCTTCTCTTCTTCATTAGCACTTACACCAAACGTCTATAGATGTCAATTTAGTAAATATAAAGTTCTTCAGAGTTTTATTTTAATCAATTTCCTTACAATTCTTAGACTAAAATCTGCAAGAGATGTGATATCAAGAACAGGACATTCTTTGGCTCTGGGCTCTCTTTATAAGTACATGGGAGGCATCAGCTCCATTCATCATCTTACTGCATGTGTTGGAATACTTTCCACTTTATCTCAGGATAACACTTCACCTGAAGTACAGGTATGTATTACAGATGATGACGGTAATGAGGATGATAAATGTCAAAGCGAAAAGAAACCTTACATACATACATACATATACACAACATTCACACACACAAGCTCCATTAATTTCCTGTTCTATGGAATAAAAATTAACTGAATTTAAACATGCCTGGGATAAACATATATCCATCCTAAGATAAAATACAGGAAATAGTATAAGGGCAGACTAGATGAACCATGAGGTCTTTTTCTGCTATCAATCTTCTATGTTTCTATGTTTCTATTTATGTTGTCTTATTAAGCATGCATTGCAAAATATTATTTGGACTTTTCACATATTTTTGTTGTTTTGGTATTTATTGGTGACATAAAATCTAATCATGAGTGATAGTAGAATTGATAGCAGAAAGATTAATCATGAGTGATAATTAATCAACTGGTGAACTACCCTGCCTTGTTTTTCCTTCTTCTTAGTCACCTCTTCCGCAACAGGGAGAGAAGAAATACTACATGTACTAGAAACTTGAAACTTAGATAATTAAAAATTAAACTAATTCCATTAGTTTATAGCGATACAATTGCTACCGTGACAGACATATCCATTCTCTTGTCTCCCACATCTATACTGCTGCCAACTTAAGCAACGTAGACACTGAAGGAAGATGATATATGCAGAACTGAGCCCCCAAATGATTGGACAACCATGGTCTAGATTGCTTTATTCTGTATCTGTATTTTACATGTCATATTGTACTGTGTTGTTGGCATAGTATTCCTCACCCTTTCATTTAAATGCTTTTATTTTGCACATAACTTTGGTTTTTATCATACTTAGCAAATTATTTCATATTTGTTTTCATGCCCATTACCCATGTATTGTGTCTGTGCCTATGTGTGACACTACTACATTTTTGGTATTTTACAGACGTGGGCACTGCATTCTCTGTCACTGATCATTGATTCTGCTGGTCCTTTATATCATGTGCATGTGGAACCTACCCTCTCTCTTGTTCTTATGTTGTTGTTGACTGTGCCTCCTGCTTATACTGAAGTCCATCAAAGCCTTGGTCGCTGTTTAAATGCACTTATAGCCACTTTGGGTCCTGAGTTGCAAGGTATGCATACATTTAGGAACCAAGATAATAATCATTGAGTTAATTAGCTACCAAAATAAAGATGGAAAACCTTGAGAAAAGCTGTAGAGTGTTTGTATTTTTACAAAGTCAGGCACAATCTTATTTGTCTTCCACTTGAGTTGTGATTTAGATACACTTTTCTCTGAGATCTTCAAATAAAGAAATGCTATTTCCCCCCTCCTCATAGAGAAATTTCTAGTAGCCAATACTTATTGACAAATTATTATAGTTATAAGAGTGAAGAATAAAAATAATATTTCTCAGATTAGACAGAAAAGGACTCTGATCTAATTGTCCTTGTGTTCAAAGCGAAGGTATATTCTGAGCATGCATACATGCAAACATATACTATACATAAAGACTAGGTTACTAGATTATTTTGTGTAATTATAACTAAGTTGTCTACAAGAAACACTAGAGTTGCCTCACTGCTCATAAAATATTTTTTTTATATGTGGAGTTCTTGTTGTTCTCTGAGCTTGGTTGTTTGCCTGAAGACATTCATTATCCATCTAGGTAACATCATCAGCTTTAGTCAATGGGGTGTTTACTCCTTGTTTGAATACAATAGCTTTTGACCAGCTATGTTGGTGACAGTATGGGTTTTCTCATTGGTAGTTCCTTGATTAGGATACTGTTCCTTTGCCTGATGTTAACTCCTGCTTATCAGGGTGTTGAATACTTGAGAGCATGTGTTCTGGTCTTTTTGTTTCTTTCTTAGCTTTTTTATTGTCTCTTTTGAGTGCTGTGTAAATGTGGTGTATGTGCCTAATGATGGGTGATTTGTCTGGGCGCCAGGTTTCCAGGAATTCCCTAGCATTTTGGACCTAGAATGCTCTGTTTCCCAATTGAAACTATGATTCATTCTGCCAATGTGCTGTGGAATTAAGGAGTTATTATCACATGTTTTGACTGCTAATTGATAATCATGAATGTGATCTTGTTTATTTAAGAGCTATTCAGTAGCACTGATGATGTTACCTAGTTGGGTAATGAAATGTCTGCAAGCAAACAGCCAAGTTCAGGGAGCACTAGGGAGCCCACAGTTCAATCCTTAACTACACATATTCTCTCTTTTGATATCCTTCTATATAATAGAGGTGCTGTGGAAATAAATGGGGGAAAGTTGGGGGAAAGATCAAAAGCAACATGAGAAAATATTATTTTACTGAAAGAGTAGTAGATCCTTGGAACAAACTTCCAGCAGACGTGGTAGATAAATCCACAGTAACTGAATTTAAACATGCCTGGGATAAACATATATCCATCCTAAGATAAAATACAGAAAGTAGTATAAGGGCAGACTAGATGGACCATGAGGTCTTTTTCTGCCGTCAGACTTCTATGTTTCTATGTTTCTATGTTTCTAATGTATATTTTTAAGTAAAGCATGACCTAAGTTGATTTTAAAAACAAATGTTAATAAATTGAGCAACGTGCTTATTGTAGTTTGGTTATTTGTTTTGAAATGCTATTTGACTAATAGTGAAAGTCATAAAAAGAGCAACATATTTTCCCCCTTATTTGCCTTATGTGTAGGCAGCGGTGCTGCAGTCTCTGCCTTAAGGGCATCCTGTCTCCTTGGCTGTGCGGTGATGCAGGATAATCCTGACTGCCTCGTCCAGGCTCAAGCTATCTCTTGCCTTCAGCAGCTTCACATGTTTGCTCCTCATCATGTAAACCTGTCTAGTTTGGTCAAGTGCCTTTGTGTAAGTATATAATTGCACAACTTTACAACTATGTAGTTATATAGGTATGTTGCAAATCATTTTTCAGGGATATTTGCAACTTTAGAATCAGAATGTTCGAATTATGTTTCAAAGAAAAGCAACTTGTGTACCAAAATCAGCAGGATATTTTGAAATAATACAATCCATTGCTTTCCCAAATGTGAATATAAACTTTGTATTAGCCAACGCTTTTGATTGATTTTAGCACAATATCACAAAATGACCCTCTACTTTACAGATGTCTATAGGGTGGTGTGTGTGTGCATATAAAACATATATGAGTCTTGTTTTCTATTTTAATAAACTAAATTAGTTCAGTGCATTGGAAGGTAGAGGGAGCCTGAAAAGTATTTTGAGAGAGAAGGAATATAATTGTATTCCTTATGATATTCCATATGAAAATGACTATCTCCTGTTTACCTAAGGACAAGGGTAGACTTATAATAGGTCAGCTAGTTGGTAGCAATAGGTAAAAAGAAGGAAGAAAATGCACCAAGCAAAATTATTATTCTCTGCTTGTTAAAAAGCTGGAAGCTAGTTACTTGACTGATCTGCTAACTGACTAGGAACTTTTAGATTCTATGTTGTTTCCATCTCTCTCTTTCACTCTCTCTCTCTCTCATATACAGACACATAAACATACTGCACACATACACAAACATAATCACAATCATACATAAGTGCAGTGGGAAGAAGTGAAAGACACTTTTCAGGGCTTTATTACAAGCTCTTTTAAGCAGTTTCTCTCCACTAAGCAGTTTTTTAATTTTCACATTATTATTATTATTATTATTATTATTATTATTATTATTATTATTATTTATTAGATTTGTATGCCACCCCTCTCCGTAGACTTGGGGCAGCTTACAACAGTGATAAAAACAATACATGCCTCTTAAAGTTGGTGGAATGATTTTTTTTTCAGTTCCTCTTCTTAAATTAATTTACCAATTGGGGAAGGTCATTTTGTATCGGTCTCAAAGATCAAGAATTCTATCCTTTTCTCTGAAGTTCAGATATCTTTAAGAAAATATATTTGGAATATTTTTATGTTTTAATTTATTATTTATTTTTTTCTATCCTGCCCGCATTATTTTTTAGAAATAATTCCAGGAGGTGAACATATCCAGCACATTTCCTCCTTCTGTTTTCTCCATAACCCTCGTTTGGCTGAAAGATAGTGACTGGCGCAGAGTCACCCAGCTGGCCTTCATGGCTAAGGCAAGGCTTGAAGTCTCTTGCCTGATGCCTTTAACCATTAGACCAAACCAGCTTAATAGCTGTTACATTCAGACTTCTGATTATGACAAAAATTAATTCCATGAAGTTGACTAATTATAATCCAGCAAATTCATACAATAGCCTCCCTGTGAAGTTTTGGGGGAAGATGGCAGCAGTTAGGTATGGTGAAATATGAATTATGAACAGATTTAAGTCTGGGAGGTAAACATTTACTCGCTCATTTCTTTAAAAGAGTGTTTTAATATCTGGCATACATTTCTTTTTTTGTATAAAAATCTGACCTGTATGGATAGCAGAAGGAAAATGTTATCAAGTGTTGATCTATCTGTATAATCCTATCAGGGAATAGGAGTGGATGATTTTCAAAGAGATTTGAAAATAATGCAGGCAGCCCTTGACTTACGTTCACATTTGAGACCAAAAATTGAAATTTTCTGTGAGTAAAGCAGTTTTGCCCTCTTTTATGATCTTTCTTCAACGGTTGTTACATGAATCACTGCAGTTAGTAATTGCAGTTACTAACACAATTGTTAAGTGAATCTGGTTTTCCCATTGACTTTGGTTGTCAAAAGGTTGCAAAAAGGGATCACATTACCCGAAGAAATTGCAACTTTGAGTCATTTGCCAAGTGTATGAATTTTGACCATGTGACTATGGGATGCTGCAAGAGTTGTGTGAAAAATGCTCATAAATCACATTTTTCATTGCTGTTGTAACTTTGAAAGGTCACTAAATGAATGATCGTAAGTCGAGGACTACCTGTATTGCCTATGCTAGCATGGAGGCCAATAGTGAATACTTTTGCCATCTATGCCATTTAAAATATTGATATTCTGAAATTCGTGCTTCGTGAGCTATAACTAATTCTGAAGTTAAATAATATTAAAGAGAAAAAAAATTCTATTTGTGATTTTAAAATAAGCCTTTGGAAAGGTAATCATCATACTTTTCTACTAAATGTCATGATGATGAAGCTATTTAGCTCTGGTTTTGATTATGAAAAGATATAACAGTCAATATTAAATATTTTTGAATGTATTATCCAACATTACAGATATAAATTACAGTATATTATTTCCACCTGGCTCTAAATCTGCCACTGCTACTGTGAAATTGGCCCTTCTGAGACCAATGAATTTTCATCATAGGGTGATTAAATAAAAATTATATATAGTTAGTTTCCAGTATGGCTTCAAATTAGTACTTAATATTTGGCTTTGAACAACTATTATAATAGCATTCTTAATTTTAAATAAAATATTAAATAATAAAGCAATAAAAAGCAAATATTTTATTACTGCATTATTGTAATAAAGTGATGCAGTAAATTTATTTTGTATTGTTGAAGTAAGGATCACTGGATTTTAATATCTAGCTTTTATCATGACTGGATTATCATTTGTTTTTGTGCAGGAGATCTTGTTGGAAAATTCTGTGTTGGTAGGTCTTTGTGCATTGCTAACACATCAGCAATTTTCAGTCTTTGTTGCATATTTTTTAATTTCTTCCTTTATTTCTATAGTTAACCATTAATGAAAAATAAAATATTTTAGCATGTTGGGTGATGTGTTGTTTGAGCTGAACTAAATTCTCTCTTAACATCTTTTTACTGTAACTGGCATTCAAACTTTGTGTGTAATTTATTTTTCCCTTATTTTAACATAGCATATTAAGTGCAAAAGGAGTATGTTTCAATTGTCTCTGTGTATAATTTGTCTGTATTGCTTGCTTTTTCTGTGTTTTTTTTTCCTTTTTAAAATATGAAGAATGAAATAAATTGGAAATGTGCATTTTGCATTGTCTTGCAGTTGAGCTTTATTTGTTCTGGCTTTTTCATGTAAAAGCAGAAGAATCTTTTTTAAATGCATGCCTAAATCTCAACACAGTGAAACATCAGCTTGAATATATGTATAAAATATGTATCTGTGTGTTTAAATTGTTAATGTTGAGTTTATCAATATAGTTCAGTTTTTTAGAAATGTGAAAACATATTTTTTGTACCTATCAACTTCTTTATATTAGAGTTCATGTAACAGAATATGGAAAATTAAATAACAATTAATTTGTTTATCAAATTGTGATTTCCCCGTACCTCCTCTTAGGGCCTGCTCTTAATTTCTTTTGCCTCTCTTTCACGCTAATGATTTTTCAATAACCAACACTGGTTATTGCCTATTGTCCAACCTTTGCATGAGGTCTTAAAGTTATTCACTTTTGACTATTGAACATCAAAAAGACAACTAATAGCAATAGTACCCTATTCATTAATTGTTTCCTCTATTATCATTCTCAGCACCTAGATTCAATCATGAAAAGTGGTCATTTAATATTGTTTAGATTTTTTTACCTATAAACGCTTTAATCATTTTAATCATTATCTAGAACTGAACTTTTATAGCAATTAAAGAAAATTGAGCTACTTGCCTAATCTGTTATCATACTGAACTTTGTGGGTTCAGTACGAAACTTAAAATGTTACTGTGCTCCTCAACAAATAATGCTATAATTTATCCTTTTTGTGGCTATTCAAATAATGTGACTTAATCAACTGAAAAATAGTCCAAGCACCTATTTGAAAACTTTGGTCGATAAGCCACTCCCATCCAGTCACATGGCCACCCCCTGGTCACAAGATTGTCAAGCCACTCCCATCTGGTCACATGGCCAGCAAGCCACTCCTACCCGGTCACATGAACATCAAGCCACACCCACACAAGAAGCCATGTCCATAATGAGGTAGTAAAAGATTTTGCAGCCCTTCATTGGTAAGCCATTTTGAGCATTTTGCATTCAAGTGATATATAAATGCTATTGAAAAAAATAAAATAAGAATAGCATTAGCACATTTAAATTAATTAAATAAAATAATTCATTTTGATAAATTATTTGATAAATTAATAAATGTTGAAAATAATATTAACACAGCAACATTAGGCAACCTATTCTAAAAGCAGTGTTTTTGTTGTACAGTAGAACCCCGACTTACGAGACTAATTGGTTCCGGAAGGAGGCTCGTAAGTCGGAACGCTCGTATGACGAAACATTGTTTCCCATAGGAAACAATGTAAAGTCAATTAATCCGTGCAACAACAAAAAAAATCGCTGCCGCCGAACGCGGAAGTTAGCGTTCAGAGACAGCTGCGAAGCAGCGCGCGTGTTTTAAAATGTGGCAGCCGGCCTGGGGGGCTCGGGGGGAAGCCCCCGAGCCCCCCAGGCCGGCTGCAACCTTTTAAAACACCCGCGCCGCTTCGCAGCTGTCTGCTGAATCCGGAACGCTAACTTCCACGTTCGGATTCAGCAGACAGCTGCGAAGCGGCGCGCGTGTTTTAAAAGGTTGCAGCCGGCCTGGGGGGCTTGGGGGGAAGCCCCCGAGCCCCCCAGGCCGGCTGTGACGTTTTAAAACACGCGCGCTGCTTCACAGCTCTCTGCTGAATCCGGAACGCGGAAGTTAGCGTTCCGGATTCAGCAGAGAGCTGCGAAGCGGCGCGCGTGTTTTAAAAGGTTGCAGCCAGCCTGGGGGGCTCGGGGGCTTCCCCCCGAGCCCCCCAGGCCGGCTGCCACGTTTTAAAACACGCACGCTGCTTCGCAGCTGTCTGCTGAATCCGAACGCGGAAGTTAGCGTTCCGGATTCAGCAGAGAGCTGCGAAGCGGCGCGCGTGTTTTAAAAGGTTGCAGCCGGCCTGGGGGGCTTGCCAGCACCCCCCCGATCCCCCCAGGCCGGCTGCAACCTTTTAAAACATGCGGGATACGAGCGCCAAGGAGCTGTCTCCTGAAGCCGAAAGCGGAAGTTAGTGTTCGGCTTCAGGAGACAGCTCCTTGGCGCTCGTATCCCGAATGTGAGCTTGGGAGGCGAACAAAAATGTCGCTCCCCTCCCAGCTCTTATCTCGAGTAGCTCGTAAGTAGAGCTGCTCGTATGTCGAGGTTCCACTGTACTGCGATGTATTTTGATAAATACTACAGTACAGTATATCCTTTGTTAGGGGTTTTTTTTTCCTTTTTGACACCAATTATAAATGTAATTTTCATGAACTGCCTGTTAAAGTAAAACTTGTTTAACAAGGGTGTCTATTAAGTTTTAACATTCATTAACTCAAAGGTTTACCATATGAGGGCAAAATACACACACATACATGAAAAAACTTCAATTAATGTTACTTATTTAAGCATTCAGTAGTACATGAAAAAGCCAAATACTTACCATATTTTTTGGAGTATAAGATGCACCGGAGTATAAGATGCACCTTAGTTTTTTGGGAGGAAAATAGGGAAAAGAATCTGCTTACCAGATATTTATCTGGCTAGCATCCTTAGTCTGGTCAGTTTCAGCACATTATTTTATCCCAAGGTTAGGGCTTTAAAAAAACCTTATTTGGAGAGAATAACAAAGAAAGAGCTTGCAAACCAGTAAGAGCTGGTAACATTATTAGTACCTGGTTAGGGCTGGAAAGAAACTTACTTTACATTACTTTACATTACTTACTTAGAGTAATGAAAAAAACCCTGCAAAGACTTAGAGCTTGGAAAACATTCTTCAAAGACAGTAACAATGAAAGAATCTGCAAGATAAGAGCTGGGAAGATCGTTGGCACCTAGTTAGAGCTGGGGGGAAAAGCTTCAAAAAAAACCTGCATTCAGAGTATAAGACGCACCTGAATTATCAGCCTCTTTCAAGGAGGAAAAAGGTGTGTCTTATACTCTGAAAAAATTTGGTAGCTTTATTTTCAGCACATGAGAAATGTATAGCGTTTATTGGAAAAAAGGAACCTTTCATTTTTAACTTATTCTTAGAGGCATGTTGCATGTTGCTTCTCTGTGATTATCTGCTAATGAGCGTGTAAATTGGGGTAATGAGATGGAACTAAAAGTTCAGAGGAGGAATCAGTAAAAGGTAGCAACAAAACAAGCCCTAAAAACCAATACAGTAAACTGGTTTAATGGTTCCGTCTCCCCAGCTACAAAACTCTTCCTTTTTGCCAGCCATAGCTTTTGCTGCTATCTTGCTGTTTATCGTAATTTAGATTCTATAATTGCTTTCAGTCACTCCTGACCACTGCAAGACATCATTCTCTGCTGCTTGCTTTTCATTAGTTTTTTTGTATTTGGTAATCACTAATTTCAGATTTAGTGTCTTCAGTTCTGCGTCCATATAACTAAAGCAGGTATTTTTCCCAACTGTTTGCAAATGTAATGTTGACTTTTTTTTTCTAAGCTGTAGTTGAAAGTTGATGACTTTCAATATTAGTTTTTAATATTTGGGTTGAGTATGTAGCATTCATGTGTCTTTATCACTTTCATGTTCTAACATCACCTTTTCCAAAAAATCTCTTCCTATTCATTACTCTGCAATGATTAATGTATTTGAGAGCAAAAATATGCAATTCCCCCCCCCAACCATTATGCATATGTTTAATGCATAAGTAGGAACGTTATCAAGAGTGAGGAGAATCTTCATGCTTTCAGTGACTTTCAATATCTCATTTTAATATCTTTGAATTAAGAGCCAGTGTTGGGAAATGGTGACATAATTATGGCTTTTTAAATTTATGTTAAATTGCCAGATGCCCAACATCTTGCAACACTCTTGGCCACACAGATGGTAGTGGTAAATTCACCCCATCTTTTATACATATACAGATAGTCCTCAATTACAGCCATTTAATACCTGTTCAAAGTTTCAACAGCACTGAAAAAAATGTTTTTCACACTTAACAACCACTGCAGCATTGGCCATGTGATAAAAATTCAAACACTTGGCAACTGGTTCATAGTTTTGACAACTTCAGTGTCTTGCGATCACCTTTTGCAATCTTCTGACAAGCAAAATCAATGGGGAAGCCAGATTCACTTAACCGTGTTACTAACATAACAATTGCTGTGATTCGCTTAACAACTGTGGCAAGACAGGTCATCAAATGGAGCATAACTCACTTAACAAGTGTCCCAGAAATGTTGGGCTCAATTGTGCTCATAAGCCAAGGAGTACTGTATAAGCAGATGCCCCAAGCAGACAGCATCTGAAAGAACTGCAGAAGAGAACCAGAAGAATTCTAGAACTGGAATCTACAAAAGCCATCTTGGTTATTAATTCTGTAGTGATATTGTCAAGCTCAGGTTGCTCCTTAAATACCAGCAGTCTCAAGTCTTTTCAGCAGTGGTTCTCAACTTGTGGGTCATGACCCCTTTGGGGTCAAACAACCTTTTCACAGGGGTCACCTAAAATCATTGGAAAACACATATTTCCGATGATCTTAGGAACTGAAATACCACTCCTCTATCCGTCTCCAGGCAGGTCCACCCACATGCTTTCTCCAGCACGGGATGGCCTTCCCTTCCTTTTCCAAGACAACATGACAACATTTCCTGAACAGCGGTTTGTCTAATCAACTCTTTTCTGCCAGAAGCCCACACTATACAGTAAAGTTTTGGAAAGATTTAATGTAGTATTAGATTTAAAATCCCACCTGCCTTCAGCCATAGATGGATGGGGGAAAGCCGCTTTACTTCAATACTATTATCTAGACCACCAGCAAGTAAATTTCTGGATCTTTTTATTGGCTGAGTTTACATGGAGTAATTCAGTTAAGACCTGAAGTCAGCTGTTGCCATTTCAGCCTGTTTGTAGCTATTTGTACCTATTAAAAATTACTTCTCAACACAAGGCTTTGCTTGCATGTTCTTAGTAAACTTTAAGCTGATCAACTCTGTAAGGATCAACTACATTATGCTAACGCCTCTTACAAGTGTCTGTCTTCTGAAACTCACATCTGGTTTTCATCCAGTTTTCTTCTTGGTACATAATAATGATCTAAGACTGACTGTTGTGGTTTCTTCTCAGTCAATTCTGTGGACTTTCTGCCCTAGTTTCTGGGCACAATTAAACTCTTTTTCAGAATCCCCTACGTCTACCCCATCCCGTCTTGTATCTTCGGTGCTTTTGTCTTGTATTTTGGATTCTCAGCATAGGAGGGATAGCCTGAAATCTTCTGCTTCATTATAAGATCCATCCAAACATGTCACACTCTTTGAAGGCATAAAATTTCATTTCATTTCATTTGACTTCTATGCCACCCAATCCTGAAGGATTATATCTCTTCCAACTATCCCATTGATAATGTCTTCATACATCCAAGTTGCCACCTTTCCAGCAGTTTTCAGGAGAAAAGACTTTTTTTTAGGAGAGAGGAGGAGACAATTGTGTCATTTATAAGAGAAACAAAAGATTCCCAAGGATGAGAAAAAATGTTCCGGAATGGGAAGGTTCCTGATTTAATTTTTAAAAAAAACCATAGAAATGCCCTACTTTATGATCTTCTTTGTCAAAAGGAGGTTGGTGAGTGGAAGAAGTGCTTGAAAGCAAGTTTTCTTGTCAGCTCAAGAAATGGAAAGAAAGGGCAGAATACTTTCTTGTTCTCTTCTGACAAGGAGAGATTTGGAGAGGGAGTATGATACAATAGAGGGGGAGATGTTGTAAGTTGTGATACTGATGAGGCGGGAACAAGTGGATCCCAAGGTAGAAAGACCCATTAGACCCATAAACTCTATATCACCTACCTCCCACTGTGTAAGGGCTAAAACGAATAAGGTAGAGCCTATGATGCTAAGTCCATAAAGTCCAATGCTTGGAGTTTAAAATCTAGAATAGAGATATTGGTATTGTTTCTGGCAATGGAGTTAATAGTGTGATAAATTTCCATTTGCTGGAAAAGAATCCATTGCTCCAGGTGAGGTTATTACCATGCACTCAAAAGCCCGATTGGACTTATTATCAGGGGATTTCTTATTTTGGGGGGGAAACAAGTTACCGTACTTTTAAGTTACTTCCTTAAGACATTGTGCTTCTATGCATTGAAGATTGTAGGATACAGGTGGCATTCCACTTAGAACTGCAATTGAGCCCCAAATTTTCATTGCTAAGCAAGGCACTTGTCAAATGAGTTCTGCCCCATTTTACAACCTTTTTTGGTCACAATTGTTAAAGCACTGCAGTTGTTCAGTGAATCATGTAGTTGTTAAACAAATCTGGCTTTCCTCATTGATTATGGTTGTCCTGGGGTCATTTGTACAAATGTGCCAAAGACAGCACAACAAATAACACATGGCAATAAATACGTGCCAGTTGCCATAAATGCTTGAATTTTGATCACATGACCATGGAAATGCTATAACAGTCATAAGTGTGAAAAATGGTATAAGTTATTTTTCTCAGTGACATTGTAACAGGAGGGCAAATTCACACTTAAATGAATGATTGTAAGTCGAGAACCAGAGAACCACCTAGAGCAGAGGTCCCCAACCTTTTTTGCACCAGGGACCGGCATTAAGCTAGACCAGTTTTCCATGGCCCGGTGGGGGGGGGGGGCGCTTTGGTCATATGGGGGTGGGGTTCATTTCCTCTTTCTCTCATTCCCTCTTTCTATCCTTTCTATCTCTCACTCTTTCCTTCTCTCCCTCCCTTTCTCTCTCTTTCCTTTCTCTCATTCCCTCTTTCTATCCTTTCTATCTCTCACTCTTTCCTTCTCTCCCTCCCTTTCTCTCTCTTTCCTTTCTCTCATTCCCTCTTTCTATCCTTTCTATCTCTCACTCTTTCCTTCTCTCTCTCCCTTTCTCTCTCTTTCCTTTCTCTCATTCCCTCTTTCTATCCTTTCTATCTCTCACTCTTTCCTTCTCTCCCTCCCTTTCTCTCTCTTTCCTTTCTCTCATTCCCTCTTTCTATCCTTTCTATCTCTCACTCTTTCCTTCTCTCCCTCCCTTTCTCTCTCTTTCCTTTCTCTCATTCCCTCTTTCTATCCTTTCTATCTCTCACTCTTTCCTTCTCTCTCTCCCTTTCTCTCTCTTTCCTTTCTCTCATTCCCTCTTTCTATCCTTTCTATCTCTCACTCTTTCCTTCTCTCTCTCCCTTTCTCTCTTTCCTTTCTCTCATTCCCTCTTTCTATCCTTTCTATCTCTCACTCTTTCCTTCTCTCCCTCCCTTTCTCTCTTTCCTTTCTCTCATTCCCTCTTTCTATCCTTTCTATCTCTCACTCTTTCCTTCTCTCTCTCCCTTTCTCTCTCTTTCCTTTCTCTCATTCCCTCTTACTCTCTATCCTTTCTATCTCTCACTCCTTTCTCTCCCTCCCTTTCTCTCTCTTTCCTTTCTCTCATTCACTCTTTGTCTCCTGGGGCTGCCTGCGCCTGCCCTGCACCCCCCACCGCGGAGGGAAAGCATTTGGTATCGGCACCGCCAACCCCCCCTCCACGAGCAGCAAAAGCCTAAGCGGCGGGGTGCGCCCTTTGCATTTCGGCATTGGCGCTCTCCCCTCCACGAGCAGCAAAAGCCTCAGCGATGGAGCAGAAAGGCAAACGACGCGATCAGTCGCTGAGGCTTTTGCTGCTCCTGGAGGAGAGAGCGCCAATGCCGAAATGCAAAGGGCGCACCCCACCGCTTAGGCTTTTGCTGCTCCTGGAGGGGGGGAGGATTTAATCCTCCCCGCCCCCCCGGCAGCCAAACCTCGCTGAGGCTTTGGAATTCGGGCGATCCGACGGAGTTCCCGCTCCCACCAACGCTCTGCAGCCGCGCCAGAGCCACCGCCACGAGAAAGCTTTCCAAGACCCATCAACGTCCCGCTGGAAGCTGCCCTCCCGCCAGCCGCGCCGCCCCGGAGCCCCGAAGGCTCGCAGCAGAGGGAGGCAAAGCGGCGCGCGGCAGCCACAACAAGCCCGCACTTGTTGCGCGATGGGAGCGCGAGGACGACCGCAGGCGCGACCCGGGCAGCCTTTCGACCGACTCGCTTTCGCCGCGCCCGGATAGCGGCGGCGTCTCCTGGGGCTGCCTGCGCCTGCCCTGCACCCCCCACCGCGGAGGGAAAGCATTGCCGAAATGCACCCCGCCGCTTAGGCTTTTGCTGCTCCTGGAGGGGGGGAGGATTTAATCCTCCCCGCCCCCCCGGCAGCCAAAGCTAGCTGTCAGCGGCGCCGCGGACCGGCTGAAAAACCCCAGCGGCCCGGTCCCGGTCCGCGGACCGGCGGTTGGGGACCTCTGACCTAGAGCAGGGAATCTTCTGTCAAGTCTAATCAAAAGTCAATTAAGAGTTAGAAATCCGAAGAGTTAGTTGAGTGTGCCTCTGAATGCCAATAATAAGGATACCATCTGGTTTATTTGTTTCTTGTGTATACTTTTCAGGTGAATCTCTCTAGTTCGTATCTATTATTGAGACGTGCAGTTCTAGCTTGTTTGCATCAGCTTGTGCAGAGAGAGGCAGTTGAAGTATCTGAACATGCAGTGGCCCTCGCTAAAGATGGTAGAGAAGACTTTACTCCAGGTAATATTGAGCTCTTTATCTTAAGGATACATTTTGTTTCTCCCGATAGGCCATTGCAGTACTATATTTGTATTCATCACTTTATATACTGAGTGTTCTGTCTGGGTGCCCCCAGACTTCAGCACCAACTGGAAAAAACAGCCAGACACGCTGGTAGAAACAAAAGCACTTTATAATTTGAAAATAAACACAGAGGAAAACCTGTTCTTCCCCACAGGCAGGCTATGAGCCTTCACAGCAGACCTCTTGCTGGCACACCCACCTTTTCCCCTCAAGGTTTCAGTATTCAAAGTCACAAGCCAGAATTCCAAGACGCCAAAGATCACAGCCAGGTCTCACGACTCCCAAAGATAATTCTCCACAAACCAGGAAGGGTGGTCTGCCTTTTTAGCCTTTACGGAGAGCACCACACCCAAACCCAGCTGTTGCCCATTCAGTGCTTGAAGTACCTGGCTAATTGTCCCCTTCGTTGGGTTGCCCTTCTCTGCCGGAAATCTATTATTCCTTGTGCCTGGTCATCTAAAGAATCCAGGCTGCTTGCTGGGGAGAGCTCCCCCTCGGGCTGAGATTCCTCCTCCTCGTCTCCCTCCTGTTCCTCATCCTCCCCCCCCTGAGCAGAGAGCCGGCAGAGGGTCAGCCGTTCCCTGTTCCTCATCCTCCCCCTCTGAGCAGAGAGCCGGCAGAGGGTCAGCCGTTCCTTGAGGGGCCTCAGATGGAATCACAACACTGAGGAACACTGTAGACCTGCTCTAAGCAAACAGCCTATAGCAGTGTTTCTTAATCTCAGCAGCTTTAGGTTATACGAAATTCATGCTGGCTGGGCAATTCTTGGAATTTAAGTCCACATATTTTAAAGTTGCTGAAGTTGAAAAACACTGACATATAGAATGGAATGCTTGGATGTCCAAGCGCCGCCTCTATGTTGGTTGAGGCAGGCAGGATTCCCTTGGGTACCATTTGTTGGGAGTCAAGGGAAAGGGAGGGTTTGCCTTCTCTTTCTTCTCAAGATCCCCATGTACAATTGGTGGACCACTATGTGACACGGAATGTTGGACTCAATGGGCTTTGGCCCAATTCAACTTGGCTCTTCTTATTTTATTTATTTTTATTTCTTTATTCAATTTTTATGCTGTCCTTCTCCTTAGACTCAGGGCGGCTTACAACATGTTAGCAATAGCACTTTTTAACAGAGCCAGCATATTGCCCCCACAATCCAGGTCCTCATTTTACCCACCTCGGAAGGATGGAAGGCTGAATCAAACTTGAGCCAGTGATGAGATTTGAACTGCTGACCTACAGATCTACAGTCAGCTTCAGTGGCCTGCAGTACAGCACTCTACCTGCTGCGCCACCCCTGCTCATGAAATGTTCTTACGGAATCCATTTGTCACATCAACTAAATCCACTTGGCAATAATCTTTCTTATTTTTCTTCCCATTTCCATCTTTCACTTTTCTACCAGGTTTTCCTTGGAAAATCACTCAACCGCTAGAATAAGTTTTGCAGGCTTTTGAGGTCTAGCAAAAAAAAGAAAGAAAAAGAAGAATTGTCTGTTCCACTGATAGAAAAGGTTTTACCAATAGAGGAGAATATGGGGTTTTACCCATCATATAACAAACCTTTAGAAATGGGTGATATAATTTCTGCCCAGCATTAGAAATCCTCTATTAATATAAAACAATTATATTCTGACTTACTCATTTTTCCTTAAACCCTAGTTCCATCATAAATAGTATTGGTATTCTGGGACATCTTTCTTATTTACTAGTTTGAAATATGTGGGCTATGTTATATATGAGGAAGTCAAACCTTTAATTTTTATCTATATATATTTTTTTAAATCAGAAATTTGTAAATTTGCCCATTTAAATTATGGTGTAAAAATGCATAATTTGTGTTTGACTGGAATCTTTTGGTCTGCATGCTTTCTTACACAGTATTGACTGATTATGTGATATCATCAATTACAACTTTAAGCAGCCATATAGATAGACCTCCTCACTGATAATCTGTCTCCAGTCTGGCCCTTTAGATTTTCTAAAAGTGCACCCATCACCACTGTAATCAAGTCCACCAGCCCTTGCTGATGGTCATCCTTTTCTCCTTCAGCCCAGTATGATGAACCTTTCAAGGGACCTGTGTCTTCACAATAGATAACCATTTGTCTGAAGTGGTGTAGGGTATCCTGCCTAAGCAAAGGGTTGTACTAGAAGTCCTCCAAGGTCTCTTCCAACTCTGTTATTCTATTTTATTATATTCTATTTGTTCAAAATATGATAATTTGAGTTTGGTTATCTGCAAAGTGTGCTTGTATGAGTATGTGCAGGAGATATGTGAGTAAAGAGAATGAATATTTAAAATAATGTAAGAGTAATTTCCATATTATATCATCAAACAAAGGAATGACTGGCAAGAATATACTATATTTCTCACTTCAAGTTGCAACCTGGTCTGAAACTCTCGTGATTTGTTAAAGCAGCAACTTTATCCATGACTAAATTTCTGCTACATAATAAATCAAAATAGTGGAGTAGCTATAGGAATGGAGAGTCACTGGAAATAAACCACAGAATAACAAGGATTTATGCAACAGTGTTTTATTTGGAATATGTCAGCAGTATTAGTTCTGATTTGTGTCCTGATGTTTGGGTAAAGAGATCAGCATAATCCTATGATTATTTTTCTGAATATGTGCTTTATGTCTGTTGTGATTATCTTTGTATAGATCTCATCTAGATGCTGAAAGAAAGATAATGTTTAGAGCTGGCATTAATCAAGAAAACACTAACAAATAGCCACATACATTTTTAAAATATGTCAATTTAAGATTGTGTAGTATTTCTAAACATAGCTGAGCTTTTTGATGGTACAAAGCCACATTTTTAAAGGAGTTGTTTTAACAGTATTAGGGAAAATTGGAGTAATATATTAGCCATGTAAGTAGATACAGTTCTGCAGTTCTTGAGCTGCTTTTTCCAACTGGACTTTCTGGGGGTGGGTGGGTTCCTTTGAAAGGAATGTTTCTTCAGTTTATCCCAAAGGTGCTTTTTCAAGAGGCAACTGGACTTTATTTGTTTTTCTTTGAAAACATTTCACTTCTCTTCCAAGAAGCTTCTTGATGAGAAACGAAACGTCTTCAAAGAAAAAGCCAGAAAGTCCAGTTGTCTCTTGAAAAGCACCTTTGGGACAACCATGACCTGGATGACTGAAAATCTATGTAGATTTTCTTCAGTTTAAAACTGAAGAATCTTCTTAGATGAGAAAGAAAATGTTTGAAAGGGCGGGGTGAGGACAACGACAAGAAAGCCTTTTGAAAAAAGCACCTTTGGGACAACCCTAACTTACAATAGATGACTGATGACCTCTATATACATTCAAGACAGGAGATGTCTTCTAAAACAGTATCAAAATTATTTCATTTCAGTATGTCATTTTGAAAGCTTTTAGTTGCAATAATTATTTGATTTGAATTGAAATGAAATGTGCTGACCATGTTCAATTTTTTTAAATCTAAACAATGCAGGTGTCAATATAGGTGAAATAGGCCTTGAAGGAGCTTTGCTGAGCTTGTTGGACAAAGAATTGGACCCAAAACTGTGCCAAGATATCAGAGAAACCTTGACCCATATGCTTATATCAATGGCTGTTGGAAAACTCTCTTTTTGGCTGAAACTCTGCAAAGATGTTCTGGCTGCTTCTGCTGGTATGCTAATACCTTCTACCTACATAGGCATCATCAGGGAAGAGAATAATGCAACCATAGAAACATAAGAGTTAGCAGAGATCTCAGGAGTCAACTATTCCACTATCCTCCTTGGTGGAGGTCTTCAAACATCTCTCACCTTATTTTGGATGTAATAAACAATATGATTCATAAAGTCAACTAATGTGGAGGATTGTGGAAAGGAAGAAAGAAGCCCTCAATTTTTGGCCATTAAACACTTGAAATAATGTCTGCTTTTTGCAACCTGTATAGATGCCAAGATCATTATCAGCACCTCCTCCCACCTCTTTACATGTTCCTGGTCTTATCCTGAAGACAGTGGAGTGGTTCTTTTTGGTATTGGTATCCAAATATTGTTGATTTTTTAAAATCTTAAGGTTCCTAGTACTTTTTAGCATCAGAAGAAACAGTTACATTGCAGGGAAGTAAAGCAACTTAAATATCTTTTACTTTTCCATTCATTTCCATTTCCATTTCCTGCTTTCTTCCACATCTGGTTAATTATTCACCCTGACTTCATGGTTATATTATTATTATTATTATTATTATTATTATTATTATTATTATTTATTTATTTATTAGATTTGTATGCCACCCCTCTCTGCAGACTCGGGGCGGCTCACAGCAATGACAAAAACAATATACAGTAACAAATCTAATATTAAAGTTTAAAATAACAATTTTACATTAAAAAGCCTAAAAACCCCAGTATATAAAAAAGCATACACACAAACATATCATACATATAGCTACATAGGCAAAGGGGGGGGGGGTATGTCTCAGTTCCACCATGCCTGACGGTGGGTTTTAAGAAGTTTACGAAAGGCAAGGAGGGTGGGGGCAGTCCTGATCCCTGGGGGGAGCTGGTTCCAGAGAGTTGGGGCCGCCACAGAGAAGGCTCTTCCCCTGGGTCCCGCCAGACAACATTGTTTAGTCGACGGGACCCGGAGAAGACCAACTCTGTGGGACCTAACCAGCCGCTGGGATTCGTGCGGCAGAAGGTGGTCTCGCAGATATCCTGGTCCAGTGCCATGAAGGGCTTTATAGGTCATAACCAACACTTTGAATTGTGACCGGAAACTGATCGGCAACCAATGCAGACTGCGGAGTGTTGGAGTAACATGGGCATACCTAGGGAAGCCCATGATTGCTCTCGCAGCTGCATTCTGCACGATCTGAAGTTTCCGAACACTCTTCAAAGGTAGCCCCATGTAGAGAGCATTACAGTAGTCGAACCTCGAGGTGATGAGGCCATGAGTGACTGTGAGCAGTGATTCCCGGTCCAAATATATACTTCATTGTCACCTTGCTATTTTAACCATGTTAGCAAGCTCCGTAAACAGTTTGCTTTCCACTTTGTGTCTTAATGCAGATTTTACAATTGTTGCTTCAGTGGATACAAGCCAAGAAGAAGAGGGCACTCAAGTAGACGATGAATTGGCATTAACTTTGGCAAAGCAGGATAAATCACACCCATTCCCACATCCCCGATGGTCTACTAGAGTTTTTGCTGCAGAATGTGTTTGTAAAATTATCACCCAGTGTGAGAATGCAGGCAGTGCTCATTTTGACATAGCTCTAGCACAGGAAATGAAACAAAGGGACTCAAGAGGTATGTGCTGATGTTGACTTAAATATCAATGGGAAAATGTCATGGAATTCCAAACACAGATAAATTTAATTTTGATGAATAACCACTTTCATTATAATTTTTATCACAATTGACAAGAAGTCTGTATGCTTTTAGACATAAATTACTATTATTTGGTTCAGTGAAACAATTCTGATAAATGTTAACTGTTGCACTACTTCTAAAGACAAAGGATGGACTGCCCACTTATATTACTAAAGGTTATAATCTTTACATTTCATTGACACACAGCGTTTATTATTTGTACGTGTCTGTATCTTTGAATATCCACAGTATGACAGCTCTAAGCATGAGAAAAATGTGAACCATTTTCCACAGAATTTTATTCTAGGGAAAGAATAAACTATTCATTTATACTACGCTGGACGTAATTTTAACATACAAGTCACAGATGTGTATTCTCTACACAAACATTTGACAATCTACAGTTGTAGTTTTAGATTTACTGGCACAGCCAATTCTAACTTTCAGTATAGATGGGTAAGAAAATACCTTACATTGCTGACAAGCCTTTTATACCAATATATAACTATATGTACTTTCAGAAAATACAAAAATGGAAAGTCATCCAATAGTGTGGTGCTTTCTAAATGCTACAATTCAAAACATACCATTATTAGGATTGCTAGTCCCTGATCTTCCCATTTAAATATTATCAATTTCCTTTTAGTTTCTAAATATGATTCTATCTATTTTTATCATGTCTCCCCTTTCCCCACTATACCCTGAGATTAAAAATTCCAGACTTTTCTTCTAGGGAATCTGATTAAGAGTCCTAATTATTTTTGTTGGCCTGTTTTTTAATCCCCCCACCCCAGCTCCTCTTCTGTTATCAGAACAATGTGTAGTATACCAAGGAGAATCGCATTATACATTTCTGTTGGTGTTATTATATCATATGTTGCATTTTGATTTCCTTTGAAAATGATTCAAAGCATGTCTCTTCTAGCCTGACCAACGCTGCTTCTTCCTGCATTGACCATTGAATTATGTCTTCAAAATCCCTTTTTAATTCAGATCCCATTAATATGTAAAGTTTGAATTTTTATGTCAATGTGCATTACCATACCTATATTTACAGGAATTGCATATACAATGGTACCTCATCGTACGAACGCCTCTTCTAACGAACTTTTCAAGATACAAACCCGGTGTTTAAGATTTTTTTGCCTCTTCTTCCGAACTATTTTCACCTTAGGAACCCAAGCAGCTGCTGCTGGGATGAAGGGGTTTCTTTTTCCCCCCTTTTTTGAAGAAAGAAAAGGGAGGGGCAGCTTGGAGGAGTAAAGATTTTGCATGCTTGCAAAGGCACTGAAACAGTGTCTTTTTAAGAAAGAAAAGGGAGGGGCAGCTTGGAGGAGTAAAGATTTTGCATGCTTGCAAAGGCACCTGTCTTTTATTTATTTTATTTATTTATTACTTAGATTTGTATGCCGCCCCTCTCCGAAGACTCGGGGCGTCTCACAACATGTAAAAACAAATCATAAGCAATCAGACAAATTTAAAATATTTAAATATTTAAAAAAACCCATATGCTAACAGTCACACACACAGACATACCATGCATAAATTAAACGTGCCCAGGGGGAGATGTTTCAGTTCCCCCATGCCTGACGGCAAAGGTGGGTTTTAAGGAGTTTACGGAAGGCAGGAAGAGTAGGGGCAGTTCTAATCTCTGGGGGGAGTTGGTTCCAGAGGGCCGGGGCCACCACAGAGAAGGCTCTTCCCCTGGGGCCCGCCAACCGACATTGTTTAGTTGACAGGACCCGGAGAAGGCCCACTCTGTGGGACCTAATCGGTCGCTGGGATTCGTGCGGCAGGAGGCGGTCTCGGAGATATTCTGGTCCGATGCCATGAAGGGCTTTAAAGGTCATAACCAACACTTTGAATTGTGACCGGAAATTGATCGGCAACCAATGCAGACTGCGGAGTGATGGTGAAACATGGGCATACCTAGGTAGGCCCATGACTGCTCTCGCAGCTGCATTTTGCACGATCTGAAGTTTCCGAACACTTTTCAAAGGTAGCCCCATGTAGAGAGCATTACAGTAGTCGAACCTCGAGGTGATGAGGGCATGAGTGACTGTGAGCAATGAGTCCCGGTCCAGATAGGGCCGCAACTGGTGCACCAGGCGAACCTGGGCAAACGCCCCCCTCGCCACAGCTGAAAGATGTTGTTCTAATGTGAGCTGTGGATCGAGGAGGACGCCCAAGTTGCGGACCCTCTCTGAGGGGGTCAATAATTCCCCCCCCAGGGTGATGGACGGACAGATGGGATTGTCCTTGGGAGGCAGAACCCACAGCCACTCCGTCTTATCCGGGTTGAGCTTGAGTCTGTTGACACCCATCCAGGCCCCAACTCCAGGCACCGGCACATCACTTCCACCGCTTCGTTGACTGGGCATGGGGTGGAGATGTAAAGCTGGGTATCATCCGCATATTGATGATACCTCACCCCATGTCCTTGGATGATCTCGCCCAGCGGTTTCATGTAGATGTTGAATAGCAGGGGGGAGAGGACCGACCCCTGAGGCACCCCACAAGGGAGGAACCTAGGAGTCGACCTCTGGCCCCCCACTAACACCGACTGCGACCGGCCAGAGAGGTAGGAGGAGAACCACTGAAGGACAGTGCCTCCCACTCCCAGCCCCTCCAGCCGGTGCAGAAGGATACCATGGTCGATGGTATCGAAAGCCGCTGAGAGGTCAAGGAGCACCAGGACAGAGGATAAACCCCTGTCCCGGGCCCGCCAGAGATCATCCATCAACGCGACCAAAGCGGTTTCCGTGCTGTAACCGGCCCTGAAACCCGACTGCTGGGGACCTAGATAATCGGCTTCTTCCAAGGACCGCTGGAGCTGGAGTGCCACCACCTTCTCGACAACCTTCCCCATAAAGGGAAGGTTGGAGACTGGACGATAGTTGTTAAGTACGGCTGGGTCCAGGGAGGGCTTCTTGAGGAGGGGGCGCACAAGCGCTTCTTTATAGAGTGATGGAAAAACTCCCCTCCCCAAGGAAGCGTTGGTAATCTCCTGGGCCCAGCTCCGTGTCACCTCCCTGCTGGCCGAAACCAACCAGGAGGGACACGGATCCAGTAAACAGGTGGCGGAACTCACAGCTCCGATGGCCTTGTCCACTTCATCAGGTGTCACCAGATCAAACTCTTCCCAGACAGGTGGACAAGTACGTGCCCCAGTCACCTCGACTGACTCGTTGTCAGTCGACTCTGTTTTACAATTGGAGTCGAGGTCGGCTCGGATCCGAGCGACTTTATCAGCGAAAAACGTGTTAAAGTCCTCGGCACTACTCTGTAAGGGCTCCCCAACTCCCCCCTGATTAAGAAGGGAGCGGGTCACCCTAAACAGAGCGGCCGGGCGGGATTCCGCTGATGCAATCAAGGCGGCATGGTACGCGCATCTTGCCGCCTTGAGCGCCACTTTGTAAGTCTTAATAAAAGCTCTTACAAGTGTTCGGTCGGATTCAGACCTACTCTTCCTCCATCGCTTCTCTAGACGTCTCTTCTGGCGTTTCAACTCCCGGAGCTCCTCGTTGAACCATGGAGCTCTACGGGGTCTATCACCTCGGAGAGGTCGCAAAGGCGCAATCCGGTCAAGAGCCTCCGCTGCGGCCTTGTTCCAGGCTTCCGCAAGAGACTCTGCCGAACTGTGGACAAGTGCCTCTGGTATAACCGCAAGCGCCGTCTGAAAGCCCTCAGGGTCCATCAGGCGTCTGGGGCGGAACATCTTAATTGGTTCCGCCTCCCTGCGGGGAAGGATTGGAGCCTTTTGAAGAAAGAAAAGGGAGGGGCGCCCCCCTTGCCTTTCTTCCTTCCCACTCACCCTTTAGCCTAGCCTTGCTTCTTCCACCCGCCCCCTTTAGCTGCTCCTCCCTGCCCTCTGTTCGCCTCCCTTCTAAAGTTTGGGATTTTCCTGAAGGATTTACACACATTATTTGCTTTTACATTGATTCCTATGGGAAACATTGTTTCATCTTACTAACTTTTCACCTTACGAACCTCCTCCTGGAACCAATTAAGTTCGTATGATGAGGTACCACTGTACTTTTTTGAAGAAAATTCACCCAGTTATATAGGCATATTTTATAAGACTTTTGAATCCTGTTTTCATTGCATTATAATACCCTGAACACATTAGTATGATCAATATGCCATATTTTTCGGACTATAAGACGCACTGGTGTATAAGACACACCAAGATCTCAGCAGGAGCCACTCTGCAGGCTTCCCAAACCCTCAGCCCATCCCATTTTTTGCAAAAATGAGATGTGGGAGCGGGGCTTCAGGAGGCCAAAAATGGTGTATTCTGTGTATAAGACACACCACCATTTCTACCCTCTCTTAGGGAGAAAAGGGTGTGTCTTACGCTCTGAAAAATACGGTACTTCATTATTATCTATATCTCAAGTTTATTTATATTTTTTTTAATTGATCCTATGCCAATTTCAAGATACTTCAACTTGAATATCTCTTCATATATCCTCTTTCCTTATTATAGGAAAGGAATAGTTAATAGGCATAAATATTTTAAAATACCAGAGTTTTAAGTTCATGTGATCAAAACAGTATTTCCTTTTTATCACATACAGATGATTTCTTGGTATTATATTTAGCTGACTTAATCCGTATGGCTTTCATGGCTGCCACTGATCACAGCAATCAACTTCGTCTTTCCGGACTTCAGATGTTGTTAATTCTTATTCGAAAATTTGCTGCTGTAGTAGAGCCAGAATTCCCAGGTCATGTAATACTGGAGCAATACCAAGCCAATGTAAGTAAATTTTGAGAGGGGTTTGCCAAAAAAAGAAAGACCAAGTTACATATTATTGCTTTTTAGTATTTAAGATAACAGAAAATGACATTTCTAGTGTTTTAGAATTGGCTGTTTGACTATGTGCCATAAAATGCATGACTTAAATAAATCTAAATGTGTTTTCTTTGGATATGTGCTGGTAATACTATAACATAACAAATGGATGGATATTTAATCACTGTTATTATTCATCAGTCTCATATAACTACTTTAACGTTAGCTTCCTTAAAGAACAGGTTTTTAGATTTTAGACAGTATATTATTTTATCAAATCTTTGTTTAGGTTGGTGCTGCTCTTAGACCAGCCTTTACCTCAGAAACGCCACCTGATGTAACAGCAAAAGCATGTCAGGCAAGTTGCTTTTTTATCCGTCACAGCTTCCTCTCACCTTCCTCCTCCTTCTCTTCCTGTCTTTAAAATATAAGTGCCAAAGTCTTGGCTAATTGCAGATAAAACATGATAATGGTGATGAAATATTTGTCCATTAAGAACTAGAACATCACATCAGAGAGAGGGGATTGTTCAGGCCACATTGTCTTCATAGGGGTAGTGATTTCTGACAGTCTCAAAATGGGTGAACAGTGCAGTCAGGCGGTAGGGAAAGCAAGTAGGATGCTTGGCTGCATAGCTAGAGGTATAACAAGCAGGAAGAGGGGTATTATGATCCCGCTGTATAGAGTGCTGGTGAGACCACATTTGGAATACTGTGTTGAGTTCTGGAGACCTCACCTACAAAAAGATATTGACAAAATTGAACGGGTCCAAAGACGGGCTACAAGAATGGTGGAAGGTCTTAAGCATAAAACGTATCAGGAAAGACTTAATGAGCTCAATCTGTATAGTCTGGAGGACAGAAGGAAAAGGGGGGGACATGATCGAAACATTTAAATATGTTAAAGGGTTAAATAAGGTCCAGGAGGGAAGTGTTTTTAATAGGAAAGTGAACACAAGAACAAGGGGACACAATCTGAAGTTAGTTGGGGGAAAGATCAAAACCAACATGAGAAAATATTATTTTACTGAAAGAGTAGTAGATCCTTGGAACAAACTTCCAGCAGACGTGGTAGATAAATCCACAGTAACTGAATTTAAACATGCCTGGGATAAATATATATCCATCCTAAGATAAAATACAGAAAATAGTATAAGGGCAGACTAGATGGACCATGAGGTCTTTTTCTGCTGTCAGACTTCTATGTTTCTTTGTTTCTATTGCTATTCAATTTTAGAATTATTTCTAATCATTCCTTTGGTAAGTTCATTTGTAAAATTATTAGTTTAATCTTCTTAAAGGAATTATAATTAGGTTTTTACTTTTACATTATATATTTATCATATTTAAGAATGGCCCATGTCCCTCATGAATGGATTATATGTTGGAAAACTTTATAATAAATAAATCAAAATGTCTAAACATAGGATAATTTTACATGCGTGCTCTGTAACACTGCATTAGAAATAGTCAGATCAGAGCAAATAACCTATCTAATCCAGCACCTTATAGGCATGGTAAAAACTAGAAGCCAACAAATAGGACGTAAGTCAAAAGAATAGGCCCACCCACATTTCAGTAACTAGGTAATATAAAAGAGTTTATTGCACTAGAGAAAAAGTAACCATGTCACTTGGTGTTGCAGGTTTGCAGTGCTTGGATAGCAAGTGGTGTAGTAAATGATCTTAATGACCTTCAAAGAGTTCATCATTTGCTTGTGACATCCTTGACAAAAGTACAGGCTGGGAAAGAAGCACAAAATCAACTATACAATGAAGGGACATCTACTATGGAAATACTTGCTGTACTAAAAGCATGGGCAGAGGTATGTTTTAGAATTAATAATTATGGGGGGAAATCGCGAGTTTTAAAAATGGATTTCTTTTCAAAGTAGGCCTTTTACAATAACTTTCTTAGCTAGAAATTAATCTTAACATAATAACTTGAGGAATTAAAGAGCTTTTTTGAGTGAGGTATGCTATCTACTATTTGTTGGGATAATAAATGCATGCTATTTTCAACAGGTTTAGATAAATTATCTGTTATTTGCAATGAAATGTTGTTTTGGCATTAAACATATGCAGTATAAATTAAAGCCTTTTATTGGAAACAATTTCATTGCCTTTTGTCCAATAGTGTACAACGAAAGAAGAAATGTTGTTATTGTTTACAGAAATCCTATTCCTACTAACAAAGAAAGCAATATTCTGGATCTTTTCCAATTGTTTATTCCAGCATTACTTGTATCAGTTTTCATTCTTTAATGACAGGCATATTCAATCTGTCTCAGAATAAATAAGAGAAATAATTGGATTTGTTATATTTTACTTTGTATGTCTGTCTTGAAATCAGTTGACTCCTAACGACTGCCTGGACATTAATTCCTGCAGTTTTCTTGGCAAGTTTTAAGAAGTGGCTTGCCATTGCCTGCTTTCTAGATCTTAGAGCAGTGGTTCACAGTGTGGGGCCCATTCCCTGGGGGGGGGGGGTCATTTGATTTTTAATGGGGGCAATTGGAACCTTGTTTAAACCAAGTTAATTGCTTTTTAGGCTTCCTCCGCATGAGTAGGAGTTCACTTTTTGAATAGTAAGACTTATATGTCATGGGGAGGGGCATAAGGATTTTAGAGATGCTTAGATGGGGCATGGCCAAAACAAGGTTGGGAACCACTGTCTTAGAAAGTGACTGGCCCAAAGTCATTCAGCTGACTCTGTGCCCAAATCAGGAAGAGAACTCACAGTCACTATTTCTAGCCAGCTGCCTTAACCATTAACCTCCCATGAGCATGAATTAATTCTTTTATTTTTATTAATATTAGAAAGGTATGAAAATAGTTTTTTGTAGCTGGCTGTACTATCAGACAAATTTGTACAGTGATCCCTCGATTAGCACGGTCTCGATTAGTGCGAAACGCTACAACACGGTTTTTCACAAAATATTAATTAAAAAATACTCCACGGTTTTTTTTGCTATACCACGGTTTTTCCCACCCGATGACGTCATACGTCATCACCAAGAGTCACTTCTCTGTCTCTTTCTCTTTCTTTCCTGTCACTATGCTTCAATCATTTTCTCATTTCTCTTTTTTTCTCCCCTTTTTTCTATCATTTCTCTCTCTCTTTCTTCCTCTCTCACACTCTCTTCCTCCCTTCTCTCTCCCCCCCCTCCACTTGCCCACGAGAAGAAAAAAAGCAACCTCTGCCGGGCAGCTCCCCTTGTGCCCCCGCTTTGTGCCTGCCTCTTTTGGGGATTTTTTTTTCTTTTCTTTTTTGCGCTGGCGGCGGGAGCTGTTGGGGAGGGCTCTGCCGGGAAGGCCTCTCAGCTGCAGAGCCGAATGGGGGCGGAGGCAACAGCGGAGCCCGGCGCTGGGGCCATGCGAGGCTGTTCATCCAGGGGGGCGTGGACTGGCAAGTCGCCCTCCTTTCTCTCTCTTTCTCTCTCTTATACCACACCGGTAACAGGGAGAGAAAGACAGAGAGCGGAGGGCACCTTGCCGGTCCACGCCCCCCTAGATGAGCGGCTCCGCATGGCCCCAGCGCCGCCCAGGCAAAGGGGAAACCCCAAGATCGCTTGCCGCTTGCCGCTTGCCGTATTGCAGCGAAGGAGGCGAAGCAAGGCTCCAAGCTGCAATACGGCAAGCGGCAAGCGGCAAGCGATCTTGGGGTTTCCCCTTTGCCTGGGCGGCGGGAAGACCAAGGGAAGGTTCCTTCAGCCGCCCAACACCTGATCCGCTCCGCAGCGCGGCAGCAGCGAGGAGCTGAAGATGGGGTTTCCCCTTTGCCTTTACCCCATCTTCGGCTCCTCGCTGCTTCCGCCCTGCGGAGCAGATCAGCTGTTGGGCGGCTGAAGGAACCTTCCCTTGGTCTTCCCCGCTGCCCACACGCAAACTCCACCATCTGCGCATGTGCGGCCATGAAAAAAATGGCGCGAATGCGTAGATGGTGTTTTTTACTTCCGCACCACTATAACGCGGAAATCGATTAGCGCGGGAGGTCTTGGAACGTAACCCCCGCGCTAATCGAGAGATCACTGTATTACATATTTGTAATACAAACAAATCATGCCTTCATGAAAACCAATAAACAGCTTGAAAGCAATAACCTTTCTCTACTGTTGGTAATCTTTTCAGGGAGCTTAACTGGTGTTGTTTTTTTCTATCCAATTTTTCTATTTGGTAAGAACTTTAAAGTTCCATTTGTTGTTCTTGTTCCAAACAGGTTTATATAGTTGCCTTACAAAGACAGAAGAAACAAAATGACATCAATGGTCCACTTTTGGTTAAAAACATTTCAGAGGAAAGTTTCCAGGATCCATCTTCTTCAGTAGATGAACTTCTGGATTTAGTCCAAGTGGATCTAGGGAATCTGAGCAAACTCTGGCTTGCTGCACTTCAGGATTTTGCTCTCCTAACTTTGCCTTCAGAATTTGCTTCTCAACTTCCCTCTGAAGGTAAGAAGTCAAGTAAAGCAAATATTTTTTTATTGAATGCATTTGGCTGATATAGATTCTGCAGAAATTGAGCTTCATTTCAGTGCTTCATGAAGCACTATTGCTACTAAACAGAGAACATAAATAAAATATAAACTTTTAGAATAATAAAACATATATCAACAGAAGCTACCAGTAAGCTTGCAGAATGAAAATAAGGACATTAACTGAAAGCCTATTTAATAAGTTTTGTTTGTTTTTGAATGAAAGGAATCCCTGACTCTTCTCATCACTTTGTTATAAACAATAAAAATATTTGGAGGGATTTGAAGCAAACTGAATATGTATCATTTTATTTGCAGGTGGTGCTTTCTATACTGCAGAAACAATTGAAAATGCAAGACCACATTATCAAAATGCCTGGGCTCAGATTCTTCACGCTACTGCATTATGGCTTACTAGCACTGGTTTTCTAGTGGGTGATTCAGATGAAGGTCTAACTAATCTTTCACGACCTGTTACTCCAACTAGTATGTGTCAAGATTCAACCTCTAGGGCTGCGGTGAAATCACCTGAAGATGTGAATACTGATAGATTTCATCTTGTTCTGGGTTAGTATGTAAACTTTTCTTTACCATATTTTTTGTGGACTGTTTTTGCCAGGTTCACTGAAGTTTGCTATGAACTGTTACGCTTAAATCCAGAATGACTACAGGTCACAATAAATAAAACTGCCTTTCTGCATGGATTAGTTCAGAAGAGCCATTCTGCTGTCAGAAAATCACTTGTAATTGAATTTTTAATATTGTGTCTTATTTTTGTTTATGAAAGTTTGTATACATAGTTAAATATTATTATTTTGACTGAATGAAGGTTAAATTCTGGCAAGATAGAGAAGTGGAATTAGTAATTCTCTGATTTGTGAATTAGGAGCGCTAATGTTTCTGACTTGGGCTGCTTTTAAATGAAATAAATAGCTAGCTTCTTGCAAATGTGCATTTCCTCTTAAAAATGGTACATAATCTGGGCTCCTTTACCATTTTTTAAAATGGGTTACAATTCTATTTTCAATTACTGTAAATAGAATGACTTTTCCCTATATCAAAACCCTTGCTGTGTTTAAAACCTGGATATCTTACAACATATATTTTTTCTTATTCTGTTTTTGAAGTATTAAGAAAACTACCTTGGGTAAGCGGTTTCGGTAGGCTACACAAGAAAGGCCAATTTAGATACAGGAATCCAAAATCTGGAATTTCCTGCCAACTAATGTGCTATTAGTTCATTCACACTATTCATTCAACTTCATACTACACCTTTTCTATTCATTATTCCGCTCATTCTGACTGCACTGTGGGCATTTTTAGAGAATATCATTGACAGTGACTTTATTGTACATTGTTTCAATTAGAGATATTACCATTTGCTTTCTCATTTAAAAGTGAAAGATAATTTTTATACTTTAAAACTTTATGTTTAATTTATCTAATATTCCCTGACTCCATTTTCTTTAGGAATTAGTGTGGAATTTCTCTGTTCTCCCCGGTCAGATGAAGCAATGGAAAACATTACTGCTTGTCTAGATGCCTTGCGGGTCTTGCTTGAAGTTCCCTGGCCAAGATCAAAGATTGGAAGTGATCAGGTAATATTTAAAACTTTTGAGTTAGTTCAGCTGGATATTATTAATGCTTTTGCCAAATGTCTGTGGAAACGGTACCTTCCCTTATGTTCTCTCTTATCTTGTGATATGGGCATAATGTAACAGCTGTTTGAATAAGTCTTTCTGACAAAGTAATTTATAAGCAGGAATTGTATCCTGCTTATAGAGTTGCTTTCAACTGTATTGTCTTTCCTAGTAGGGGAGTCGATAATTTTAAGTATGGGTAGAGTATAATTAATTAATTACTAATGTAATAATTATTACAATTAATAAACTCACATGGGGCATCTGCTATAAGAAGGCACATACATGGATCACTGACATCTGTATTAAGAACAGCAGTTTTGTTCATTAGTCATTCAAAGAATAGTACACTATGCATTCCAGTTTGTTATGAAATATATGTGATAGTTGCATGGCTTGCAACTTTTTATTTTATTTTAGTATTGCTATAACTTCAACAGATACATATTGAGGTTTTTTTGTTCTATCTTAAAATAATTATCTAGGACATTCATCTAGAATAGAATAGAATAGAATTTTATTGGCCAAGTGTGATTGGACACACAAGGAATTTGTCTTGGTGCATATGCTCTCAGCGTACATAAAATAAAATATACATTTGTCAAGAATCATGTGGTACGACACTTAATGATTGTCATAGGGGTCAAATAAGCAATGAAGAAGCAATATTAATAAAAATCTTAGGATATAAGCAACAAGTTACAGTCATACAGTCAACATGGGAGGAAATGGGTGATAGGAATGATGAGAAAAACTAGTAGAATAGAAGTGCAGATTTAGTAGGAAGTCTGACAGTGTTGAGGGAATTATTTGTTTAGTAGAGTGATGGCGTTTGGGAAAAAACTGTTCTTGTGTCTAGTTGTCTTGGTGTGCAGTGCTCTGTAGCGACGTTTTGAGGGTAGGAGTTGAAAGAGTTTGTGTCCAGGATGCAAGGGGTCAGTAAATATTTTCCCTGCCCTCTTTTTGACTCGTGCAGTATACAGGTCCTCAATGGAAGGCAGGTTGGCAGCAATTGTTTTTTCTGCAGTTCTGATTATCCTCTGAAGTCTGTGTCGGTCCTGTTGAGTTGCAGCACCAAACCAGACAGTTATAGAGGTGCAGATGACAGACTCAATGATTCCTCTGTAGAACTGTATCAGCAGCTCCTAGTAAGAAGAATTTAGACAATGGGAAGAGAAATAAAATATCTTAAGGTCAGGAAAAAGAAAGCAATTAGACCAAGAACAGACAACCTATAGTATTGAGTCCTTTTTTCTTTTGATGGTTTTTGCTCTCTCCAATATCATGAAGCTGAAATTTGCAATGAACAATAAATTCAATAATAGCATAGAATCCTGCAACTTTCCTCTTAAAAACTAAAGGGAAAAAAAAGCACAGGCTAAAAACTTTGCCTTCGTTTTTTCTTCAGACAGATCTTCTTTGAATTCCCACTGAAACCACTACAAAAATGATGAAAATTATTTTTAAAGTTGTGCCTATAGAAAGGCATGAAAAATCTCTTAACACAACATGTGTCCTAGTAATGATATTTTAATAGGATTTGTATTCCAGTTATGTTTTAATAGGGATTGATGCTGAATACATGAATTTTTCCAGTTTGAATTGAAACAAGTATTCTGGAGCAATTCTCTTCCACTCATTCTAATCTACCTTAATTGTATTAAATATATTGTATTAAAACTTGTGAACAGTCTGCTTGTATTTCTCAAATATAGGAACTGAGTGTAGAGTTGTTGAATGTTTTACATCGACTTATACTGACCAGAGAGTCCCCAGACATTCAACTAGCTGCTCTAGAAGTTGTCCAGCAGGTTCTTCTCGCAGCACAGGAGCATGTCAAGGAAAAACGAAGAAGCGCAGAAGGTAGAGATGATTGATTGATTGATTTGATTTGATTTGTATGTCGCCCCTTTCCGTAGACTCGGGGCGGCTCACAACACAATAAAAACAATTTATAACAAATCTAATAATTTACAATATTAAATATTAAAAAACCCCATTATTAAACAGACATACACACAAGCATACCATACATAAATTGTATAGGTCCGGGGGAGATATCTCAGTTCCCCCATGCCTGACGACAAAGGTGGGTTTTAAGAGGTTTGCGAAAGGTAAGGAGGGTAGGGGCAGTTCTAATCTCTGGGGGGAGCTGGTTCCAGAGAGTCGGGGCCGCCACAGAGAAGGCTCTTCCCCTGGGGCCCGCCAACCGACATTGTTTAGTTGACGGGACCCGGAGAAGGCCCACTCTGTGCGCTGAGATTCGTGCGGCAGAAGGCGGTCTCGGAGATATTCTGGTCCGATGCCATGAAGGGCTTTAAAGGTCATAACCAACACTTTGAATTGTGACCGGAAATTGATCGGCAACCAATGCAGACTGTGGAGTGTTGGTGTGACATGGGCATACCTAGGGAAGCCCATGACTGCTCTCGCAGCTGCATTCTGCACGATCTGGAGTTTCCGAACACTTTTCAAAGGTAGCCCTATGTAGAGAGCATTACAGTAATCGAACCTCGAGGTGAGGAAGGCATGAGTGACTGTGAGTAGTGAGTCCCGGTCCAAATAGGGCCGCAACTGGTACACCAGGCGAACCTGGGCAAACGCCCCCCCTCGCCACAGCTGAAAGATGGTCCTCTAATGTGAGCTGTGGATCGAGGAGGACGCCCAAGTTGCGGACCCTCTTAATCAAATTTCTTACCACAGTTGTTTCATTTTAGATGAAAGAAATGCTTCATTTACTCACAGTAGTATATTTTGAATTCATGATTTTGAATCATTTATGTATTTGTCTCAGATTAAACTTGGGGGTAGGATGGGTGTGTGGATAATTTTAGCAAAGAGTAGTTTAACAAATTTATTAGTTTCATAATTGTCTTACCTCTTAAGTGTAGTAAGGATTTGGTAGAATGACTACAGCTAATTTTAACAAAAGGTACTCTGTTTTATCCTACAGTCCCCAACAAATAAAACGATGTAGCTTCTCTTATGGGTAACTGTGGACATTGTACTTTTTCAAGGAACTCTAATTTGCTCAATAAAGAATTCTCAGCAACTCTACAAAATTAATTTCTAGCATTCAGGATGTATCATAGTTCACTTTTTTTGCAAAACACTATGTACATAAAAGGGGTATTTTAAATAATGACAAATGTTGCATGTCTTGTAAATGAGATAGAAAAATCTGTCACCCATGCGATTAAATACTTTTCTTCAGCAGATTTCAAGTCTGTAGGTAATCGTCAGTTAACGACCACTTATTCAACAACTGTTCAAATTTATGTTGGCACTGGACAAGTGGTTGTTATGACTGGACTTTAAAGTTCTGGTTGTACCAGCATCCCAGCAGCAATGTGAGCTGTAAGCCGCCCCGAGTCTACGGAGAGGGGCGGCATACAAATCTAATAAATGAATAAATGAATAAATGAATTAATTAATTAATTAATTAATTAATAAACAAACAAATAAATAAATGTGTTTATGATCTGTGTGCATGGTGCACTTATGATTGCAACATCCCATAGTAACATGATAACCATTTTTTACCTTCTCTGTTATTTGTTTGTTTGTTTGTTTGTTTGTTTGTTTGCTTGCTTGCTTGCTTGCTTGCTTGCTTGCTTGCTTGCTTGCTTGCTTGCTTGCTTGCTTGCTTGCTTGCTTGCTTGCTTGCTTGCTTGCTTGCTTGCTTATTTATTTATTTATTTATTTATTTATTTATTTATTTATTTATTAGTTGTACTTATATGCCACCTAATTCCCAGAGGACTCTGGGCGGCTAGTTTCTGGTACTTTCCCATAAACAAAGCTGATAGGGAATGTCACAAGTTAGCTGGATAAGTCTGTGACTGGCAGCAGTCACTGCAACACTCAGGACACTTCTGCCACCTTGGCCCCTTGTGCATCCTTCTCTCCGCTCCCAGCAGCCATTTATCTGGCTGTCCAATCTCTTATTAAAATTCTCTGGTAATGGTGCATCCCTAACATCTGGAGGCAAGCAGTTCCGCTTATTAATTGTCCTCACTGACAGGAAATTTCTTAGTTCTAAGTTGGATCTCTCTTGCTTCTTAGCTTGGCCTCAGGTGCTTTCATTTGGTTGATCCCCTCCTCTCTGTGACAGGCCCTCAAATATTGGAAGACTGCTATCATGTTACTCCTAGTCCTTCTCCTCATTGGACTAGACATTCCCAGTTCCTGCAACTGTTCATCATATGTTTGTCTCCAGTCCCCTAATCATCTTTGTTGCTCTTCTCTACAATCTTTCTATAACTGGGTCATATTTCACTGTCTCCACATTTCAGGAGACTTTCCTGAAGGCTGGGGAGGGTGAAAATTGTTTACGAACTTCCGGTAGACCATTGGGTCCGTTTTTCACCATCTCCAGGCTCCAGAAGCTTTCCTGCAGCCTAGGGAGGGTGAAAATGGCCTCCCCGCTGTTCTGTCTGGGTCACTCTGGAAGCTATGACCAACCCAAAAAGATAAGCCAGACACAACGGTAAAATTCAAATACAGTTTTATAATGTTCAAGAGAAACGAAGCTAACAGAAAATGTCCTTACAAAGCAGGAAAACACTGGAACTCCAAATATATACACGAAGGCAATTGTCCATGCATCAATATAGGATTCTTGCTGCCAAGACGAGGCTGTAGATAACAGACATACACCTCCCACGGGTCTTCAAGACTGCTGGGCCACAAGCCAGGAACAGAGACGCCGAGAAACAATGCAGGTTACAGCAACGCCAAACTGATAACACTCCACATGGCTTCAAGAGCTTGCCTGCCTTATAAACCCTTCCCTGCTAATGAGGACCACACCCAGGCCCTGGTGTTCCTTATTCAATGCTGATATTTCTTCAATTGATCCTTCCTTTGATCTAAACGTCTCTGTCGCATGTTAATGACAGCTTGTGCTTCGTCACCTAATGACTCCAAAGACTCCAAGCTACTGGCTGGGGAGAGCCCCTCCCCGGGGCTCCCATGATGTTCTTCCTCGTCACATTCCTGCCTGTACTCTCCCCCGTCCGACTGCCCAGCCCCCTCCTCTTCGCTGTCAGCCTCCTCCGGTCATGGAGCCAGCAGAGACGCAGCTGGTCTTTGATCTGCCTCAGGCTGAACCACAACACCCGCTGCCCTCAGGAAGGCCAAAAATCAATTGGCCAGCATGTATGTGTTCATTGGAGCTGACTTGGGGCAACATCTTGCGTGTATTTAGATATGGCTCCACATGCCTACTGTGGTACACGTATCATAGGTTAACAATCACAGTTATAGGGAATGTATACTATCCAGCAAATAAGAACACTGCAACCCAAGGCTATTTAAGAATCTTGAAATAGGATTTTTTGTCAATGAAACATAATTATTTCCCTTTATTTCACTATAGTTGATGATGGAGCTGAAGAAAAGGAGACATTGCCAGAGTTTGGAGAAGGCAAAGATACTGGAGGACTTATACCTGGAAAGTCTTTAGTCTTTGCAACACTAGAAATGTGTGTGTGTATTCTTGTAAGGCAGCTACCTCAGCTAAACCTGAAAATAACAGGTAGCCCTGGAATTACACCTGGAAAACCTCAGTTGTTATCAGCAGATGGGAATAGACTGGTAGTAGCAGCCCTGGGGATCCTCTCTGGTGTTCCTGCAGTCTGTTCACCTGAAGGTAGGATGAAATTCTGCTATACATTGTGCAATTTTTATTTATTTTTATTTCTTTTGCAAAAGAAACAAAGAGGCAATATGTGAAGTGAAAACGATACATTTAAGCCACAGACCGAGAAGGACCTTGATTTATTTTCCTCATTTTGTGAATTGAAAGTAATTTACTAAAACAGTGCAATACAGTAAATTCACATAATTTCAATCAATCGGTGGTTTGCTTTAAAAAAATCAATAAGAGGTTTTCATAAATAAAACAGATGTTTCATAATTTTGACTTAGTCATCTCATACAAAAGCATTCTTTTATTTATTTATTTTATTTATTTATTTTGTCCAATACACAATGAGGGTTTTACTGGGTATATATCTATATACACATAGTAAAATACATGATGAAGGTTATAGAGGAGATACTCATAGTAAAATATATCTAAGAAAGAATAGAAAAGAAGATATAGTAATAGAACATATCAATGAAAGAATAGAAGAAGAGATATAGGAATAGAAGAAAGGTATAGGAGATATAGGAGAGCAATAGGACAGGGGACGGAAGGCACTCTAGTGCACTTGTACTCGCCCCTTCTTATGGAAGTCAGCTCTTAACATATCAAGATTATTAATTAAAATGGTATTTACAATTCTCTTTCTCCAATGCACTTGCAAGGAGAGTCCAGGATGGGTTATTCTCAGCCTGATTGGCTGGGACTGAGTTTAATTTAAATATTTAATATTAGCCAGGCACCGCCCCCTTAGCCCTCCAGTCTAAAAAACTCAGTCGCAGTAATGGGACATTGAGTTTATTGCTCCTGTTAAACACGGTTTAATAGGGTATAATTTGAGTTTTAATAAATGTTATATATGTTTATATTGTGCTTTTAACACTTTTCTTCTTTTTCCTTTATTTTTCAGGCATCAAGGGGCGGCTTCTCGTTGGCAGCGAGGGTTAATTCCCCCAGTGGGACTAACCCCCTAGGCTGCAGCTCCTCTCCTGACTAGCCCACAAGCCTGGAGGCTCATGGAGGGCTTTGAGAGGAGCGCCCGGGTTGCCTGTCTCCGCGACAGCGCCCGGTGGATAGGCGGTCGGCTGACGCCATGGGGGGCCTGCTCCCCATGACGGATATGCCGCTTGAAGACAGAAGGAAGCCTCGCGCCCTGACGGAGCCCCCTCACCTTCCCCCCCCGGCGCGCTGAGCACCAAGCCAGCCGGAGGACCCACTACGTACCCGGCTACGAGCGTCGCCATCTTGGGGGGGGATAAAGGCGGGAACGGAGAAGAGTTCCCGCCTGAATAAAGCGGCCATTCCTTTGCCTGCTCCGTCATGACCGCAGGGGCGGTTGTCATGACAACGACAGGCTAGTAACAGGCACGGGCGGAGGTAGAATCCCCGCCCACCTCCTGTTTACTCCTTTGTGGTCGGACCGTTGCCCTCCATAAGGCTAAGGTAGCTGTCACTCCGGATCGAAGGTTGCCATGGCAACGTCTGAGTGACATTCCGGCGAACCAATAGGAGAGCGCGAAGGCCGGAAAGGCCGAGGAAGAGCTTTTCCTTGTATTCTTGGTTTGCCGGGAGCTACGCAGCCGCAATAGAGCCTCAGAAATCCAACTTCGTCATTGTTTTAATACAACGAGAGAGATTTCTTGCTCACCCTCCGAGTATTCTTCCTGGCTGACCGTGAGTTTATCTCAGTTTTCTGTCATGGCTGAAACACCATCTCACGCAGGGGAGGAGGCCAACACCAGTGCTAGGCCCAGTACCCCTAAGGAAAAAATCCAAAAATCCAAATCTTCTCAGAGTTCACTCAGAGAGGCTGAGAAGCGAATAAGGGCCCTGGAAAGGCAATTGGAAGCCTCTCAAAAACAGGCTTTCCTACCTGCTAAAGGATTTGCTCCCACACCCACGCCAGCCTCCCCCGCGATCCCAACAGGGGTAGCAGGCTCGGCCTTGGAGCAGGACTGGTCCCCTGAAAGGCCCATACTGCCTTCTCCTGCAGAAGGGTTTCCTTGGGGCAGACAAGCGACCATGTGGCCTGGCAACCTGGGTCCTCAATCTTACGCTCCTTTTCAACATGCCCCAGCACCATCCTCCACATTTACTCCAACAGCTGCAGGACTGCGCACGGCCCAGGACTCCTGGCAGAGCATGCCACAGGCCCTACAGGATTTAATCTCCAATGTATTTTCCCAAGGAGTTGAGACAGGGGCTCTGCAGCAGCAAAATGTGATGGGTCACCCCCCACAAAAACACAGGAGTCCCTGGACTGCTCCAGCCTCACATTCCATGTCTGAATCTATGGAAGAGGAGGACTCTGTTAGGGATGACTACAGTGACCACGAAGATGACCTTTCAGGGGATGAACACCCTCCAGAACCACCTGTCTTCGCAGGTCTCTTTAAGTCATCATTATTCCGGCTCTTACTCAATAAGGCCAAACTCACCATTGAGCAGGCAGGAGAGAGCAGCCAGCCGGATGATCCCAACTCATCCCAGCCCAAGGCGGGCCTCTTCGTACTACCAAAGCAAGAAACAGTGGACATTCCCTCTTCCCATCTGTTCTTGGAGACTGTGCGGAGACCCTGGGAAAATCCAGCAGCGGCTCAGGGCCCATCCAACCTGGACCGCAAATTTTATACATTTGACCAGCAAATGGAGGACCTGTTAACGTTCCCAACAGTGGACAAACCGGTCACCAGCCTAGTCTCCAATGCCCTGGTCCCCTCGGAGTCTCAAGAGGGGCTCAGGGCTGAGGACAAGAGGGCCGAAAATGTCGTGCGTAAAACCCACCAGATGGCGGCCTGGGCCATTCGGGCCTCATCTGCGGCCTCATTTTTTAACAGGGCAACCCTCCTTTGGATCAAGGACCTCCAATCACGGGTGGACCCTGAAGACGGCCGCCTTCGACAGGACCTGAACAAAATTTTAGCCGCCACCGAATTCTCGGCAGATGCGACGGTCAATGCGGCCAAGTTCGCGGCCAGGGCCATGGCTTCATCAGTGTCCTCCCGCCGGCTCATATGGCTACGCAGCTGGCAGGCGGACGTTAAGTCCAAATGGAGCTTGGCCTCAGCTCCATTTAAGGCCGGAAAATTATTTGGGGAAGTCCTTGACGACGTTTTGGTCGAGGACAAGGATAAAAAGAAGGTCATGCCGAAGTCCAAAAAGACGGAAAGACGGTTCACTCCTTACCAAAGGCGCCAGCCCTTTCGGTCAGAGCCCTCCTCGAGCTCTACCCAGGCATCGAGGCCTTACTTCCAGGGCTCTTTCAACCAGGGGTCGTTCCGATCGGATAGGTCAGCTACTAACGACCGTGGCAGATCCTATCAGGGACGCCGACCCTTCAGAGGGGCTGGGAGGGGATTTAGGAAAAACAAATGACTCCTTCATCTCCGTTCCACTGGGGGGCAGGCTCATCCACTTCGCAGAACAATGGGCCCTGCTATCTTCAGACACTTGGGCGGCAACTACTGTGGCAGAGGGCCTGAGGCTCGAATTCCTTCAACTTCCCCCTCACCGCTTCGTCACATGCCCCATCCCTTTGGATATCCAAAGGAAGGGCCTCCTTTACAAAGAGGTCTCCCATCTACTGGAAATAGGGGCCATAGAGGAGGTGCCCTTGGAAGAGCAGGGGAAGGGGTTTTATTCCCCAGTTTTCCTCGTTCCCAAGACCTCTGGGGGGGTCAGACTAATTCTGAACCTGCGTCAGTTGAACATTTATATAAAGTACAGACGTTTCAAAATGTACTCACTGCGGACTATTCTCGCCTCTATCAGGCACAAGGACTTCTTGACGTCAATAGATCTCAAAGAGGCTTACTTACACGTCCCCATTTTTCCACCGCACAGGCGGTTCCTCCGGTTCTGCCTAGAAGGGACCCACTTTCAATACAAGTCAATGCCCTTTGGACTTTCGTCCGCCCCAAGGACCTTTACGAAGCTTTTAGACGTTCTCACAGCTTCCCTGAGACAGCAGTCGGTGCGCCTCATGGCGTACCTAGACGACATTGTGATACTGGCCAAGACAAACGACCAGGCGCTTCGGGATCTACACTTGACCATCACTACGCTCGAACGCCATGGCTTCACAGTGAACTGGGACAAGAGCCACCTGACACCAACAAGGAGGCTGGCTCATTTGGGGACTACCATCGATACCACCCAGGGCATGGTGTTTCTTTCCCCAGAGAGGAGAGCCTCCATCAGGAAACTCGTAAGAGATCTGAACAGCCAGCGGTTCCCAAGACTCTCCTTCCTGTCAAAGATCTTGGGGACCCTGGTATCCTGCATAGAGGTTGTCCCTTGGGCCAGGCATCACTTGAGAGCGCTACAATGGTTCCTGCTGCCCTTCCAAAAGACAAAATCCAGCCACCTACACAGGAGGATTCTGCTCCCGCGCGGGGTTCGCAATTCTCTTCGTTGGTGGACTTCTCCGGCCTTGGACAAGGGTTCCTCCTTCCTGCCAAAACACCATCTTACGCTGACGCCAGACGCCAGTTTGTTTGGTTGGGGGGCCCACCTTGCTTCCCAGTTGGCCCAGGGCGTATGGGACCATCGGGATTTACGACAGGTCAACATCAACTTCCTGGAGTTGAAGGCGGTTTCGTTGGCCCTCCGGAGCTTCACCCCCTGGGTTCGAGGGCGACACATTCTGGTCCTCACGGACAATGTGGCTACCCGGGCACATATCAACAGACAAGGCGGGACACGTTCTCGCCGCCTGATGGAGGAGGCCGAGTCCCTATTACGGTGGGCAGAGGCCAACTTAGCCTCTATTTCAGCGGAACATATCTCGGGGATACACAATGTATACGCGGACTGGCTGAGTCGGGAGACTCTAGACCCCGGGGAGTGGCGACTGGACCCCGCGATCTTCCAGGAGCTGGTGAGGAGGTTCGACCTACCGATATTGGACCTTTTTGCGACGGCCCACAACACCCAGCTCCCCCGTTTCTTCTCCCGCTTTCCTTCCCCAGGAGCGGAAGCAGTGAACGCGTTACATCAACAATGGCCGTCGGGCCTTCTTTATGCATTTCCACCGATCCCTCTAATACCGCAAGTAATCCGGAAACTATTGGAAGAACAGGCGGAGGTTCTCCTACTGGCCCCGTTCTGGCCGAGGCGCATCTGGTTTGCCGATCTGGTGGAACTATCAATTGCGGCACACTGGAGAATTCCGGATCACCAATTGCACCTCACACAGGGAGCAATGAGTCACCCAGATCCCCAGTGGTGGCAGTTGACCGTCTGGCACTTGAGCGGGAACATCTGAGGAGTCAGCTCGTGCCAGACGCGGTCATAAACACTATGCAGGCGGCTCGCCGGCCGTCTACAAGGCGAATTTACCAGGCGACCTGGGCGGCGTTCGCCGACTTCTGCATACAACGTCAGGTGGACCCACAGGGAGCCACTCCCTTGATGGTGCTTTCCTTCTTGCAAGCGGGAATGGACAAGGGTCTCGCTCCTAATACACTTAGACGACAGGTCGCGGCCCTATCGACGGTCCTTGCCAAAGACCACGGTCGGTCCCTCTCAAGGCACCAGTGGATCAGAGATTTCCTGCGCGGAGCAAACAACTTGAAGCCTTCGGTGGTTCACAGATTTCCTTCCTGGGACTTGTCCTTGGTCCTTCATGCCTTGACGGGTCCTCCCTTTGAACCGTTAAGGCTCATCTCCTTGAGGTTTCTGTCCATCAAAACTGCTTTTCTGGTAGCCATCACATCTGCCAGGAGAGTTTCTGAAATTGCGGCACTGTCAATACGGCAGGACCTCTGTAGATTTTACCCGGACAGAGTTGTCTTGAGATTGGACCCGGCCTTTATTCCGAAAGTGAACACTTCCTTTCATAGAGCACAGGACATTGTGGTACCAGACTTTTGCTCCCGTGGTAGCCATCCTTCTGAACTGAGATGGCATAAATTAGACGTTAGACGTGCCTTAAAAATTTATATTCGTCGGACCCAAGATCTACGGTCTTCTGAGGGTCTCTTCGTATCCTTCTCCACCAGAACGATGGGGAAGAAAGTGTCACCTCCTACGATCAGTCGTTGGTTGAAGGATTGCATTTCTGAGGCCTACGCTGCTAAAAACACCACAGCTCCACAAGGGATAACTGCTCACTCTACCCGGAGTGCGGCCACGTCATCGGCCTGGAGGACCCAAGCATCTCTTGAGGACATTTGTCGAGCAGCCACGTGGGCAGCTCCATCCACTTTTATAAGACACTACAAGATTGATTCGTTCGCTTCATCAGAAGCAGCCTTTGGACGGAGGGTCTTGCAAGGGGTGTGCTCTTTTTCAGCGCCCCTGGTCCAACCTTCTCCCTCCCTTTGACTAAACTTGGGTATATCCCATCCTGGACTCTCCTTGCAAGTGCATTGGAGAAGGACCGTTGACTTACCTGAACGGTCTTCTCGATGCACTGCAAGGAGAGTCCAGACCCACCCGGTTCTCGGGACCAGGGTCACAGTTACAATTTGGTTGTTGACACTTGGGAATGTTTTTTTCTGATGAATAAATCGTTAGTTTTTTGCATTACTGCTCCTTCGTAATTATTAGACTGGAGGGCTAAGGGGGCGGTGCCTGGCTAATATTAAATATTTAAATTAAACTCAGTCCCAGCCAATCAGGCTGAGAATAACCCATCCTGGACTCTCCTTGCAGTGCATCGAGAAGACCGTTCAGGTAAGTCAACGGTCCTTCTTGGTGCTAATTAGAATATAAGAATTTGAATGAAACATAACAGTGCTACATACTAATAAAGGAGAATATTTGTAACTCGGTGTTGAATGGGAAGTCTTTGGTGCTCTCTGAGCTTGGTTGTTTTCTTGTAGACATTTCATTACTCAAACTAGGTAACATTTATGATGCTATCTAGTTAGCACTGATGATGCTATCTAGTTTGGGTAATGAAACATCTGCAAGAAAATAACCAAACTCAGAGAGCACCAAGGACCCTTCTACATACTATCTAGCTGCAGATTCCAGCTCTAGCTGTCATAAGCATTCCATAATAATGAACATTAGTGAATTTTACAAAGCAAATAAAATAGTATACTATACTCTCACATTTTAAACAAGCAACACATACAAAAGAGACAAAGCAGAATCCTTAAAGCATCTTTCGATCTCCTTCACATCAGTTGTTGTAGGAGTGACAAAATTATTATTATATTAGGTACACTGAGTGAAATCAGTTTAAACCCGTGGGTTTACCATTTTTATACAGATTAATTGTAGAAGCTATCTATTGATCTGTTTTCATTATTTTTATGATTTACTAATTATTCAGGGCTGATGCAGATGGATGGAGCTGATTACTGCATGCTTCTTTCAGTACTGTTTTTTTAATATTTGAAAGTTTGTGCAGTGAAGGAGCACCTCTGAATAAATTTAAGCTGGGGTGTCAAACTTGCAGCCCACAGGCCACATGTGTCCCACATTGGCCACACCCATGCCCAGTTTAACAATAGGGAAAAAAGTTGTGATAATCGCATGACAACGTGTTCTCATTAGTTTGACAACCCTGGTTTAAGCCAACAATGAGAAGCTGTGTTCTCCAGAAATTGAAATTTAATTTTTACCATCCTTTAACTTGGGCCATTCTGACTGAAGTTGTTGGAGATTGGAGTCCAGCGGTAAACTAAGGCATACACAGAAAAAATGGTGCTTTGAAAGTTATTTTTTAAAAAGAAAACTCTTTTTTCACCAAAGTAGAAGAGAAATATTAGATATTCTTCGCCAGCACTTGACATCTGAGTCAATTTTATTAATCAATACTAATTTCAAATATTTCATACTGATCAGTGGTTGAATAAATATCAGTAAAGTTTCTCTATGTTATATGTTAGTTGCAGAGTGATTATTTTTCCTAAATTAATCTCATCTCAAATATTTGTGTTAGCATTAAATTGAACCTTAATTTATAAGTGACAATTTTTATTAAATGTAACACTGAGCTTGAAATAAAGGAATACTAATAAATGCATGATGGAATTCATGTTTTGTTCAATATGTGCTTCAAGCCTATCATACTTATACAATGCATTTGCTATATCTTTCAGGAAGCATTGCTGTCCTACCCACAATCTTGTATCTGATTATTGGAGTCCTTAGAGAAACTGCTGTGAAGTTACCCAGTGGCCACTTACCCATGACTGTTGCTGCATCACTGCAAGCTCTTAAAGGTGTCCTAACATCACCTATGGCTCGGGCAGAGAAAAGCCAAATGGCTTGGAATGAATTGCTCCGTAGTGCTCTGGTCACTATTCTTAATTTTTGGAATCAAGGTACAGTATAAATGGGAAGAAAAATATTCTCTCAGATATAATAATATAATAATGATTTATTAGATTTGTATGCCGCCCCTCTCTGCAGACTCGGGGCAGCTCACAACAATAATAATAACAATGTGACAGTGTAACAAATCTAATATTTAAAAGAAACATCTAAAAACCCATCATTTAAAAAACATACAACACAAGCACACCATACATAAAACTATATAAGCCTGGGGGAGATGTCTCAATTCCCCCATATAAGTATCATATAGAGCAGGGATGTCAAACTCAAGGCCCAGCAGTCAGACCTAGCCCATGGGGTGCTTAGATCTGGCCTGCGGGGTCACCCTGGAAACAGTAAAGGACTGGCCCTTGGGGCCTCTGCCAGCAAAATCCCAAGCTCCATTTTCACCTGCCGAGTCGCAGGAGGCTATCCCAGCCAAAACAGAGCTTGGGAGCCCGTTTTCGCTGGCAGAGCGTTTGTGCCACCACACGTGCGCCCCCCCCGACACAAGTGATGTCATGCTGGCCACACCCACCCCAGCCACAGCCATCCCAGTTCCCCAAGGTCAAACACAACCCTGATAAGGCCTCAATGAAAACGAGTTTGACACCCCTGATATAGAGCATAAGAAATAATTTCACACTCAGACCAGTAATATGCTACTGGGGAACAAAATAATTAGCTACTGCTGCTTAAAAAAATCCTAACTATTTAGAGGATGCAAGTTTCTACTTTTCAGCACACCTGCTCTTTGCCTTTCATTCCTTTCCTAATGGAATTCCCTTCTTGCATTCCTCTGCAGAAACTGTGCCACAAATATTTATTTTCCATTTTCTTTTTCTAACTTTGACATATTCACTAATTACAAATTGCCTACCCTTACTGGGCTAGGTATTCATTGTACTTTATTGGGACTTATTATATCTTGCAATGCTGAATATAACAGGTTCATAACTACCGTATATAGAAAAGCACAGAACTGGAATTGTTTGAGAGATCCTCCCAAATTTGTGGACTTTTTGACATTCAACATTGCAAGAAATAATAGCCTCCAATAAAGTACAGTAAATAAACATTTCTCAAAGTTAAAGTATCCAGCAACCTTTCTCATATAGCAAATCTTTAGAAGCTTTAAGACTGTGAATCCATAATTTATTTATTATTTATTAGATTTGTATTATTATTTATTAGATTTGTATGCCGCCCCTCTCCGAAGACTTATTATCAGAAAAACCTAGAAAAAATATACTGCTTAAAAAAAATAAAGGGAACACTCAAATAACACATCCTAGATCTGAATGAATGAAATATTCTCATTGAATACTTTGTTCTGTACAAAGTTGAATGTGCACAACAGTGTAAAGGGTATAGATTATATATGAAAATTGATATGGAAGCGATTAGGAGAGATTTGAAACATTTCAGCCTATTCAATGTGAGATATTAGAATTTGGAACAGCTTAAATGGGGCCTTAGCTAATAGTATATTTGTATAGCATTAAAAAATTGGGCAGCTATTTTTATCCATTTGTTGTACTAAAATGTCTCCTGAAAGTTGTTACGTAACATCACTTAATATTTTTTTCCCAATTGGGTATAATAAATCCAATCTCCAGCGAAGGTGGTAGCATTTGGCTTGTATACTATAACTTCCTGAAATTGATTTACTATAAAACAATTTGATGTTGTTGTTATAATTTTTATTGTACTGTGATTGGAGAGGAAAAAAAAAATATTTGCTGGAATGTGCACAACAGCATGTGAAATTGGTTGTCAATCAATGTTGCTTCTTAAGTGGACAGGTTGATTTCACAGAAGTTTGATTTACTTGGAGTTATATTCTGTTGTTTAAGTGTTCCCTATTTTTTTTAAGCAGTGTATATTTGTGATTTAAATCTTAGTATCTAAGTAATGCAAATGTTGGTTTTCTTATTACTGTACATGACGTTCTGATTTGGTTGGATAGATTGCATGCGTGAAACAATCTGAAGGATTTTAAGCACATTATTTTGCAACTGAAGTTGTCTTGGTAGAGATGCTGCACTATTAGGAATGCTGGAATTCCAATAGCAGTAGAAATGGTAAATGTTGGAAGTTGAAATGTGTGTGAGTGTTTCCGTGATAGAAAGCAATTATGTAGGAAGCAGATTTTCTACAACAGAAAGGAAATTACGTACAGGGCGTATGTCAGGCCATAGCCATTATTTGGAGTAGATCATAATAATAGGCAAAGCCTTGCACTTGGCTATCTATATTCTACCAGAGAATCAAAGCGTACCTACTCAGTTTGTCAGATAAGGAGGGCAGAAAGAACTTTCTTGACAATGAGAACTATCAACCAGTGGAACAGCATGTCTCCAAAAGTTGTGGGTATTCCATCATTGGAGGTTTTTAAGAAGAGATTGGAGAGCCACGTGTGTGAAAGGGTATAGAGCCGCGATGGTGAACCTATGGCATGTGTGCCGGACATGCCATGCAGCACCCTCTCTGTGGGCAGGGGAGCCTTCTCCCCAGTTCAGCTCTGCTACACATGCATTTGCACTTCCCACCGACCAGCTGGTCTCTGCTGTGCATGCACAGGGGCGAGATGCACGTGGGGGGCCATGCATGCATGCACGAGGCTTGGGGCATGTGCATGCATGGGTGCCATGCGTGGGTGCCACCCAGGCATTGCATTTTGGGGGTTTGGGGAATGCGCACACATTTGCACGCACATGCACATGCTTTGGGCACTCAGCCCAGAAAATATTATCCATCTCTGGTATAGGATTTCCTGCTTGAGCAGGAGATTGGACTGGAAGACTTCAGAGGTCCCTCCCAACTCTATTACTTTGCATTCTATAGCTCGTGGAGATTTGCAATCTATTGGACAAAAGGAACAGGAATTAAATCTTTAATTATCCATTTACACGCCACCGCCCCCATGTGGTTAGTGTAGCATGAGAAGCATCTCTGCAAACACAGTGTACAGTGGTACCTCGGTATTCGACCATAATCCGTTCCAAAAGTGTGGTCGAGAACCGATTTGGTCGAGTACCGAATTAATTTATCCCATAGGAAATAATGGAAATGGGTTTAATTGGTTTCCAGCCCCTATTTCCTTTATTTCCTATGGGATAAAGATATGAGGTCTAAGCACTCCAAGCTGTAGTTAGGGTGGGGGCAGTTTCGGGGGTGGCTCCTTTCCTCAGTGGTTCGGCTTCCCTTTAAGCAGTTACACCAACTTTCTCTTTCCCGAGAGTAGCGACGGCAGCAGAGGCTTTCCTTAGAGCAGCAGCAGCACCGGGAACGTGAGATGAGAAAGGGAAGCCTCTGACGTTCCCGGCGCTGCTGCTGCTCTAAGGAAAGCCTCTGCTGCCGTCGCTACTCTCGGGAAAGAGAAAGTTGGTGTAACTGCTTAAAGGAAAGGAGCCCCCCCGAAACTGCCGGTATTGCAGCCCCCCCCCCCACTCCCTACAGCTTGGAGCGGAAGGGTGTAAGAAGGGTGGGGCTGCTGCAATTCCGGCAGTTTCGGGGGGGCTAGTTGGAGGGCGGCTTCACCTGTGGACCTGCTCCCGCCAGCCTGCCAGCCTCGACCGGGGCCAGGAAGGAGGACCCACCTGAGGTGCCTGCGGCCGCCTCCCTTTCACCCCGAGCCACGTCACCGTGCCAGAGCGAGGCAGGGTCCGCGGCAGAGAGACGCTGAGGGCAAGGCGGGCAGCGCGTTGGCGGGAAGGGCACTGAGGCGGGAGCAGGACTGGTCCCCTCTTGGCTGGCGGCGGGAGGCTCGCGGGAGAGGAAGCGGGTGGCGAGCAGAGCTCAGACGTGGCGGGGAGCCCCACCCTTCCTACACCCTTCCGCTCCAAGCTGTAGGGAGTGGGGGGGGCGGCTGCAATACCGGCAGTTTCGGGGGGGCTCCTTTCCTTTAAGCAGTTACACCAACTTTCTCTTTCCCGAGAGTAGCAACGGCAGCAGAGGCTTTCCTTAGAGCAGCAGCAGCGCCGGGAACGTCAGATGCTTCCCTTTCTCATCTCACGTTCCCGGCGCTGCTGCTGCTCTAAGGAAAGCCTTTGCTGCCGTCGCTACTATCGGGAAAGAGAAAGTTGGTGTAACTGCTTAAAGGAAAGGAGCCCCCCCGAAACTGCCGGTATTGCAGCCGCCCCCCCCCCCACTCCCTACAGCTTGGAGCACGACTGGGAGGCTGTTTAGTGGGCGGGCAGAATGGACGTGTCGGATTCCGACTCCCATTCCTTCTCACCCCGCCCCCTCATTTCGGATAATAAACAAAATTTTCTGTGGCTGTTCGGTATCCGAATTTTTGTTCAGATACCGAAGCAAATTTTTGCCGAAAATTTTGTTCGGTATCCAAAATGTACGAGAAAGGAAGCGTTCGAGTACCGAGGTACCACTGTAATTGGAATTATACCTTTTTTGAAATGTTTTTGGTTACAGCTTTAATAAAAAGATTAAAATAAAGTGGTACCTCTACTTAAGAACTTAATTCGTTCCGTGACCAGGTTCTTAAGTAGAAACGTTCTTAAGTAGAAGCAAGTTTCCCCATAGGAATCAATGTAAAAGCAAATAATGTGTGCAAACCCATTAGGAAAAAAAAATAAAAGCTCGGAATTTGGGTGGGCGGAGGAGGAGGAAGAAGAGGAGGAGGAGAGTCGCTGCCAAAGGAAGATGATGAGGTGAGGGGAATCAAAAAAAATCCAAAACTTTAAGGCTTAAAAAAAAAAGAGGGACTCTGAGGCGGTGAGGAGCACACACCTCCAATACACCTGGCGCGAGGCTGCCTCCCATACATTGCCTCCCATACACTGGCTGCTGCTGCTGCTACCTGCTGCCTCTTTCTTCCCATGCTGAATGAAGGGCTGTTCTCTCTTCTCGCTCACTCGCTTTGTAGCTGGCGTCTTTCCTTCGCTATGGTAACTCTTCGGCTGCCCAGAGCAAAGAGAACGTTTCTTTTCTCAGGGCGCTGGCAGAGGTTTATTCCCTGTCCAAGCACCCAGAGAAAGGAAAATGCTTTGTTTGCTCTGGACTGGCAAAGCCTTTTTAAGCGCCACCCAAAGGCTCCTCTGGCAGCCCAGATGGCCGGGATTAAAGGGGGAATGGCAGGAAACTGGCTGGGCCTTCGTGCCACTCTCAAATTTCCTGGGAAATTTCCTGGGAAATTTTTCCGGGCTCGGGTTCTTAAGTAGAGGCAAAAAAATCTTGAACACCTGGTTCTTATCTAGAAAAGTTCATAAGTAGAGGCATTCTTAAGTAGAGGTACCACTGTACAGGCAGTTTATTTAATAAAATCTTATTGCCTGACATTAGTAGTACTTTACATTTAGTCCTTGCTTAATACCTCTTGGAATAAGCAACTCTGTCACTCAGCAACATGGTAATGAAGCAAAAATCTTGTGTGACCGCAACTTACAGTTTTCCTGCCAGCTTATCCACGGACTCTGTCAGAAATTGGATATGAAGCATGCAAATGGTGACTGCATGACTGTGAGATGCTGCATTGGTCAGAAATTCCCACTTCTCATTGTGAAGAGTCCTCAGTTTGAGCAGACAAGAACAGGGACACTGCAAATGTTGTCAGTGAAACAACTGATTATGAAGTTATTTTTTTCAGCGTTATGGTAACTTTGAACAGTTGTTAACAGAACGACTGTTAAGCAAAAACTAATTGTACAAGCATGCATTATACACTATAATACAGTGTTTTTCAACCAGTGTGCCGCGAGACATGGTCAGGTGTGCCACGAAGCTCAGAGAGAGAAAGAAAGGAAGAGAGAGAAAGAAAGAAAGAGAGAGAGAGAGAGAGAACAAGAGAGAGAGAGAATGAGAGAGAAAGAGAACAAGAAAAAGAAAGCAAGAGAGAGAGAAAGAGAGAAAGAGAAAGAGAGGGAGGGAAGGAGAGAGAGAGAAAGACATAGGGAGGGAGGGAGAAAGGGAGCAAAAAAGAGAGGAAGGAAGAGAAAGAAAGAGGGATGGAAAGAGAGAGAAAGAAAGATGAAGGGAGAGAAAGGGAGGGAGAGAGAAATAGAGCAAAAGGGAGGAAGAGAGAGAGAGATAATTTTTTTGTCCAAACTTTTTTTAGCCCCCTCCAACCGCTCAATGTGCCCCAGGGTTTCGTAAATGTAAAAAATGTGCCGCGGCTCAAGAAAGGTTGAAAATCACTGCTATAATAAATACAGATCGTCTTAGTCGTTTAATAACTGTTAGAAGTTACAAAGACACTGAAAAATGTGACATGACTATTTTTCACTTGTGACTGTTGCAGCATCCCCACATGATCAGAATTTGGATGCTTGGCAACTGGTACATATTTATGACAATTGCATTGTCTTGAGATCATGTGACCATCATTTATAACCTGCCCAGGTGACTTCCAACAAGCAAAGTCAACGGGGAAACCAGATTTGTTTAAACTGTAGGATTCACTTAACAGCTACTTAACACTGGCAAAAATGATCGGAAAATGGGGTGCAACTCACTTAACAATTGTCCTGCATAGCAACAGAAATGCTGGGCTCAGTTAAAAAATGGTATCAGAACTTGACTTTAATATTTTGACATTATAATTAGACCTGTTTCAGATATTTTAAAATGTCTTATTATTGGTAGATGATGCTGGTCAAGAATTGGATGAAAGCAGTCTGCTGACTGCAATCACTGTATTTATTTTGTCTGCAAGTCCAGAGGTTAGCACCATGGAATGTCTTCAGAGACAGTGCATTGAGAAGTTTAAATCAGCTATGCAATCTAAAAATCCCAATGTAAGTACAACTTGAACTCATTTTGAGATTTGCTAACGTTGCTTTGCTATGTGCTTGTTTAGCCCTAATGGAATGTTGTTGTTGTTGTTGTTGTTGTTGTTGTTGTTGTTGTTATTATTATTATTATTATTATTATTATTATTATTATTATTATTATTATTATATTTGTATGCCGCCCCTCTCCGAAGACTCGGAGCGGAATAGAGAGGGGTGTCAAGCTGGATTTCTTCGAGGGCCAGATAAGCATTGTAGTTGTTGGGGGAGATCGGACTTATGCCGCCTACAGCACCCTACTCGTCCAAAACAGGGCATGTGGGGTTCATGTGCAGCCCCTCGCATCCTGTTTTTGGCCTGGACGCCCTCCTGCACCATCTTGCTGGCCAAAATGGGGCATTGGGGGGCATGTATGGCCCCATGCTCTATTTTGGCTGCCAGAGGCACTGCAGGCTGGTCCTTTACTATTTCCAGGCCGGCTCCATGGGCCAGATTTAAGCACTCTGCAGGCCAATGCAGCCCGCAGGCCTTAAATTTGACACCCGTGGAATAGGGTTTCCTTTCTGAGCATGGGGTTGAAGACTCGAAGACCCTTTCCAATTCTGTTATTTTGTAGTTCTTTTCACTGAATAAACATGTGCCTCCTACCCTTGAAAGTGAGATGGGTGACTATGATCCTCTGTGATACCATCCTGTTATTAGCCCACAGCTTTGTTAATGAAAACAACCACCTGAATCAGCCCATTTAGAATTTGATTCTATTTTTAAAGTCAGTTGTGTTAAAATTGCATCAATCCTGACTAAATTTAGGACATCTGAAATGTCTGACCAAGAGAACTTGAGATCTTCACAAAAGTTGACATTCTTACTTCAACTTTTTGGAGTGAAATGTATGACTTTCTAACATAAGGAAATTCACAAATGAAAATTTTCCCAGATTTTTCTCCAACTAGCAACTCAAATTGCTTCATGACATATTGTTCAAGGATGATTCCCAGGTTTTAGGGGAAATGCAAATGGTTACAAAGCAGGAAGCTTCCCTTATATAAACTTCCTTATATGTGTTTATCTTGGGCTCCAAGACTATGTGTTCTTCCTCTTGTTGCAAAGGCATTTATGCAAATTGCGGATGTATGGTGTCCTTAAGCACCATATATATATAGAGAGAGAGTCTGTGCAATTAACTTTCAGAGTTAACTTCAGGATTTAAACTTTAGCTAAATTAGCTTTAAAAAATTGTAAAAAATTGTAGTACGTAAAGTAATTACTGTATACAAATAACAGTTCACATTGGCAGGTTGAACTTGTTTTTTTACATTTGGATGGACTATCTTTTTAAATAGTTCTTTCTTTTTAGGTACAACTTAAATGCTACCAGCTGCTCCTTTCCATTTTCCAGTGTCCCAATCAAACTGTTTCATATCCTTACATTCATTCATTAATATCTTCAGTAGTGGTCAAATTACAAGAAACAGAAAAAAATAAACCAGAGAATTCTGCCGAACTTCAAGTTGTTCAAGAAGGAATAAAGGTAGTGGCTGCTGTTATAGCCCTCGCTGAGGAGGAGCATCGTAAGTCTTGTTTGCATATTCTTTCAATTATCCACCTTTAAAAGATTGTAACATTATCAGATGATTTCTAGTTAGTGGCATTATTCTAACCTTTCTGCTGTGCCATTGCCCTCTACAAGAGTGGTTCTCAACCTGGGGGTCAGAACCCCTTTGGGGCTCAAACGACCATTTCACAGGGGTCACCTAAGACCATGGGAAAAGACAAGTTTCCCATGGTGTTAGGAACTAAAGCTTCTGTTCTGGTGCCTTGGAATATACTTTTACAATCTTACCAATTAGGTGTTTACAGTCGGGGTGTCCCTCTGACCTTCCTGCCAATCAGCTTAAAGCTCTGTTGGAAGAATTGGTGCTAGACTTATGGTTAGGGGTCACCCCAATATGAGGAACTGTATTAAGGGGTTGTGGCATTAGAAAGGTTGAGAACCACTGCTCTACAAGATCAATGTTTGAAGGCTTTTTAGGAGAAAAGAATGAATCTAAACAGATTGTATAGGTTTAACAATCTTATGTTAAAACTGTTTTGCCAAAAAATGTGTGAATTTGCTGCGAAGTGCTATGACTGAGTGACATGGGGGCCTCAGTTGTTTGTCCTTTCCATAGAATTATTATTCTGAGAAGCATAGCTTAATTTTGTCTGTTTATTGATTTTAAAAGATCAGTTTTATAAGTCACTGAAACAGTTTGCATCAAACAGGGTAGAGTAATTAGCTGCAGACTACAGCCAGAATCAAATATTGTTAATGCATCAGTTTAGATTTTAAACTGCTTCCAACACTTTTGTGAATTTATCTATAGCAGGACTACTAGCTTCTTTTAACGGCTTTGTTCCTAATGCTATCCATCTTGTAAACTCACAGGATTTTTTTTGCCTTATATATGTATACATCCAAATTAGACCGTGATGTTTTTGTGTGTCATATATGTGTGCTTATGTGGGTATATGAGAGCTGAATGCAATGAAATTTCTTTTTCATGTATGCTGATTAGTGTACATTAAAAAATGACAAAGTTTTATTCTATTCTAAGTTGGAAAAAAATTCTTGACCTAAAAATACTGTCTGGAAATATGTGCATGTATTTGGTCTGTTCATATCATAAGGGTAGTGAGATAATCAGAATAAGAATACAGATCCAAAGCAAGGATAAGTTATGGGTTTTCATCATTATAAAATCTCTTGCTTGCTTCTTGCAAAGTTCATGTTTTACAGCTAGAAAATAGCACAGCATAGTATCCTAAATAACAGGTTTAAACAATGCTATTTACAATTAATTAATTAATTAAACAAACAAGCATATTTGTTTATTGAAAAGTACATTCTACTGTATCAAATGATATTGAGTTTCTGGTACAATCGTTTTAAGAGTTAAATTTAAAAATGGGTAATTATGAAACTAGTGCTATTTATCATTGCTGAATAAATGGTTCTTTTCCATTTTTTTACAGGAAGTCAGCTAGTGGCTTGTTTTATTCCCATCCTTATATCTTTTCTTTTGGATGAAAACGCCCTAGGATCAGTTTCAAGTTCAGCAAAGTATCTTCATGAGTTTGCTTTGCATTATCTAATGCAGATTGGTCCACAGTATACGTCAGCCTTTAAAAAATCAATGGCTTCTTCCCCATCAATGAAAGCAAGACTTGAGTCAGCAGTGAAAGGAAATCAAGAAATCATCAAGGATAAGTCAACATCTAAGCATCCAAAGAATCCTGGGAAAGGCTCAAGTATTCAACTAAAGACTAACTTTCTATGAAAATGACTTCTAAATCTTAAGCACCCTGGTTATATTCCCCCACCCCCAGGTATTACCATGGAGATTTTTGTTTTCAGTTCTATTATGCATTATTTAATTTTGTATAATGCTCCAGTTCCAGAGAAGTGCATGCATGCACCCATTTATCTCTCAGCTGATTGACTCAGTACCTGCTACACCTTTTACTGCTAAAGCTATTGAACTAAAGCTATAGTACCAGTTACCATATCTGTTTGCAAGTACAATCCCCAATAAAAAGATGGCCAGTCAGTTGTTAAAATGTATATTAAAGATGTTTTTAAAAAGTTGCAATTTTCTTAATTTTATTTGGAGCATACTACAACACTCCTGAATAAAATATATTGAAGACTTAAGTAAACGTGTTAACACCTTGATACTTATATTAATAAAGCTACATTTATTTCAGTCTTCAATCTTGGTACAAATGCCAATTTAGGGAAACTCCTATGCATTGCTATTTCTTGATAATATAGATATTCCTTGATTTAAAATCATAATTGGGACTGGAACCTTCGCCGTTAAGTTGATGTTGTTGTTAAACGAGTCATGCCTGATATTACAACATTTTTGCCTTGATCATTAAGTGTATCATCGCAGTTGTTAAGCACACCTGACTCCCCCCCCCCAAGTGCTTTACAGTGCTAGCATATTGCCCCCAACAATCTGGGTCTGGATTTTACTGACCTCAGAAAGATGGAAGGCAGTCAACTTTGAATCTGTCAGCATCGAACTCCTTGCAGTGAGCAGTCTCACCTGAAATACTGCATTCTAATCACTGCACCACCATGGCTTACAATAAATAGCTTTAAGTCAAGGACTAACTGTAATGATTTTTTGTGTGTTGTAATTTAAAATTTTAAACAAAACCCCAAAAGAACTACTTAGTGTATATTCCGTTTTGGCTCCATGAAGTGAACTGTATGTTTTAGATGACAAATAGGGAGAATTACCTCTATTTAATGACACGAAGTACTGTACATGGCTAGCTCTTTTAATCTGACTAGTTTGTTAAAAATCATTAAATTGTTAATTTTGCTGTCCCATTTTAATTGTAAAAATAATCCTAAAATTCTTTACAGTCCTATACAATAATGTTATGCCAATTTAGTCATAACCTAATTAAATAAAAAGACTATTCTTGAAATCCACAGAAACATAAAATTAGTGTTGAGTAACGAAAATCCGCTTTTAAATTATTGATAGCTTTACCAATGAATTGTGGAGCAATTACACGTTTTATGATAAGAATTCGTTCAAAGTCTATAGTTTTGAATATTTTTATATCCAAACTTAAGCACATTTACTAATGATTATATCAATGGGGCTTTTTACTACCAATACATTTTATTTGATTTTAATTGTATCCTGCCAGGCAGATCATTGAGGCTTACATATCTTTTTAGAGTATGAAAATGATTTGAGGCAGTTCCATCATATGAGGCTTTACATTATTTATTGTAATCATTTTGTAGTCTTGAAACATTGATGTACAATCATGCATTAAAATATCAAAGACACTAATGGGAATGGATTACTTTTTCAAAAGTGAGTTTTATCTGAACTGAATTACAGTTTGAATTATAAGAATAAAAAAATCTGGTAACAAAATATTTGCAAGCAACAACCAAATTCAAAAAGCAGCAAGGATTTCATTTATAAGCAATCACAATTACCTAAAAATGAAAACTTTTACATAGAAATCTAGGTGTTAATTCTTCAACTATTATAGTGTTTTTTTAAAATTCTGCTGACAACTATTGCCCTTTAATCCAATATTAAGTGAAGTAAAGGAAATGTTCAGATGACTATGATACTCCCATCTATTAATTTGAGGAAAATAAAAACATCTGTAAAATCAATACTCAGGAAGTGATTGTATTTTATTATACATTTTGTACATAAAATTGTAAATTGTACAGATCTAACCACTTGAGCAAACCTCTGATGTCATTTTTCTAATTTACATAAAAGCTAATTTTCTTCAATCTGTGCCTGTTCTTGTTCTTATTAAATGATTCTGCACATATATATTATAAATCATATTATGTATGACTTTTGTAACTTTTCTCCAGTATTATGAAGTGGGATTCTGGGCAATTTACACATAAAAACATACCAAGTTCAGTAAAAAGATTTTTAAAAGTTAAAAATAAAAATGCAGGAGTGTCTTCAAGATGCTAACCATGCTTAAAATGGCATGCATCACACTGAGCCCTAGGTGAGTTGGAACAGTCAAGACTTCGTGCTTTTCCTAAAGGCTAAGAGGGGGGCATTTTACCTTGGAGTGGGGGCAGATGTTCCATAGGGCAGTTTCCTTCCTGGATCCATCAGTCAAACTTCTTTAACTGATAAGGCCACTAACATCCTTTCCCTGCCTGCCTGAATAGGATGGATTAATGTGATGAGGGTAGTATAGTTCCTCAGATAACCTGACCCCATATCATATAGGGCATAAATGGCAATGATCAACATCTTCAATTGGGCCCAGAAGCAAATCGGCACCCAATGCAGCTCACATAGCAAACGTGTTTCATGCCTGATCATGGAGGAGCCCAAAATTGTTCAAATGGCTACATTCTACACCAGCTGTTGCTTCAAGGGCAGCCCATGCACATTGCAACAGTCCATATGGGAGATGAACAAGACATGAGTGACCAAGTCAAGGCCTCATAATCTAGTAAGGAACCATCATTATTCGATCAAGTTTCTTATCCAAATTTTCCAGATGGACTGACTGTTCGAAGTTACAATAGTACTGAAAAAAGTGCCATGACTGTTTTCCCCACTTACAACCGTTACAGCATCCCCACAGTCATGTGACCAAAATTCAAACACCTGGCAACTGACTCATATTTATGACGGTTGCAGTGTCTTCGGTCACCTTTTGTGACTTTCTGACAAGAAAAATCAAATGGAAAACCAGATTCACTTAACAACTGTATTACTGACTTTAACAACTGCAGTGATTCATTTAACAGGAAACAAAACTCACTTAACAACTATCTCACTTAGCAACATAAATTTTGGGTTTAATGGTGGTCATAAGTCAAGGACTACCTGTAAAAACTCTCTACTGGGCATTAACCATTCTTGAGGTTTGGGGAAAACCCTGAAATCATCCTGGATAGCAGAAAAGATATTAGTCATCCCTGAAGAAGATGGGACAAATGTTCATGTGAGCAGCATTAAAAAAAACATACTATGGAATTCTTTTCCTATTCCTGATTAGCTGGAACCAAAAAACTGAGTCTTCCACATTACTCTGCTCTGAGTTGTGCACCACAAGCCAGATACTTCAGCAGAGTATTCACTTCCTGTCTGATGAACCTATGGGATGAAGAAGCCACATATATATGTAGTTCATTTGGTTCATTTGTAGATCCTACATAAGGCAAAGCAAGCTGACTAAATCCTATTAACTCTTTATAAAGCCAAATGTGGAACAGGAATACCCACAAATTCCTATTGTCCACAAATTCCTATTGTCATCCAAAGAGAACTGACAAAAGTAAATTATATTAATTGATATAGTGGCTTTATATATCCACAGTCATGAAAACATTCTTTCAATATTCAAAGTGTTTTTTTTAATTAAATCACATTTGTCCTACACAAAAATCCTAAAATACAATCCCACAGCAACATGACTAAACAAAATATTGAAAGAATGTGGTAAGCAACCTTTAGCATGTTCCTTATTGCAGCACATTGCACAACCTGATGAATAGTAAACATAGGCTATATTTACAGATGACGTGGAGTTGCACTTGTGACTGCCAGGATCCAAGATTACATTTAGCAACACAAAGTGGAAGCCAAGAAGTTGACTCTTATGTTTATATCCCAAAGATCATACTAACCAAACTCAAAGACAAATATTACAATGTAAATATGCAGCTAAATCAGAAACAGTTTTCATCGAACAAAATTAAGATATTGGGTGGTTCTTTGCTGGGAGAATTTTTGAAAGAAGACATCTGAAAAGTCAGCTAACTAACTAATCCTTTATAACTTTATCCACGGACAAACCAATTAAGTATCTAATCTCGAATGTCCCATTAACTGTAACTAGAGAATAATCTGAAACTGAAATCAAGGCAGGGAAAATATGCAGAGCATGGCTATAGAATTCTTTCCATCCCTTGAATAGCACTTTCACTGCTATTCAGGGGATGAGAGGCTTAAAAATGGAGGAGTCAACAGCATTCCAAGTCACTGTCCAGCCATCTCTCCCATCGGGTATTTTTTCCTCCCCCACCTCCGCTTCTCAGCAGACCCTACAAGAAGAGATCCATTTTCAAATTCAATTTTGTTGTTGGTGTCTCCCATCGCATCAAATTTGGTACTGTTTCTGGAGAGATAAACCTCTTAATAGTTAGGTGGACAAAATCTCATATTATACAACTTATTTACAATATTCTGTTTGGTTGGCAAACATAAAAATAAGCAGATAATATAGATTGAAATGTCAGTTTGGCTGTTATTATTTTCTGCATTGTGCATAAGTTGGAAAATACAATTATATGGAATATTATTACTAAGTGGTATCTTGACTTCAAGTACTGTGTAGGTTTTTCTCTCCTTGTATCTAAAAAAGCCATGTCATTCCATATTATTAAAATAAAGGAACCATTCAGAATGCTCACACTTGGATTTTGATACTCTAATGTGGTACATATTCAAAGTAAAATTGTTTAGCAAAAAAACTAGGTGTAGTTGGCACTAAGTTAGAAATCAGCAGACTGTGAGTTCTAGGTCTGCCTTAGGCACAAAGCCAGCTCACTGACTATAGGCCAGTCATTCCCTAGCTGTCCTAGGAATATGTCTATGGCAAGCCAAGTCCAATACTTTGCCAAGAAAATTGGAAACATTTGCCAAGACTGACTTAAAAGCACCAAAAAAAGCCTTTTCAAATCCCTAATTTTATACTTTCATCTATTATGACCAAACACTACTTTTATACATTTGAAAAAGTCTATCTTATTTGTAAGGTAATTCTTTTAGACTAGAGGGTCAGAAAGATTACAAAATAAACATAAATCTATTTATGTATCACATATTATTTAAATCACAAATGACTCATACCATCAAGGCATATTCATTGCCTCACACAACACTGCCCAGAAGTAATTTCACCGATAAATAACAGCCATAAATATCTAGATTCTATATTTAAACTCAACTACTGAATCAGCTATAATTGATTGGGTTTGCAGACAAATCAACAAACCAGTTTGTGTGGTAGTTGAATCTGGCCTTAATATCATTACTTTCTAGATTTGTCCTCTATAACTGGGCTCCCCAATCCCTGCAGCCCACTACTGAGCCCTTTGGAACTGGACCACAGAAGTGGCAGGTGTGTGCGTATGCAACTTGCTTAAGCAGCAGGCAAGCGTGGGTGCACATGCTCCATTTGCAAGAGTAGAGTGTGCATATGTCCACTTATTACACAAATGGAGCTCTGTGTCTGTACTTGTCTACCAGCGCCATCACTCATGCAGAACCATCACCTCCCCACCCCTCTCAGCTGGTCTGCAAAGCCGGAAAGATTGGGAAACTCTGCCCTACAAATATATAAAATACAGGTGTTGGATTCAGGCTTAAATGCTTTATTGAGCATTCCTACTCCTTAAAACCAACAGTCTAAAACAGCTTGATTCAACTAGTTGTTTTTTATTTCTGTAATACAAATTGTTCAAATCGTTATCCCTTGATTGACAATATAAAATACCCTCAAAATATGTTCATTTTGAGGCCTTTGAACTATGGTGTTGGAGAAGACTCCTGCGAGTCCCTTGGACTGCAAGGTGATCAAACTGGTCAGTCCTAGAGGAGATCAACCCTAACTACTCTTTAGAAAGCCAGATTCTGAAGATGAAACTCGAACACTCTGGCCACCTAATGAGAAGAAAGGACTCACTGGAGAAGAGCCTAATGCTAGGAACAATTGAAGGCAAAAGAAGAAGGGGCCGACAGAGAATGAGGTGGTTGGATGGAGTCACTGAAGCAGTCGGTGTGAGCTTAAATAAATTCTGGGGAATGGTAGAGGACAGGAAGGCCGGAAGAAATGTTGTCCACGGGGTCCCAATGGGTCGGACACAACTTCTGACTAACAACAATATACAAGTCTTACAAATTAATTTCCATCTGGGGACATAAAGCTCAGAGGTTTACCTAAAGCAAACTGTGTAATGTGAAGTCAGAGGAGTCACCATTGTTTGTTGCAATAATAAAAATTGGAAAGAAAAAAAATTGGAAATGTTGTATTTAAACCAATATAAGCTATTTGTCTTTATTAGAAGCACAGGAGTCTAATAAAGCTTAAGTTTCAGAGCAAAAAGTATCAAACATAAGAAAAACAGATTGAATTTACAGACTACATTGTGTGGGTTAAAGGGGGCATTTGAGCTCACTTAGAGGAACTCTTTGTCCAGAGTTGAAAATTTGTGTAAGACGAAGTTGATTCTGAAGAAGATGCAAGAAACAGTTTATGTATAATATTTGATTGTACCATAAAGCAACAAGCAATACTTTGCCATTTTAACCATTAGCTGACAAAGCCTGAAGACTGTTAGAAATATGACAACGATCATATTAGAATTCTCAAAATCAGGGGTGTCAAATCGTGGCGTCAAATTGTCATGTCATGTCACATGACATATCATGCCTTCCCCCCCTTCGCTAAACTGGGGTGGGCGTGGCCAGCCCATGACACATCTGGTCCACAAGCTACGAGTTTGACACCCCTGCTCTAAATAATATGAACCTTATTATCTGATCTCAAATGTCTATTGAACAATTAAAATATAACGATTAAAAGGTAGTATATAATTATTGTAAATTTACATTAATACAGTATTACATCACATAAAGCCAGAGTAACTTTCTCTAGTGTCTTTCTAGTGACTCCCACTCAATGACATGTGACTGGCTACTCGTGTGAAGAGTCAGATTTATGTTTTCTGCATACATTCAATTTTCTAGGGGCCAACAAAAAGATCTCCCAAGTAGCCACCCATAATGTTTAAATATACTATAATTTTAAAATCTTTGTCATTAGTTCTTTGTGACTAAGAAATGCATTTACCAAAAACATCACTCAGCTCTACTAATTGGGATAACTATGCCTGTCAAAACATGGAGATATTTTCAACTTTTAACTCCTGGCACAATTGCAGAGAATTACATATAGAATGAGTAAATAGTTCATACTTAATGACACATCAGAGAACTATACATTATAGCTTTATTATAAGAGCTACTTACAATATTGAACTTTATATAAACTTAGTTCTTTGCAAGGAGATAAATCCCAATTGCAGAATATGACTGTTCCACTTCTGCCCTAAATACAGTTCTTGTAGATAATGTCTCGCCAATTTTATTTTACCTATTTTTCACATAATACATGTTCAGAATTTCAATATGAAAGTCCCAGCATTTAGGAACAAAAAAAAAACGAGGACCAAAAGTGTAATAAAAATATAAATACAATTATAACTTACCAAAATAAGTTATAATTGTAAAATCCAATATGACTAGAAATTGCAACAATTTATTTGGAATTGAGGAATATTGTATATACATATTAGTGCAGGGGTAGGCAACGTTGGCTCTTCTATGACTTCTGGACTTCAACTCCCAGAATTCCTAAGCCAATCATGCTAGCTCAGGAATTCTGGTAGTTGAAATCCACATGTCATAAAAGAGCCAACGTTGCCTACCCCTGTGACTGTCTCTTAATTGGAATTAAAAGGGCTATGATAGCTCCAATTGTGTAGAAAGCTAATTACAAGAAATCAACACTCTCAAAAGTTACAATAGGCTTACTTCATTTCAGTACTAAGACTGTAGTGACATCAATTAACTTTCTACTGATTATGAATTAAAGCACTAAATGAAGAATTAAAAACCTGTCCCATATTCAATATATAGACATGTAAGCTCTATAAAACCTGGGACTTAAAAGATACACATTTCCACAACTTACTCCAATATGTCTGGTGGGAATTACTATCATTATTCCAAGTTCAGATGGGTGAATGTCTCTTTTGATACATCTATGACCAGGATGACAGAATCCTTCAGACATCTCTGAGAAGGATAATCCCAATAGGCAATAAATCAATGTCAGTAAATACAAAAATATAATTATTGATGGTTTACATGCTTTCTTTATATGTTATATGTTGATGTCAAAGTTAGGTAGAGTTAGGTGTATGTTAAGTTCATGTGTGTATATATGTATATATTTCATGCTGTTTAAAAAAAAATAATTTAATAAAGATTTACGTATTTTAAAAAAGATTAAAAAAAAACCCTTCAATGTCTGTCCACCACGAAGTTGTACTAAAAGCTCCATTGTTTGTTATCAAACCTAAGAAAAACAGAGTTGGAAGGGACCTTGTAGGTCAACTAGTCCAACCCCTCCCCCTTCAAAGCAGGAGACCTACACACACACCATTTCTGACAGATGGCAGTCCAGTCTCTTCTTGAAAGCTCCCAGTGATGAGGCCTTCCCCAGAACATAGCCATCTCTCTCTCTCTCCTTCTCTCTCTCTCTCTCTCTCCCTCCCCCCTCTCTCTATATATATACTGTTGTTTTCTATTGTTGTATATTTATATAATATATAAATATTTTATGTTTTTGCTGAATTTGAAAATTAATATAATGTAATAAATATATTAATATAAATAAACCATACATACATACATACATACATATATGTGTGTGTGTGTGTATATAGTTGATTTTCTGTCGAAAATAACAAGGTTTTCTGTCGAATATAACAAAGTCGAAGTAGATGTACACTAGGCTCCCTTTCTTTTCACTTATCAGCAAAAGTATGTAATCATATATTTTATATTATATACCTATACTGTACATACAATACATAATACATACATATACTGTATACGTACATACATACATACGTATGTATATTTTTTTAAAAGATCGCCCGTGTGGTGAGCTTGAACGGTATCTCTATTCTTCCGCAAGGAAACACCAAACTAACGAACCGAGGACAACATTCAACGCCACCGAGAACCCAGCGAGGTCACGCTGCCTCCGGCCTCGAGTTATTCTGGGCAGAAATAGGAAGCCCGGAATCACTCGTGACGCGAGAAGGGAAGGAGAAAAGAAGGCCGGGACGGCGTTCTCCGCAGCGCCCCCTCCGGCCGCGTTGGGTCGCTCTGCTCTGGGAGTCCGCTTCGGCCTGACTTGGAGCCCGACGGACTCCTCCTCCTCTTCCTCTCGTGTGTGTGTGAGTGTGCGGCTCTTCGTCTTAATCCTCCGCCACCCCCTCAGCTTCTGCCGGGAGGATCAAGATGGACGGGGTGCGACACTGTCTGGCGGCCGACTGAGGAAAAAGGCCTGCGAAAACTGAGGGAGAGGAGGAGGCGGCGACGAGGACGACGACAGCCGCGGGGGGAAACCCGGGCGCCGAGGTGAGCGAGTCTCTGGGTCGGCGGGAGAGGAAGCCCCCGCGCTGTGCCGGCCTGGCGGCGGTGTTTCCTGAGCCACCTGGCCGCGATGCCCTGCGAGGCCTGCGGCTGGCGGAGAACGCGAGTGCCGCGGCGTGACGGTGAAGGGAAAGAGTTTGGTTTTTCTGGGACGGGGAGATGGCTGTAGTAGAGATTCCGCAGAGCCTCAACTATAGGCGGTGGTTGGTAGGCCCGGAAAAATAAAAACCTGGGCTTGGGCTTCACAGACGGAAGGGAAGGGCCGGGTTCACTTGTTGGGCCCAGAGTCCGTAAAGAAAAGGGGTTGCTGCGCCCACTTTTCTCGGGTCTCCGGTGGGGAAAAGTCACAGGGGCTTCTCGGCCTTCTCTGTTTTGGGACTTGGAGAGGTGAGGCACAGTTTTCTAACCCTTAAAATCTGGAGACGGTTCCCGGACGTTGCTTCCGGTTCGTCTTGTTTTATTTGGGGGAAAGGCAAACAGATAGGTTAGCCCGGGATTTGTTGGACGCCACACTCTGGTTTGTAAAGGGGGCTTGTATAAAAATGAGTTCTTGTGAACGTAGGAAAAACTTCCTTCCTGGATGTGAAGTCGTCAGGGAGTGCAGTGTAGTTCTCCAAGCATGGTGTCTTTGGGGAAATTTGGGGATATTTCCAAATTTAGATTTTCTTTTTTCACTCCTGATTAAGTTAGAGGTTGAACCTAACCACTTTGCTACAGGTAGTCCTCCACTTAGGACCATAACATGTCTAATGCTATGTGTCACCTTTGTTTAAGTCAATCCTTGCGCTTGTTAAATTGGTAATACGGATGGTGAATTAAACTTATATATCACTTCACAGTGCTTTACAACCGGCTCTAAGCAGTTTTACAGAGGGTAAGCATATTGGCCCCCAACAATCTGGGTCCTCATTTTACTGACCTTGGCAGGATGGAAGGCTGAGTCAACCTTGAGCCTGCTGAGATTCGCTCTGCCAAACAGTGATCAGGAGAAGCAGTCCTGTGTTCTAACCACTGCATCACCAAAGCTCTTAGTTAATCTAGCTTCCCCATTTTACTTTGCTTGTCAGAAGGTTGCTAAAGGTGATCACATGATCCTGGGACACAGGGCAGCCATCCTAAATATGAATCGGTTGCCAAGTATCTGAATTTGGATCATGTGCCCATTGGGGATGCTGTAAAAAGTTGGTAAGTTTGAAAAAAATGATTGTGTCACTTTTTCAGTGATATTGTAACTTTGGTCACTAACCAAAATGTTGTAAGTCGAGGACTATCTGTATGTAAAGCATATGGCTTACCATACTACCATTGCCAATTCTTCCATGTTTACTTTGTTGGGGAGAGTTTGTGCAGTGTATTTCTCTATTTTTGCATTGAGTTGCAGGTGTATTGGGAAGTAGGTAATCTCAAAATGTATATATAGGTAGTTTTCAAAATAGGACCACAATTGTTTGAGGTCAAAATGTATGTTAAGTAGGAAATTTGTTAAGTTGAATTTTGCCCCCTTTCATGACTTTTACTACCGTGTTTGCTAAGTCAATAACTGCACTTGTTAAATTGGTAACATGGTTGGTAAGTGAATCTGTCTTCACCATTTTACTTTGCTTGTCAAAAGGTTGCAAAAGATCACATGACCCTGGGACACTGCAACAGTCATAAATATAAATCATCTGTTAAGCATAGCAATATAAATCATATGACCATAGTAATGCTGATTTAGTCATAAATGTGAAAAATTGCCATAAGTCACTTTTCAGTGCTGTTGTAATTTTGAACGGTCACTAAATGAACTGTTGTAAGTTGAGGATTACCTGTACTTTTCTCAATAGAAATTGTATACTATTAGTATCAATTTTTCCTGACTAATGTGTTTGTTAGATTCAATTTTGTTGCTCATAATTCATATGAACAATCAGTATTCAGGTAGTCCTCGACTTACAGTCACAATTGAGCCCAAAATTTCTGTTAAGTGAGACATTTGCTAAGTGAGTTTTGCCCCATTTTACCACTTTTTTTGCTCAGTTGTTAAGTGAATTGCTGCAGTTGATAAGTTAATAACTTGATTATTAAGTAAATTTGGCTTCTCAATTGACTTTGCTTGTCAGAAGGTCACATAGTGATCACATGATCTTGGGACACAATCACAGACCTAATTATGAACCATTTGCCAAGTATCTGAATTTTGATCACATAATCATGGGGATGCTGCAAAGGTCATAACTCTGAAAAAACGGTCATAACTCATTTTTTTCAGTGCCATTGTATCTTTAAACAGTAACTAAATAAACTGTTGTAAGTCAAGGACTATCTGTACAAATATAATTGAAACTTTTTCTAAGCATCACTTGTTTAAATCTAGATATTTATATTCTTAATAGCTTTATTGAACACATGCTGCACAATCTCTCTGTTATGAGTGGAGATTGGATGAATGTGTTGAATATTTGGATGAGTCGGGTCGATAAAGTTTTTAAAATGTTTTGTTGGGGTTAGTTTAAATTTTAGTTTTATCCCCCCCCCCCCCCGATTTTTAACATGCTTTTTATGTATCACATATATTGTAAGTCACCCTGAGTCTCAGGAGAAGGGCGGCCTAGAAATCAAACAATCAAACAAACAAATAACCCACCCCCCCACCCCCCCCCACACACATAAAAGCCCTCTTGAATTCAATAAACTTCCCTACTTTATCTACTGCTATAGCATGTTTAAATCCCATTGATATTTAATCATATATTTTTAAACAAAATAAAGATAACGCAGACTGAACCTTAAGTTATTTATTGAAATAAAACTTAGATTACATCACAGCTTTTATTTTAGAAACTGAATTATGATTACAAAAAATTACAAGAGGTTAACTTTATAAAAGTGTTACATACATTTACAACTGTGGCAAAGAAACTGCAGTTTGTGGCATAAAACAACCTGTTATTGGACAAAAGATTGGATGTACAGTGGTACCTCGAGATACGAGTTTAATTCGTTCCGGACCTGGGCTCTTAAGTCGAGCAGCTCTTATCTCGAACGACTTTTCCCCATAGGAATTAATGTAAATAATTTTAATTGGTTCCAGCCCTGAAAAAACTCACAAAGTTAGTCTAAATTATGCAGAAAGACATGTTTTTAATGAAGAAATGTACATGTACATATAAATGAATAATGAAGTTTCTTTCACTTAACTTGTAAACTTTCTTAAACTTTTAAATTTACATATGTTCAACTTCTCTGCCACCCAATCCTGTAGGACAGAGGTCCCCAACCCTTTTTGCACCAGGGACCGGCTTTAAGCGATCAAGAGAGGAATGGGTGAATGAATGGACGGAGGGTGGGAAGGAAGGAAGGAAAAAGGGAAGGGACAGGAACAGAGGAAGGAAGCAAGGAAACTTATGAAAGGGGAGAGTAAGAGAGGAATGAGTGAAGGGAGGGAGGGAAGAAGGTGGGAAGGAGAAAGAAAAGAAGAAATAGAGGAATGGAAGGTAAAAGAGAGAAAGAAAAAGAGCAAGAAAGAAAGAAAGAAAGAAAGGGGGAAGGGACAGGAACAGAGGAAGGAAGCAAGGAAACTTATGAAAGGGGAGAGTAAGAGAGGAATGAGTGAAGGGAGGGAGGGAGGGAAGAAGGTGGGAAGGAGAAAGAAAAGAAGAAATAGAGGAAGGGAAGGTAAAAGAGAGAAAGAAAAAGAGCAAGAAAGAAAGCTGCAAGCACCCCCCCGAGCCCCCCAGGCCGGCTGCAACCTTTTAAAACACGCGTGCCGCTTCGCAGCTGTCTCCTGAAGCCGAACGCGGAAGTTAGCGTTTGGCTTCAGGAGACAGCTCCTTGGCGCTTGTATCTCGAATTTGGGCTTGTAAGTAGAACAAAAATATCTCTCCCCTCCCAGCTCTTATCTCGAGTTGCTCTTAAGTAGAGCAGCTCTTATGTCGGGGTTCCACTGTACTGAATTTGGGTTCTGTTGAAAGACAACATAGTACCAACATGAAAAGAATTCTCTTCCTTCAAAGCACACAAGGTATTAGACCTCATGATATAAAACTATTCTAAGGAAAATTGTAATTAAAATTGAAGTGTGTATTTTTATTTCACTTTTAAACCATATAATTTCAAAAATAACTCAAGGTAATGTAGAAAAACATTTAAAATTATATCATGAAATTAATATCAATGCAACAGAACACCTGATTGGGAAAAATTATAATGTATTTTATTTGTAGGTTCACAAGTCACTCCTGTTGTTAAGCAAACTCCGTTATAATTTAAGTTGAGATTTTTTTAACCCTTGAAATGCTATTTACTATTGTTTTCTACATCAATAACTTAGAACAATAAATAATGGCATAAACATCAAAGATTTAATACAAGATTGTAATATTTCAATATATATTGCTGGTAATGTCTTAGATATTTGAAATATCCGGTAGCTAAATTTGATGCTGCTCTTCTGTCACAATTTTAGAATTTTGTATTGTTAACAATAACACTTGTTTAGATATCTGACTTCCACTTTGAAATTTGTAGTAATACCGTGTTTCCCTGAAAATAAGACACTGACATATTTTTTTTTGAACCCTGAAATAAATGGCCTTATTGCCATGCATCAGAGGCCCAATTGGGCTTATTACCAGGGGATGTCTTGTTTTGGGGGGAACAAGGGTTCCCCAAAAACAAGACATCCCCTGGTAATAAGGATAGAAAGACCAAAATATGGTACCAGACTCTTAGCTTCTTACATTCCTAATGATGATTTCTAAAATGTATAAATGTTAGCAGAGACTTTACTGCTCAAATACTGTTCATTTATAATATTTCAAGTACACCTTTTCCAAATGATTCTGGAGCACTGCAGAGTTAATTTAATGGAGTGCAGAATATATTATACTAGTAACACACATACTTATTGTCATAAAATTAAAGAATACTAACAGATAAAATTAACTACATATCTCTTTTTTTTAGGTGAAGATTGCAAACAGTTGGATTTCTTCGGAGTAGAAGATTAATTAGGTCAGACCTATTTGACTGGATTTAAAAAAGAATTTTGGTTTCTTTTTAATTTAAGAACAGACTACTTTAAAATCATGGCAGATGTGGACCCAGATACATTGCTTGAATGGCTGCAGATGGGTCAGGGGGATGAAAGAGACATGCAGCTAATAGCACTGGAGCAGTTATGTATGCTGCTGCTGATGTCAGACAATGTGGATCGGTGCTTTGAAACGTAAGTAAAGTTTTATTTGTTTTAGTTTTATGCTTGTTTATGTCAGATATTCAGTTTGATTTTTATTGTGCTGAAATGTTACTGGGAATGTGTGACAAGCATTCTTCAGATTGTATTGATGCAGAAATCTCTGTATCAATGTTGATAATCCTCTGAAAGCAGCTGAGCTAGGAAATCTCAGTAAGACCAGCTATAATGTGCTGTTTTCATTATAAAATGGCTCGTGCTCATATCAAAGGTAATATGGGTTCAAGAAGAACAGATAAATGTCCATATTAGGGCCTGCTTTGTGGTGATAAGAGTAATGAAGTATGCTTATTTCTATGTTCTTTATTGTATCTTCCAAATGTCGGCTAGTGGCCCAGTTGAGATTGACCTAATCCCTAATTCTGAGTTGGGCTTGTCTGATGAAGTTGCCTGAGGCATTATCTTGTGATGTTATCTGGGAGGTGTTTGACCTGTTAGTCTTAAGAAAGTAGCTAAGGTTCTTGGTGCTGTGAATGTGACCATTTGTGTTTGTATCCATGCTCTTCCTGGTTGGTTAATGCATGCTGGGAGATGCAGTAGTAAGTGCCTCTTTGAGAGACAGGATGGTCCCACTGGCTCTGAAAGAGGTGATAGTCTACTTCCTCTATGTGAAGGTATCACAGGATGCCATTGATCCAGAAAATTCCTTCCCAATATTTCTTTCTGAGGAAGGTTATTGAGAAAGCAGATAACCTGTAGTTTTCTTCTGGTGGAAGCAGACTGTAAAACTGTATCAGGTTTCAGACCAGGATAGAAAACTGAGATAGCTTTGGTTGCTCTTGTCAGTGAACTCTGGCAATCACATCTTGGAGATAAGTGGTTCTAATCTAGCTTTGCTTGATCTCTCAGCTGTCTATGACATTGTTCAGATGGTTTTATGAGTGGAGGCATCAATTTAGGGCAGGGGTTGGCAATCTTAAAAACTCAGAGCCATTTGTACTCATTTTTCAGAGAAAGCAAAACACCCAGAGCTGCACAACCTGGGTAGGCATGGCCAACTTGATGTCACTCCCACCGAGTCACAGGACATCCCCCTCTCAGCTATGCCTACCTAGACTTTGTGACTCTGTTTTCTTTCCTATGAGAAGCAGACTCTCTCTTTTCCCTCTCTCTTTCTCTCCATCTCTCTTTCTCCCTCTCCTATCTCTCTCCCTCTCATCTTTCTTTCTCTCTTTCCCTCTCGCTCTCTTCCTCCCTACCCATCTCTCTTTCCCTCTCCCTCCTTCATCTCTCTCTTTCTCCCATCTCTTTCTCCCCCTGTGTCCCCTTCTCTCTCTGTGTGCTGAGGAGTGATAGCTACCCACAGTGGAGGCTTCTCTTCAGGCAACCCCCCCCCCAGCGACTCCCTGGCTGCTTGTGGTGCATGCAGGGAGATGCCAAAGTGCAGCAAAGTTGCATGCGAAGGGCGGGCAGCTGCTCACTTAAGGAGGGTCTTTGGACGTAGCTCTCCTGCTCGAAGGATCCAGCCATTGTCTTGCTGTGTCAAGTCTCATCTCCCCTGCTTGCAGCTCTTCAGCTGAGCATAAAGGGAGGGAGCTACAGCCCGAAGCAGCAGGAAGTAAATTCTGCCTTACGCACAGATGTGGCGTGAAGGAAGCTACAGGGCCACTTCTGTCCTGTCCTGCCATCACCTTGCCGTCTCCCCTCCTCTCCTGCATGAGAGGAAGAGGAGGGTTGTTGGAGCAAAGGCAGCCTTTACTTCTTGCAACTTTGGGCTGGAGCCTACGCCCACCCCACTCTGCCAAAGAGTTGCCAGGGGAGGACGGGACATGGCAAGGCAATGGCCAGATCCTTAGGGCAGGAGAGAAGCCGTGTACAAAGACCTTCATTAAACAAGCAGCTGCCCATCTGCGTGTGCTCTTGCTGTGCTTTGGCATATGCGCACCTTCCTGGCCCCAGCACAGCCAGTCAGGGAGTTGTGAAAGTGAGGAGGATCACCCGAAGGAAAGCCTCCGCCAGGGGTGGCTATGTACCTCAACCAGTCCTGGCAAGTCAGCCCCAGACGCTTCTCCATTCCGGGCATTGATCTTACCTTCTCAGGCCAGTTGAGGGAGGGGAGGGCAAAGCCAGCTAGTGATGGGACAGGGAGTTACAGCAGGAGGCCCAAAGAGCCACATGCGGCTTCAGAGCCGTGAGTTGCCGACCCCTGGTTTAAGATGTTGTAGGCAATTTTTTCTCCTTTCTCTGGAACTTCCATTCTCTGTTATGTGACAGCAACATAGTTCAAGAACTGTGCTTCACTAAGTGCCTCGCTGCTCCCCCCTCCTCGAATTCAATGAAGGGCATCATCATTAATAGAGAGTGCAGTATCATCAGCATGCTGATAGCACAGTGGCAGTAGTTTTTTAGAATTTAGAATTATTTATTGACCAAGTGTGATTTAACACACAAAGAAAAAGAAAAGATACCGTACATTCATCAAGAATGTGTCTTTGTGTAATTGGATCCTAGAATCAAATAAAATTTAAGTGATTTCTTCCTTTAATTTTGGCCAGGGTGCACAAATGCAAGGTTCGACAAACCCAGGCGCCTGGTCGCCAGTGGCGCCTAGAAAATGTTGTCTGGCGCCCCGACCGGTGTGCCGCCTGGGCAGGGCGCTGCGGTGCCTCTGACCTCTCCGCTCCTGCCCGATGCCGGGGTTTCTGGCGCTCTCCTGCTGGGTCCCAAAGAAGGCAGGCAGGAAGGAGAGCTCCATTCTTCGCGCCTTTTTCCCGCCTTCCTTCTTTGGAGCCCAGCAGGAGAGCGCCAGAAACCGCGGCATCGAGCAGGAACCGGGAGGTCGGAGGCACCGGCACGGCAGCGCCCGCCCAGCTGAAGGTTCCCTGTCGTCATCGGCAAGTGTCCTTTGGGGGCCGGCGGGAGGGCACTGGCGGTGGGAGCGGGGGGGGGGCCGCGGCTGCAGCGGCACAGGCAGTCGCGGGGAGATGGCGGGGGGAGCGGGGGGCGGCTAAAGCGGCCCCGGGCACCGTTCCCTGTACGCTTTTCCAGGGGCGCGCAGGGAGCCGCGGCCACCCGCCCGCCTACCGGATTTCCCTCCGCGCGGCTGGGGAGGTGGATTCGCCGCCCCCGCCAGCCCGATCTCCCTCCAGTGGCTGGTGACGTAGTTCTACCGCCCTCGCCAGCCTGATCTCCCTCCGTGGGGGGGTGGGGGGCGACGAACCGACGACCGGGGGCTGTCCGTCCGTGTTGGGTGGTGCAGGGCAGGCACAGGCAGCCCCAGGGGAGAACAAGGGAGGGAGAGAAAGGAAAGAGAGAGTAAGGGAGGGAGAGAAAATTGAATGAAGGAGGGAGAGAAAGAAAGAGTAAGAAGCAGAAAGGATAGAGAAAAAGGAAGAGAAAGGGAGGGGGAGAAAGGAAAGAGGGAGGAAGGGGGGGGAGAGAAAATTGAATGAAGGAGGGAGAGAAAGAAAGAGTAAGAAGTAGAAAGGATAGAGAAAAAGGAAGAGAAAGGGAGGGAGAGAAAGGAAAGAGGGAGGAAGGGGGGGGAGAGAAAATTGAATGAAGGAGGGAGAGAAAGAAAGAGTAAGAAGTAGAAAGGATAGAGAAAAAGGAAGAGAAAGGGAGGGAGAGAAAGGAAAGAGAGAGAAAGGGAGAGAAAGGGAGGGAGAGAAAATTGAATGAAGGAGGGAGAGAAAGAAAGAGTAAGAAGTAGAAAGGATAGAGAAAAAGGAAGAGAAAGGGAGGGGGAGAAAGGAAAGAGGGAGGAAGGGGGAGAGAAAGAAGATATGAAGGAGGGAGAAAAAGAAAGAGAGATAGGAAGGAAAGAGGGAGAGAAAGGAATGAGAGAGAAAGGGAGGGAGAGAAAGGGAATGAAAGAGGGAGAAGGGGTGAGAGATAGAAAGGATAGACAGAAAGGGAGAGAAAGGAAAGAGAGAAAGGGAGGGAGAGGAAGGAAAGAGATGAGAGAGGAAGGAGGAGACAGAGGGGGTGAAAGCGATGTCAGGTGGAGACTCGGCAAAAAACCAAGTTTGCTTAAAAAAAATTCTGGCTCCTAAATTTTTTGGCTGGCTCCTAGATTCTGAACAACTTTGTCGACCCCTGCACAAATGTGTTTGGATTTAGTGCACAGCTTGGGGGCCCTTTTCAATTCATATCTCCAATTTCTAGAGCAGTTGACAGTTGTGTCTGGGGAGAGAAATTGCGTTGTTTCATATTATGCACCAAATTCACCTCTTCATGAAGCCCTGATTATGATCACTCATAATTGGTTCTCAATAAAGTATTGAAACACACTAGATGGGGCCACTCTGAAGGCCAATTTGAAAGTTCATGTGGCCCATAATGCAATGGCGGAGGATGTTATGGGTATGCTTGTATATGCTCGTGTACTATCTCTATTCCACAAACTGCACAGGATCAGCATAGGTTTCTGGTGGCAATTCATGGTATTGGGCTGATTGAGCCTTACATGACATAGAACTAGGTTACTTGTGGGATCATCTCCTTCCAAGGATATATCTCTGTCTTCAATCTCTGATAGAGAGGATATTCTTTGGATGCTTTGGTGGAAACAATGTGATCATAAGAGACCCAGGAGGTGTGGCGTCTTGCTAGTATGCCCAGCCCCTTAAGAATTATTTTTATCATGTCATATGACCCCGCCCTGCAGTCCATTAGAAAGACAGTAAAGACTGTGTGTCTTGGGGTCAAAATGAGTAAAGTCCCCATTTTAGCATTTTATTAAGTATTAATAAGGTACGTTGCCTTATATTGGTAATGTTTTTTTCTTGTTGTTGTATGCTGCCATGCATGGCAAGGTCTCTGTTGAGCAACTATATATTTCAGCTAGAGGCAAACAAAGTAAATCACTTCTCGGGAAGTACCAGTGTGTAATAGGACTCCAAACGAAACCATTGGGAATCCTTTTATTCTTGAGAGTTTGCTTTGCTAGCATGTGTTCACATCAGATATAGCAAAAAATAATCTTGTTGTACAGCTTTTCTGTACTATATATGGACCAATAGAGGAAAAAATTCCATTCCAGACATCGTGGGAGGATAAAAATCAAATGATAAAAATGTTTTTGCTTTCAATCTGTTTTTACTGCCATCCACCCTGCTCTCAAATGCTTAAAATCTTGGTTTTTTAAAAGGCTACTGTTACGGACAATATTAATTTAGAAGAACTTCACATGCTGATATCACAGCTGCTTCTTGGTTAAGGAATTGCCAAATGGCATAATTGCTAACAGAATTATGGTTTAGTTGCTCAACTTGGAAATGATGAGTTATTGTGGGCAGATCTCTGCAGTATGTTCTAAATCTAAATCATATATACTAGATCCCCAAATCCAACCATCTTAATTTTTATGACACTTACTTACAATTATTGAAACTGCTGATTCATTAAGAAGGTCTTGAAGATTTAACATATAGTTTCTGCTTGAGAATAAGACAACTTTTTGAATTTTGTAGGTAGTAAAATTTATTTGTATTACAGCAACATTGTTAAGAGGGGTTTTTTCCTATTTTTATTAAGTGCATTTAATAGGAAGTAAATCTTGTGAAAAAATATCTTATGAAAAGACCAAAGGAAATGTTCAACATGGATTCCTTGTCTTTTAAAAATATATTTTAAGCATTTTACAATATTTTATTTAATTTCTGCTTTCAGTGTTACATTTTATTTATTTGTTAAACAGCCAGATATATCAAAATCAATGGAAACAATAGAATAGTTAAATGAAGTAACATAATTAATTAGCTGAGTTTTGTAGGTATTTTTATTAGAGCCCACATGTTGTGTGAATAGAGTCTAATATAAACTGGTAGTGGCTGAAAAATCCCCATATAGAAATTCAAAGGAGAAACCAAAGCAAAGTGTGTGTATGTGTGTAGAATATAAATCAACAATAAACAACAAAAACTAGCATATCAATGGCTGCTTTCACTTAATGTAATGGCAAAAACCCACTGGAAAGGGGTTGTTATTTTATTTAATATCTTTGCTATTAAACTATGTTGACAGAAATACCACAAACTAAACAAAAATATATTTTATATTCTGGAATTTAGTAGAAAATTTGCCTGAATCCATGTTGTTTGATTTATAAATTACTGTTTTATAGAACTGCTGACTTTCATAATAATGCGGATGTTCATTTTAGTAATTCTGACCTGTTAAAATTAGTGTTAGTCATCTTTCAGTAGTAATGATTCTGAGAGACTGATTCATTGTCATTATAGATTTCTCTCATAGTATCATTTGAATATTTTAGCTATTATGTGACCCAGTTATAATTATTAGGCTGAAAATTATTTTTTTTTCTTTTTTTTTAAAAAAAACACCCTGTTTTATCAACCATGTTATTATTACTGGGTCTTTTTATGCCTAATTCTATTTTTTTTTAATCATTGGGGTGGTAGTAAGTGCTTTGGACAATAGAATTGAAAATGCTTTTTAGTAGAAGAGAGAAAGAAAGGAAGAAAGAAAAGAGAGGGAGGGGGGAAGGAAAAAGAGAAAAATAGGGGGGGGGGAGATACCCGTTTCCCACCAAAAAAAAATGAAAGCCACAAAACCTGGGTAGATGTGGCTGGGGGCGTCCATGTGACTGGGTGAGAGTGATGTTGAGTTGGCCATATCCACCCAAGTTTAGTGGCTCCTGTTTTTTTCTATGGGAAATGGATCCAAATGGCTCTTTGAGTATTTAAGGTTGCAGACCCTTGACCTACAATATATCCAGTATGGATGTTTTATAAATAGGTTTTGTTCATTGGAATATGCCCTCTCATTTATTTCCCTCTCTCTCATTCTCTCTCTCTAGCTCTCTCATTCTCTCCCTCTTCCCTTTCTCTTTTTCTCCTCTTTCTCATTCTCTTCCTTCATCATTTTCTCAATTCTCTGTCTCTTTCTTTTCATCCCCTTTTCTCTCTCTCATTTCTCTTTTTCTCCCTCTCATTTGTATTTTACTTTTCCTTTCTTTCTTTTCCTTCTCTCATTTGTTTCCTTCTCTTTTCCCTCTCTCATTTTCTCGTTCCAACTCTTCTCTGACCCTTTTCCTCTCCCCTTCTCTCTATCTCTCTCCCATTTATTTCTCTCATTCTGTCTCTCCAACTCTCTCATTTTTCTATCCCTCTCCTCTCTCTCATTTGTTTCTCTTTCCTTTCTCTCATTCTTTCCCTCCAGTGCTCTCATTACTCTGTCCCTCCCTCTCTCCTTCTCTCTCTCTTCCATTTATTTCTCTATTTCCTCTCATTCTCTCATTCCAGGTCTCATTTCTCTGCCCCTCTCCCTCCTTCTCTCTTCACTCCAGCTATCACACCCCATTTCCCCCACAGCTCTTTGTCCCAGCATGGTGGGCACGAGCTCCAGCCTGAAGGGGCGGGAGGCAAAGGGTGTCTTCAGCAGAAATGTGGCGCTTCATGCTCCGACATGAAGGGGACCACCTTTGGGGCTGAGCTGCCTGAAAAGGTCACACAATTGTAAAAAGGGACGCTATGGTGGAAGAGAGAAAGCACCCTAGCACCCCTTTTTGCAATTCCGCATCCTTTATGGACAGCTGCCAACTGCGGTCCCCTTCATGTCAGCTCAGTAAGTGAGGGGGGGCAGCTACTGCTGCCGCCAAATGTATGGAGGGAAGAGCTCTGGCTCTCCAGCACAGCGTAGCTGGCTACTCACCTGGGCGTGCAGTGGCGACAGTGGGAGGAGGAGTCGCCATGGCTGCCCCGTGATCCCGGCCCAGGACGGTATCCTGCTTGTGTGTGTGTATGAAAGATAGATAAGAGAGAGAAAAGGGAATTATCAGATCCCCTTTTCTCTCTCTCATCTCTCCCCTTCCCCCTTGTACAGCAGGGAGACAAGGGCTTCCTTGAGTGCAAATGTGATATGAAGGCAAATACAAGGCTGCTTCATTCCTGCATAAACCTCCGACCATCGCCTTGCCATGTTCCTCTCCTCCCCGCAGCTATTTGGCCAAGCGCGGCGGATGCAAGATCCTACCTGAAGAAGCAGGAGGCGTGGCACTTTGTTCCTGCACTAAGGCTCCGGCGACCTCCCTCTCTTTCTCATTACTCCCTGGCCTGTTGGCAAGTTCGGGAGGGTGCGCATGAGTGGGGAGACCCTCCTCAATCAAGCAGCTGGGTTCAGCCAAAGTTCAGAAAACGGATGCTTGGGATGGGCAGGTGCTCGCTTGAGATGGGCCTCTCCACTTGTGCGCAACTTCCCGACCCCGCGACAGTGACCAGGGGTACACACATACATATAGACACACACACACACATTTGTGCATGTTTTAAATCATTTAGTAATCATGTAACATTGTTATGTAGGACAACAGCATTTGTGTGACACATTCTTTTTTCCACAATGACAGATAACTAAGAACTATTTTGTGGCATCTACTTCGGATATCAAATAATGTATAAGTTTTTGAGTTCTTTAAAGTTGCTGGTTAAGGTAGTACTTAAATTTAAAATATAGGAAAAAAGGGGAGGTCACTATTGACCATGAACCTCATTCATTGAATGCTAAGACTGGGCTACATATTTTCAAATTAAAGTACATTACAGAGTGTAAAAGAGATTGTTGATTATTCTAGCTTACCCACACGATGTTTCAATAGGGGCAAGAAGGAAAAGCTGGAAATGGAGGAACATATGTCTAAATACTTTGATGGGATGATGCATCTTTTAAATTTCAATATTTAGTAATATTTTTGTTTAGAGAGCTAAAAGAGAACAAATTAAATTTCTGTAAGCATTTATTTAATGAAATTTATACCCTGTGCACTGCAGCAGTGGCTTTTATCAGCAAGTGAGCCATCACATTGGCAGCAGTTAAAAGTTTTCAAGCACAGGTTCCTTGACTTTCAACCATTCATTTAGTGACCGCTCAAAGTTATGATGACACTGAATGAACCTCTCCAAAGATTACAATTGTGGCAGCTGCCCCTGATCACATGAACAAAATTAAGATCTTGACAGCTTGCGTCCCTTTATCCCTATCTTCCCTATATTTGCTCTTTTGACCACTGCACACCATGCTCCCTGCCACCGTAGCCAACTTTCACTATTTTCCTTCTCCCACAGCTGACCAGGCCTGCCTGTCCTGATCTTTCACAACTTCACAAGGCTTTCGCCTTCAGGTCATTCAAAACATCTTAGGGAAGATTTATTTATTTATCATATTTATTGCTTCCTATCTTGTGGTTTAAGATGACACTGGGGGCTTATCGCATGGCCACCAACTGCTGTGCAAAGAGCCAGGCATGCCACGTTAGCATTGTGAGCAAGAAGGCGGTGAAGATCAGCTGGGGTGGTTGGGCCTGGGCTGAGGCAGCTATGGTTTCCTGGAACAGGAAGAAGCCACTTTGCACCCTGTTACTAGGGGTTGGATTTGAAGCCTCCATGCTGAAACTCAGGGGTTCTTGCAGTGTGAAGCCCAGTCCCAGTCTGGTCCAATGGCATGGTGAAAAGGGGTTCTTGACACATTGTAGTTCTGGACCTGACAGAATCCCTGAACCACAATGTGAAACCTTTGCAGCAAGAAGCCTAGCCTGGCCCAGCAGCATGGCAGAAAGAAGCTTCTTTGTGCGTTGTGGTTCTGAGGCAGCAAAAAGATCTTTTGTACCATGATGTTGGGCTGCGCTGCGCTTCCTGCAGTACCATAGCCAAAGTATGCCAAGAAATGCCACATTCTTTTCCTGGTTTCTGCCACTTGCACACATGTACCCGGGTTCTCCTTCTTCTGTCTTCCTGAGCGCACACCACACTGTAACATTGCTTCAGTTTTCACATATACCACCCCTCCCACTGCCAACTCCTTGCAGCACTCCCACACACTTTACCAGGGACCTCCTCTGCTTCCTGCTTAACCCTCACGTCTGAAATTACATCAGCAACTGGGACTGCCAGTATGACTAAGCAAGATGGTCATCTGCCATTGCACTTTACGCCACATTGCTTAGCATTCCGGTCTCAATTGTGGTTATAAGCCGAGTAGTATCTGTAATGCTATAAATAGTCCTGAATAAAGTGTATTGTAGTGATTGCTATAGCAGTCTAACCTGGAAGTTTAAAAAAGGGATGTATTTGGCACTATATTCTCTGACTCTTAAGAAAGTCACAACTCATATAACCAGCCTCTCTTGCTCAAAAACCACCTTGTCACTGACTCCACCTGTTGTGCAATAGTTCTGAGTTCAGGAAAACCTACAATTTACATACACACTTCTTTATGAATAATGTAACACATCTTACTCTAGATTGAATAAGTGCATCAGAAAATCCATGGGTTTCTGGAAAAATTGTAGTTGGGATTCAATTTTGGAATCCATCCAGATCCTTATAAGATAACTAGCAGACGGGAACACTGCATCTTATGCAATACTACAGGTACAAAATAACATTTTAATATTCCTTGTTGATACTTACCCATACTTATGGTGGTATCAGCTGGTAGGTAGGAGCTTTCTATAGAGGTCCACTTGCCATATTGTTTGGACTAGATAGATTAACTGAGTTGGAAGGGTCATCTAGTCCAACCCCCTGCTCAAGCAGGAGACCCTACACCAGACCTGGGCAAGATGCAGTCCAAGGGCCGGATGTGGCCCGCCCGCTGTCTGTGACCGGCCTGCAGAGGTCAGTCCAACCTGTGCGCGCGCTCATGCGTGCGCAGGCAAAAACCAAAAACCGTGTGACGTTTCCAAAAGCCGCGCAGCGTTTCCAAAAGCCACGCAGTGGAGTTGGACAGTCTCGCCACCTGTGTGCAGAAGCAAAAAGCAAAAAAGCGGCAGTCACGTCGTGCCTGTTGCTCAGCTGATGGCGCTGCCTACACCAGAGCTCTCACCTTGCCCTCTCCACCTTTCCGATAAGTTGACTTAACCTTCTTCGGGAATTCGCTGCGGAACCTCTCCCACCCCCAGTGGGGGAAAATCAGGTTGGGGTGCAGGGAGAGAATTGGAAGACTGAGAATGGAGGGAAGGAAGGAGGAAGGGAAGGGAAGGGAAGGGAAGGAAGAAAGGAGAAATGGAGAGAGGGAGGAATGACGGAGAAATGGTATTACTCTGGAAATATAAAAGTATTAAATATGAATTTCTCTCCCCTTTTATGAAAAGCAAACAAGTTCCTTGATAGATAAAAATAGAAGTAGAAAGAAACTAGACAACTTTAGGATTAAAAAAAATGAAATAATCAGGTAGCATTATATGAATTGAATTAATTATTAACTTAAAATTGAATAAAGGAACTTTCTAGGATCATAATGTTTCATAATTTGGAATTATAGGGAATGATAATGACAAATGATTTCAGTTTTTTTTCATTTAGTATCTGTTACCAGCATATGTATACTATATACCAGGAGTGGGCAATTAATTTATTATAATAATATAATAATAATATAATGTAATGTAATGTAATATAATATATAACTTTTCTAGATAAGAACTGTGTGTTCAAGATATAATATATATAATTATATATATAATATATGATATAATATATAATATAATAATATATAATTTATAATTATAATATAATTAACTCAGTTCTACCCAATAATAGACATTATTGGGTAGAACTGAGTTAATTATATTAGTCCGCCCCTCTAAAACCATCCCAATTTCTCATGCGGCCCTATGGCAAAATTAATTGCCACCCCTGCCCTACACCATTTCTGACAAATGTCAGTCCAATCTCTTTTTGAAAGTCTCAAGTGTTGAAACTCCCTCAACTTCTGAAGGCAAGCTCTTCCATTGGTTGATTGTTCTCACATGCACAAAGCTCCTCCTTGTTTCCAGGTTGAATCTTTCCTTTGTCAATTTCCACCCATTATTCCTTGTCTGTCCTTCGGGTGCTTTGGAGAATAGCTTGACTCCTTCCTCTTTGTGGCAGCCCCTCAAATATTGGAACACTGCTATCATGTCTCCCCTGGCCCTTCTCTTTGCTCAACTGTTCTTCATATTTTTTAGTCTCCAGTCCCCTGATCATCATGGTTGCTCTCTGTACTTTTTCTAGAGTCTCAATATCTTTTTTTGTAGTGTGGTGACCAAAACTGGATCCTCCAGATGTAGTCTAACCAAGGCTTTGTAGAGCTGTATTAGTATGTTACTTGTTCTAGATTGTATCCCTCTGTTAATGCAGTTTAGGATTTTGTTGGCTTTTTTGGCTGCCACTGCACATTGCTGATTCATGTTTAGCTGATTGTCCACTAGGACTCTGATCCTTCTCGCGGTCAGTGCCACTAAGCCTGGTTTCATCCAGTTCATATGTATACTTTTGTTTTTTTGTTTTTTTTACCTATGTGTAGGACTTTACTTTTTTCTTCATTGAATTTTGTTAGTTAGCCCAGCGCTTAAGTCTGTCAAGATCTATCTAGATCCTGAATCTATCTTCTAGGATCTTTGCTATTCCTGCCAGTTTAGTGTCATTTGCAAATTTTATTAGTTCTCCTATTCTTTCATCTAAATCACTTATAAAGATATTGAAGAATATTGGGCCTAAGATGGTACCCTACTGCTTACTCATTGAGTACAGTTAACCAGCCAGTTGTGGATCCATCTGGTGGTGAGGTTGTCTTTCCCTCTTTTCTCTAGTTTAGGAAGAAGTAGGTTATGGTCTACCTTGTTGAATGCCTTGCTGAAGTCTAGGTATATTATGTACACAGTGCTTCGCTGGTCTACTAGTTTAGTCACGGTGTTGAAAAATGAAATAAGATGATCTGTTTTTAATAAACCCATGCTGGTTGCTTGTTATTATTTTATTCATTTCTAGGTGTTGACAGATCTGTGTTTTTATTATCTTGGCCAATATCTTCCCAGGTATTGGTGTTAGGCTGATTGGTCTGTAGTTTCCTAGTTCGCTTTTTGCCCCTTTTTTGAAGATGGGAACCACATCAGCTTTTCTCGAGTCCTCTGACTGGACTATAAGGTACACTATACCCAGGATATAAGGTGCACTTTAACACCCCACCCCACCCAAAAAAGTGAGTGGAAATGTCTGTGGCAGAGATCGCTGCCATGGCCTATTGCTGTCGCAGCAGCCCATTTATAATGATTGGTGGCTAATCAATGGTGATGGCAGCGAATGGGATGAGACGAACAGGTAGCACAGGCAGATTTTCTTTCTTGTTTTCCTCCTCTAAAGTTAATGTGCATTTTATAGTCCGGAACGTCCTACAGTCCAAAAAATACAGTGCATTATGTGTGATAGTGTGTGGGGGGGGGGGGGGGGGGGGGGAGGAGAGGAGAGATGAGAATTCCATGATGAATAACCAGGGGCAAACAGTTCATCCAAACTAATAGTGATCAGAACTGCCACTTGGTAAAAAATTAAAACCACTGCTCAACCTAGAAGGGTACGTGATTTAGGGATCAACCACATAGGGATAGGCAAATTCCTCCATCCAGATGCTATTGGATGGAATCTGCAAAAATGCTCGCACATTTTTGCTCTTCGACTTTGAGCCTCAACTGTAGAGCATCCAGAGGTCCTCCAGGAACTTTCATAGCTATTTATTTATTTATTTATTTATTTATTTATTTATTTATTTATTTATTTATTTATTACTTAGATTTGTATGCCGCCCCTCTCCCTATACTACATAGTTCAACTCCTTTTGTTTTGCAAAACCTCCCATTGAAAGGAAAGGATGGAGAGCAAATACAATTATCTTACACTGTTAGATTGCAAAGTTTATCTTTAAGTAAGGAAGAATCACTGCTTTCTACAAGGTATCTTTTCTCTGAGTAATATTGATTATCTTCCAAATCCAACTCTCATCCCATGTGTCACTAATCAGAAAATCCAGGGATGGCAAGGATCCAGTCTGCAGATGATTCTGTTCATACCATAGAGGACCCTTTCCACATGATCAGAGACATCATTTAGTTAATATGTGGCAAATAATTGTTAGATATCTTACTGACGTCTAAACTAGTCTATCACCACTGTAACTTACGACAATGATTTCCATTGCACAGAATGAATAAGTACTGCCCTTAATTCTGTCATAAATCAGTTTTACTGGATAATACTGCCTTCCAACATAATACTAGGGAATTATCTTCTTTCCACATGATTTAATGCTTTATAGTTTATTAAGTACTCTTTTATCTTGTCTTGTTTATTTTTCTGACCTGGAATTGAGAAACTTTTTCAGTGTTGCACAGGGAGGCTTTCTGTTGCCACCTGCAAAGTTATTCTGAGTTTGGTAGCTCCTTCATAATAGATCTGGAAGAACAGGAAGTTATTCCTGCTTAATTGTATGAATACAGAGAATTCTGTGTCAGCAGAATCCTGTTATTGGATTTCATCTGTTATGTGGGAAAGCCATGGCAGCTGCATTGCGCAAAGCAGCTTTTACAATAGTAATATGTTTTGTTGGATAATTTCATCTTTCTCAAATGAAGTTTTCCTTATTTTCTTTCCATTTTTATAACCTTATATGAAATTGTTAATATATAATCTGCCTGTTTTGCTCCAATGTTCTTGCTAAATTTAAAGTATTTGTCTCCTTAAATAAAACAATTTAGATTTTTAAGAAACATTCCTTTTAAAAAGAAGGCTTTTAAGTGGGGGAAAAGCCAGTCTTCCTTCAAATAGCTAAATAAACAGTTCATTTAATAATCACAATTGGAAGACAATATTATTATACAGTGAATAAAAAGAATAGCACAGAAACATGTTGGAATTACAAGGTTGTACAGTGATCCCCCGATCATTGCGGGGGTTCCGTTCCAGGACCCCCCGCAACGAGCGGGTTTTCGCGAAGTAGCGCTGCGGAAGTAAAAACACCATCTGCGCATGCGCAGATGGTGTTTTTACTTCCCAGCAGCGAGGAGCCGAAGATTGGGGTTTCCCCGCCGCCCACGCAAACTCCTTGCTGCTGCCGCGCCCGCCGCTCGCCCGCCCTGAAAGGGAAAGCCCCCCCAGGCCGGCTCCGATCCCCCCAGGCCGGCTCCGATCCCCCAGGCCGGCTCCGATCGTTTTAAAACAGGCGTGCCGCTTTTCCGCTGACTCCTGGCGAACTTCCCCGCTTTAGGAGTCAGCGGAGAAGCGGCGCGCCTGTTTTAAAACGATCGGAGCCGGCCTGGGGGGCTTTCCAGCAACCCCCGAGCCCGGGTTGGGGGCTCGGGGGTTGCTGGAAAGCCCCCCCAGGCCGGCTCCGATCGTTTTAAAACAGGCGCGCCGCTTTTCCGCTGACTCCTGGCGAACTTCCCCGCTTTAGGAGTCAGCGGAGAAGCGGCGCGCCTGTTTTAAAACGATCGGAGCCGGCCTGGGGGGCTTTCCAGCAACCCCCGAGCCCGGGTTGGGGGCTCGGGGGTTGCTGGAAAGCCCCCCCACGGCGGCTCCGATCGTTTTAAAACAGGCGCGCCGCTTCTCCGCTGACTCCTGGCGAACTTCCCGGGCGAAGGGCGGGCGAACGGCGGGTGGCCGGGCGAAGGGCGGGCGAACGGCGGGTGGCCGGGCGAACGGCGGGCGAGCGGGTGCTGGGGGGGGCTTTGCCCTCCCGCCAGCAAGAGGGGGAAGACCCAGGGAAGCCGCCCAGCAGCTGATCTGCCCGGCGCCATCTACGCATGCGTGCCCATAGAAAAAAGGGCACGCATGCGCAGATGGTGTTTTGACTTGCGGGTTGAAAAATCACAAATTAGCCTGTTCGCAATGGTCGGGAACGCAATAACCGGGGTATCACTGTATTTCATATAAAAAGGAAGCTAGGAAAATAAGTTTATGTTTAATTTTAAACCCCATGTTCACCTCCCAATATAGGCTACATAAATTGATATAACAAATGCATACAAATATTTTCATTGAGTCAGATCAATATTGCCTCAGTACTGTTTATAGTGAATGCTTCAGTTCTCCAGGGTTTTAAACAGAAGTCCGTTCCATCTTCTTTTTTTGCTTGCAGAACATGGTACAGTATAGTATTATCCAGCAATTTCCTCTTGTGTTTGTTACTGTATAGTATACATTTTAGATAAAGATTGTTTCCAAATTTGTTTTACTGCCAATGAAAAGAACTCTTATTGGAAGATTAAATTCTATGTGGCCTATTTCTCTGTGTATTATTCCCAGATCTCCATAGATTTAGAACATCTGCCTTACTCCTCTCTGGTATACTATCCAATAATTTCTGCTGTATGATACTGATGTAGAATTAATCTTTTTTTTAAATTCAAGGCAAGTCATTTGAAGAAGTTAAACTATTAAATTCACAATGAGATATTAATTTGTAGGTGTCTATTATTTTGTCATCTTGCAGTTAATCTGTTGTGTAGAACAGAAAGATAAACTATATTATGGTTCGGAACAAACTCAGAACTACAGCTTTATACCTGCAATTATAAATATTGGCTTGATATTTCCGCTTAAAAATATTTCTGCTTATAGTTAGGGGTTCTCACTTTTTGTGATCCTTTATGTACCACAATCCTTTCTAACATATATTGCTTTCTAAAGTACTTAAATAATATCCAGAATAGATTTTTTTCCCTTTTTCTCTTTGCATAGGATTGCAAACGAATGCAAGCAAGTTGTTATCTTGCAACCAATACAACCAACATATTGTAAAGATTTATGATATCAGTTCATCTTTAAAAATATATAATACTGCATTTAATCCCATATTTGGGTCATGCTTTTCGAGAGTAGCCCTCCTACAAACTATTCAAAATCATTGGGTGTCAGGCACTTTTTTACTTCAAAAAAGTGCATCAAAAACTGGGTACGATTTATACATCGAATGCTGCAGGGGGTGAGTTGGATAGCAGCCAGCAGCTGGAAGCCTTCACGTGCTTTGCCGGCTGTTCCCTAAGCTGTCCGGCAGCCCCTGGCTTCCGGAGGGCCTCGCTTCCCTCCCCGTGGGAGACCAGCAGGTGTTGGCCAAGGAGCCCTCAGAGCAGGCTGAAAAATGGCTCGGGTGAGCGGCTGTGGCCGGGCAGGGTCCTCCTCTCCCTGGCTGAGGAATACCCTCTGTCCTTCGCTTCAGCATCAGGGAGAACACAAGCGGCATCTCCGTCATTTTCAAAGCCTCCTGTATGACCGATTCTCTCTCTGGGAGCCCCATTTCCCCCTGCTCCGCACGCCCCCCTTTTCAGCCTGCATTGCAAAAGCGCTTTCCCCTCGGTTTAGGGCCTGGTGCTCTTCTCTCAGGGTGGGGAGAACGGAGCCATAAGCGCTGCCTTCAAACTCCATGCAGGGTGGCCACAGGCGCTTCCGGTATTCTTCAGCCAGGCAAAAGATGCGGTGGCGGAGGAGGATGCCTGAGAACCTCCACTGCCGCGTCTTTTGCCTGGCTGAAGAATACCGGGTTTCTTCCCGTGTAAGTTTTAGAGATTTCTGGCATATTGTGTCACCCTATATTTTGTTAAAGTATTTTATATTTTGACCTTCAAAATAAGGCTTTCTCTTAAAATTAAAATATCAGCTAAAAAAGAACATACAAATAATATTAATTATACTCATTTAGTCTCACTATTAATCTTGTAAATACCGGTAGGATAAATATGAACAATGGAGAATGAATTTGTCATTTATAGACTGTATTTTTCTTTTTTCAGATGCCCCCCTCGAACTTTTTTGCCAGCACTATGTAAAATTTTTCTTGATGAAAGTGCTCCTGACAATGTATTGGAGGTAACAGCTCGTGCCATAACTTATTATTTGGATGTATCAGCAGAATGCACTCGACGGATCGTGGGAGTAGATGGTGCTATCAAAGCACTTTGTAATCGTTTAGTAGTTGTGGAACTTAACAACAGAACTAGTAGAGATTTAGCCGAGCAATGTGTAAAGGTAGGTTTGTATTTTTCATTTCTCACCAAGAAAAGTTACAAAGCATGTTTTCAGTAATATGTATGCAGACAAGAATTTAGTTGCTTTAAATTGAGAGTTTTGCTAAATAGATGCAATATTTACAAAAGCATATATTCACCACAGCCTGCAATTAAAGCCTTAGTGTGCAAACTATGCTCCACGACTTATGCATCAGTATAGAGAAAACATACCTGTATGTATAAAATACCCATATAATATGCACATGCATATGTACACATACATAGTATAGTTTATTCCGTTTGGATTATATAAGTAATTATATGGCATTGTTGTTCATTCCAATTATACTACAGAAAGTAAATATCTCCATGTTTTTGGCATCAAAATTACATATCAAGAACATTAATTAATCAGCTTTGCATGAAGACGTCTAATTTCAACTAAAATAATAATAAATTTATTGTCATTGTCAAAACAACAAATTGTCATTGGCAACGAAAGTCGTTGATTTGATTTTCAAATCAAATCATGATAGAAAAAAGTATTGTATTTTGCCAGCATTAAAAGCAAATTTTGAGGACGTGCTTCAGATCCTGTCAGCTGGCAGGAACTAAAAGATGCCCCGTTTCTGCAGTAGATCCTACATATTAAAATGATCCCAACCCTGTTGATATAAAGTTAATTATCTTGGCTGCAGTGTATATTTATTTTGGATGCTTTTATTGTTTAATAATGTTTTTGATTGTTTATTGTTTTTATAGCATTGGAATTGTAAGATGCACAGAATCATTGATGAGATAGGTGGCTATGGAAATTGAATGAAGGAATAAATATGAAAGCACTCCTGATTCATTACTCCCAAGTGTACTTTTTGCTTTTCTATATAAGTCTTTGTTATTGTTTGGACTTCAGTGCTGCCTGACACCTTATGTGTAGTTCTTGATATATGATTCACAATTGAGTCCAAAATTTTCAAGGCAGTTGTTAAGGGAATTTTGCCCCATTTTATGACTTTTTGCCACCGTTGTTAAATAAATTGCTACAATTAAGCAAATTATATGGCCATTAAAAGTATCTGCTCCCCTCATAGATTTTGCTTATTGGAAGCCAGTAGGGAAGGTTACAGATTTCAGGAGTATAGAAACCTGGCTTAACACTTTATTTTTAGTTTTCTCTATCAAAAGGAAAAGTTACCTCAATCTTGCCTAGTACTTTTCAATCTACCTGTCAATCTTATGACCCCCTTCTCCCACCCTGCCCACATTCTTCCCTAACTGCTAAACAAATGGCTTCTTTCCAAAGGGGAAAAAGTGTCAAGATCTTTTCCTTTTGTAGGGTTGCCAACACCTGAGAACATTCTAATCAGATTGGCATATAAGAATGTTGTTACCTTATTGTTTCCTGTTTGCAACTGTCATCCACTGTCTTCTATAAAAATTGTACAGCTTGATCTTCAGATACTTAACTGAAAAACTTAATAATTTAAATATGTGTGACAAATCTAGAAAGCTTTATTGTATATTGAAATCTATACTATGATGTGAATTAAGTCCCAGAAAAAACAGTTTGCATTAATTCAACCAAATACTAATAGAGTAGTCATAAAACCTGAATAATTTCCTGATACTGTTTTATGGAGATTTGTTTTTGGAAGTTGCTTTTTTATATTGTTATAAATATGCTTTCTTCTAATTATCTTCTCTATTTCATTATAACATTTCTATATTATTGTGCTGATGTTTTCTGTTTAGAGCCTTACTGCCATTTCTTTTCCCATCTTTTCTGTATGCACACAAGTAATTTTGGTGGCTGTGCCGTTTAATAGCATGACTTGTTCTTTTACCTTAAAGAAAGGCATGTTCATTAAAAAAAATATTGATTCAGTAAGATAAGAGAACTTTAGGAGCGTGGGATATTTTTGCTATGAGTTGATGCCAAAATTCCATTTGCATTTAGGTGCTGGAACTTATCTGTACCCGTGAATCCGGTGCTGTGTTTGAAGCTGGAGGGTTGAACTGTGTGCTGACATTTATTCGTGATAGTGGGCATCTTGTTCATAAAGATACTTTACATTCTGCTATGGCTGTGGTATCCAGACTTTGCGGGAAAATGGAACCACAAGATTCTTCTTTAGAGATCTGTGTTGAATCACTCTCAAGTCTATTAAAACATGAAGACCATCAGGTAAATAGTTAATAATCTTGATGACCCATGTAATTCCATAATTATATAGGTCATGTTGCCACATGTTTGGAAATCTATAAAAAGAATTTTAAAAAGTTGAATAATCAATTATATTTCTCTTTTAAAATTTCTCTTGTAAATTAACTTAGGAACTTGGAAGCATTAGGAAATGTTTCCCACACACATGTGTGCTAATTGTTTCTGACTCTAGGGGCAGTGGTCATCTCAATTTCTCAGCCGAGGAGCCAGTGCTGTTGAAAGATGTCCCAGTGGTCATGTAACCGACATGACTAAATGCCAAAGGTGCACAGAGCACTGTTACCTTCCCACCAAAGTGGTCCCTACTTTTCTACTTGCATTTGTTACGTGCTTCCAAATTGCTAGGTTGGCAGAAGCTGGGACAAGTAAGAGGAGCTCACTCCGTTACTTGATGCTAGGGATTCGAACTGTTGATCTTCTGATCAATAAGCTCAGCAACTTAGCTACTGAGCCACCGCGTCCCCTATTGGAAGCATTACTGAATATTTGTTTGTTTGTTTGTTTGTTTGTTTGTATGCTGCCCCTCTTCATTTATTAATATAATATTTATAACATATATTACTGTACTTTCATTGAAAGTAGTGTACAGGGTTTTTTCATTTCCATGTATTAACCCCACCATAATTCTGTGCTAGAAAGACTTAAGGTATCACACTCAGCTTTATGGTTATTTGGAGATTTATATGTGTCCTAGCTGAAATTGTTGCTGTTTAAATCCTCTCGGTTCAACATTGAGAAATGCAAAACTGTCTTTTTCCCCCCTTTTGTCATTAGAGAAAAGAGTGCACATAAAAAGGTAGCTATTTGGGAAGAATTTAAATAAGGTAATGTTCTGTTGGGCAGAACAAAGATAGAGGGCTAACTTTGGAAAATTATTTTTCTCTCCTGCTTCATGAATGAATGAGGCATACTTAAAATAGGAATAAGCAAGGATTCTGTAACTGAACATAATTGTGCATTTACAAACTAGAGTAGCTTTAAGGCTACAGTCTGCAGCAACACTAGAATATCTAAAAATGTCTGAGTGTAGTCTTGCATAAGTACAGCTTGTAAGTACACAAAATAAGAATCCTGAAAGAACATGTCTCATGGTTCTTTGAGAATAATAACTCTTTGAAAATATTCATATAGGTATCTATTTTCTTCAGGTTTCTGATGGCGCATTGAGATGTTTTGCTTCACTAGCTGATAGATTTACTCGCCGTGGAGTTGATCCAGCACCATTAGCCAAACATGGACTAACTGAAGAGCTGTTATCTCGTATGGCTGCAGCAGGTGGTACTGCTTCAGGACCATCTTCAGCATGTAAACCTGGACGAAGTAGCACAGGGGCACCAACTGCAACAGCAGACTCTAAATTAAGTAATCAGGTGTCAACTATAGTAAGCCTGTTATCAACTCTTTGCAGAGGTTCTCCTGTAGTAACACACGTAAGCGTTCTTGGAATACTGTTACCTAATAGTTTAAAAATATTGTTTGCTGACATATATGATCACATTTGTGCATTCTAAAAGCTACAGATGAGAAACAATGACTTTCATATTTATATTACTATTGTACATTGTAAATTATCAGTGTGTTAATTTAAAAAGTTAGCAGTAACAGTTGATTTATATATAAAACTCACCATTGGGGGGGGGGGGAGAGATGATATCCCTTTCTCACTGGAACTTCTGAAGTTATATTTCAATTATTTCTAGGATCTCCTAAGATCTGAGCTTCCAGATTCTATAGAAAGTGCATTGCAGGGGGATGAAAGATGTGTACTTGATACCATGCGTTTGGTAGATCTCCTTTTAGTATTACTGTTTGAAGGACGGAAAGCATTGCCAAAATCAAGTGCTGGATCCACAGGAAGAATTCCAGGACTTCGTAGATTGGATAGTACTGGGGAACGTTCCCATCGGCAATTGATAGATTGCATTCGTAGTAAAGATACCGATGCTCTAATAGATGCTATTGACACAGGAGGTAAACAAACTGTTCTTGTTCAATATAATTTTTAATTGACCAGGACTTTTAATAGGACTGACTATATAGTGGTACCTTTGTACTTGTCCTTAATCAGTACTTGGAGGAAGAAATAGTACTAAAAATGAGTAACAAAGAAACCATGTCACCCTTTGTTTCAGCCAGGAAGTATCTCCTGTCTCTCCCTTTTCCTATGTCAGCAACTTTCCCAGTATGACTGACCTCCCGTCTGCCATCTGTGGCTTTCCCCCACTTGCTTTTGCAGTGTCCTTCCTGACATGGCCTATTTCCTGGCCATTCCCATATCCATCCACCTCTTCCTATCACAGTGCATTGAGTACTGGGACATTTTCATATCAAAAGTACCAGGGTACCCCTGTATATTTAGGGGTGGTTTTTTTTTTAAAGGTTTGTGTGATGTGCAAGATATTTGCTAAAAGTTATTGTTTGTTGTATTAGCTTTATTAAATAGAGCAAGGGTTTTTTTTCCTCTTCTCTACAGCTTTTGAAGTAAATTTTATGGATGACGTAGGACAGACCCTCTTAAACTGGGCCTCAGCTTTTGGAACTCAAGAAATGGTAAACATGGGACAAAATAATGGGATTAATGTTTTTTTCATAGGGGGAATGTAATAAATAAAGCTAACCTGTTCTTCTTATACAAAACAGGTTGAATTTCTCTGTGAACGGGGTGCTGATGTGAATAGGGGTCAAAGGTCATCATCTTTACATTATGCAGCATGTTTTGGAAGACCACAAGTAGCAAAGGTGAATTTTATAGTGACCATTTGGCCATTGCTCTGTTTTTTAAAATAATGCAACAGTAGAAATAAATTAACCTACCAATGTTCCTTTCTAAAAGAAATCTAAATTTGATTTAAGTACTGTATATTAAATACTTCCTGTGATGTACAATTTGAAAGAACTCTGTTTTATTGATTGCTCACTCATGAAGCACCTTTTCATTCAGGCTTCTGAATTTGTTCACTGATAGATTCCTTAACAGCTGTCACAATTACAGTAATATAAATTCATTTCCATATATCATCTGAAATATTTCCAAAGGTATAGAAACTTTTTTCTCCTTGCCATTTTTTTAGGCATTCTTTTTTTATGCTGTTATTTCATTTAGTCCCAAGGGCTTTTCGGGACACCATCTTATCAGTAGGTTCAAAGATTTTATGTAATTTTAGGTATAAAGCCTGTTTGAATTTTCTGGAATTTAGTATGTTTCTAAAATATTTGCTCCATATAGATAGACTATAACTTCTATACAATTAAATGAGAATTAATAATTAGTATAATTTGTTCACAATGACTCTCTTACCAAAGGTATTATCTTATTTTGTTGCCGATATTTCACACAAGAAACTGATAATTTTTCAGATTTTCTCTCCGTTTTAATAATAATTCCATATCCAAAGCATACATACATGATCTAATTACATCTTAGTAGATCTCAAAGCATGATATGGTTCCTGAGTCTATTTTATGTCATATACCTTCAAGGTTTTGCAGATTTTCTGTGTTGTGATTCATATATCTTCATTACCAAGAAGCACAGTCATATTACCTTATCATAAAAGAAAACTTTACATGTATCCCAAACTATCTCCAAATTGCCAGCTCTCTTATTTATTTGAGGGGGGGGGGAACTGTCTATATCTTTTGATGTTCCATAAAGAATGAAAATACCATTGCCCACCAAGCAGGATGGTTTTGTATAAAGTCAGCTTCGATTGCATGATTAGAAATTAAATCTGAATTAATGTTACATTTTTCAAATAAAAGTTTAGCAATAAACATTTGATTCCTTGTAGACTCTCTTGAGACATGGTGCCAATCCAGATTTGAGAGATGAAGATGGAAAGACTCCTTTGGACAAAGCTCGTGAAAGAGGACATAGTGAAGTAGTTGCCATTCTTCAATCTCCAGGTAAATGTGAAAAGTTGCTGGTCTGTTTTTCTTAAAATTCAGCTTCAATATGTAAATATCAAAATGCATTTGGTTAGCATGTTTTACAACATAATTACATTGATTTGGTTATTGTTTATAGTTTGAAATACTGACTGTTCCAATCAGTGTTATTTACCATTGCCTAAAGTAAAGTAGAACAACATAGGAATTATGAATGTTCATCTGGTATTGATTGTTGCATGATTTGAACTATGATGGGGAAAATAATATGTATAACATAATTATGGAGGAAAACATTAGTTTAGTTTGACATTTCTGAAACTGCAGTTCAGATATAGTAATACAATTACTAGCCAATAGCAAGATGATTAAAATAATAATATGATTTCCTTTTTATGGTACCAATTGTCAAATGCATAAACCGCTACTATGTATTTTTTCTAATTATTTGTTTATTTTTTAATTTATTAGATTTTATAACTGCTATATCAGAGCATCTCTTTGCAATGTACATATTACAAAGTATTTAAACATATAGTATCCATAATATAAAAGATAAATATAGTAACTTGGAGTAATGTAAACTTGGAGCAATACATCAAGATACTGTATTTAAAATGGCCTTGGAAAAGTTCTATTTTAATTTGCTTCTATAAAGAAAATGTTTTTAATATTCATATTGTAAAACAACGGGAGTTGAGTGGCATATAAATCATTATTATTATTATAGCTGGTCTAACTTCCTGGGAGAGGTTGTTTCACAGTGTAGGATTACCATTATGGTAATGTCTCCTGGTCTCAATTTTTCTAACTTCACAGAAGTAAAGAACTACCAGTCACTTTTCCTGAGATGTTCATATTGGAACATCTCAGAATCAAAAGAATCAGTTCTAGTCAAATATAACATGGTCTTGAAGGTACCTCGATATCAAGTTGTGGAGAGCCTTATAAGTTAGAACCATTCTTTTGAATTGGTCCCAGGAACAATTAGATCCATAACAGAGGTTCCGTAATACAGAGATAATGTGCTGTACTGATAAACAGAGATCACTATATTTTATATCAAATGCCATTTCTGAGTCATCTTTAAAGACAGTCCTGTTCAGATCACTTTACCGTATGTAGTTTGACTGGAACTATCTACTGAAGAAGCTCTGGAACTAATGGAACACAGTTCCCTCAAGTCTTAATAGCTGTTCCAGAAAACAGTATGGTTGATGGAATCAGAAACTACTGAAAACAGAACCAGAAGACCCAGACAAATATAATCAACTGGTATAAGCAGGGGTGTTTTTGTCTTACACCCAAGTCTGAATCCTTCAGAAAATCAGTACAACTGATCAAAATGCTTTTTAAAAACTTTTGATAGAAATTTCTTTTTAAAAATTGTAGGTGACTGGATGTGCCCAGTTAACAAAGGAGATGAAAAGAAAAAGAAGGATGCCAATAGAGATGAAGAAGAATCAAATGAGCCGAAAGGTGATCCAGAAATGGCACCAATATACTTGAAAAGACTGCTACCTGTGTTTGCGCAAACATTTCAGCAAACTATGCTGCCTTCAATAAGGTAAAAAAAAGGAAAATAATATTTTCATGGACGTGAATTGAAATTATCAGATTTATAGTATTCTGACTTTTTAAAAAATCAGCTTGTTGATTCTTCTCTCAAATTGCCATATTATTTATGCTTATTGTTATCCTAATGCTCAAGGTTGATTTTGAGTTATCATTCTTCGTATTCCAATGTTATTCTACAAAGGCATATTCAGGCAAGCATGTATGAGAAGTAAAAATAGCAATGGTGTGATTCTGAATAACTCTTAACTGGCTGGAATAAAACACTGATTTCAAAAGTGAAAATAATACAAAGCAAGTAATTTAGCTTTAAATTCAAAACTTAGTATATAATTCCCAAAAGTATTTTTCCTTTTAATTTTTTTTAAAATGCTATTTTCTCTTGTATAGAAAAGCAAGTCTTGCTCTTATCAGAAAAATGATTCACTTTTGTTCTGAAGCTCTTCTCAAAGAAGTTTGTGACTCGGATGTTGGACATAATTTACCTACAGTATTGGTAGAAATCACTGCTACTGTTCTAGATCAAGAGGTACTTCATTTTTATACATTTTATTTTCTTCTAGCAATGTGCAAACCATATGAACCAGAAAGTCCCTGTTGTGAGTTTGAAAAAGGCAATTTAAATTATTTTGGAAGTATTTCAAGTTTCTCAAATGGTCAAATAGTGTTAATATGAAAGAGCTATTTTATGCGCAAAATTAAATTCAAATTCAAAATGTTTTGCACCTCATTTTTGAATGTCTATAATTTTGTGCTATAAAAGTATATAGATTCTATAGAAATTACATAATAAAATGTCAGTAACTGCCAATCAATTAAGAGCTCAATGAATTAATTTGGATGAATCCCATCTGAGGTATTATTTGAATATAATTTGGAGCAATTTACCGATAGCCCTCATATAGTGACTGCCTTGGACATAAACTATTTGAAATTATGACCAGGATGAAAACTTATGACCTTCGTAGGATCTCTCTTAGTCACGTGTTCACCAATATAGTACATTTTTTTTATTTTTTCCTCCCTTTGCAGAGAGATTGTTTAACAGGCAATCTGTTCTTGACTTTTCCCCCCCTCTGTATCGGAGTGGTTCCCCAAAATATGCTAACAAAAGATAACAAGCATAGTTCTTGGCTTTAATTAACCGTCTCCATACTTCTACTTCTACTTTCACACTTTCTGGTTTTGTTTATCTCCTAAGCAGTCCAAATCTGACAGGCAAATAGCCACTGCTGTCATATTTCTTTCAATAGGTATTCCTCACTGTGTGTCCGTTTACTCTCTTTTAATCCCTTTCTCTCCAATGAATGTAAATTCAAGCAATTCCCCTCTTGCTGATCATTACAGCACCTGGGCAAATATTCCAAAGAGTGGGGAAATGGTGGAAAAGGGAAGCTGAATAAAAATAATCAGCACAGTTGTGGTCATGTGATTTTCCACTTAGTGATTACATCTCTAAGTGACCAAATTACTGGTCCCAACTGTGGTTGCTAAACAGGGACTAGCTATACTTTGCATATATCATAAAGAATCATAAAAATATAGGACTTGCCTCCAGAAATTGTGGGTCCACTTAAGGTTTTTAAGAAGAGATTGGACAACTTGGAATGGTAGAACCTCCTACTAGAGCAGGAGGTTGGACTTTAAACCTCCAATGTTCCTTCCAACTCCATTATTCTGTTTTACTTGTGGAATTAGGATTGCTGTTACTTTTATACTACTTATATGATAGATGATAGTTTTATTGTAGTTTGTTTTGCAAAGAAGCCCAACACTTTTTGATTTGTGTGCCCCACTGTACCAAAATATTCCTAGCATTCAGGTTGTTTGAATAATCATTACTACCAGCATGTTTAAGAATTTATGTTTGTCAGTTTCATGTAGTCAATGTTAATTTTTGTAGTAATTTTAATTATATATTAAATCATAAAGAAATTTTCATTCTATGTTATTGTTGCAGGATGACGATGATGGCCATTTATTAGCTTTGCAGATCATAAGAGATTTAGTGGATAAAGGAGGTGATCTTTTCTTGGACCAACTTGCTAGACTTGGTGTAATAAGTAAAGTATCGACTTTAGCTGGACCGTCTTCAGATGATGAGAATGAAGAAGAGTCTAAACCAGAGAAAGTAAGTATTTAATCCAGTATTTAGCCATAGTTCTACTAAATGTTTGACATTTTGAAATACTGAACTCAGTGAAAAATACAGAGAATTTTAGTAATTTGCTTACAGGCAAAATATCATGCAAGAGGATCTGTATTTATGCAACAAGATATTATTTTCTTATATTTCTACTTTGAGAGCAGGTCTAGATTTTCAGAACCTGCTTGGGAAAGTTTTTTTAATTGTGATGTATTGGTGTAAGGTAAACGGCACAATCTTATGTTACAACCCAGAGTACTTTTCTGTGTGTGCCAGGGAACTATGCTGATTTAATTGTCATATTTACAGGAAGCTCCATTGGGAAAGAAAATAATAAATAATGCAATTTTCTGCCTCAGGGTAAAACTATAGAACCCTAGTCCTAACTTTTAGTAACGAAATACATAGTGATTTGAAATGGTATTCTTGGAATTAATAATAAAGCCTGCTACAGAAGCAGTTTAGTGTAGACGGTTTGTAAGTAGAAGTTAGCAATTTAATGGAATCATTTATAATTAAATTTTTACTTTTTTAAACTTTTATTTAATATGTGCTAATTGGTAAGTGATACAGTTCTGGTCCAAAAGCTACCATGTTAAGGGAGACTTAATATTCTGTTCTACATGAACCCAAAACTACATTAACTACTTACCATTCAAAAAAGAAGCTTTGCAAAAAGCACTGGTTTGTGTTTTATAAATGTTTATACTTCTTAATCTATACTTGGAAAAAAGCATATGAAAGATAGAATTGATGTATATCCATAATGTGCTTTTTAGATGTAGTTTCTTAAATATATCACAATGCTGCTTCAAATTATTGCTCATTTAAATTCAGAGAAGAAAGTGGAAAAATTAGACAGCTGTCAGCCCGGAGAGCTTCAAGGCAGAATTAGACAGATTCATGGATGCCAAGTGTATCTGTGGTTATTGAAATGGATGTCCATGTGCCACCTTTATGTTCAGGAAGATGAACCTCAAGAAGATGCCAAAGAATTGCAGCAGGGTAAACCCTACCATTGGAGAGATTGGTCAATTATTAGAGGAAGGGACTGCCTGTATATTTGGAGTGATGCTGCAGCCTTGGAACTTTCAAATGGAAGCAATGGATGGTTCAGATTTATTTTGGATGGGAAGTTAGCTACAATGTATTCAAGTGGCAGTCCTGAAGGAGGATCTGACAGTTCAGGTACAATCTTCTTATCAAGTAATATTTTAAAGAGTTAATTGTAAATCATTTTTAATATGTTTGATTTTGAGATGTTCTGTTTTACAGGAATTGCCTCCCTAAATAGTAAAGGATGTAAACAGGTGGAAGGTGGTCAGTGATGCTTTTGTCAAATTGGCATGTAACAGTAACTTCTAGTAACTCTGTTCAGTGAACATCGTAGCTTCATGTTTTCATTCTTTTCCATTCATACTAATATTAAACAATCATTAAAGGGTAATGCGTAAGAATGATAAACTGCATTCCAGGTACAGAAATTGGAATGATGTGGCTTGCATCTGGCTAGCAGAATGAAATGCATGTATGTGTGACAAATAGTAGAAACTTCCTCAGCCAACCTGAAATTGTGACAGACATTCAGTGGAAATGTTTCACATTGAATTTTACTAAGCTGTCTGTAGTTTTTAAACTTAATAGTTATTGCCTGCTGTCTCCTTTTAGTAGTTTTTTTTATAATTGCAACAACTAATTTTTAAATATTAGAAAGTAATAGTAAAAATAGCGTGCAACAGAACTATAGGATTGTTGTACTATAACTTAAGATTCAAATTCTCAGGAAATACCTTTTCCCATAATGTGAAGCTAAAAGAATACTTTGAGGATTTATTCTGAATTAGTTTGTGATTGAATGGAATGTGAGTGTGTATGAACAGCCACTTAGCTTGAAGGCTAGTCATATGCTCACCTAATGCAGAAGACAGTCTCTACTAGACTGGCTGGATCAGGAATTGCTATGTCTGAATAGAATAGCTGTCTAATTTGGCACAGTTTTTCTAAAGTGAGAAGTATTTTCATTGCTTTTTACATACTTCATAATATATTTTCAGTTTCTTTCAGATGGGGTTATGTCTTTGTTCATTCCTTAGATTAATCTGGGTACTTGATCCCTTAGTCCTGTATATGAATCTTGTCAAAAATGGGCATCTCTCAGTGTTTCTCTGAAAGAGAAAATAGATCACCCAAAACAGTAAATTATGAATCCTTCAAAGGTTCCCTAGAACAACAGCCAACAATAGTCCAGCAGCTTCCAAGTAGATCTTCACAGCAAGTAGATCACATTGTAAGCCATTTATAGGCCTTGCAATGCTGCTTTCAGATTTTCCATAAATCTTTCTTGGGGTAGAGTTATTCAGTATAAAGGTTTTGCCTTTATGCTGGAAGTGTACGTGTGTAGTTTTACATGTCTCCATTATGGTACTGATTCTTGGAATAATGGTATGGGCTTGGGTAGGCATCATTGTGATTAAGGTACTTAAAGATAAGTATTTGGGGCATGATTGAACTGCCATACTTAGTTGGATTAAGTGTTTTAATGGATGTTGAATGAATTTGGATAATGCAGAGTCTTTTGTAGAATATATTTTATGGGAGAGAGAGAGAAAGGTAATTTTTAAGATTTGTGCTATAGTGAAAAAAATAAGATTTCAACTGCCTAATTTGGTTTATGTTATTGTTTTAAAAATAAATTAATTTCATTTAATTTTTTTCAGTACATTATCCAAAGCATATTAATGATATAATGTGTCTCTTAGTTTCATTATTGTAAACTGCTTTATTATCTGATCAGTGTTTAAACAGTCCTGAGAACTTGAATCCAAAATCTAAATTTGCACTTGTTTCATGAGCTACATACTTTCATGGAAATTAAATTAAATATTAACTATAAATTATTTTTTATTCTTTTTAAATAGAAAGCCGAAGTGAATTTTTAGAAAAGTTACAGCGGGCTCGGAGTCAGGTAAAGCCATCCACAACCAGCCAGCCAATTTTATCAGCTCCAGGACCATCTAAACTTACAGTAGGAAATTGGTCTCTTACCTGTCTAAAGGAAGGAGAAATTGCTATTCATAATTCAGATGGTCAGCAAGCCACAATCTTAAAAGAAGATTTACCAGGTTTTGTTTTTGAGTCTAATAGAGGAACTAAACATTCATTTACAGCTGAAACTTCTTTAGGTAAGTATACTGTGTGTGTGTGTGTGTGTGTGTGTGTGTGTGTGTGTGTGTGTATCTGTGTGTGTGTTTGCAGTTGTCTAATTCAGCAGGTAGATTCTCATCCTCTAGGACAGTAATGGCAAACTTTTTTTTCTTGGGTGCCAAAAGAATATGTGCGCATGCTATCACACATGCATGAATGCCCACACCCATAATTCAATGCCTGGATAGGGCAAACACACACACATACACAGAGGCTCTCTGGAGGCTGGAAATGACCTTTTCCCCAACTTATGGCGGGTCCAGAAGGCTCATGTTTCACACTCCCCAGGCTCCAAAGGGTTCCCTGTAGATGGGGGAGGGTAAAAATACGCTCCCCATCCCCCTGGAGGCTCTCTAGAAGCCAAAAACACCCTCCCAGAGCCTCTGTGTGAGCCAAAAATGAGCTGGCCAGCATACACATGCGTCTTGGAACTGAGCTAGGGCAACAGCTCACGTCCCAGCAGATATGGCTCTGCGTGCCACCTGTGGCACCATGCCATAGGTTCGCCATCACTGCTCTAGGAGATGTATCTGGTTTATAGAGAATATTTTTAAGCCAGGTAAAAAACCAGTGGATTAATAAATCCAGAATTATGTACATTAAGGAGACAATTTTGATTATGCAAACTTCATCTGAACAGGAATCTAACTTAACTGTATTATGTTGGGGTTCATTAGTAACCTGATTTTTAGTTGTTGTCTCTTTTCAGGATCAGAATTTGTGACTGGTTGGACTGGAAAACGAGGCAGAAAATTAAAATCCAAGTTGGAAAAAACAAAACAAAAGGTTAGGATAAATTCTGCCAATTTTAATTAGTTTAAATGTCTTCATTTTTAACTGTTCCTTATATAGGAACAGTTATATACTACAAATTGTAGGCCTGCCTATACTGTATTTTAAAAGAAATAGTAATTTCAGCTATTAAAGAGAAGGAAAAGAAGAAACCTTACTGACTTTTTTTTAAATGGATACAATAATGAGTAATAAATAGAGGTAAACTGAAATACTGCCTGTTACCACTTCACATATAACATACCCTGTTTCCCCAAAATAAGACATCCCCTGATAATAAACCCAGTTCGGCTTTTGAGTGCATGGCAAAAAGGCCAAGTGCTTATTTCAGGGTTCAAAAAAATATAACAGGGTCTTATTTTCAGGGAAACACAGTATCTATATTGGTGGGAGAGATATATATCAGCTAGAAGCACAATATTATCTGTTCCAAAGACATACTTTATCTGCAGATGCCTGACCAGAAACAGCAGAGCTTTCATACATCCATCGAAATAGTGGTACAGTGATCCCTCGATTTTCGTGGGTTCAAACTTCGCGAAACGGCTATACCACGGTTTTTCAAAAAATATTAATTAAAAAATACTCCGCGGGTTTTTTTCTATACCACAGTTTTTCCCACCCGATGACATCATACGTCATCACCAAGAGTCACTTCTCTCTCTCTTTCTAATTCTTTCCTGTCATTCTCTGCTTCAATCATTTTCTCATTTCTCTTTTTACTCCCTTTTTCTATCATTTTTCTCTCTCTCTACCTTCCACTCTCCCCCCTCTTGCTCTCTCTCTCTTTCTCCCTCTCTCTCTCCCTCTCTGTGAGAACGCCTGTCCCACTTCTCCTGCAGCCCCCTCACTGATAGCTGGGACGAAAGCGCTCTCAGCTAAGGGACTGTGAGAGGGGTGAGGCAGGCATTCTCAAAGCGCTCAGAGCGGCTACCGTCCGAATGAGGAGGATGAGAAGCCATAGCCGCCAGCGCTGCTGCAGGAGGACCCGTGTCCCAAGAAAGCCGGTGAGAGGGGTGGATCGGGCGGGTGGGCGGTAGTGTCGAGGGGGCCAGAGGCGCTGGGGGGGCGGGGGCAGCCGACATTCAAAACAATCTTTGCCGGCCTCCGCACTTTCGTCACTCCCCGCCCCCAACTTCAAGCCCGGCTCCTTGCGCTGCCTTGAAAAAGGGTGTGTGGGGGTAGTTTTTGGCTGTCCATAGCCAAAAATGGTGTTTTTACTTCCGCACCGCTATATCGCGGAAATTCGACTTTCGCGGGCGGTCTTGGAACGCAACCCCTGCGAAAATCGAGGGAACACTATATATTCATTTTGGGGGTGATTAGTTAGAGATACAGGGTCTGGTTCTGTTCAACAAAAGAGATCTGGAAAACTTTTTATTGACTTGATTGAGAGAATATATTATAAATAACACCTGAAGAACTCAGCATTTTTAATTTGCAGAAAAGTTATTTTAATAATTTTATGCTACACATTCACAATTACACATAGTTTCTTTGTAAGCTTTATTTTCCATCCAACTTTCTATCAGAATTCAAGACACTTTTTGTAAAATTATAAATGTAGAAAAACTTTAAAAATCAACAAAAATTGGTAAAGGAAAAGGTAAAATCAAAAGTAAAGATCTTTCAACAGCTTTGGGGCTTTTTTTAAGTATAAAATATTTTTAATAAGCAATCTCAGACATCTCTGGAAGAGGCATTCCATAGATGTTGATGACTCAATCAGCCTAGAAACAACAGTGTTTTTGTTTGTAAAATTTCACTGGGACTCTGAATTGAACGTTTTTTAAAGATTAATTCATATTAAAATGCATTGTTTGTGACTCTTTGGAATCAAAAATTGAAATTTCTAGCTTATGATTCTCTGCAATCTAAAACTAATTGGCAGGCCTTCGATATTGTTAGGTGATTGACAGTTAGGAGTTTTAATTCAGACATAGTGTGATCTATTACTAATTGATTAATATATCTTGTAATGAAAGGAGCTAAACGAGCGATTGCGCATTATATGTTAATATACTGATTTTGTATAATCAGATTTCACTGACAGATTAGTTTATTGTTTGCTAAGAAATAATTTTCTTATCTACTATTTTTGTAAACATAATATATCCAGAAACCTCAGAAAATTAAACATAAACTTATTTTTGTATATCTAAATCATCAGGTACGAACTATGGCCAGAGACTTATATGATGACCACTTTAAAGCGGTTGAAAGTATGCCTAGAGGTGTAGTTGTAACACTCAGGAATATAGCAACTCAATTAGAGTCTTCATGGGAACTTCATACGAACAGACAGGCAAGTTTCATTAGTGAAATGAAATATTGACATAGTTGTTTTTCTATTGACATTCACTTGATTCAAGCATAATTCTCTTTTTGATAAAATCCCACTCTTTATTCAGAATCAAGCATACATGATGAAACACAGGTTTTATACAGCACAGAAGCAGTTATTTTTCTCTTTAGAGCTAGCTGTAATCTATGTCCTGGAAGATCACCAGAAACTCATTCTTATCTGCATTTCTGAGATAAAGCCCATTCATTTACTTAAACATATGTGTGTGCTCACCAAAGCTTTCCCTAGCACAGCGTCCAACAAGGATTGTCTTTTGAAAGCAGAAATCATGGTTTTAAAGCTTCATTCAAGCACACACACACTCAGTTTCACGTCTCTTCCATAGAACAGCGTTGATTCTCCATGCCCCATTTCCCACAATCCTTTTCCTTTATACTGCCTGGAAATGACATCACACATCAAAGAGGCTAAGGCTGTAAGCTTATACCTTTTACTCTGTAACTCCTCTCGCCTTCGAAGCATTCTTCTATGGCGAGGGTTGATGCAATTGCTTTCCACTCTCATGTCATCCTCACTTTCTGACTGGGATCACCACCACCACCACCCATCACATCAGCCACCTCTAGTGGTTCCTCAGGCTCACTCAAGTCACTTTCTGCCTCACTCTTGCTCTCTGTTTCATCTGGCCACCCCCCTGACCCAGAGTATCCAGAGGAGCCTGGCTAATCCTCCTCAGAATCTGACATAACCTGAGGTGGACAAGGAACACTCACAACATATATTAGACAATTACTAGACAATTAGTGACCTATTTCCAATGTCCACTTTCTATGGAAGGGTTGCAAAGAAAGTAATTTCAGCCTGGGTTTAGCATGAAGAGGGCATTGACCACAGTCCCTATCTCTGGGAGGACTGGGTAGAAGTAGTTTCAATCATGATATTCTTCTGAGTTGTATAAAAGTGTTAGGAATGTGAGAAATCATAATTGTTCTCCTTGAAGTAAGAGTTCTGGGGGTAGGATTTAGCCCTAACTTGAGTGTTGAAAACCTCAGTTACACCCCATTGCATATCTTGGCCCCTGGCTGAATGAGCAATGCTGTCCAGATCTAGATGGAAAAGAACTGAGTGATATTCAGCCCAGCAAGACAGGTTCAGAGAACACTCTTTCTAGCAAAATTTCACAAGTTTGAACAGTGTTTATTTGTTTATTGCATATCTATGTTGCCTGAGTCACAATTATGCTGGGTTTAAAGTTTGGGTTGACTCACGTTCATGCACAAGGAGTAAGCAGCAGTTGTGGCCAAGACAGCCTTTATATAGCTTCATATTGTGTGCATGTTGTCACCTTTCCTGGAATGGTAGGGATTACTTAGTCACTCATGTTTTAGTCATCTCTATTGGACTGTTGTAACATATTCTACATGGGGCTGCCATTACGAACATTTATGAACTATATATACCTCAACAAGCAATTTAAAGTGATGGCTACACCCAGAAATACATGTTTATACTGTAAGAGGTACCGTGATAACTATTTCACAGGCCTTCTTAATTGCTGTCCCACTTTTTCTAGAATAGCATCCCTCAGTGTACTCAGTGTTCTTTTGATTTTTAGAAAACTGGTACAAGCCTTGTTCCCTCAAGCCAGGAGGGTTGAATTGTTGTAACTTTCTCTTGGATCAGAGTGTTCCTCCCCCTCCCCCATTAATGCTGTTTATATGTTGTTCATGATTCCTGGTTCCATTGAATATCATGAAGGACTCTTGATTATATAATTGATTGTATGATTTTAATGCCAATATATTGGAGAGAAACAATGTAGCATTTTTCTGACCTTTTAATACTTAAGCTAAGTTATATTTAGGTGGCACAAAATATTCCACATATTGCATATATGAAAACTGTTCATGTAAAATTCTTATATATGTGATTTGAACCTCTGGGTAGAATAATGTGTCATTAATGGGATAATTATTACTTCATTCTCTTTTAGTTTATTGAGGGAGAAAATACTTGGCGAGATTTAATGAAGACTGCCCTGGAAAATTTAATTGTCTTGCTAAAGGATGAAACTACAATTTCACCATATGAAATGTGCAGCAGTGGTTTGGTGCAAGCTCTCCTTACTGTACTGAATAATGTAAGTTTATTGCGGGACTGGTATAGTATTGGATTAAGAAGAGCAGAATCCAAAGTTTCACTCAGCTATATAATATACCACTGACCTTTGTTGGTTATTTTCCTACCAACTTGTTGGAAGAATGCAGAAATGATAACTGCCAACACCTTTTTAAAAAGTTGGAATATAAATCTATAAGACCCATGGTGACACAGTGGTTAGAATGCAGGCTACTTCTGCTGACTGCCGGCAGTTTGGCAGTTTGAATCTCACTAGGCTCAAGGTTGACTCAGCCTTCCATCCTTCCGAGGTCGGTAAAATAAGGACCCAGATTGTTGGGGACAATATGCCAACTTTGTAAACCACTTAGAGAGGGCTGCAAAGCACTGTGAAGCAGTATATAAGTCTGAATGCTATTGCTAATAAATAAAAATATAACTTCACTTAGGAATAAAAGATTTAATTATTTTTTAAAATTTGGGTCAGGTTTATCCATAAACCATTATATAAATTTCTAAGTACTCTAGGCAGTATAGAAAGTATAACTGTTATAGAGAAGACCAGAAACAGAAAGATATTTTCTCTTGTTTCATTTCCTTGGTAAAATGTCAAAATAATTTCTAAAACATTCTGTATTAACCTATAAGGAATGTTCAGTCCAAATAGGTAGTTCTCGACTTACAATCATCCATTTAGTGACCATTTGAAGCTTGGCAACTGATTGTAGTGTCCCAGGGTCATCTGATTATTTTTTGCAACATTCTGACCAGCGTGTCAATCGGAAAGCAAATTCACTTAACAACTGTGTTACTACTACCTTAATAATTGCCGTGATTCACTTAACAACTGTGACATGAAAGGCTGTAAAATGGGGGGGGGGGATCACTTAATAATCACCTTGCAATAGAAATTTTATGCTCAATTGTGGTCTATTTCTATATACTTTAGCTTAAATTTTTAGTCTTTTTAGACCTGCTAAAGGCTTTCTGCTTTAGATAATATAATGGCCATTGACTTAGATCTATATGATTGTTGTAAAAATTATGGAACGACGACAAATAAGTTAAATCTATTGTAGGACATATTTTTGGTATTTTCACGAAGAGGGACATTGTAGGCCTGTTATTGGAGGTTTCTCTGAACTCATATATTGGCCAGAAATGTCTTTCAATTTGATTAATCAATTTAAGATAACATAAGAGATTGTTTATGCTTGAGATGGCTTTTGGGACCCTTTCAGTGCTAAGGAATTGTGAGATGAAAAGTCTTTCAATATGATTACTGCCAAATTTCCTCTCTCGAGTTCTCAAGTTAAATAAGCTCCCCTACATTCATCTTTGACTGTATGTGCATGAAATACTGTTACATTCCTAGTTACTGGCGTGGTTTGCATATTGTGCCATGATGTGGGTGGATAAAAGAATTATGTTGATAAATTGGGGAAGTGATATTATTCCAGATGTTAAGAAATGGCTTTTGGAAATGTGCAGCCTGTTGTGAAAAAAGACAATACAGGTAATCCTCAACTTAGGATCACAATGGAGCTCAAAATTTATGCTAAGTGATAAATTTGTTAAGTGAGTTTTGCCACATTTTATGACTTTTCTTGCAACATTTGTTAAGTGAATCACTGCAGTTCTTAAATTAGTAACATAGTTGTTAAGTGACTCTGGCTTCCCCAAAAGGTCAAAAAAAGGGAACTGCAGCCGTCATTTATGACGGCTGCAGCCCCAGGGAACTGCAGCCGTCATAAATACCAGTCAGTTGCCAAGCATCTGAATTGGATTGCATGACTGTGGGAAATGTTGCAACTGTTGTAAGTGTGAAAAACAGTCGTAAGTCAATTTTTAAGCACCGTTATAACTTTGAATAGTTAACAAACTGTTGTAAGTTGAGGACTGCACCCTGTACTTTCTACTAATTAAAGAATGAAGCAATATGTCTACAGGCAGAGATTTTGTGATATTTTACAACAATATTTTGTAGTGACTGGTTTTCAGTATTTTATGATATTACTAAATAGTAATTAGTAATAATTTTAATATATAAAGTAGAATGCCTGGGTTAACAAAATAAGACCAAAAAACCCCCTCTACATTTTAATAGTATGATAAGTGGTTCTAACCAATACAGATATATGTGCTATTTGATTAAGATTCATTCATACTTGGTGTGTGGCTTGTAATTTTTTGCTAGCATTAAATAGTGTTTTCTTATCTTAGAATATGGATTACGATTTGAAACAAGACTGTAGTCAATTAGTGGAAAGAATAAATGTATTCAAAACAGCTTTCAGTGAAAATGAAGATGATGAAAGGTAATTTAAAATCACTGAAAATATTACAAATGTATTATGACATAATAAACATTTTATAATGTTTCCAACAATAACAACAAACACATATTGTATTATATCACCCCCCCAAAATGTATTAGCCAATCATTGATTGAATTTGCTCATTTCAATATTTATAGATTATTGCTACAGTTTCACATGCACTTAGCAGGAAACTGTCATTTTTAAAAAAACAACATTATTTTTGATTTCCCTGTTTAGCTATGCAAGCAATATTTTCTATTAAATGTAATTTGATACTTTGGTACATTGTACACTGTGTCTAATTTGAATTCATTTTTAAAATAATATATTCTCCAAACATTTTATAATGCTTGTTTTGTCTTTGCTCATAGTCGTCCAGCAGTTGCATTAATTCGGAAATTGATAGCAGTACTGGAATCTATTGAACGTCTTCCATTACATTTGTATGATTCTCCAGGATCATCATATAATCTCCAGGTAATTTTGCAGTCATATAGAAATCTGCTTTGTCATATTGCTGAAGAAGTTAACAGCTATATATATATTTTTAAACAATATACAAATTCAAAGACAAACATTAAAATAAGTGCAGATGTGTAACAGTTAAAAACAAAATTGGATTCTGAAGGAGAAAAAGGAGAGGCCAGGTGCAATTCCTGCACAAGTGCATTCCATAACTTGGGATTTATATAGGGCCTCATTCTTACCTGCCAGTCTTTGGATGCTGATAAAGTTCTAGATAATATAAATTTGCCCTTTTTTGCCTAGAGTTGATCATGAGTATTTATATTGGAGCATATGACAGAATCTCCTTTCCAGGTCTGTTTGGAAGAGATATATTATGTTAGATCAAACAACAAGATTTGTTATTATAGTTCTTTGGTTAGCATAGAAGGTTTGAAGGACAGTGTTCAGCTGCATGTGATGTGATCTAGTTTCTTGTGATCTGTTGAATTAGAACTTTGTTTGCAGTATGCCTGTTTGTTGATCTTTAAATGCTGCCTACCAGATCATAGTTGATGTTCCTTTCATTCTAAGCTATAAACAGATGCATTGATATTGACTTAATCTACCAACCATTTAGAATGAAAGAACAACATCAACCATATTCCCAAAGGCAGCATTTAAAGATCAACAAACAGCCAGGCTGCAAACAAAGTTATAACTCGACAGATCACAAGAAATCGAACCACATCACATGCAGCCAACCAAATCAATCTGAAACCAGACCATGATATCTTCAGAAGACATCCAAACAACACCAGCACTAATTTATATCACATAGATGGTACTTAAAACCAAGGACTATAACCAGTGAAGTACTACCAGTACTACCACACTGTGGGCGTGGCTTATGCAGGACACCCTGCATTTTCTTTCAACATCTTTCAGTGCAAATTGGGTGCTCTGGAGTAGAGCTCCATTTTCGCTACCCCACTGCGTTCCCCCCGTCCGGGCAGTAGCCCACCCCTGACTATAACTCAGAAATTACAGCCAGCCAATTACAACCCGAAGTCAGACCAGGACTCAGGCCAGTGCTTCCCTAGACAAGCACAATCCAAAGCACACTGAAGATGTCTCCTCAAATGGGACAAAACATTTGCAACCAAATCGCCGGGCTCAGAGCACAAACCAACAACAGATTTCTCCATTATTTCAGAAAAGGGCATTACATCCAAAATATCATTTTGTTATATGTGTATAATGTGTACTGAAATTAGTTCTCAATTTCTCAATATAGAAATATTTGCTTTAATTTAAAATTTAAGTTTCAGAATTCATTAAAGTAAAACTTTATTACTTTTTCTATAGATATTAACAAGACGGTTACGATTTCGCTTGGAACGTGCTTCTGGGGAAACAGCTTTGATAGACAGAACAGGTCGAATGTTGAAAATGGAGCCTTTGGCAACAGTAGAATCTTTAGAACAATATCTTCTTAAAATGGTGAGCAAAATCCTTTTCATTCATTTTGTAAATGTCAGGTATTTTATGATGCTTTAGTAACCATCATATATTTTTTTTAGGTGGCAAAGCAGTGGTATGACTTTGATAGAGCTTCGTTTGTTTTTGTACGAAAACTGCGGGAAGGCCAGACATTTATTTTCAGACATCAGCATGATTTTGATGAAAATGGAATTATTTACTGGATTGGAACAAATGCCAAGTAAGACTTCAGGAATTTAATCAAATTAAACATATCTTAAATTGTTTTTATAAAAACAGTCGGGATCTATTTCACTGTTCATGTAATTCCAGTTTAATCTTCTAAAGTTAGGAAATGTAGAAGATTAAAATGATTATGTTATTTATGTTAGCTGTTTGAATTTAATTCTTTCATCAGTAACTGATTAGTTTCTCAGTTTGAAATGTATAATATGAAAATACAAAACTTTGCACTTGCATGGTTATATAAAATGCAACTTAATTTGTTCTGCTTTAAACTTAGATGTATTGTGCTTCATGAATATGAATGTTGTTTTTGTTGTAGAACAGCATATGAGTGGGTAAATCCAGCTGCCTATGGGCTAGTCGTAGTTACATCTTCAGAAGGAAGAAATCTGCCATATGGTCGTTTAGAAGACATCTTAAGCCATGAGAGTTCAGCTTTAAACTGTCATACTAATGATGATAAAAATGCATGGTTTGCAATAGATCTTGGTCTTTGGGTGATACCATCAGCTTACACACTGCGCCATGCTCGTGGTTATGGACGATCTGCTCTAAGAAATTGGGTTTTTCAAGTTTCTAAGGATGGACAGAACTGGACTACTTTATACACTCATGTTGATGACTGTAGTTTAAATGAACCTGGGTATGTTTTACTTTTGTTATATTTATTTATTACATTTCTATGCTGCCCTTCTCGAGGCGATTCAGGGCGGTGTATTTGCATCTGTGATAATTTGCAGATATTTGCATCTGTGGTAATAGTACCCACGAAAATAAGACCCTGTCTTATAGTCTTCGGAGAGGGGCGGCATACAAGTCTAATAAATTATTATTATTATTATTGTTGTTGTTGTTGTTGTTGTTGTTGTTATTTTGAACCTTGAAATAAGCGCTTGTTATTGCCATGTACCCAAAAGCCCAATTGAGCTTATTATCAGGGGATGCCTTATTTTGGGAGAAAACAGGGTATGCATTTAGGCCAATAATATTATGAAACATTCTGACTAAATATATGAAGAATAATCTTTATTACTAATTAATTCAGAAGTGTTTTTTGAACTTTTTTTGTGATTTATGGAAGTATTATTTTGCCATTATTTTGCTTCCAGGTCTTAGTGGTGTTTTTTTAAAGGCTTTATACTATGTTATATTGTAAACTAGACTGGAGCACTGATTCCTTATTTTCAAGGTGCCTGGCTTTTTAAAATATTTAATGCTTTATACTCCAAAATGTAATTTTGTGAGAGTGTTTTTGCTCATTTAAGTCTATTTTTAAAAAACAAACTAATTTTTGATGCAATTTTTCCAAATGTAAAGTTCAACGGCAACCTGGCCACTAGACTCACCGAAGGATGAAAAACAAGGTTGGAGACATATAAGAATTAAACAGATGGGAAAGAATGCCAGTGGACAGACACACTATCTCTCCCTATCGGGATTTGAACTTTATGGCACTGTCAATGGTGTATGTGAAGATCAGTTAGGTAAGCAATGTAAAGTAACTGATTTTCCATTATTATTATTATTATTATCATTATTGTTGTTGTTGTTGCAGTAATTTTGGCCTCTAAATTTTGTATTTTCCCAATATTTGTTGATGGCTATAAAAGATAATTTAATGTGACATAATCAGTTTGAGTTGCATTCATTGCATTTCAGCTATTTTGAGCCAGATTAGAATGTCTGATGATATATAGATTGAGTGAAAATAAGTTTTATAATCCAAATTCACATCTGTTTAGGAAAAGCAGCTAAAGAAGCAGAGGCCAATCTCCGAAGGCAGAGAAGACTGGTTCGTTCTCAGGTTCTGAAATACATGGTTCCAGGCGCTCGTGTCATCAGAGGAATTGACTGGAAATGGAGAGATCAAGATGGGAGCCCCCAAGGAGAAGGCACTGTTACAGGTGAATTACATAATGGTAAGCCAGATACTTAAATAACTTCCTCTTCTCAAATGACACTTAAAATAGTCTTTTATTCTTGCATATTTAACCTACATGAGTGGGGAAGTGTTGCGAAAACAATAATTAATACATTTGGCTGATAATTTGCTTACAAGTCATTTTGCTATTCCCTTTTGGGGTAAGCAACATTATATGGAGTAAGAAAAGGAGTAAGAAATAGAAAGCCAAAAATAAAGACATGGGATGAGAATAAGAAAAAGAAACTTAACTAACACTAATTTACTTCAACATTCCATCCATTCATTCATTTCTATTTTTTACAAAACAGCCTTGTTCTCACCCATTCATACATTATTCTTTGTTCCTTCTCACTTTTATAAATCTCATCAACTCCATCCACCTTTCTCACTCTTACCCTTTTTGTGATATGATTATCCTTTCTTCATATCCAATATTTACTTTGCAGCTATATTCTCATTCCTTCTCTCTGTGTAAATATAACTATGTCAGTATATTCCTTCTTACTAGTCACACACGTTTGCTTCCAATCAATATTAATTCATACATTGTTAAGCATGAATCTTTACCCTATCCCACATATTTCTCTATAACCCCTTTCCTATTGAAATCAACTTATTTTTACTTCTCTTATATCAGTTCTTATTTCCACAAAATAAAGTGGACAATAACATGTTTTATAGAGACATTTTACTTCTTTTCATAAGTAAAAGTAAGTAAAAGATCACTACTTCTTTTTAACCAATATTTGCAAATTTTAAAATATCCATCCATTTTTTCACCATTAATGAACATTCTAACAAGATATACATACTCATCTACCTGTTTTAGTCTTTTTACCATTTATTTGAAACTTGCAAACCTTCATTCTATTTTCCTTGTCAGCCTTGCTGTTTGATAATGTAATCTGTAGATTTGTATTTCTCATTATACCATCTGTAGAAGTATATGCAAGTTTATGTCCCTAATCAATATACTCTAATATTGCCACAAGTATTTCTTATATATTTATCATACATATATTAAAACAGTCAAGGGGACATACCATACGGTATCCTTTCTCAGTACTGATCCATTTGTAAGGATTCCATTCATAATGCTTTACTTCTGTCATATGTCATTCTTTATTACCAGAAGCAAATTTCAGCATTCAATATCTCTGGAAAGCTTTCTCAAAACTAAGAAACATATTAGCAATAGCACTTAGACTTATATACTGCTGTATAGCCCTCTCTAAGCAGTTATACAGAGTCAGCATATTGGCCCCAACAATCCAGGTCTTCATTTTACTGACTTCAGAAGGATGGAAGGCTGAGTCAACCTTAGGCCCTTCAGTCTATAATTACAGATCTCTACTCTGATGGCAGTTGCTGAAATTAACCCCATTTATGCTTTCTAAAATGTAAATAATTCCACAATGCTAGCTCCAATTGTTTTGAAATAAGTTGATTACCAATACTTGAAACTTAACAAATTGATTTCCAAAGGAAAAGAGAACAAAGACAATTGAGGCCTATATTAGAGATGTTCCTTTAAAAAATAATAAAATCTGCCATTCTGTTAAAAATAACAATAATAGGTGACTAAATAGTACAGACTCTTCACCTAACCAAAAGAAATACAGAGATACGATGGAAATGACATCATCATATATTTTCAAATCTAATCTACCTCATTGCAGGAAATTTTTAATGTATATTTCTAGAAACGTGTTACAATGAAACTAGTTAACTAATGAAGACATTGTCTTATTTTTTTTAATGCCACCAAAAAGGCACCGGGTCTTATTTTCCGGGGAGGGGGGCAGAATGACTCACCTCACTTATATGTGTTGCCCCCAGCCTCCTTTTCACTGTCAGAGGCTTTCAGGAACTTTTTCAGCCAGCAAGGCTTTCCCGAAGACCTCTGAAGCCGATAACAGGACTCCGGATTGCTCCAAAGCTCTGTTATTGGCTACAGAGGCCTTTAGAAAAGCTTTGCTGGCTTCAGAAGAAATGGACTGAGGTGTGAAACGCCTGGCTGCAACTGTCTGAAGGTAAGTAGTAGGGCAACTCCACACATCCCCATCCCCACCCTAGCTTAATTTTTACCCATGCACCCTGAAGTGGACAGGCTCTTAATTAGGGGTTGTTTCAGGGGTGAGGCTTATATTGCACGCATAAAAATAAAGCTGAGACTTACTTTCAGAGAAGGTTGTATTTTCGGGAAAACATGATAATTGCTTTTTTACCACTGTATATAAGGAAAATAAATTGGATTTAAAGAGAAATTTTAGTTCTAGATTTTTAACTATAAGTTTAGAATTTATGTATTTGTTTAAATTAATTAACTGTCAATTCTAGTGGACCCTGGGTCCACTAAAACAAAAACTAAAAAAACATTAAAACATAAAGAAACATTAAATCAGCAGACAGCCCACATTAAAATACTATGCTAACAAAACCCACACAATAGTAAAGGGGCCAGTAAATAGTGACAAACATTAAAAATCTGGGACCAAAGCTAGGTTTCATAGTTGTCCGGAACCCTAAGAAAGGAATGTGTGCCATCTTTATCTTTCCAGACTCTAAATCTTTCTGCTTTTTCTGTATATATGATTTTCACATTTTACAGAAAGTCACATTAAAATAAATACTGAATGTAGTAATAAGTCAGGCATTCTCTGAAATAAAAATATTCTCCTTATCAACAATAAACTGATATTTTAGCAGTTCTGAAACATTGGTTTTTTTCAAGTTATGATTTTAGATTTGTAACAGGTAGAAAGTAAGAGCCAGATTGATCTAGTGATTAAGACACCAGGCCAAAAAGCATGGGTTCAGTTCTGCCTTAGCAATAAAAGCCAGCTGGGTGACTTTGGGCCGGTCACTCTCTCCCAGCCAAACGCAGCTTACAGGATGGTTGTTGTGCGGAAAACAGCAGGAGGAGGAAAGCGTGTTAGATGTGTTCACCACCTTCAGATATTTGTAAAAACAATAAAGGCAGGATACAAATAAATAAATTGTTTTCTCATATTTTAAAAAATAAGTTCAAAATAAATGATAAACATTGAAGACAAATATGATTGTTTGGAATTTATTGGACATTTAAATGCATATTTTATAATTACAAATCATATAAAAATATTCATGTAATATTAGATTATCAGTTATTTAAAACAAAATTTAAGCTAATACAGGTAACCCTCAACTTATAACCATTTGTGTAGTGATCATTCAACATTAGAAAAGCACTAAAAAGATTTATGACAGTTTTCACACTTATGGCCATTGCAGCATCCCTGTGGTCATGTGATCAAAATATAGATGCTTAGCAACTGGCATTTATTTATGACAGTTAAACTGTCCTGGGATCATATATACTGCTCAAAAAAATAAAGGGAACATTTAAACAACACAATATAACTCAAAATAAATCAAACTTCTGTGAAATCAAACTGTCCACTTAGGAAGCAACATTGATTGACAATCAATTTCATTTTGTTGTCAGCACATTCGTATTCAATGAGAATATTTCATTAATTCAGATCTAGGATTTGTTCTTTGAGTGTTCCCTTTATTTTTTTGAGCAGTGTATTTTGGCTTTACCATTAGCAGCTGCAAAGAGCACTTGAAGAAGTTTGGCCTGCTTTTTATTTTCCTCCCATTATTTCACATTGAACAATATTATTTGAATGCCTAGTAACCATTTAGAGAAGGAACAAACAAATTTTAAAACCTTGCTTGATGGTTTGATTGCTTGCTTTACCTTGATAGTGATTACAAAGGTCAAAAAGGAAAAGATGACACTTTTAAAATATAGAGTTATGAAGAATAAATAGCCATACCCTTTAAACATCCATATACCGGTATTTTTTTCATGTAGGTCATTTTTTATTTTTAAGGGAATATTTTTTTTTTTAAGTTGACATCAAATTCTGTTCCCACCCTTTTGGATGGGTTCTCAAATCTGTAGAATTACAGTGAACAACCAGATAGCATCTGCAACAATCGTGCTGTTTGAATTTTGCATTTTTATTTTACTTCAAATTCCCTGAAGTATTTTTATAGCTCAGAATAATGGCCCGATGGGAAGCTGATCCCATGTTGTGGAGCTACTGTCTGACACGCTCCTGTCTGCTTTCTGCTGGGTCTCACAAACTCCTGTCCCTTTCTAGGCTGGATTGATGTCACCTGGGATGCTGGTGGCTCTAACTCTTACCGTATGGGCGCAGAAGGAAAATTTGACCTCAAGCTTGCCCCAGGGTACGACCCTGATTCAGCGGCATCACCCAAACCTGTTTCATCCACTGTTTCAGGCACAACGCAGTCATGGAGCAGCTTGGTGAAAAACAACTGTCCAGACAAGATGACTGCTGCTGCAGGCTCCTCAAGTAGAAAAGGAAGCAGCAGTTCTGTGTGTAGCGTGGCCAGTAGCAGCGACATCAGCTTGGGTTCGACCAAAATGGAACGGAGATCTGAAAATCTAATGGAACAAAATATAGTTTCGGCCACTGACGTCCATGAGCCAATAGTTGTCCTTTCTACTGCAGATGGTGTGCCGCAAACTGAAGTAGGTTCAGCATCCAGTGCAAGTACCAGCACCTTAACAGCAGATGTGTGCAATGAAAACGTTGACAGAAAGCTAGGACCTGACAACTCAATCCGTGCGACTGGGGAATCCAATGCCATATCCATGGGAATTGTTAGTGTGAGTTCTCCAGACGTTAGTTCAGTATCGGAGCTAACTAATAAAGAAGCTGCTTCCCAAAGACCCCTTAGTTCTTCAGCAAGTAACAGACTGTCAGTGAGTTCATTGCTGGCTGCTGGAGCTCCGATGAGTTCCAGTGCAAGTGTGCCTAATTTATCTTCACGGGAAACCTCTAGTTTGGAGTCCTTTGTCCGGAGAGTGGCAAATATAGCTCGCACCAATGCTACTAACAACATGAATTTAAGTCGAAGTAGCAGTGATAACAGCACTAATACTTTGGGAAGAAATGTCATGAGCACTGCAAGTAAGTAAAAAGCGTTTTGATAAACTGATGTAATTTCTGTAGAAAAGTGTGTTCTTTTGAAATAACTTGGGAAGGGCTAATTAACATTAGCCATATTGGCCCATATTGATATATACTATCGGATTTAGTATGGCTAATAACAGTCACACTGTAGAATGTTCCTTGCCCTTTCTAAAAGGGTTTGGTTTCAAGTAAAATAACTGTTTTTCATATTTTGTTCATTAAAATGTCAAATACAATCTACCCATTTCCATGCTATTTTCCTTTGGTTTAATCTCATTGAATTAACAGTATCTTTAATTCTAGCCAATTGCTGAAGTCCCAAGGAATGCATCCATGTTTTTACTGACATCTGCTCAGAACATTACATTTATATTTTACGTACTTTAGAAATATGTAATCTTCATATTGTGACTTTGCCTGCATTCATTTTTCTTATGTAGTATTCTTATTAAATAGTGGATTTTGATTATTTTCCAGTAGAGTAAAGAAATGATTTTTTTTTTCAATAACACAACCTCCAGAAGATATATATGCTACTTTGAAAACAAATATATGCAGTTTCTTACTAAAGAATTGGTTAAAAAAATCAGGAATAAATCCTATTTTGGAAAATTGAAGACCTACTACTGAGTGTGTCATACTTGAATGAATATGGCGTCATGTAATTACTTAGTTTTTGTGTCAGCCATTGCTTTTTCTTAGCAGAGCCATTTAAAAAATGGCATGAGCACTCTTACATGCAGTGAAAAAATAGTGAAGTTATTTTTCATAGAAACATAGCTTAAATACCACAAACATTTGAGTGGCTACTATGCAGTTTTCATTTTATTTTGGAATGTTATTGCTTGTACTTCAAAAACTTAGAATAAAACAGGGTATATGATGATTGAGGACATTTTTATGGAATCTTATTTAAATCAATGTATGTTGTATTACATGTTGAAACTTTAAACATTTAATTTTAAGTGATGAAATCTGTTAAATGACCTGGTAGTCTCTATGATGTATTTTGCTGTTCTCTAAACATTTTATTGTATCTAATTTTTCCATCCTGGAACATAATTAAGAAAGGATCACTAAAATATGATTATTGATTGCAGGTAGTGAAAGTTGATGACAGATATTCAGTTTTCATGCCAGACTAGTTTTTTATGGTGCACTGCTGAACAACCCATGGTGTGCAAATGAACAACAAATCATGAACTAAAGTGGGGAGGATCTAATGATTTCCAAGGAAAAGGACTATTGCACATCCTGAACATACAAATAAAAGCATGCTCATTTTAAATCAGTAGAATTGTTGCCTGTAAGGTAATAATTTACTTTGGGTTAGATGGGCAGCCAAATAAATTTGATAATATAAATAACTAAAATAATCCTTTATGGTGGCTGTTCAGTGTACACAAATCAGAAAAAAGAAATAGAGTCTTGCAGAATTTTCTAAATATGTTTCTGCTTAGAAAGTGAAATGAAGGTAGTAACTCCTACTTCAACCTTTCTTTTGATTCTCTGGTTCTGTCCTACTAAGAACAGCTGATTGGATGCAGTGGTGCTATGAATTTGTAAAGTAAGAAGCATTGTTGAACTCTGTTTCCTTGAATAGGGAAGTAGCTTACCGTACATACACGATCAACTCTTTATAATCACAAACTTTTTATAATATGGATTAAGCATCATATAATAATTAAAACTAGAGATGTGAAATGCGTCATAAGAATCATAGTTGTTTCTATACTTATTTTGATATTTTGTTTTATTTAACAGTCTATTCTTTCTTGGCCTGCAGTTCTGCGTTATTACCATAAGCTTAGTAACTTCTGGGGTTTTTTTTAATATTGGTTTATTTTTAATACACAACACTCATTAATGCAAATTGTACTACTTTGTACTACATTATTTATTTTATCTTACCATATCTTTATAGCTTCTCCTCTAATGGGTGCCCAAAGTTTTCCTAATCTGACTACAACTGGTACCACCTCAACAGTGACCATGTCTACATCCAGTGTTACTAGCAGCAACAATGTAGCCACAGCAACTACAGTTTTATCTGTTGGTCAGTCACTTAGTAACACTCTAACTACTAGCCTAACATCAACATCTAGTGAGAGCGATACAGGTCAGGAAGCAGAATATTCTTTATATGGTAAGTTTTATATTTAAATGAACATAAGCAGATTTCCCATTCATAATTTATTTTTGTCACAGGTTTTGTGCTTAGTAATTTCATTTACTAAAGCATATCAAATGATTGTTTGCCCCTTTATTAGCTACATAAAGGCCTCTTCACAAAGGAACTCAACTACTATCAATATTTCATATACTTCAGCCCTACACACTTCTTTTACATGATTGTCACTTAAGGTACTTCTTTATTGATATTTCAGTTGTGGTGTTGGACATGAAATTTGAATGCCATAGTAAATGAAACCATCATCTGTATACATGTATTGCACGGATTTATGGGTAGTCTTCCTTATGCTTTGCTGCAGTCATTCATTTGAAGAACAGGTTTGCAACAACTATCATGGCATACTTGTAACAATATAGATAGAAATTTACTTTAAAAAAACGACTACACCTCATTCTTATTCTTCATAACTCTTCCCTCTGCTCCTTTGTAAATTGGTGAATAGAGTGGGATATTTCATGAAAGAGCACGTTGGAATGTGAATAGATTCGGGGCATTTTCAAAAATGTTGAAAAGTATTTGCAGTTAGTAATTAGCATTTCCATAGTTTTTTAAATATTTAATATTTGTTCAAATTCAACACCACAATTTCTAATCATTGTTGGCAGTTTGTTTGTACATTGTGTTTGGAAGTAGCACTAGTGCTAGTTTGTTCTTTTAGATATCTGCAGCACATTATAATTACAAAAGATACAGAGCAGAGAAATATGGTTGAATTTATATGGCCGAATAGATGCTTATTCATGATTTCAGCATACATATGGTTACTTATTTGTAAAATATACTAATATATATGAAATATACTTTCATGTGTTTAACATCCTTACAGCTAAACTTATCACTTCAGAACTAATCGAAATTACTTCCATTTTCAATCTTCAATGCAATGAATTGATTCATATCTAATGCTGAGCTAGGAATTTAAATTATGATTCCTTGAACCAAATATACCACTAGTGGTCTGCCTTATTCATATATGTCACATTGAAGCAGGAGCAAACATAAGATGTGAACTGATTCTTATAGAAGCCCACAAAATAACACCGAATAACAACTGAAGTGTTAACATTACATATTTGGCAGAACAAAGGTGTTTGTATATCCTAAGTATTCAGGATATTCTTGCCATTGGAAACAGCAGGAAGTCATAATGAATTTCGCTCCTTATAATACTGATCAGCTAATTTGCAGAAACTTTGTTGCAGAAACCTCTACGAGGGGCGGCATACAAATTTAATAAATAAATAAATAAAAATACAAAAAACCCTATGCAGTTCTGATTGAAATGTTTGTTATTATTCTGAGGTACTACAACACCCAGCACTTAGATCAAAGCATTGATTATCTCTTCCCATTTTTTAGGTTGTAATAGTAGTTTCCTTAATGTTCAGAAAAGGTTGCAGACAAGGAGACCTCAATGCCAATTGTATTTCTTTGGTTATAATACATGTCTTCCTTACATGTTTGTAAATGCTGCCTAGTGTGGTTGAGCTTGCTTAAGTATAGTCTTAATTACCTAAAATGGTTTAACTAAAACAACAGCAAAGGGGGGGGGGGAGAACACATTCCCCAATTATTATTTTTTCAGACATTGCCAACAATACCAACATTTAAATATATGCAGGCACTGGCTATAAACAGAAGGGACCATGCTTTAAATACAAACCAATAGCCAAACATTCATGTGTCACCTCTGATTTATGAAGTGTTCTTTGAACTACATCTGCAAAGAGCATATACTATACTCCATATAAAATATCTGCAAACAAGTATAAAGTCTATTCTCTGATTCCATTAATTACCATTCAAGTTACGGTGCTCTTGAGCTAAAATATAAAAACCAATAGATCTGAATTAAAATGGGAAGAATGTCAACCTGAACTGTGTTTATGTGGTCCAAGAGCAGAAACAGGTGCAGAATGGTTTCTCATGAGTTCTGTGTACCATTGCTATTCTTTTCCCCAGACAGTAGTTTCTCTAAATTGTTCCATCAAGGCCTCAGCCAATAGCAGCTCTGACCCTGATGGACTCTAGATTAACTCAGCCTTCCATACTTCCAAGGTCAGCAAAATGAGGACCCAAGTTGTTGGGTGCAATATGCTGACATTATAAGCAACTCAGAATGCTGGAAAATATTGTGGGCCAGTATATAACTTTTAAAGTACTACTGTATTGCTACTATCCAAAGTAGAGATTAAACATGATAAAATGCAGTACATAGTTCTCTTGCATAGTACAGAATATTTAAGACTTTCTGCTAAAATGGCAACATGAGAAGCAGAGTGTTGTAATAGCTCCTCTGAGCCTTGCAATAGCTCTGCCAAGTTGTTATTTTCATGTCAGAAAAAAAAATTAAGGACTGTTTCAGAACCTTTGAAACATGGATTCTGGAAAACAACTGTATTTTACTCAGATACATAAAACAAACTCTGGGAATATTTGTGCTTTGATTTGTGGACATTTTCATTATTACCCCTAGGGAATTCTGAATTATTTATATATTTACTTTAAAAAAGTATTATTGTGGTATCCAAAACTTTTTCTGCATGAAAGGCTGAAGGGTAAATTAATGAGGGTCTGAGAGGGAACTAATATAATAGGATGAGAATGTTTAATTCACAGTTGTTAGGTAAGCAGATTGGGGGAGAAAATGGTGATATTTTGAACAGGGAACAATGACATTTTTTTATCATGTCTTCTGACTGCTAGTTGGTTTTCAGGGATGTGCTCTGCTAGTCTTCCAATTGTTTGTCCTACGTAGTGGATGTTTCAGTCTTTTATACTGTATATTCTACATCATTCCTGGTTTTTCTTCTGGGGCGGCTAGGATGTTTTGGAAGGCTTTAGTTGGTTTGTGTGATACATTGATGTCATGTGGATATAATAATCTGTCACTGGTTTCTGAGATGTTTTTGATATATGGCAGTGTTATCCTGTTTACAGATTGTATTGGTTGTACTATATTGGGTGACTGATCAGGCACTTTTTGATAAAGTTGTGTGGATATCTACTTTGTTGGAAGATGTTACATAGATGACCTGTTTTCTTTTTCTAATGTTCAGGGCAGCTGTACTGTGTTTGTGCTCATCTAAATATAGGTAGTCCTCGACTTAACAGCCACAATTGAGTCTATTGAGTCCTTTATTGCTTAGCAAAATAGTTCATGTTCATTGTTAAATTGCAGCAATTTTATGGAAAATTAGATCAGGCATAGAAAGTTAATACATTATTGTTTTATATAGGCAATAATTTTGAATACAGTATATTCAAATTGCTACTGTAGGGTATCAATCATTAGTTAGAATTGTGGTTCTCCATAGTGAGTGGAGCCATCATTCAGGTTGGGATGTCCTTGTCCATTCAGAATGAGGACCAAATCGGTTAATTTTTTTTGTTAGTTCCTCCTACCTGGATCCCAGTTTTAACTGGTCCTCAGTCTGGACTTACGTGGTGAACTTGTTTTTATTGCACTTTCTGAAGGCAAGAAGTAGAAATGTATCTTTTGTGAGTCATTTTATTGCTATTGTGAAGTTTTCAAAAGTGTATGGAAAAAAATTACGGTATAAAAATCTCTTTCATACTTGTACAGGGAAAAAATAGCATATTTCTATTTCTTCATTTAACATTAAGATTAAAAAATAGATTGATTTGAATTGTTTATTTATTACAAATAGTTTTCTATTCTTTTCCAGGTTATTTTCTGAAATCCTTTTTTCCTTTTTCAGCTTAATGTTGCCCTAATTTGTCATAATTTCTTAAAATAGGTTTCAGTCCTGTTTTCTTGAACATCATGCTAAGTTAACTTCTTTTTCCTGTTCCTGCTTTGAATTTATCTACCACCTTTGCTATCTTTCTTTTTAGAGACTATCTTGTGTTGTTTATGTTTTTCTGTGTAGATTTCCTTGATAGTTGCCGGGCTAGTACTCTGTTGGCTGAATTAGATGATGATGAAGATTTACCAGAGCCAGATGAGGAGGATGATGAAAATGAAGATGACAATCAGGAAGATCAGGAATATGAAGAAGTAATGGTACAGTGTATATGCTTTAACAGTTCTATTCTCTCTCCCTTTATTCTGAGTCTTCGGAGAGAGGCAGCATACAAATCTAATAAATATATATACATATATACAAAACTATATTTACAGCAGCACGAAGCTTACAACTTCAGCCTGATGATGGTGAATGTGATTTCACCAAAACGTCGCATAGACACTCAAAATATTACACGGGGCAAAACCCGAACTCAGAACAATCTACATACATACATACATACATACATACATACATACATACATACATACATATATTTTATGTCGGATCACCCTGGTATATTGAAGGAATGTCACAGCTCCTTTTTGCCTCTAGGCCCAACCCAGGGCCATTTCAAGGCAGTTAATTTATTCATAGCCGACAACTATATTCTGTATGTATCACATGTTTTTTGCTGAAATTTTAAAATTAAGGGAGACTATTTCGGCCTTGTTCTGGCCTCATCAGCTAGCCACACCCTTACTGTGATTTGATCTGGCAGCTTCTGCCTTGTAAGGCAGAGAATTAACAGCTGAGCCACCAGACCTGATCCCTTCAGCTCATAAAAAAAACCCAAAAAAACATATAGCCCCTCCCTGGTACAGAGCTGAAAGAATCAGGTCTGGTGGCTCAGCTGTTAATTCTCTGCCTTACAAGGCAGAAGCTGCCAGATCAAATCCCAGTAAGGGTGTGGCTAGCTGATGAGGCCAGAACAAGGTCGAAATGGTGACATCCTAGTCTCCCTTAATTTTAAAATTTCAGCAAAAAACATGTGATATATAATTAATTAATTAATTAATTCTGGGTCTTGAATTTAAGAAAGATTTATAATTGTAGCAAAATTTGAGCAACTTATGCAAACCTATTTACTGTACGTGTTTACTTTTTCTTTAGAGTGTTGATGAATTGCAAAGTACAAGTGATTTATTTGTTGAATGTAAGCTTAAATTTAACTGATAAAAAGTTTTTCTGTTTTCCCCACAGTTTTGATGTTTATGTATGCTTTAATTCAGATGGATATTTTCAATTAGTTCTTCATATTTTCAGTTTCTTTCATACCTTAATGTTTTTGAACAGGAAGAAGAAGAGTATGAAACAAAAGGAGGACGTAGAAGAACATGGGATGATGACTATGTGTTAAAACGCCAGTTTTCTGCTCTAGTACCTACCTTTGATCCAAGACCTGGCCGCACTAATGTGCAGCAAACAACTGATTTAGAAATTCCTCCCCCAGGTACATATGAGAGCAGTTTAAAAATTGTGGGAAACTCACATTGTGTGAGGGGATAATCTGATTTGTGGGGAGGAAAGTGTTGTTGAGCCAAACAACAAGTTTGGGCTTAGTGGAATGTTTAAACCCAACTTCTATGGTTTATGTCACAGTATTATTAGACATGGTATTACTAGGCTGGTTCAGATATTAGAAAACACATTAAACTGATAGATACATATATAAATATAAAATATTATATATAAAAACTTTGTTCCTGAAGTCCATGAGTGGACTGGGAGAGAACAAACTGTTATGATAACAAATCTCCCATGCTACCTTCATGTTGGGATAAAACTAGATGTACACACCTTTTTCAGTGGAAGGAATTGCAAACCAGGGATACTGAGTAGAGACTAATTGTGGGACTTAAAGGGATAAAATTTAAAGGAATAGAATAAATAATTTTATAAAATTGTACTTGTATTTTAAATGAATTCATAGGTTCTTCTCGTTCTTCAATTTTAAAAGTAATTATTTAAAACAATTTATATACTGTTTATCCCATCTTGTATTTCTTTACATTGTTGGATTCACAGACAGAACAGGCTGCCATGTTTCGGAATAATTATTCTGATTTATGACAGTAATAAAGATTTGGTTTGGATTTGATTTGATTTTCAAGCAGCAGACAGTTTTGTGCAAAAGTTCATTTTAATTTTGAAAAATATCCCTCAAAGGGTAATTTCCTCAAACAGTTAGGAAATTAAAACACATTGTAGAAGTAACACTGGTTTTAAAAAGCAGCAGAACTGCGTAAGAGTGGTAACACTATTTTTTAATTGTTCCTCGTGTTTTTTGACAAGTTACTTGAAAATGGTGTATATTTAAATTTTGAAACTTGCAATATTTTTAAAAAGCTGGGGAACTGAGAAGTAAAGATTAATTTTTTAAAAATGTTTAAGCTTATTTATATTTGGTACACTATAGTTGATGGTAAAGTTATGCAAGATGTAATATAACAAAAATACGTCATAGAGTGTAAAGCAATGTAGAAGGATAGGAAGTAAATACTTTGCGCTGCTACCCCTTAGATCCCACAAAAACTGTTCCTGAAGGAGACGGAACTAGAAGGAAACAGTGAACTCTAAAAATAATCTTGTGATACTCCTTGAGCATTTTTTCCTCACTTAGTTGGAGGTTTTTTTACAGACACTATGTTTTTACAGACACTGTGTTTCTACACACTATGAAAATTGCTAATGGTATTTTAAGAAAATTGCAATGTGTAACTATAATGGCTCCAGCGTGCCTTTCCCAATCTTTAGAACTTACTGCTCATGTTTACTGTTGTCCCTCTCCCAGTGTTTGGTTTCTGAAAGGCCTCGGCAGTTGTAAATGTGTGGATTCATTCCTTAAATTCAGCCTTAACAGCCCCATTGCCTAAATTGCTTGCACATTTAACTTCATTGTACACAAAGATTCCAGCAGTTCAAATTTATTTGAGTTTGCAGGTGCCTCACAAAATAGTAAATCATTACTAATTTTTTATCAATTAATTGCTTCCAGGAACACCTCATTCGGAACTCCTAGAAGAAGTTGAATGTATGCCATCACCACGTTTAGCACTTATCTTGAAAGTAACAGGACTTGGTACAACTCGTGAAGTTGAACTACCCTTAACAAATTTCCGGTCAACTATATTTTACTATGTACAAAAATTGCTGCAGTTTTCCTGCAATGGCAATGTGAAATCGGATAAACTTAGGCGGATATGGGAACCAACATATACGTAAGAATTCAAGAACATGTTCATAATTGTAAAATAATCTAAAATTGTAAATTTATATCTGCTTCTTTGATAGTAAACTACAGCAAACACATATATTTCTGAATAAACCTATGTAGGAATATTAACAATCTTAAACAATTGTTAATACATGTCAGAAACAATGTCTTGAAATATTTCAGTATTAACAATACTGTGTCAGTCTTTCGGACCATTATTTCTTTATTATTTTCATAGCTGTTATCTTTTCTGTGATAAATAGATGCAGATTGAAGGATTACGTAAAATATTTTAACTGCATCAAAACTAACCCAACCTTTTTCAAAATTGTTTTTATTTGTTTATAATTTAAAGTTAAGTTTCAAGAGCAATTCATTTATGGAATAAAGAATTATATTGGTTGTTTTGACGTTCTGTGCTGAATAAAATTTTCAAAAATAGAAATGTTTCAAAATAATTTAAATTTGGACCATTTCATATTTGAGTGCAGTTGTTTTGAATGTGAAAGTGCTCTTTTGAGCATATGATGGACTTTCTTTGAGGCAGTATCTTAAGTTCAGAACAACCTGCTATGCTTTTGAAACAAAAACTATGCAATCAAGTGCTTCAAATTCTTGGTTAAATTTGAGATAGCCTTAATTTGAAACATTTTGCAAACTCATCGTATGAACATAATTTAACATTACATTATTATGAAAAAAGGGAAAGAAATGCTTGTCTCTCTTCACTTTTTCTACAGTGCATATAAATTTATATCCATGTATGGTGCTCTCCACTTTTTTTCTAAACTTTCTAAACATAACTTCATAAAAATTATTTTATTTCATTGATTCTAATAGTCCTTTTTAAATCAAATTTAACGATACTTCAGTATCCATGATTTCGTACAACGACAAGCAGTATAGAAATATTTATATATTTTGAATTATATCATCCATAATTTCTAGCCATACTGTCCAGGGTTTATCTGAAAGTCAAAATATCTGCAGAGCTTCAGTCCTGTTGCACAGTTTATATTTAGAAATAAGTTCTTTGGCAAGGAAAAGCTATCAAAACTATATAAATAACTCTGATCTTTTTTATGTTTAGAATTGTATACAAAGAAATGAAGGATTCTGATAAAGAAAAAGACAGTGGGAAAATGGTGAGAACAATCTTAACCTTTAGATGTTTGCAGTTTTTGCATCTAAACAGCTTGACAGCTATGCTAAATTAATTTTGTTACATAAGTTATGAGTTATTTCATAAATGCATGTTCGTAGTGAAGCATAAATTTAAATCTTTCAAACTTACAATCAGGAAAGACCAACATTAGGTGATTCCTGTTGTAGGGTTGCTGGTCAATAGAGCATGTGGAGCAGTACCTTGGCACTGATGACTTACCAAAGAATGATTTGATAACCTACCTGCAGAAGAATGCGGATTCAGCCTTTCTGCGTCACTGGAAATTAACTGGCACTAATAAAAGCATTAGGAAAAACAGAAATTGTTCGCAACTCATAGCTGCTTACAAGGTATATATCTGAATCTAAAAGTATTAATTTGGAAATGTGTGGTTTTGGTCTTGTGAGATAGATCTGATATAAAGACTAACATTGTCATTGTGCTGTTGTCATAGTTAGCTTTTACAAGCTGCAGGGGGGTGGGGGTGTTGTATACTTCTGAACTGATACAGTAATGATATCCTTAACATAATGCCTAACAATAGTTTAAGCTGCAGCTTGAATTACATATCTTTTTTTCTTCTTAAAAAAATTATTTATTTTTATTGATCAAATTTAGAAATTGCTCATCTTCCTTACATAGGAACCATAGGTGAAGTTCAAATAAAATATTAAAAACATAAAAAGTAGAGACAAGGATAGTTAAAATTCAACATCAGAGTACTAACCAGTCTCCCAGCTGTACATGCTCCTCTGAAAACCCCATGCAAGGTGACAGAGCCAGGTCTTTAGACATTTCTGAAAGGCCAGGAGATTGGGAGCCTGCCTAAGAAGGAGAATGTTTAAAAAAAAAAAAAAAGGCGGGGGGTAACGGCAGAGAAAACTCCCTTCCTGGATCCCAGAATTTGAAATTCCATAAATGATAGGGTCCACAAACATACATTCCCCACTTGATCAAGTGGGATGGGATGTTGTAACAAGTCAAGTTCTATTATAAACTCACTTTGTATTTATATTTTTCTGGTAATCCATGCAGGATTTTTGTGAGCATGGATCAAAATCTAATTTGAATCAAGGAGCTATATCCACACTTCAAAATTCAGACATTCTTAGTTCAATTAAAGAACAGCCTCAAGCCAAAGCTGGTAATGGACAGAATTCCTGTGGAGTAGAGGATGTTCTGCAGTTGCTCCGTATTCTTTACATTGTTGCAAGTGACCCTTTTTCTCCTCGAACTTTACAAGAAGGTTAGTAGGAAGTGGCTGCTAAAGATTTTCTCCCTAAAATTCTCTATTAAGAAAACATGAAACAAAAAAAATTATGTTCTTATTTCAGAAGGAGATGAACAACTCCAGTTTAATTTTCCACCAGATGAATTCACAAGCAAAAAAATTACCACAAAAATTCTTCAACAGATCGAGGTGATGTATTATTGAAGAATTATTTTAAGCTGTATACTCTTTTAAATGGTTCAGAGATTAAAAATATGATAATGTTGAAAAATTAATGCCATGAATATGCCCTTTATATATGATCCATTCATTTCACAAATCAAAATGTAAAGAGAGGCTATCTATCTAAAGGCACAATTCAGTCAACATGCTCTCACACTTGAGTGGTAAGCTTATTTGGATGGAAGTTACTGAGGTATCAGTTATAAAAGTTCAGAAGATTAAATTTGCATTTAAATAGTAAACATATTCTTTTTTGCTTAATGTCATTAAATTAAGTGGTTTATTAAAGTGGAAGAACCTATCTGAGACAGTAGCAAGTAAGCTTTATTACTCTGTGAAATTTGGTAGGAGGGGAGTTCGCGGGTGAGCATGTGATGCATCTGGCCCGTGGGCCGGCAGTTGGGCACCCATGTTCTAGTTCAAGGCAGTCAGAATTTTTTGATCTCGGATACCATTTCTCAGACCAGTGGGAAATCTCTGTGGCCTGTATGTCATTGTGGTAGGATTGTGATCAAGGTAAAGAGAGATAGACTGCACAGATAGATAGATGGGATGATTGTTTCAGTGTGTTAGAAGAAACCTGCAAAATCCAGAACTCTCTGGGCTACATTCTCAAACGTTTCTGACCTATCCAAGAATTGTAACTAATCCCAGTTTTAGAGAGGGAGTGTTAAACAACCCCACCTCCTAAGCCAGAGAAGTGAAAAATACTTAATATGCCTCTGCACCAGATTTTCGTTTGCTAAGGATTTCATTTTCTTGGAAGTTGGCAAGCTTGAAGATACGATTGCTATGTAAGAAAATTAATTTTTATATAGCGTTTCTGTTAATTTATGAGAGCTCTGCTAACATTGTGTGTGAAGCTGAGTGTAGAAAGGAGAAGCCAGAATGTACAAATAGCTTTATATCTCTTAATTTTACCTGTTTGTCTTGCCTGTTCTCACATCTTAATTATTAAATCACAGGAACCATTAGCATTAGCAAGTGGAGCTTTACCAGACTGGTGTGAACAGATAACTAGCAAGTGTCCTTTCTTAATTCCATTTGAAACTCGACAACTATATTTCACATGCACAGCATTTGGAGCATCAAGGTGAGAACTTTGCTCAAAATTATTTAACTTCTAAGTTATTCATTGTAGTGTATAACGGTTTTTTAACATGAATATCATAAGCACTGGTTTGTTATATGAGGGGCGAATAATCTTAACGTTCATAATATCATGAATCTTCAATATTTTACAGAAAGTGATAACAGAGATGCTTAGCATTTTAAACTAAACGAATGCATTTCTTTTTCTTACCAGAGCAATTGTGTGGCTGCAGAATCGACGTGAGGCAACTGTTGAGCGAACACGAACTACAAGTACTGCACGAAGAGATGATCCAGGAGAATTCAGAGTTGGGCGCCTTAAACACGAAAGAGTCAAAGTTCCACGTGGTGAATCCTTGATGGAATGGGCAGAAAATGTTATGCAGATTCATGCAGATAGAAAGTCAGTTTTGGAGGTAAAATATAACCGTTTTCTTAAAGAGCAATAAAATAAAAATTAACAAGACAATCAATCTGTCTGTCTATCCGCTGGTCTCTCTGGAGTAAAGGGAAAAGAAGTTTGCAGCTTCCTTTTACTCTGTGCATATTGCATAGGAAACAAAAATTATTCAGTCTTCCATTTTCATTCACTGGAAGTTTCTATTGATTCTCTGTCTCTTCTTCAAGTAAAACAAAGGTTATCTATAGAAGGTCAAATCTGAATTTTGTTTGTATGCTGTAAGATAGGTAACATTACCCTTGGAGTTACTTAAAGCTTTTCTTTAATTGATTTTCAGGTGGAGTTTTTAGGGGAGGAAGGAACAGGATTAGGGCCTACGTTGGAATTTTATGCATTAGTAGCAGCAGAATTCCAGAGAACAGAATTGGGAGCTTGGCTCTGTGATGATGATTTTCCAGATGACGAATCACGACAGGTATATTTTCTTTTCAGAATAAATACAAATAAAAGATACTGTACTATGTAATTTCAATGACACTTTTCTCCTTTGCCTCTTTTTTTTTTCTTAAAAAAAAGGTTGATATCGGCGGTGGATTGAAACCTCCGGGTTACTATGTACAGCGATCTTGCGGGCTCTTCACAGCACCTTTCCCACAGGATAGTGATGAACTTGAAAGAATCACTAAGCTCTTCCATTTTCTTGGGATTTTCTTAGCTAAATGTATCCAGGACAATAGACTTGTAGACCTGCCAATTTCTAAGCCTTTTTTTAAACTCATGTGCATGGGTGATATTAAAAGCAATATGAGTAAACTGATTTATGAATCAAGGGGTGACAGAGACTTGCACTGCACTGAAAGTCAATCAGAAGCCTCTACAGAGGAGGGACACGATTCCCTGTCAGTAGGAAGTTTTGAAGAGGATTCCAAATCTGAATTTATTCTTGACCCGCCAAAACCTAAGCCTCCAGCATGGTTTAATGGAATCCTAACATGGGAAGATTTTGAACTGGTAAACCCTCACAGAGCAAGATTTTTAAAGGAAATTAAGGATCTTGCAATTAAGAGACGTCAAATATTAAGCAACAAAGGCCTTTCAGAAGATGAAAAAAATACTAAACTTCAAGAACTTATGATGAAGAATCCATCAGGTTCTGGACCTCCACTTAGTATAGAAGATTTAGGGTAAGAGAGTTTTTCTTAACTTGCTTTTGTAAATGTTGGTTAAAGGAATTTGTATATCTAATTTAAAAATTGTATAAACTACATGTTTTCTAAACAAAATCACATAAATATAATTGATATTATTTGTAGCATTAACATTCAATTTGATAATATTAAAGCCTTGTGTAGATTTTTTAAAATGTAAACAGGCTTTTTCTGTTCATGTATATATTTGAGTCTTCGGAGAGGAGCAGCATACAAATCTAATTTATTATTATTATTATTATTATTATTATTATTATTATTATTATTATTATTATTATTAATTTGGTATTAAGATATCCTTCAGTATAATGAAGTTATGATTATGAATAGATTATGCTAGATAAATTTTGCTGACTAGAAAAAATTGATAGATTTTTCTTCAAGGTAACATGCGGTTCAGGATAAACAAAAAAGTGCTAATTTGTTCAATTAAAATTAGTAGATACAATCAACTACCAAAAGATATGGATATTTTTTTTTAGAATTCTCTAGTTTAAAATAAAGAACCTATAAGAATAAAGTCATTATGATCAGGTATATTTTCCAGTTCAGAACTTCTGGGTTTCAGTATTGATCTCAGAAAAAATAATAAGAGACAATGATTTTTTCAGTTTGGGGATTATTTGAAAATACGGAGAATCAAAATATTGGATTAGAGAAATTTTTGGTCTCTTTCATCAGAGATAAACTTTTATTCTTACAATTGGGTATAAGAATGAATGTGATATTATTTATTAATCCATATTTCTGTGACTATCATGGAAATACTGTGATGCTTCCTGATACTTCGTTATCTGTAAAAAAAAAAAAATTATAATATACTAATGTTGTTTTTGTTTTATAGTCTTAATTTCCAGTTTTGCCCTTCATCCAGAGTTTATGGTTTTACAACAGTGGATCTCAAGCCTGGTGGAGAAGATGAGGTAGGAAATAATTCTAACATGGGAATTTAGTAGTGTGCAGATTTTTTTGAATTAATTATTTATTGAATGATTTAATTTAATGAAATAGCCCTTTTTGAATACAAATGATTGCTAGCATGAAACAGACCACTTTGACAGAAATTTGATATCAGAAGAGGATATTTCCTAACAAAGATCTGTTTTCAAGCTTGAGACACTTCCGGCATGCTTTGAGTATCCCATTTGAGAGTATTATGGAAAGATGTGCAGAATAATGTCCACGTATGTGACTGGAGATTCTATACAATGATAAATCTGCATCATTGCTCATTCTCCTGTGTGCTTCTTGGAGTATCCAATCATGGGCTAACTTCTTGTCTGTTAGCCGAGGACCGAGTAAGAAATATCCAGCCATGTCTCCTCTTCAGCCCCCAATGAGCCAGCTGCTTTATTCAGTCGAGCTAAGAGAGACACAAAATATATTTCTCTACTCAATTTTGGGATAGGAAATTTCCTTGGACTTTCAATATTTCCAGGTTATGATGTTTGTATTTATCTGGGAATGGGTGTGTGCGTGAGAAGCCTCCCTGCCACCCTGAGGCTTGTATTGCTGCAGATAGAAGGACCAGTTTTACAACTGATTTAACCCACCTCCATATTGTGAGATTTGTTTGAACTCTTTTTTGTGGGTTCTGGTGAGGCCCCATTTCTACTTAGTGCTGACCATCAATGAGTCGGGGTTCCCACTCATGTGGTCTTGTCGATGCAGCGCTAATTTTTATATTGCCAGGAATGCTTGTCCGGAGATTGGCAATGCTCTGGTGGCTTTGGAAACAATTGAGACCTATCAGCTGTGGGTTGGTCTTCCAATCACTAGCACTTTGAACTTGGACCGAATTAATGTAGCCTTATAACGAGTACTTGTCCAGAACTCCGGCAAGCCTCTGGGACTAATTGTAAGAGCCGTTCAGCTGTGAGTCAGGTCTCCCTCTCGTGGCCTTGTCTTCCTTCGGCTTCACTGACTAGTAAGGGGGCTGTAGGAGTTCCAGTCCAGGTTTCCTGGCGAGGTTCCAGAGAATAGGGGCAGGCATTGTTTATGAGTCGGGGCTACCGCTCCTGTGGTTCTCTTTCACCCTATTGACAATTCCGCTGCCAAGGGGAGAACTGCAGGGGGAGCCTCTAGCCTCCACTTTCTACAAGACTAACAGTCTTTTTCTGGGGATCTGGCAGGGCATATTTCAGCCGCAGCACTTAGCGAAGTAGTTGATCGGAGTTTCACAGCCCTGATCTAAATAGTCAGCACTTTGAGCACACCCACCCAAACTATATGGGATATAAATGAAATAACAGGCCTTTTCTATAGCACCTCTTATTCTGGAAACAAGACAATTTCATGTCTGTGCCCTGCATTCAGGGAGGCTTCAATATAGCACAATATAGGAAGAGGTTGTCTATATAATATGAAATTAATTTTTTGAAGTTTTCAGTGCCTTGAATCCTTTGGGATTGTTGCCAATTAGAAGTTTTATTAAATATAGTTTAAAAATCTGTATTCAGAACAGCTATTTATAAAAACTACAAATATTTCATAAACATTTGCACACTAGTAAAGTCCAATATTTCTTTAAAATTCTTCTGTAATGTAACAAGCTCCTTTTGTCCATTGATAATCTCTTTATAGTTGGTGACTATGGATAATGCAGAAGAATATGTGGATTTGATGTTTGACTTCTGCATGCACACTGGCATACAGAAACAAATGGATGCCTTCAGAGGTATGTAATTGTTTATTACTGACAAATAAGAACATAAATCTCTTACTTAAAAGGAAGATTGGATCTTGGCAAGAAAAGATGTATTGCTTTTAAGTCATCATTGGCATTTCTAAATAAAGTAGTGAGGGATTTATTTTCAGTTAAAATTAGTGGGTACCAAATGATTTTGGATTCATGTAATTGTAGAATGACCAGAGTCTAAGGATATTTGGAGTCTTCAACATATGGAGAGTCAAATCCTAAGTTAACTGTAATGAAATGATAATATTTATTTATTTAGCTTCTGTGCCATTCATCTCACCAAAGGCAGCTCTCATAAGGAAGCTTATCTTAGTGTACCAAGAAAAACAACTTTTAAAAACATTCCTAGTTATTCTAAAGTTTGCTGAATTGGTTTCTATACTGGTTTTTAAAAGAGAGATAATTTCAGAGGATTTGCCAATATACTTGTGCGAGGAGAATATTATAATAAAAGAAACAAGACTATTTTTCTGATAAACATCATCAAGCATGCTCACCTCTGCTTTGTTTTTTCCCTATAAAGATGGCTTCAATCGAGTCTTTCCAATGGAAAAGCTAAGTTCCTTTAGCCATGAAGAAGTTCAGATGATTCTTTGTGGTAATCAATCACCATCCTGGGCAGCTGAAGATATAATCAACTACACAGAACCTAAACTTGGCTACACTCGAGACAGGTACTTCATCAAATAATAGCATATTTCTATTAATTTTAAGATTTGGTCATAAAGGATAATAATGGTGTCAAGCAAATGCAGAAGTTGACAGTTGGTTTGGAGGAAGAATGCATATATACAGTGGTACCTCTACTTAAGAACTTAATTCGTTCCATGACCAGGTTCTTAAGTGGAAACGTTCTTAAGTAGAAGCACTTTTTCCCATAGGAATCAATGTAAAAGCAAATAATGTGTGCAAACCCATTAGGAAAGAAATAAAAGCTCAGAATTTGGGTGGGAGGAGGAGGAGGAAGAAGAGGAGGACAGTCGTTGGCGAAGGAAGCAGGTGAGCCTCCTTAAGCGCCACCAAAAGGCTCCTCTGGCAGCCCAGAAAAGCCTGAGATGGCCAGAATTTAAAGGGGGAATGGCAGGAAACTGGCCGGGCCTTCGTGCCGCTCTCAAATTTCCTGGGAAATTTTTCTGGGCTCGGGTTCTTAAATAGAAAATGGTTCTTAAGAAGAGGCAAAAAAATCTTCAGCACCCGGTTGTTATCTAGAAAAGTTCTTAAGTAAAGGTACCACTGTATATATATAAATGAAGAGGTAACCCATTGCAATCTCCGGAACGTTTAAAATTTATTTAAAAATTACTACACACACCATATTTTAAGCAGTGCATATTATCTTATGTGATTGAAAGATGGTTTTTTTTACAATTTCATTGGAAGCTTGCCTTCTATAGAGAGAGCTCTAAGAAGCTTTCCTTTACCCGATGCATCCTATTTATCAAAGGTTTAATCCCTGACATTTAATTTGATTTGCTATGTGAAATTATTTTGGAGAATCTTAAGAATATGCAGTTTTTGTCCTAAATACTTTCAAATCCCAAACGTAATTGAAGAAATTAGGTACATTATGTACAATTATTACAAATTAGTGTTTAATTATTGATAAAGAATATTTGTAGCTCAGAGTTGAAATGAGGGTCCTTGGTGCCCTCTGAGCTTGGTTGATTTTCATGCAGATGTGTCATACCCAAGCTAGGAAACGTCATAAGTGATAGTAAGGAATGGGGTTTACTGTTACTTTGTTTGGCAGTTCTTTGATTGGGTTTTTGTGAACAGTAAACAGCCCAAGCAAACTATTGCCAAGACCACTCCCACCAACATTGACAGGGCAAGCCACTAGAATATAAATTGAAAGCAAACCCCATTCCTTACTAGAACTGATAATATTATCTAGTTAAGATAGTAAAACGTCTTCCCCCACCCCACCCCCAAAAAATACATGTTCAGAGAGCACCAAGGACCTCTCACTGCTTTATTATTGATTGGAAGCTAAAACAAATGACCTCCAAAATAGAAAACCTGCTAGGCGAAGAAATGAGTTGAAAATAATACTGACACATTACAAATATCTGTACGTAGGAAGAAACAAAATATGTACCCTAAAATGGAGGATATAGCAGTATAAGAAATGTTATGAGTCCTATAATCCATAGTGTTATAGTATTATGATCTGTAGATATATGATCTGTAGTAAATTCAGAGCTTTGTTAATAAATTAGTGCTGGTTAATCTTGGTCAAATTAAATCTCTAGATACCAAACCATAAGACAGATTCAGACAAACTGTAACAGGTGCAAGGGACAGTACCAAGGATTATTCAGTGGCTGGAAACTGAGTCTTAGGAAAGACTGAGGAAAGTAGGTATATTTAGCTTTGAGAAAAGATAAGTGAGCTATAGTAGCACCCTTTTAAGAACCTGAAAGGATATGAACTTTTTTCGCATTCCAGACTGCAAGATATGGAAGCAGTAGTCTTAGATTTATAGAAAAGCAGATTTTGACAAAATATTAGTGATAGAGATAAATATAAAACTGCTCAAAGAAGTTGACCTCAGCAATGTGGCTTTGGATCAATCATTCATTCTCAGCCCAACACACTTCCAGATGGGGGGGAAACATGGCATGAGGCTGTGGTTTTTAGGGTCATTCTTTTTAATGGATCTGTGTTGTTGGTTTTTAAAGCTAGTTTTTACCTATTTGCTTTGTGTGTTTTATTTTAGCCCTGGGTTCCTGAGATTTGTAAGAGTTTTATGTGGCATGTCTTCAGATGAAAGAAAAGCATTCCTCCAATTCACAACTGGTTGTTCAACACTTCCGCCAGGAGGATTGGCTAACCTACATCCTCGTCTTACTGTTGTACGCAAGGTAGGAACATCTTACAACTTGTCTGTGCATACTACATTAGTTGTATTATTATAAGAAGTTGTCTTTGAGTTAACTCATTGAGAAATCTGCTTCTGTTTGCCTGGTGCCAGATACCTTTTCATAGTGATTTGGCCATTATGCATAGGAAGTCGTCATCATCAACATCATTATCATCGTACCAACAATAACAACTATAACTAATAGACTCTAAGCGTCTCCAATTGGATGCCTTCCAAATGTGGAACTATAATTTCCAAATTTTGGAAATGCTGACTAGGGATCTGATGCTTACGGAGTTAGTAAATGTTTGAACTGAAATGGAAATGTATGGTATAGTTTCTGTTCTCTTTTTAAATTACATTATGGCTATTTATTCACAGGTTGATGCTACTGATGCAAGTTACCCATCTGTGAATACCTGTGTGCATTATCTTAAATTGCCTGAGTATTCCTCTGAAGAGATTATGCGAGAACGCCTCCTAGCTGCTACCATGGAGAAAGGCTTTCATCTCAACTGAACTGATGTTCTGAAATGGGACATCTCAAACTGGTTTTGCATTCATACCTAGTGAAGCCTCCTGTGTTGTTGTGCAGAAAATACAATCTCCATGCTGTACTCAAACGAGACTTGCCTTTTTCCCCTATCCATGAGGCTTTGGAAACACATGGAATAATTTTGTTAGCTGCTAATGTCAAAACAAATCCCAATGAATTACACAGCCAGCAAGAAAAAGGCAAGAACAGTGTGTGATGCTTCCAAGGGCTTGTGCAACCAGAAGCTGAAGCAAATGTTTGACTGTTCCAAAGAGCAGATCTGCAGATTTCCAGTGTTTACTGATTCAAGATTTATAACAGTGCGTTTGTGTAAAGTCTACCGTTTAATACCCTGTACACTACGATTCCATCATTGATCCTTGTTTTTCCTGGCTTTAAGCTAAATGGTCAGAAACCTGCTTCCTTAACTTAGTCAATGGGCATCTCAAGCTTTCTTTCCTTCCTTTAATGGTGCCTGCACTGTTGGAGTATTCTAGTGTTGGGGTAGGGTATTTGCATATAATCATGCACAACCGTTTATTATTATTTCAAGTGGGAATATATTTTGATTTCCAAATACCCCGCTATAAAGATCCAAATCCTCAAATGTGTGTCCATGTGTGTATGTGTGTGTGTGTGCGCGTGCAACTCAACAATAAAGCTTTTAAAAGACACTGGTTACTGGTGCAAGGCACATTTAAAACAAGTTTTACTTTATGTTGTATTTCCTTTGTATATTAAAAACATTTATTTAACTTGTTGCAGTTTGAAGTTTAAAAAGAAGATTTTCATTGTGTATGCTCAACAATAATCATTAAAATGTTTGCAGCGTACAAAAGTCTTTGGTTAGTATTTTACTAGTTCCTCTGATGGAATTAGTCTTATCTCCACAACCAGCTTCCTTATCCTTTTGCTGGTGTTGAGATACATTGCAATCCATATTTAACAGTGAGGGCCTGGAGGACAAAGAGGTCCCAGAGGACAAAGGTGCACCTAGGGGTCTGTTCCAGACAATGGTAAGTATGTTGGCTGTTGCTCCCTGCAGAGGGTTGAGAGGGCCCCACCTTGGGCTTCAGATGATGGAATTAGAGACAAATCATTATTTTTTTTATTTTTTTATTTATTATTTATTTATTAGATTTGTATGCCGCCCCTCTCTGTAGACTCGTATCCCTAGACTTTGCATCATGGACTGATGCAAAGATGTCTGACTGCCTTCACAGTGTTTATTGCTTATATACAGTTTTCCAAGCAGCAAAAGGTAGAAGAGAACAACAGTATATTTCATTGGTGAATTCCCCACCACAATCTCCCCCGACTCACCTTCTCTATGAGTATAATAATAAAGTTGCTCAGGCAGGAAATTTTATACCATTTCAGACAAATGGTCATCCAATCTCTTCTTATAAACCTCCAGTGTCAGAGCACCCATAACCTTTGGAGGCAAGTCATACCACTGATTAATTGTCAGTTAATTTCTTTTTCAGTTTTAGATTGGTTCACTAATTGATTAGTTTCCATTCTTCTTCTTCTTCCGTCTTCAGTTGCTTTGAAGAATAGATTGATTCCCTCTTCTTTGTGGCAGCCCCTTAGATATTGGAACACTGCTGTCATGTCACTTCTTTCATTAAACTAGACATGGCCAATTCCTGCAATGGTTCCTTATATGTTTTAGCCTGCAGTCCCCTAATCATCTTTGTTGCTCTTCTCTGCATTATTTCTAGTGCAGGGATCCCCAAACTTAGCAACTTTAAGACTTGCAAACTTCAACTCCCAGAATTCTTCAACCAGCATAGCTGGAGTTGGGAATTGAAGACCACAAGTCTTAAAGTTGCCAAGTTTGAAGATCTCTGTTCTAGAGACTCAATATCTTTTTTATATAGTGGTGACCAAAACTGGATACAATAATCCAAGTGTTGCCTTACCAAGATTATAAAGTGGTACAACAGGAGCCCTATGGCACAGTAGTTAGAATCCACTATTGCAGGCTACATCTGCCCACATCCTGAAGTTCAATCCTGATGGGGCTCAAGGTTGACTTAGCTTTCCATCTTTCTAAAGTCGGTCAAATGAGGCTATAGAATAGAAAAGATTCATATAGCTTAACTCATAGTCAAATTTCAAAAAGTTAAAGGGACAAGAGCTGTTGAGCAGCTGAAATGATTAATTTATATTTTGGTCTTTTTAGTTCCGAAGAACTGCTTATAATGAAAATGCATACACCTTCTTTCATCATCTGGATTAGGAGCCACTTTATACAGAAAAATAATCCCATCGAAGTATTAACCAATACTTTAGCCATATTGACTAAAACAATACAGAAACAACAACTTTTTTGAATGGATTTAATAATGTCCATATTTCTCATTTAAGATACTATAATAGTACTTAGATTTATATGCCACTCCATAATGCCTTACAGCGCTTTAGGAGCAGTTTACAATGTCAGCATCTTTTCTATTCAGTCACTACAACTTGTATCTACTCAACATTTTTTAATGTTAGGGGAGCAGAGCCTTTTATTCTTGCTTGCCTGCAATTTCAATATTTATTCCCGAATTTGAAAACATCCTTTAATTTTATTTTTATTTTTTGGCTACCTAGTGTTATACTAAGCAAATTAAAAATGTAGGTCATCAGCAGATTGAGCGATTTTGCTCTTTACCCTTCAGAACAAACAAATACAGACATTTGGGTCCCTCTTGGTTAAATTCTTCCACTTAAAGAATTACCTGTGTTCTTTCTACTACAGCAAAGTCACGTCCCTGGGTCCTAGAATATGATTGGAGAAGACAGTGTCACATGACTTTTCCAGTGTTAAGGACTATATTTTATTTACTTAATTGACAGAAAAAAGAAAGCTCAGCCAAACATTAGAAGAGTCAAGTACAGTAGTTCCCCTTTATCGACTAATTATTTTGCATCTTTTATTAAGTAGTTCCATTCCTCCAAAAGGTGCCAGGCTTTTATGGATTCTGAGGTTTTGGATAACTATCACATATACTTGCCTTTTTGACAAAAATTACGGAGATTAGTTTTGGACCAACTGCTAGAGAAAGTATATTCAGTCATCAGGATATCAGCCCAACACTGATAACTTTGGTCAGCAGCCCATGTTGAGGCCTGGATATGGGTAGTATACATATCCTAGTCCTCTCAATGGCTTTCTTGATGTAATACATGCTGGGGTTGAAGAATGGGGGCACTGTTTTACAGAGGTTTCATTCTTTTCTCATCAGTTCCAATCAGTGGTATACTGATTGGGGAGGAGGATTGGCTGCTCCCTTGCAGAATGCTGAAGGGTGTCAGGTCTTTCCTCCATTAGGTTATAGCTAAATGAAGCCTTAGGGAAAACTCATCCAGAAACTGCTCGTCCCAACCTTAAGCATCACTAGAGCGGCTGTCAATAGTTTGTCCCAAAGCCCAGAAACTTAGGATTTGATTGGGAGAGAAGGCTTGAATTGAATGCTACTAAAATAGACCTATTTATTTATTTATTTATTAATCAGATTTGTATGCCGCCCCTCTCTGTAGACTCGGGGCGACTAACAGCAATAATAATACAATGTAAACAAATCTAATATTTAAGTTAATTTTAAAAACCCCAATTTAAGAAACCAATCATACATACTGACATACCATGCATAAATTTTATAAGCCTAGGGGGAAGGGAAAGTCTCAATTCCCCCATGCCTGGCGACAGAGGTGGGTTTTAAGGAGCTTACAAAAGGCAAGGAGGGTGGGGGCAACTCTGATATCTGGCGGAAGTTGGTTCCAAAGGGTCGGGGCCACCATAGAGAAGGCTCTTCCCCTGGGTCCCGCCAAACGACATTGTTTAGTTGACGGGACCCGGAGAAGGCCAACTCTGTGAGACCTAACTGGTCGCTGGGATTCGTGCGGCAGAAGGCGGTCCCGGAGATATTCTGGTCCGGTGCCATGAAGGGCTTTATAGGTCATAACCAACACTTTGAATTGTGACCGGAAACCGATCGGCAACCAATGCAGACTGCGGACTGTTGGTGTAACATGGGCGTATTTAGGAAAGCCCATGATTTCTCTCGCAGTTGCATTCTGCACGGTCTGAAGTTTCCGAACACTTTTCAAAGGTAGCCCCATGTAGAGAGCATTACAGTATTACATCAAGGTTCCTCTGTGTTCGGTGTATTGTTTCTGCCCCTGAAGTAGCAGGTCTTTCAACTTGGATGTCCTGGCTTCAAGGCTCTAGATCAGCAGATAAAAGCTATGGCCAGAGTGAACTTGCAGCTCTTGCTAGAGCACCAATTATTACTTGTCTTAGGGCAACAAATGTTACTGGAAGTCTATGACCTCATCATCATGCATGTAGACTACTGCAAAGTGTTCTACTTGGGGCTGGCTTTAAAGATCACAGGAAGTGTCAGTTGGTGCAAAATGTAGTAGCTTTGGTGCTTGCTGGTGGTCATGCATTATTTTGCTGGCAATGCCAAGTCCTGTTTTAAACTATAAAGCTATTTGTGGCTTGGCGCTGCGCTACCATCAGGATCTCCTCTCTCCATTGAATTTGCCCAACATCTTTGAGAAATTGATGATTGTCCCTGGGGGTGGATTCCCATTACTGCTGCTACCTGTGCACTGCATGTGTGTGTGTCGCAGAGAGATTTAGCATTTGCGCATGCACAGGAATCAAAATCTCACAAGGGGATGCATATGTATAGCTCATGCACATGTCCCCACGTGAGATTTTACTTCCTGCGTATGCGCAGAAGCAAAAACAGCTGGGACACGTGCATGCATGCAAGATACCCAAAGTTGCACACATAGCGCAGCACTCGCTACTGGTGCACCATCCTTTACCGTACCAGTAGCAATCCACTACTGATCGTCCCCCATTTTGGGGAGGTCTGACATCCGGCCAGTCTGAGCAATGGTCTCCTGCAGGAAGTATGTTTGCCCTCCCCAACTTCAGTTACATTCCAGAAGCTCTTAAAAACAGATTTACTGAAAGTAGTTTATAGGCTGATACCAGATGCTAATTGGAATAAATGTTGTTGTTTTATCGAAATTTATACAGTGGTACCTCTACTTAAGAACGTCTCTACTTAAGAACTTTTATAGATAAAAACCGGGTGTTGCAAGATTTTTTTTGTCTCTTCTTAAGAACCATTTTCTACTTAAGAACCCAAGCCCAGAAAAAAATTCCCAGGAAATTTGAGGGCGGCACGAAGGCCCAGCCAGTTTCCTGCCATTCCCCCTTTAATCCCGGCCATCTCAGGCTTTCCTGGGCTGCCCGAGGAACCTTTCGGTGACATTTAAGGAGGCTTTGGCAATCCAGAGCGAACAAAGCATTTTCTTTTCTTTGGATGCTTGGAGAGAGAATAAATCTCTGCCAGCGCCCAGAGAAAAGAAACACTCCCTTCACTCTGGGCAGTCCCTCTTTTTTTTTTTAAGCCTTAAAGTTTTGGATTTTTTTGATTCACCTCACCTCTTCTTCCTCCTTCTCCTCCCACCCAAATTCCGAGCTTTTATTTCTTTCCTAATGGGTTTGCACGCATGATTTGCTTTTACATTGATTCCTATGGGAAAAATTGCTTCTGCTTACAAACTTTTCTACTTAAGAACCTGGTCACGGAACAAATTAAGTTCTTAAGTAGAGATACCATTGTATTTTCAATTTTTATTGTTTGGGGTTTTTTTGTTGCAAGTCACCAAGAAGTTGCCTTTGATTGTGGTAAGATCAATAAAGACACATACATCCATATTCATATATAAAGATTAATTTAATTCCTCAAGCAGATTACAAACTTCAAAAACATTTGGCATAGTAGTAAAAAATGTAATTTTACAAGAAGGTGATGTGCACTAAACAGTCACTTAAATAATTTTTTAGTCTGAAAACAATTATTCACAATTTGGCCAAAAAAAGGCCTTCAACAAAAAGAAAAACTTATTTTTATTTGAATAACATTTTTAAATATGTGCAATATTATTTTCTGGATTGTTTCTTCTAGGTTTCTGCCATTTTATCAAGAACCAAAAGAGGTGCAAGAATTCTGGTTTTGTTGGTTTCTGCAATGCAACCATTTAGAACCATTTCATCCAAAATTATATGCACTCTGTCTAATTTGAACATGATCTGTATTTATATATCAAGTTAAGGGTTTATATTACTCTTTCAAGCAAATAATATCAACTAAATTGCAAAATATCATATTTCATCAATGCATTTATTTCATGTTTGGACACCTTAGTTTAACTTTCTAGTCAAATATTTCAATAGCTATGCCAAATTTATGACACCATGGTTTATATTTCAATTTGGAATTTGCAAGAGTACATGAATGAAGAGATGTAAAAACTTGAAATAGTAAAAGCACATGCTTGTAATATCAGTTACTACTGCCAACTGGGGACTGAGAAATATTTGGAATTCATTTTACGAAATCTAATGCAAAGGTCTCACTATAAAATAACATTTTGAATGTTGAAATTACCGAGATTTATATTCTTTTTATAATAATAGTAGTGAGCTGGTCAAGTTAGTGTTCAGAAAACTAAGGTGCTCTCATTCCCCTTTTTTCTCATTTCAAAGTGATATATTCAGTATGCATAATATTCAGTCTCAAAAATTTGCATAACTTATTAAGAAATCAGCTTCTTTGGTTCTTTTAGATATTTAATTGTCCATGTGCATCAACCGTAAGCATATTTTATCAAGGGACAGAATGCATGGTTTCATCAGCTAACTATTGTTTTCTACCATAATCTCTATGTTACAAACTTAAAGGAATTTTATTCTGAATTAATTCTCATGGCTTTTCTCCAATAATCCTGGGAAATTATCATTTGAAATAAGTATACTCAAAATTATTTCATGGAGATATTTGGCTCCTATCTTTTCTTGAACAGCAACTTCCAGAGTTTGCTCTCTTGAGATTGGAATAAAGCAATTTGATGACAAGCATAAATGAGATGGCATCCATGTGGAAAACATTGTCTTAATTATGTAATTATCCATGCATTCCACTAAGAGTTAAACATTCTTGACTTTCAAATTAAGTCCTGAGTTTTATTATAAAAACTGCACAATTAGTTTAGAAAGGGGAGTTTTGTATAGCCATTTAAAACTAGTGAATGAGTCTATTTAATGCATTGCGTGGGCACAGAATGTTGTTTGCCATAAAAAGCTAATTATACACGGGAATAATTCAAATATTTCAATACTGCTAAGTCAGCTGTCAGAAATCTAACAAAATGCTACCTTTTCCTGGTAGATGGGGAAACCAAGAGGATCATTGGATAGGTCTCCAAAACATGATAAAGCTTTAGGATTTGTTGTGATACGCAGTGCTTTCCATTTTACAGTTCAAAAAGCATCTCGCGAGGTAGTTGGGAGATGATATGAAGGAAACTCTAAGAAGTTTCTTCATGATATTACCATGATGTGTAAGTTAACCACACCCTGTCCAGCAGCATTCCACAACTTCATTCCAATAGCAAGTACCATATTTCATTTGCTCTTGACAACCAAGTGACTGTAACTTCCTCTTCATTCTCTTAGTCTTCTTTTGCTCACCTTGTTCTAAGTAAACACTAGAGCAACAACTGGCTTTTTTATTTTTATTGCAGCACACATTCTTCTTAAAAGAATGTGTTTAAAAGATATTTACCATATTTTGCCCCATTTTACTTAACAATAAAATTAAAATTAGCATTTTTTCCAGTAGAGAGATTGGCATCAATTTCATCAGGGACATAAATTGAATGGATAGGAACTGGTTTAAATAATAATACATACTATCCTTTTCCCTCCAAAAATAAGATATGCCCCAATAATAAGCCCAATCGGGCTTTTGGTGCATGGTGCTTATTTCAGGGTTCAAAAAAAATATAAGACAAGGACTTATTTCTGGGGAAACACGGGTACTTTATATAAAATGTTGAGAACTGAAATAGATTACTATTCTTCCCTATTATAATGGGACTCAGCATGATAACACAAATCACTGCCATGAGTGTATGATTGATCTAAAATTGTGGTCGGCTCTATATAAATGATGTGATCTGAAAGGAACCCTGTTAAAGAACTTTCCGAGTGTGCTTTGTCTATATACCAACTTAATACCTCTGATTTTATGTACCTTGATCTCCCTCTATCTCAAACAAACCTTCGTCTGACAATGTCACAGTTGGTGCATTTACCAGAATGGTTATTTCAATCATGAAAGGATAGTTCTTCCTTTAGCAGACATCACTGAAATGTTGGCACTTGAACAAAACATATTAAATGCCTGCTATAGGGCAAGCTTGGTTTTTGGTATTGATTACTTTGGGCATCTGTTTCTCCTACCTATGAGTCATATTTTTTTAAAACTCTAACCCACTTCTTCTCTTCAAATGTTCCAACAAGCTTTTGTGCAATGTGCAGTAACAAGTTTGTTGCAAGTAAACAGTGTACAGTTGTTCAGAAATCTATTCTAGTAAGTTCACTAGGCTTCACTTCAGCTATCTGGCTGCAGAATTGCACTGCAGTGAATAGTTCCCAATCCCAGAATCAAAATATTTAGGTTACATTTTCAAATATATATATTCTTCCCTACAAGCATTTAAATCATCTCAGATATTGAGAACCGCTGTGCTATTGGGTTTTTTTTTTAGTTATAAAGTATTTATGTGTTGCATAAATTTACAGACTACAGGAATGTCAATGACTAGGATGGAACACTATGAAATTAGGTTTTGGAAGGAAAATAGTGCAACAGAAGAGATAGTAAGTGGCAGTGAGAGAAGAAAGGCACAGAAAGAATGATGGGCAAAGGAGAAGACAGGATGATCTGAACAAACTAGAAAAGTATCAGATGAACAGTAAAGCACTTGGGGAAAAGGAATCCTCAATCTGAGTATTGCATTGGCAGTTCTGTGTTAGCAAAAACTTCAGAAGAGAAGGATTTAGGGGTAGTGATTTCTCAAAATGGGTGAGCAGTGTGGTCACGCAGTAGGAAAAGCAAGTAGGATGCTTGGCAGCATAGCTAGAAGTATAACAAGCAGGAAGAGGGATATTGTGATCCCCTTACATAGAATGCTGGTGAGACCACATTTGGAATACTGTGTTCAGTTCTGGAGACCTCACCTACAAAAAAGATATTGCCAAAATTGAACGGGTCCAAAGACGGGCTACAAGAATGGTGGAAGGTCTTAAGCATAAAACGTATCAGGAAAGACTTAATGAACTCAATCTGTATAGTCTGGAGGACAGAAGGAAAAGGGGGGACATGATCAAAACATTTAAATATGTTAAAGGGTTAAATAAGGTTCAGGAGGGAAGTGTTTTTAATAGGAAAGTGAACACAAGAACAAGGGGACACAATCTGAAGTTAGTTGGGGGAAAGATCAAAAGCAACATGAGAAAATATTATTTCACTGAAAGAGTAGTAGATCCTTGGAACAAACTTCCAGCAGACGTGGTTGGTAAATCCACAGTAACTGAATTTAAACATGCCTGGGATAAACATATATCCATTGTAAGATAAAATACAGGAAATAGTATAAGGGCAGACTAGATGGACCATGAGGTCTTTTTCTGCCGTCAGTCTTCTATGTTTCTATGTTTCTAAGAAATCTTCTTGATAGTTTGATTTGTCATATGGGAAGCTCAGTTTAGCAGGACCCTGAATCATCTGTGTCTTGGCTCCTATTAGAGGATAAGTGGCCAGAAAAATGGAGAAAACTAGAAGTTCTCAGAAGAGTAGCAACTGTGTGGAGATGCCAAGAAATAAGTTCCAGAGGAACTGCAGTAAAACAGAGAATTGCACTGGGCTCAATTTGAAGGGAATGACAATTAGTTTGGAAAAGTGGCTACACGCATTTAGAAAGACTGTGGGAAAAATGAAAGAACTGATATTTGAAGAGACAGGGCTCACAGATGAGGATCGCCTCCCTGAGTCGCCTCGAGAAGGGTGGCATAGAAATCAAATCAAATCAAATGAATGAATGAATGAATGAATGACTGAATGAATAAAATTGATGGGTTAAAAAAATTTGCACCTTCAAGTTGGTGTGCAGATTTTGGACTGGATGAGAAAGTGGGATTTCATTTATTATTTATGTATTTATTTATTAGATTTCTATGCCACCCTTCTGGAAACAACTCAGGGCAATGTACAACATTGTAAATACACAATATACAGTGATCCCTCGATTATCGCGAGGGTTCCGTTCCAAGACCCCTTGCGATAATCGATTTTTCGCGATGTAGGGTTGCGGAAGTAAAAACACCATCTGCGCATGCGCACCCTTTTTCATGGCCACGCATGCGCAGATGGTGGAGTTTGCATGGGCGGCGGGGAAGACCCAGGGAAGGTTCCTTCGGCCGCCCAGCAGCTGATCTGCTCGGCAGCGCAGCAGCAGCGAGCAGACGAAGATCGGGGTTTTCCCTTTGCGTGGGCGGCGGGGAAACCCTGATCTTCGTCTGCTCGCTGCTGCTGCGGCTGCCCAGTAGCTGATCTGCTCGGCAGCGCAGCAGCAGCGAGCAGACGAAGATCGGGGTTTCCCCTTTGCGTGGGCGGCGGGGAAACCCCGATCTTCGTGTGCTCGCTGCTGCTGCGGCCGCCCAGCAGCTGATCTGCTCGGCAGCGCAGCAGCAGCGAGCAGATGAAGATCGGGGTTTCCCCGCCGCCCACGCAAAGGGGAAACCCCGATTCGGCTCCTCGCTGCTGCCGCGCTGCCGAGCAGATCAGCTGCTGGGCGGCCAAAGGAACCTTCCCTGGGTCTTCCTCGCTGATGCCCCCGCTCGCCCGCCCGCCCGCCGCCCGCCAGCAAGAGGGGGAGAGATAGAAAAAGAGAGAGAAGGAAAGAAAGAGATGAGAGAGGGAGGAAGACAGTGTGAGAGAGGAAGAAGCAAGATAGAGAAAGAGAGAGAAAGAAAGATGAGAAAGGAAGGAAGAGAGTGACGTCATCGGGTGGGAAAAATCGCGATATAGCGTTTCGCAAAGAACGAGATCGTGAAAATCGAGGGATCACTGTATATATGAAATCTAATCATTTTAAAAAACATGCAAAATTAATTAAAAAAGACAAAAAAATCTAAAACCCCTTATACCATCATCCACATTCATCTAATTCAATCATTCAAATTGGCCAGGGATAATCTCATAACACATGGTCACCATCGCCGCTGGCAGAGGTAGGTCTTCAAAGCTTTACGAAAGCCAAGGAATGAGGGGGCAGTACGTATCTCTGGAGAGAGTTCGTTCCAGAGGGCCGGGACCACCACAGAGAAGGCTCTTCCCCTAGGCCCCACCAGAAGACATTGTCTGGCCGACGGGACCTGAAGAAGGCCAACTCTCTAGGACCTAACCAGCCGCTGGGATACCTGAGGCAGAAGACGGTCCTGCAGGTAATTGGTCCTAAGCCATTTAGGGCTTTATAGGTCATCACCAGCACTTTGAATTGTGCCCGGAGACCAATTGGCCAATTTTGAGTCCCGAGTGCTACACGTCCACTTTTACTTTATGATAGGTCAGCTACTCCATTTGGAACTATGTCAGTAAAGACAATGGAACATTCCTGTATGAGAAACAAATTCCCACCCAAGAAAGGAATGATAGAAGGCACCAAACTGGTTATGACATGACAAGAGACATGTGCAATTTTGTTTCAGTCCAGCTTTAGGCACCTTTGTCTCCTCCTAGAAACATGATTATTTGCTAGACTGATCCCCTTGGCCACCAGGTAAATTGCTCACAAGGAAATTGCTATTTGTGCTGAATCTTTCCAGGTGTCTTAGACAATGTGGGTTCCTTTGAACTTATATAGAGATAGAAGAAGCAGGAGAAAAAATCTGGGTCAGGATCTCGGACCTTGATTCATGTCCTCCTTGGCTCACTTTGGCTTGTGAGGGACATTCGTTTAGACTTGGGAGAAGATTAATGAGTCTTTATAGGTGAGGATAATGTCCTCTTCCTTGAAGGAAATGGAGATGTAAGCCTTGCTGAAGAACCCATTTCTTGATCTAACTGCATTAGATAACGCTCACCTAATCTCTCTTCTGGGGGGAAACTGCTACAGAAAGTGTTGGCACTATAGTTATTAATTGGCTTTCCCAGGCTTATGGTTCTGGAAAATTTCAATTTACGAGGGAGGAGCCTGAGGTAGATCAGGTGTTCATAGCACTATGACAGTCATGGGTCTATCCCTGGTCATCCAGAAGCCATCATGGAATAGTGGTCATATTTGATTTGATTTTCTTTGAGACCAATGAGAAAATGATTTGGGAAAGCTCTCTGTGGTTCCTCTATCATGGTTAGATCATCGCCTGGTAACAAAGAGATACCACTTAAGGCACACTCACATAAAAAAGGGAGGAAGCCCACAATTGAGTAACAGGCAGGGAAAACAAATTTAGAAAGGATTTTCCCTGAATTAATCAGAATTAAGATAAGAGATTTGTATTGTCAGATTTGCAAGGTTCTATTAATGAAGCCTTATAATAAAGTAGAATTTATTTATTTATTTGTTTGTTTAGTTATTTATTTAATTTGATTTCTATGCCGTCCAAGCCCGAAAGAATTAGGGTGGCTTACAACAATGTAAAATTACAAACAACAATAAAAAGAAGTCAAGAAAAGAACAGGCTAAATTCTAAAAAAATAATAATAATTCTAAAATCCTAATTGAAACTTGTAGAAACAATCAAGAACATGCATACTTGCCATTCATACAGATTCATAAGCGCGGTCAAGCTAGTGGTTGATTTAGGGCCCCCAGGCCTGCCGGCATATCCAGGTCTTTGTGGCCTTACAAAAATCCAGCAGGGTGGGAGCAGTACGGACATCGGGGGGTGGGAGTTAATTCCATAGAGCTGGGGCAGCAACAGAGAAGTCCCTCCCCCATGGTCCCGCCAACCTGTGGGAATTAGCTCATCTTGTTGTGATTCCTACCTAGTCTACTGGGGACACTGACAGATGCCAAATTTAGTGTGGGTCCTGTGAAGATGCTTGGGGAACAATCTTGCCCTGATATCTAGGAAAGGTTTAAACCTGTGTCTAAAGAAGTGGACAAGATCCTTATAACTGTAAGCTTGGTCACCTGCTCATTAGATCCATACCCCTCCAGGTTAGCAAGGTTTGCCAGGAGGGAGATGTATGTGTGGGTTCTATGAAGGTGAATTGAATCGTGAGAGAACTCCTAGACTTATCAGTTAAACTGTCAATGAAAAAAAAGCATAGTGTTTCTATGCAAATTCCACTTATGCTATTTTCATTTAATTTCAGTGATGAAATTTAGGAGCATGGTTTATCATTTGGTTGGTGTTGAAGCAAAAACAGCAATCACACACTAAGAAACCTTTCAAACTGTTGTGGTTGGCTCAGGCCCAGCTCCTGCCCCAAGGAATGTGGAGGTGGATGTGGGAGAAACATCCACATGCCACAGGCCTGTTTTGCTCCCGATAGAATCTCCCGACGAAGGCTCCTCTGACGAAGGAAGCATGAGTAGCAGGGAAGAGGGGAGTTTTGCAGACAGCCCAGGAGGAGATCAATCATCCTTATCATCCCTGGATTCTGAACAAGAACGTATGACAGACCCACACATGCGTAGAGTGATGCATAGGAGAGAACAACTGAAGGATTATTACAGGAGATAAGTGAGGCCACCTGTGGTTGGGTGGGGCTGTTGTAATTAGTGCTACAGATAAAAAGAGCAGCGTGCTAATTTAGCCTCGTGGAAGTTTATCTGATTCATAGTTTCATTAAAATCGTGGTTTTGCTGTTTCCCTGTTCAAGATTGTGTGTGGACTTTCTGGACTTTGGAATTGGACTCAATTTCCCAGTTACTGGGTGAGAAATTGGATTGTATTTAACCTGTGCCTTGTATGTACCAGAAAATCCCTTTGACATTTAAAAAGGGAGTTTTTTCTGCTTTTCTGTTGATAAAGACTTTTGGTTTTCCTTCTATCGTGTGGTGTGTGTCTTTTTGGACCAATTACCCTGTAATTACAGGCGGTTGGGACACGCCGCAGAACACGGAGAGGGGCGGCATACAAATCTAATAAATACAAATACAAATACAAACCATGTTGCAAATCACCTGGAGATTTTTGTCTATATTCAGATATATCTTCCTCCTATCCCTAGTTTAAGTGAATATTTTAGAGTGGAAGAACTAGTCATCATGCATATAATGATTTTATTATTACCATTTAAGAAAGTGTCCACTCTGCTTCTTTGGGTCCTCTAATTAAAATTTAAAATAATGAAAAGATAGTAGAAATAACAACACATGCAGTTTCTCAAAATGCAGCATACAAAAGGTTTTAAACAACTGGGTCAGTTTAAAAATCAGAACAGAATGACCTTATTAAAGGCATGGTAGAAAAGAAACCTTTCCTAGAAACATAGAAACATAGAAGACTGACGGCAGAAAAAGACCTCATGGTCCATCTAGTCTGCCCTTATACTATTTCCTGTATTTTATCTTACAATGGATATATGTTTATCCCAGGCATGTTTAAATTCGGTTACTGTGGATTTACCAACCACGTCTGCTGGAAGTTTGTTCCAAGGATCTACTACTCTTTCAGTAAAATAATATTTTCTCATGTTGCCTTTGATCTTTCCCCCAACTAACTTCAGATTGTGTCCCCTTGTTCTTGTGTTCACTTTCCTATTAAAAACACTTCCCTCCTGAACCCTATTTAACCCTTTAACATATTTAAATGTTTCGATCATGTCCCCCCTTTCCTTCTGTCTTCCAGACTATACAGATTGAGTTCATTAAGTCTTTCCTGATACATTTTATACTTAAGACCTTCCACCATTCTTGTAGCCCGTCTTTGGACCCGTTCAATTTTGTCAATATCTTTTTGTAGGTGAGGTCTCCAGAACTGAACACAGTACTCCAAATGTGGTCTCACCAGCGCTCTATATAAGGGGATCACAATCTCCCTCTTCCTGCTTGTTATACCTCTAGCTATGCAGCCAAGCATCCTACTTGCCTTTCCTACCGCCCGACCACACTGCTCACCCATTTTGAGACTGTCAGAAATCACTACCCCTAAATCCTTCTCTTCTGAAGTTTTTGCTAACACAGAACTGCCAATGCAATACTCAGATTGAGGATTCCTTTTCCCCAAGTGCATTATTTTACATTTGGAAACATTAAACTGCAGTTTCCATTGCTTTGACCATTTATCTAGTATCGCTAAATCATTTACCATATTAAAGACCCCTCCAGGAATATCAACCCTATTGCACACTTTAGAGTCATCGGCAAATAGGCAAACCTTCCCTACCAAACCTTCCCCTATGTCACTCACAAACATATTAAAAAGAATAGGACCCAGAACAGACCCTTGTGGCACACCGCTTGTAACCTGTCTCTGCTCAGAATACTCGCCATTAACAATAACTCTCTGATGTCTATGCTTCAGCCAGCTTGAAATCCACTGAACTATCCAGGGATTAAGTCCAATCTTCACTAATTTATCTATCAGCTCTTTATGTGGAACCGTATCAAAGGCTTTGCTGAAGTCCAGATAGGCAATATCCACGGCACCACCTTGATCCAACACCTTTGTGACATAGTCAAAGAACTCAATAAGATTAGTCTGACACGATTTGCCTTCAGTTAAGCCATGCTGATTTGGGTCCAATAAGTTATTGTTTTTTAGATGCTGATTTATCCTCTTTTTGAGTAGAGTCTCCATCATTTTAACTACAACTGATGTCAAGCTAACTGGCCTGTAGTTTCCAGTTTCTTCTCTACTGCCCTTCTTGTGGATAGGCACAACACTGGCCATTCTCCAATCCTCAGGGACATCTCCTGTTAACAGGGATTGGTTAAACAAATCAGTCAGGGGGGTAGCAATGACAGATCTGAGTTCTTTAAGAACTCTGGGGTGGATGCCATCTGGACCCATTGCCTTATTTATCTTTAATCTTTCAAGTTCTTCTAAGACATCGGCTTCTAAGATCACTGGAGCTGAATCCGTACAGCTGGAAGCAATGCTATATCCCTCTATAGTATTATTTTGTAAGGTGTCTTTTGAGAAAACTGAACAGAAGTAGCTATTCAAATGGTCAGCGATCTCCTTATTCCCATCAATGCATGTATTATTCCCGGTACTAAGCTTTGTGATGCTGCAGTTTTTCTTCTTCCTATCACTAATATATCTGAAGAAGGTTTTATCCCCCTTCTTTACAGATTTTGCTATTTCTTCCTCTTTTGAGGCTTTAGCAGCATATATTATCTGTTTCGCCTCCTTCTGTCTCATTTTATACACCTCTCTATCAGCTATACTTCCAGACTCTTTATACCTGCTATTTCCTGCTCTTCAAATTCAAGTGATGGAGACCAATAATTCTCTTTTAGGGGCAGGTCCAACTAGAGCAACTTTCTAAAGGTGGGAACTAGCTCCAACCCTAAAAAAAACACTCCTTCAAAAGAATAAGAACAGGTATCGCACACAGACTACAAATGTGTGTATCTTCTCCCAGATTTATTTGCTCACAAGTTGAGATCTGGTTGCTCAGTTCTTCATACTATCTACCATGCTTGGTTTTTTGTGGACATTTTATTACCAAGCTAAGGATCATCACTGTAACACCTTTGGTTTCCATACTTCCAGGCAGTGATTATATTACCCAACCTAATAACAAAATGTCTTCAAGAAAACACCAAGCTCAGAGAACATAAAAAAATCGGACAGCTGAACACTGAGTGACATACATTCTCTAGCAGAAAGTATATTAGCTTGAGATCTAGATATTAGGCATTACAGTATTCTGAGTCCTCCAGTCCTCCATGATGAGAATCTAGTATTGCAAAGAGAGACCCTTTTAAGTGATTTTCTGCTTGTTAGACTTTCTACTAAATCTGCACTTCTATTCTACTACTTTTTCTCATCATTCCTTTCACCCATTTCCTCCCATGTTGACTGTATGACTGTAACTTGTTGCTTATATCCTAAGATTTTTATTAATATTGCTTCTTCATTGCTTATTTGACCTCTATGACAATCATTAAGTGTTGTACCACATGATTCTTGACAAATTTATATTTTATTTTATGTATGCTGAGAGCATATGCACCAAGACAAATTCCTTGTGTGTTCAATCACACTTGGCCAATAAAGAATTCTATTCTATTCTATTCTAAATAGGCTTTCAAGGAATATGTTCGCTTGTTATCATTTTGATACCATGCAATGTCCTTATTTTCTTAGTTTTATTTTAACATTGGCAACTTTTAAAGCTTAAAGAGTTTTCTAAATTAATAACAGTCTTCATTAACTAAGAATTATATAGTAATTTGCTGATTTTCTATTATGCTTTTTTATTATTTGTACATATTTTTATATATGAAAGTTTGGAGTTTGTAGATTTCAAGTTAATTCCTAAAACTGTTAATGCTCAGTTGGTTAAAGAGTTTGTTTTAAAGAAGGGATAAAGCTTCAATGTCCCAATATCTTTTCTTTGTGTAAAATCTTTGTGACCTTTAACAACTTATCATAATTCTAATACTCACATATTTCATATTCTGGTTCAATATGTTATAGCTTTAAATCCACTATATTTCGAGAAATGTGCCTTAGGCAGGAAGAGCAAGAACATAAAAAGAATAGATTGGTGGAATTAAAAAGGATACATCTAATTCACTCTGGAAAAAAAACAATAAAAAAAATTAGCAAGAGAACAGTGCTGTTATTATTTTGCTATTTTTTTCCTGAAATCGATTTATATATTAGTTTGCAAGCATAAGGATTTTAAATTCCTTCAATTTGCAAAAAGGTTTTCAATGTAGCAGAAGCTCTTTTTCAAGAAAAATAAAATGTGTCATTTTTTAAAATCATTTTCTTCTGCTGCCATTTCTTATGACCCCAAAAGCGCACCTCTTGTCATTTCTTTCAATGGAATGGAACAGTTATTTTTATTAATCAAGTAAAAGTTGAATCTCAGAATGCTGACTATGTTTAAACCCAGAGGGCATAATTGATCCCTGAAGGCATGTTATGCTATTCCCAATCTTAACAACTGCAAGTGATATTTGAAGATAAGTGGATAAGGAACAAGATGATGGAGGCAAGAGGAAAATCAAATTATTTTTAAAAAGTGAATGGGACTTAAGGAAATAATGAGTTTTACTCCCAAGTTAAGCTTTGAACATATTCATTTTCTAATTGCCTAACTGATATGTGGACATTCTACAACTCCAAATGATTATTTTCTAAATCAAATAACTGGTAGTTCTATGCAACATTAGAAAGAACTCAAAACCTAATGTCTTTTTAATGTCTATATTTGTTAATGTGTTCTGCAGAGGTGAGCTGCTAAAAACAATAACATTATATTTCGCCCATGTCAGACTGCATGTCAAAGATTATTATATGCAAAATGCATTATATATATTCAGCAACGATATAACGAGTACCTTACTTTTACAGTAATTTGAAAATCTGCAAATCTCATTCCAAAAATCTTTCCCTACTATTAGATAGTTTGTGATTATAGCTCATTTAGCAGAGAATAGACAATGTGTTCTCTTATTAAAAATAGTACAGTTGTATTAGCAATAGCAATCTATAGGAATTGTTCTTTCCTCTCACTTTGTTAAACTCAGAAAGGATGAAAAGTTGGACAGACTATATTTTACATAGTGCCTTTCAAGCTTGGCAGCTTTAAAATAGGTAGACTTCAGCTCCCAGAATTCCCCGGGGTCAGTATACCATTTCTGAATTAAAATAGTATTTTTTTTTTTAAATGTCCACAGTTCCAAGATGGGTATATGGGGATGGAACCCAAATCCTCACTCTCATATCAGCATAAACGTGATACTGCTAATTAATCTACCAATAAATTCATAGAAATGTTAATATGGACAAGTTATTACTTTCTCTAATAATCTCGCATTATTACTTTTGATTATTGAAAGCATTTTGGTATAGGGTATTTTTCATGCACAAATTGCATTTAGGGCATGTCACATTTTTCAACTTTCAACTTCCAAATATTAGGGATACTCAAAAGTTTTGACATATCTTTAGGGATTGTAAGGGTATTTTGGTAACATAGATGTGCTTTGTAAGTTAATTTCATAAATATCATAACTTTTTAAACATTTTGCTTGTTTCATTTGTGCATTATGCATAAACCGCATTCTCCAAAAGTGAATCATGGAAAAAAATCTTGCTTGGAAGGCACTTGAGGCACATCCAGTATACTGTTCAGCTGATAGAGCACACTCATGTTTTGTGGGTCATGATCTAATGATGAAGGTTGGACAGCCAACTGGTAGTGTGAGAAGGAAAAAGTGCCCTACACATAAGCTAAAGTTTCCATATTCAAGACTGTTCCCATGCATTTCATTAGAAATATGCCCTACAAAAAGAAATGATACATGGGCTTCCGGCTGACTGTTCACAATGCAATTACACTTGCTAAATTCATACTTACCACTCTGCTGAAATACTTGTCCAAAACCTCAACAAAATTATGAATCAGTTCAAAGACAGCCATCTCATTCTGAAATTAATTTCAAAACATACTTTAAGAAGGAACAATAGACAGGTGTGCTAATATGTTTTCTATTTTTAACAATAGCTTACTGTATACAGTAACTCTAAAATATTAAGAAGTATCACGAGAAGCAAAAGTAGAAATTAAACCACCAAATCTCCTTAGTTCTAGATTGGGGAAGGAGGTAGGTAAGGCCCTGTGGGTCTTAATTATTTCCTGTGACAGTCTGCTTTGTTTGGATACTGTGGACACATTATTGCTTTTTTGATCAGCTCTCTGAGAAGAATTTCTGTACTTGATGTAATATACAGTGATACTTTGTCTTACGAACTTAATTGGTTCTGGGACGAGGTTTGTAAGGTGAAAAGTTTGTAAGACGAAACAATGTTTCCCATAGGAATCAATGGAAAAGCGATTACTGCATGCAAGCCTAAAACTCACCCCTTTTGCCAGCCGAAACGCCCGTTTTTGCGCTGCTGGGATTCCCCTGAGGCTCCCCTCCATGGGAAACCCCACCTCCAGACTTCCCTGTTTTTGTGATGCTGAGATTTTACTGAGGCTCCCCTCACTGGGAAACTCACCAAATATATATAAAAGATGCCAAAATATTTCTATTTCATTCCTCTGGTGATGTCATAGCATGAATACCAAATCCTTGTGTTGCTTGTGGGGAAAACCCCCAAAGTTTCCTGCCCACAATTTATGTAATGATCAGTAGCAGAAGTAATGGATGACATAAGAACATCAGGACAAAGAAGTATCAATAAGTATTTTTTTAATGTAAAACGGGTTTTCAGAGCTTATCTATATCTATAAATAAGAAAGCTAAAACATACCTCTGTTTCATTGATTCCGACTACTATGAAAAGGGCAGCATACTGTCTGTAGACCAATTTAAAATCTTTGTACTCAAGAAAGGAGCACTAAAGGGAAACAAAGTGAAAGATGTAAATTGATATAAAATATTTAGATTTGTAGATGTGTGTTAGCAACAACAATTGATCCAATTTCTTATTTCATCACAAGAATATATAATGTATGATTGCTAGGTTTGCACAACATGCTAATGTAAAATCAAATGAACTACAGAATTATTCAGTATGATGAGTGAATTTAGTCACTCATAGAATCAAAATTATCTATCAGAGGCCACATCTTGTATTCATACATGGACACAGAAAATGATGAAAAAAGGATGAAATGAAGTTTACTAAGACACTTGGATTGTTCCTTTCCTGCTTTATGTCAGTAAAAAGAAAACCACCCTCATTCTTTATATAAATATGAACACAATGTTGGTCACTTCTCTATCACATTTAATAAAACAATTAAACCTCCAAAGACATACGGATTTCTGAATCATTTAATAACAATTATATTTATCTGTTTCCAAATAGATCATTCATTCATACTTTGTGCATTCCTCTAAGACATAAATCAGGATTAATCTGATCATGGATTGTGCTCTGGTCTAAATATCTTCACAAGGTTTGTTATTGGTTTCTAACTTTCCTAACTAATAGTGGTGTTTTGTATGTATAAATATAGCCAATCATCCAGAGGTGTGGTTGAATTAAATAAAGTTGGCCTCAAACATCTGCTAAAGACAACGAAAAATATATAAAATTGTACTACTATAAAAACTATATTAATATTTATAACATTTTGGGAACTCTGGTGATGAAATGTCAGAGTTACATACTTGTTCCTTTGTACGAGAAAGGCACTGCTTGATTACTTCAGCTTCTAGAATTGTTCGCTTATGAAGGTCCATGTATTCATAATAACGAGAAAGCCTTGTTTGGCCTTGTTTATTCACCATCAGGAAAAATTTGATCATGGCTTGTGCTTCAGTCTAAATATCTTCACAAGGTAAAATATTTGAAATAGAAATCAGAAATTCAGATTTATCACCACAGTCAGAAATAATCTAAATGAACATATTAAAAATAAATAATGAATTGGGAACAATTTTTTTTGCGCCAAGTAATTAGACTGTTAAGGTATACCAAGCTAGTAGATGTGATGTGACAACCTAGAAAAGCTGGAGTTTTAGATAAGCCAGGTTTCAAATAACATTGTCTTTTAAATGCATGGCTAGCAAATTAATTGTAACAAATATTTTCCAGTATGGAACTTTTTTCCTTCAGTAGATTGCCAGCAAAGAGATGTGGCTAGCAAATTCAGGGAAGACATTGCATCAACATTACTATGAAAAATTAGTATTCTACAGAAAATTGAAAGACTAGAAATAAGAATTATGTGAAATAATTTTATTAAAGATTAATCAGATAGAATAAAAACTAATACAAACTACAAAAATATTATTAAAAAGAAAAAATAGAAAGTGTGGAAAAGAAAAAAAAGTTATATAAGAAGCATCCTTCCACTTCATCATCAGTATAAGTTTTTCCAACTCTTAAATACTACAAACTCTCTCTTCTTCCCATAACTCACGTCTTAGCTATAAACAAAATATAAACACTGTATCATTCATTCCTTAACAGCAAATGTTCATTAAGGGTTATGAGAGACTACTACATATCTATTCTGACCATGATAAACTCTATATCCCTTGTTGAACTTTTAACACTTAGTTTTAATCCTTCACATAATATCCTATATATTTTTTATTTTTTATTTGTCTCTTCTCAGAGGATCCTATAAAACTTTAACAGATTTTTTTCTTCAGATTCAGTGAAAAGGGTTATCTAAGCCATTCTTCTAGTTTGATATTTGTATGTCATCTTTAAGTATTGTGGCACAGACAATTTCATTTGTATGCCTGGCATACGGTATCATCTTTTTTCATATTCTTCTTATAACGTCTTATATGTTATAAGCCCCCTTGAGTCCCATGAGATCAGGTGGCATATAAATCAAATAAATTATATTATATTATATTATATTATATTATATTTAAATGCACATTCAAATCAATTCTAGCCTCCTTCTACATAGCTTGTTCATGTTCTATAACATCATTAATACATTAATTTTAAGATATTCTTAAAAAAAAAAAAATTCTGAGTCCATTATTCAAAAATACCCTTCAAACCAGTTAAAGTATTGTACTCCATTCTTTGTTAACAAATCAAATTGAATTATTCTTATCCTTTAATTGTAGTGTTTAATTTCTTCGAGTTCCCTCTAGCACCCAACTTTCAAAGTATCATTCTATCAGTTTTTTTCCTCAGAGAACCCAACAATGACAGTTTCCACAAAAAGGATTTTAAAATTAATTTCAATGTTTGTATTCCAAATCCATCTGGGCTCTTTGTCTATTTTTAAACTTTGAGAATCAATGCTTTAAACCAGTGAGGGGTTTCAAAATTTTTCACTGCCGGTTCGGTGGGTGTGGCTAGGGGCATGCGACTTAGTGGGCATGGCCAATTTGATGACATTCACACCCACTCAGTCACATGACCACCCACTTAGTCATGCCCACAGGAAAAGCTAGGAATTTTTTTAAAATTTCCACCCATCTACCCCCTACTCCCTTTACCAGTCACCCCCGTTTCCCCTCCTTTAACATCCCTAGCCCTAGCCCCGCTTCCTCTCCCACCACTGCCTCTTTGGGCTGCTTACGTTGTACAGAAGCTGGTCCAGAGTCTGGAAGGCAAGCTGACTGGAGTTTTTGGTGGCCCCCAGCCAGCTGCCACAATTGCAAAGCAGCTCTCAAAGTGACAGTGGCTGGCCGCAAGCTGCTGAAAAGTACTAGAGGTTGCAGAAAGAGCTGCTGCTGTTCTTCGCGCATGCACATCCCATTGGATTTTTAAGGCCATGGGATGCATGTACACAAAGAACATGGCAGCGACAAACATGGCGGGTGGGGAAAGTGAGCGGTGACTGGGGGACTGGTTCAGGGGCGTGGCCAGTCATCCAGCACTACTGGTTCAGCCATCTTAGCTAAATTTCTGCCAACGGTTCACATGAACCCGTGCAAAACAGCTGAATATCACCTCTGCCCTAAACTCTCTTTTGCTATTTATTCAACAAACCCTAATATTTTTGAATCATTTAGAAAACTTTTTTCACTAAGCAAATGGAAACAGATCCAGTGAAAATAATAAAAACTTGCCATTATAAACGTTCTTAAAACTTAAAAAGCAGGTCAGAACAATTTCAAAGAAATGGAACTCAGTTGAGTTTTTTGACTCTAAATGTTTAGATGGAGTCCCTCAATTCCCTGCCACTCAACTCATAAGCTGAGCACAAAACCCAGGTTCCTACAGTCTACTTACAAGGAATGGCTGACAGGAATTCATGCAGACAATCTCACAATCTCTCCTTCCTCTAGAGAGATTTTGCCAGCCAAAGTCCTGCATATCAAAAAAGCACAACAAAGAATGTTCTTTCTGCGCCAGCTCAGGAAGCTCAAACTGCCCAAGGAGCTGCTGATTCAGTTCTACAGAGGAATCATTGAGTCTGTCATCTGCACCTCTATAACTGTCTGGTTTGGTGCTGCAACCCAACAGGACCGACACAGACTTTAGAGCATAGTTCCCTCTAAGCTGAGCAGTGAGCAATCGCTCACTTAAAAATCATCATCAACTCAGAGTTTTCCAAACCTGCCCAGAAGCCGAGAGGGAAAGAGTGAGAGGGAAGGAGAGAGAGAGGAAGAGAGGAAGAGAGAGAAACAGATAGAAAAAAGAGAGGAAGGAAAAGAGAAAGAAAAAGAATGGGAGTAAGGAAGAGAGAAAGAAAATCAAAATCTAGTTTGAAACTAGATCAACTATTTAAGTGGCATTTTGATATTGATAGAGTTGCCCTATTATGAGCTTACTGTTATAGACACACAGTACAGTATTTTATTTTGAAATTCTCTGAGGCAAAACAGGGTGGGTTTTTTATTTGTTTGTTTGTTTGTTTGTTTATTATCTATCTATTTATCTATCTATCTATCTATCTATCTATCTATCTATCTATCTATCTATCTATCTATCTATCTATCTACTTACTTACTTACTTACTTACTTACTTACTTACTTACTTATTATTTCAGTGCTGCCCAGTCCCAAAGGGACTGCCGCTCAGACACTATACTTTTCCGCCCACCCCCCAAAAAAATTAGAGGGAACACTGCTTCAGGTTTAGGTTTAGGTTTAGGTTTATTGGATTTATATGCCGCCCCTCTCCGCAAACTCGGGGCGGCTCACAACAATAATAAAAAACAGTACAGTACATAATACCAAATCCAATGCCCACCCATCTAGTTACAATTTAAATTAATAATCTCATAAAAACAGTATATATAAAAAACAGGCACACAGTCAATCAATCAACAAAACAACATGGGAAAGGGGGAGGTGTTTTAGTTCCCCCATGCCTGACGGCAAAGGTGGGTCTTAAGGAGTTTACGAAAGGCAGGGAGGGTGGGGGCAATCCTAATCTCAGGGGGGAGCTGGTTCCAGAGAGTCGGGCCCCCCACAGAGAAGGCTCTTCCCCTGGGTCCCGCCAGACGACATTGTTTAGTCGACGGGACCCGGAGAAGGCCAACTCTGTGGGACCTAACCGGTCGCTGGGATTCGTGCGGCAGGAGGCGGTCCCGAAGATATTCTGGTCCGGTGCCATGAAGGGCTTTATAGGTCATAACCAACACTTTGAATTGTGACCGGAAACTGATCGGCAGCCAATGCAGACTGCGGAGTGTTGGAGTGATATGGGCATACTTGGAGAAGCCCATAATTGCAGAGGATAATCAGAATTGCAGAAAAAACAATTGCTGCCAATCTGCCTTCCATTGAGGACCTGTATACTGCACGAGTCAAAAAGAGGGCAGATAAAATATTTACTGACCCCTCACATCCTGGACACAAATTGTTTCAACTCCTACCCTCAAAACGTCGCTACAGAGCACTGCACACCAAGACAACTAGACACAAGAAGAGTTTTTCCCCGAACGCCATCACTCTACTAAACAAATAATTCCCTCAACACTGTCAGACTTTCTACTAAATCTGCACTTCTATTCTACTAGTTTTTCTCATCATTCCTATCACCCATTTCCTCCCATGTTGACTGTATGACTGTAACTTGTTGCGTATATCCTAAGATTTTTATTAATATTGCTTCTTCATTGCTTATTTGACCCCTATGACAATCATTAAGTGTTGTACCACATGATTCTTGACAAATGTATATTTTATTTTATGTACGTTGAGAGCATATGCACCAAGACAAATTCCTTGTGTGTCCAATCACACTTGGCCAATAAAAATTATATTCTATTCTATTCTATTCTATTCTATTATATTCTATAGCCACTGATCTCTATCATGACTGCTGTCTTACTTTGGCAGGCATGTTTAGCTCACCAGGGCCTCCCTGGAAGAACTCTCCTTTATTGTTACCAGTTTGATTGATCAATGGGAGGATTTGGAAAGCAACAATCAATATAATTGATGCACAGATAGTTGCAAGTGTACGAAGAACTGACCCTGATACTTGTTAATAGAAGATTCTTGTACTTAATATAGATTTATTAAAAGTAAATGGCAAAGGGAGTTAATTTTTAATAATTTTATGGCTTCTCCCTATATTTTTTAATTTGTCCTCTAAATTCATCAATGAGCAAATTCAAATTCAGTTCCAGGGTTATATCAGTCAAATGCCAGAGATGATGAAAAGGGGGCAGTACTGATCTACTGCACGAATAAGATGCTTGAGACTCTGGAATATAAAATCATACTAGCTCTCAACACATTACTGACTTGGAGAAAATTTAGGCCAGCTCTTGAAATTACCTGATAATATCTCCCTAAGTGCTCTCAATGCCACTTTTATCCAATTTCTACCTTGGGGTAATGGAACTTACCCAAGTCTAATTTACTGGGAGCTTTATCGGTTGGAGCCATCACCCAACTCAGATTGAAAGTAAGAAAAGGATGGCACATCGTCAGGTTTCTGACACTAAACTGGAATTAATCATCAGGAGCATGCAGAATTTGAATCGGGACTCTTACCAGATAAAGAAAAACATATTGCACAAATCAATTAACTCACATATTACTAAAGACTGTATAGTGGTACCTCTACCTACAAATGCCTCTACTTACGAACTTTTCTAGATAAGAACCGGGTGCTCAAGATTTTTTTGCGTCTTCTCAAGAACCATTTTCCACTTACAAACCTGAGCCTCCGAAACTGTAACTGGAAAAGGCAGGTAGGAATCTGGTGCGAGGAAATAGGGCCAGAAAAGGCGCGGAGAAGCCTCTGTGGGGCCTCTCTAGGAATCTTCTGGGAGGAAACAGGGCCTCCACCCTCCCGGTGGTTTCCCCAATCGCACACATTATTTGCTTTTACATTGATTTCTACGAGAAAAATGGGTTCTTCTTACAAACTTTTCTACTTAAGAACCTGGTCACGGAATGAATTAAGTTTGTAAGTAGAGGTACCACTGCATATAAAACTAAGATTAAAAACAATAGTCACAAAACAAAGTTCTAGCATGTTAATTTAAAAGCCTGGCTTGGGTAAAAGAAAAATACAAGTTAGTTCTCTCTAATGTTTCCATAAATGGAGCTTCTCAACTGAGAATGTACTTTTTCTTGTGTCTATGTCAATCCAATTTGATTCCTTTTGGCAGGTTTATCTGGATAACTTTTTTTTTTTGCTGTTCAAGGAGATACACTTTATCCAGCTTGATTTTTAAACTCCAATTTTGTCCTGGAAAATCAGTTAAACAAGGGTTAAAGATGTCAGCCAGGGAATAAGATGTATTGTTTACACTACTGACCACAACCTAAGTAATTTTATCATGAGCAATTTCTGGTATGTAAGGAATGAACGCTCCAGAACTCAGACTCAGACTTGTACTTCTGACTGATAGAGTCCTATTCTAATCAACATTTAGAGACATTTGAATCAGCCAATGAAGAGCTATGAAAAAAAATACCACATTAATTGGCATTAATCAGCAGCAAAAAACAGCGATTATGGATAATTATTAAGGACAATCAAGCCAACTCATAGTGGCTTTCTGGATAAATCTTTATCATTTTATTTTAGTTATAACTCATAGCACTTCAAACAGCATTCCAGTAATTATTTTCTTCCTATCCAACCACCTGATGCATTGCCTTCTTTCTTCCTTTCCTTAAGTTAGCATCTTACACCTTAAAGCAGTATTTCTCAATCTTGGTAGCGTGGTTTGAACTTCAACTCCCATTATTCCCCAGCCAGCTGGCTGGAAAATTCCAGGAGTTGAAATCCACATCTCTTTAAAGCTGTCAAGATTGAGGAAACTGCCTTAAACACTCCCCACCACCACTATTCTTCTACATTCAGAATCCATAAGTCATGATTTACAAACCATAATATGGTAAATCATACTATGATTTCTTTGGCTTTTACTTAGAATTATGATTTGTAAATCATGGTTTATGGTTTAGTGCTTTAAATACACACAGTCTGGTCCAATGGTCTAGCTCAGTCCTTTATTATGTATTAGCTTTGCATTTATCATTTTTAATTCTTTTAAATTTATTTTATTATTTATAAAATGTAACATTTTCCAAATGTAAAATAATGCACTTGGGGAAAAGGAATCCTCAATCTGAGTATTGTATTGGCAGTTCTGTGTTAGCAAAAACTTCTGAAGAGAAGGATTTAGGGGTAGTGATTTCTGACAGTCTCAAAATGGGTGAGCAGTGTGGTCGGGAGGTAAGAAAAGCAAGTAGGATGCTTGGCTGCTTAGCTAGAGGTATAACAAGCAGGAAGATGGAGATTGTGATCCACTATATAGAGCCCTGGTGAGACCACATTTGGAATACTGTGTTCAGTTCTGGAGACCTCACCTACAAAAAGATATTGACAAAATTGAACGGGTCCAAAGATGGGCTACAAGAATGGTGGAAGGTCTTAAGCATAAAACTATCAGGAAAGACTTAATGAACTCAATCTGCATAGTCTGGAGGACAGAAGGAAAAGGGAGACATGATTGAAACATTAAAATATGTTAAAGTGTTAAATATACTCCGATATGTCTTATACTCCAAAAATTACAGTAAGTCCCACATATTTTCATTCTGACATTTTGGTACCCTTTATCTGATTATCTGTATACAATGTGGAAGTATAGCAGGTCTTAATTCATATTAAAAACATTCACTTTAAAGAAATATGGATTCCATTGCATATGAAGATATTAGTCATCCACAACCCAAGAATTCTGGTATATATAGAGAAGTTAAATTTCCAAGACAAGGGGATAGTACTGTAGAGTTGTTGTTGTTATTATTCATTCTACATAAATGCATGTTCAATTACATAAATACATACTCAGATTTTCCGGCTCCACCATCTTTTCTTGTCAAACTAGTTTTACAGGTTCTGAAAATTTCAGAGCCTAATTTCTGATGTTACAACTTGCCTTCCTATAGCAGAAATGGCAGGGCTTTTGGATTGGTTTTTTAGTGTGAATCTATATCCAACAATATGAATGCAGTGGAATTGACACTTTGATAAAACGTATTTCTGCTTCTCCCGTAGATCCAAAATTTGATCCATAAGTTTGGAGAAATTCTGAACTGGTTTTGGGAGTATGCAGATTGAAGGAAGCAAAGAGTAAAAGGAGAGGAAGTCCCATTGTACAAGCAGAAACCTGCTTGAATTTTTTCAAGTTTCACAAACTAATGAATCAGTGCTTATCTATATAACCATATACTGTATTTCTACATTTAAAAATGCAATCTATGTCTCAAGAATGTACTACTTTTCAAACTGTTTCCTTCAGGATTAAAGTCTGATCAGCATAAAGTAAAATCAGTTTCATCATGTCAGGGATTTGCACTGGGCCAGAGAAACTTCTACTTTGAAATTAATTAAGATGTCCGTGTTTATTTCATTTGATATACTTCCAGTCTGTTCTGATCAAATGCAGTGAATTGTTGACAGCTAATGCCAAGATAGGATTGTAAAGAAAGTTAATTCCCACCAGTCATCAAAAGGTACTACACAAACTATGGATCCATGCTCTCTCATGAAGGTATAGAATTAAAAATGGTATTGATGATATACAGCACAAGTGCAACACAGAACTGGAAACAAAATACTGTGGCAAAAGATCAAGTACTGAAGTTGTAAAAGAAATACAAGTTTCTTCTGTCTGTATGTGTTGCCTTCAAGTCAATATTGACTCCTGGCAACCAGTAAGTCCCTACAATTTTTTGTGAGTATATTTGCACACTGATCTGCATAATGAGTTGCTACAATCATAAGATCTAAGATCATAGAGGTAATATTGTACTTCTACTCATGTAGAAGTATATTAGAATAGCGAAGAAGAAGAATTCCTACATTTTTCCTACAACTTCACAAGACATAGAAACTATAGTCACCATAATATGCTGCACTGCCAGATCTACACTAGAGATTTTTTATTCTGTATCCTTTGCCTAATTCTGATGTTACTGATTGATGAATAGTGGATTTCTTCATTGGGGCCTTATTTCTATGAAACACTGCCACTATGCAAACTAACAATGTTGCTCTTATCTACATGCAGGCAGAGTTCATGTTCTAAACACAAAATTTAATTATGAACTTGGTTAGGGATATCTGAGTGTCCATTTATTTATTTATTTATTTATTTATTTATTTATTTATTTATTTTTTGATTTATTTTTTGATTTGATTTGATTTATATGCCGCCCCTCTCCGCAGACTCAGGGCGGCTAACAACAGTAATAAAACAGCATATAATAATAATCCAATACTAAAAACAGTTAAAAACCCATTATTATAAAAACCAAACATACATACACATATATCATGAATAAAATTGTAGAGGCCTAGGGGGAAAGAGTATCTCCATTCCCCCATGCCTGGCGGCAGAGGTGGGTTTTAAGCAGCTTACGAAAGGCAAGGAGGGTGGGGGCAATTCTAATCTCTGGGGAGGAGTTGGTTCCAGAGGGCCGGGGCCGCCACAGAGAAGGCTCATTAACTTTATCTTGAAAGATTATTTGTTTACTGTTAGGCACATGCTTGCATTATTTATTTCTCCTATCATCTGTAGTCCATAGATGAGCAAAGGTAACATATATATTTTTTCTGATCAATGTGGAAGTAGGATTTTTCTACCTTCTCCTAATGCAAGTCGGGTATTTGTATCAGATGCGAGGCTTCAGTCACAATTGTAGTGATGATAGAAGGGATGAAATATGTCCATCTCCTAGTAGCTGGTTTTAGTTGCTGTGGTCATGTCCTTTACTTTCAGGTCATTATTAACTTCCTTGCATTTTGGTTGCTGACATGGCACAAATGAGAAATAGCAATAATCTCACTAGAGAATACAATAGACCAGAATCTCCCTAGGGTTTTCTTTAGTGAACATGGTGAAGCTATGTTAGATCAGGTAGACCAGGACACCTCTACTTTACCATTTTTAATGAACCCGGTATTGCTATAGTAGAGAAAATGATATACCATTGTTAGAAAAAATGATATACCATTGCAGTCAGAAAGTGATAGTCCAGAACATTTTTGAACAGTCTATGTACCACTTTTTAAAGAATTCTTGATATTGTTAGAAAGAGAAAATAGCCAGAGCTCTGAAGACAAAATTGTAAAGATTCTGTGATATTGTTAAACTTGCCATTCCTGCCATATATCTTAAAATGACCCTTCACCACTGGTGGGATTCAATTTTTTAAATAGTTATATGGGTATGGCTTAGTGGGTTTATTTAGGTATATGGGTATGGCTTAGTGGGCATGGTGTGGCTTGGTAACCATGTAAAATGTCCATTCCCTCCACTCCAGAGGAAGGTTAATGAAAAATCCCCATTTCCTCCCCACTCCAGGGGAAAGTTACTGCAAAATCCCCATTTCCTCCCCACTCCAGGGGAAGGTTACTGCAAAATCCCCATTTCCTCAGAGAATAGATGGGGACAAGGCCAATCAGAGGTGGTATTTACTGATTCTCCAAACTAGTCAAAATTTCAACTACCAGTTCTCCAGATCTGGTCAGAACCTGCTGATTCGCACCTCTGCCCTTCACCTAGGCCTAGGTTCAAACCCTTTTGACCAATGGTTATTTTCTCCACTGGTTTGGGAAACCTATCAATTGTTGTACCTTAATTTGCCTTGCAATGGACTGTTAGAGAGAGGTACTTTGATGTAATGGTTAAGGATCAAGGTATAGAAACCAGGAAACCATGAGTTCCCGTTCTGCCTTGGGCACGAACCCAAAGGTGACCCTAGGCAAGTCACTTTTTCTAATCCCTAAGAAGGAGGCAATGGCAAACCTGTAAAACTTTGCAAAAAAAACTTGTAGGGACTTATTCAGGCAGTCTCCAAGAAGCGGACATGATTGAGCAGAAGATAAAGCAGACTTTAGGACAATATCACTCACTGGATTGTTATTGAACAGAGACTGGCTATAGAGGTAACACTAATTTCTGCTGGCATGTTTTGTGTGGTCTCATGGACTGGAGCAAATCATATTAAAATAGCTGAATGTATCCTTACCAGATATTCAATGAGTATAGGCAGTCCTCTGTCCCCCAAAACTGACAATATAGTTGGCATCCCCAAGTAAAACAACAATAGCACTTAAAATATTAAGAAATTGTTGTAATAATTGCTAATAGATTTTCATATAACACATCAAGATAGCTGATAGTATTACAAAGCTTAGGCACTATGTGCAAAGAAACAGAAATAATGTTTTAAATATTACGAAGGTTTGTTTAATGTTAATTACCTTCTGACTAATTAATTTATAGGAAAAGCCATGATTTTAAGAAACTGCAAATATGACTGTTGATAATATTGTTTTAAAGTACATTTTTTTTAAAAAAAAATGCAATATTGTAATAAATGAATCCTGAATAATGACATTCTCTTATTTGTATTTGCAACTATATTGCAGTGTTGGAAGCTAATTCTGAAATAACAATAGAAATAGAATTGATCCAAAGTTAATATGACATATGTATGCATACAAGATATTTTAACAGGTGTGGCTTACCATTCATTTACTCACCCCTTTTCTTTCCTGACATTATTTCACTGAATCATAGGAATCTATCTTAAGGAGTGTCAGACCATCAAAATCAATGTTGTTAGAACACCAAACAAATCTCTAGGGTTTCCTACTGGAATTTATCAACACTTAAACATACCAGGAAATTAACCTGGGACCTCTGACATAAAAAAACCCAACTGTTTTACTATTAATTCACAGTCTCTCCCTGTGAGAAGTAGGGCTGACAGGGTGTCTGAGAAAATCATAATTGCCTCTTAGAAGTGGAAGTGCTACTAACACTTTGAAAATCTTAAGTTTCTCCTAGAAAAAAGTCCTCTAGAGAAATACAAAATAAATAGGAATGGAAATTGTAAAACAAGAGGCGGAGCTGCAGCCAGGATAAGACGGTTGCTTCCCTCTGTGCTATGGCGGGAAGCACCGAACCACGGGAGCCAGGGACCCGATTTTGGGTCGAAACCGACTTGTAGGGTCGGGAAAGAAAGGGGACAGCTTTGGCTGCCATTGGGGTAATCGCAGACCCCCACAGGCAGCTGAAATAGGTCTCATGACTGGCAGCTGCTTCAGAGGCACCTGGTGCCATTAGTCCTGGCAACGAAGCAGCATGTTAGAAAGTGACTCATTGGAGTCATCTGGGTAAGTGAGTTGTAATTTTCTTGGCGTTATATTTGAATGGGGAATAGTAGCAGAAGAAGCTGAATATTTTACTTATTGAATTTGAACTTAAGAAGAGGGGAGTGAGCAGTGGAAAAAGCTGCCCCCGGACAACGGCGGGAGAGGCGGAGACCTGTTTTTATAGTTTATAAATTTGAATGTGACTATGAAATAAAAAGATTCTTTTGCAAGCTGCACTTGGTTTATTTATAGAATCAGATCCCTTATTTTCATATAAACTAATTTTGTTATTTAGCATTAAAACTAGAAATTAATGCACTGCTTGGCCGCACCTCATGGACATGCATGTGATTTGCATGTACACACATGCGCAGTGCTGATTTTTTTTTAAATGCCAAAAAAAACCCAAAACCAAGATGGTGACGCATGCGCAGTGCCAAAACTTTTGCTTCTGTGCATGCTCAGAAGTTCCCATGGTACATATGTATATATATATATATATATATATATATATATATATATATATATATATATATATATATATATATACACACACACACACACACACACACATATAGATTTTCACGGGTATATGTATGTAGATTGTTCTGAGTTCAGGTTTTATATATATATTTACATTTATGTATCACATGTTTTTTGCTGAAATTTTAAAATTAAGGGAGACTAGAATGGCACCATTTCGGCCTTGTTCTGGCCTCATCAGCTAGCCACACCCTTACTGGGATTTGATCCGGCAGCTTCTGCCTTGCAAGACCTCATGGTCCATCTAGTCTGCCCTTATACTATTTTCTGTATTTTATCTTAGGATGGATATATCTTTATCCCAGGCATGTTTAAATTCAGTTACTGTGGATTTATCTACCACGTGTGCTGGAAGTTTGTTCCAAGGATCTACTACTCTTTTCAGTAAAATAATATTTTCTCATGTTGCTTTTGATCTTTCCCCCAACTAACTTCAGATTGTGTCCTCTTGTTCTTGTGTTCACTTTTCTATTAAAAACACTTCCTCTCCTGAACCTTCTTTAACCCTTTAACATATTTAAATGTTTCGATCATGTCCCCCCTTTTCCTTCTGTCCTCCAGACTCATTAAGTCTTTCCTGATACGTTTTATGCTTAAGACTTTCCACCATTCTTGTAGCCCGTCTTTGGACCCATTTAATTTTGTCAATATCTTTTTGTAGGTGAGGTCTCCAGAACTGAACACAGTATTCCAAATGAGGTCTCACCAGCGCTCTGTATAGCGGGATCACAATCTCCCTCTTCCTGCTTGTTATACCTCTAGCTATGCAGCCAAGCATCCTACTTGCTTTTCCTACCGCCCGACCACACACTCACCCATTTTGAGACTGTCAGAAATCACTATCCCTAAATAAATCCTTCTCTTCTGAAGTTTTTGCTAACACAGAACTGCCAATACAATACTCAGATTGAGGATTCCTTTTCCCCAAGTGCATTATTTTACATTTGGAAACATTAAACAGCAGTTTCAATTGCTTTGACCATATATCTAGTAAAGCTAAATCATTTACCATATTACAGACACCTCCAGGAATATCAACCGTATTGCACACTTTAGAGTCATTGGCAAATAGGCAAACCTTCCCTACCAAACCTTCCCCTATGTCACTCACAAACATATTAAAAAGAATAGGACCCAGAACAGACCCTTGTGGCACCCTAGTCTCCCTTAATTTTCAAATTCAGCAAAAACATGTGACATATATATATGTATGTATGTATGTATGTATGTATGTATGTATGTATCACATGTTTTTGCTGAAATTTTAAAATTTAAGGGAGACTAGGATGGTACCGTTTTGGCCTTGTTCTAGGCTCATCAGCTAGCCACACCCTTAGTGGGATTTGATCCGGCAGCTTCTGCCTTGTAAGGCAGAGAATTAACCTCTATGCCACCAGACCTGATCCCTTCATACCAGGGTGATCCGACATAAAAAACATATATATATATATATGTATCACATGTTTTTTACATTATATATATATATTTGCATATGAGTGGACACACCTGGAGACGGATAGAGAAGCAGTGTCTTGGTACCTAAGATCATCAGAAATATGTGTTTTCTGATGGTCTTAGGTGACCTCTGTGAAAGGGTCATTCGACCCCCCCAAAGAGGTTGTGACCTACAGTTTGAGAACCACTGGATTAAGGGAACCTGAAGACCAAAAAGAAAGATGTGAGTACGCGTGAACATCAGATGCTTGTCTTTCCCTCAACCATTACACAATATCGGCTTCTGAGAGCATCACCTCTGGATAACACTAATTAAGATCTTCGTTTTGAATTAAGATTGTATACAGTCTTTAAATACAATGCTGCAGTTCTTTTCTCTTGCTATTAACAAGTACATCTAGCCCTGTATATATTATTTTACTTAATCCCTTTTAAGGCCATTGATGCTAACAACTATTGCAGCATCCTATAGAAATAGAGCTGACCGGTTAATTACCTGTTATTAAAGTATACTTTTTTGCTTTCTTTGAAATCTGCTACCTGTCAGTTTGAATTAGTACTTGGTGGAAGTTCTGCTTTTGGGAGCCAGTGCGGTGAGGTGGTTAAGATGCTGATCTAAAATAGAGACCCAGGTTCTAATCCTCCTTTAGGCACAAAAGCCAGCTGGCTCACCTAGGGCTAGTCACTCATTCACTCTCAGCTCTAATTAGCATCAGCCTCTGCCAGAAGCTGGCTGAAAACAAAACATCTCATCACATCATGTACTGAAAGCTTCGTTATGTGAAATGAAGTGACTATTTTCAAAATTTGGCTGGATGAGATATAGGGACTATCCCACACTGAGATCTATTCAGCTTCTTTCTGATAATGCATTGGGCACAATTCTGTGGTGGGGAGGTGGAATGACTGTTGTATAGCACAACATTCTGGTAGTTAGGAAGTGGCTGTTCCACAGGTGGCCTAATACAAAACTGTATTTATAAAACCGGTCCTTGGGATAAGCCACTATTGCTACCGGTACTGTACCATACTTCAGCATCCCTAGTTCAGCTATCAAATGTCTTTGAAGGATTATTGTGGATTCACCTATATTAGCATGCTAGGCTGATTCTCTACATACTGTAGAACAGTGTTTCCCAACCTTGGCCACTTGAAGATATCTGGACTTCAGCTCCCAGAATTCCCCAGCCAGCATTTGCTGGCTGGGGAATTCTGGGAATTGAAGTCCAAATATCTTCAAGTGGCCAAGGTTGGGAAACACTGCTGTAGAAAAGTCTATTTTCAAAATGTGGAGGAATTAGCTTTCTGAAAGACAGATTTTCTTTAGGAAATGAGAAAGTCTTATGGACAGCAACTTACTTAGAGGTTAAGGGTATGTTTTTGGATTATACAAAAATCGTAAATTGTAATCTGCAAAGTCAAACTAGAGGGTATGATTCCCAGAAGTGTTAGCTGAATATTGATTTAACAAGGGATTAGATGTCTTTATATGAGAACCAATACAATACTGTTAACAACAGTGTTTCTGATAATTTCTGGTTTTTTTATATTTGATTTTTAAAATTTTAAGAATTATTTAAAAAAACCTAGGAAAGTGTTGCAGATTTTTTAAAAATAGCTTGCATTAACTTAGTAGCATCAATGATGCCTTCCTACTCAGATAAATAAGGGAAAAGGCAAACTTTGGAAATTGAGGTACTGGTTTTGAGGAAGCTTGATTTTACCTAAGAGCTATGAGTAGAAGCAACAGCAAAAAGTGATAAAGTTACATTATTGTCAGTCACAGTCAGTCAGAAGTTGTAAAATGCTCCTATATGTAGTTTACAGTTCATATAAGGATTACAAAGATGACTGAATCAAAAGAAACTGTTCATTACAGCCATAGCCAATTTTATTTTACATATTAAGATGGTTTTTCTGTAGCTGATCTTCAAAAACTGCCTGGAAACCTGTCATCTATTTATGCGGACAGACGTTATCATCTCTTAATATAATTTCATATTCATCACAGTAATTTGATACGAGGCTCATTCTCTAATTTCTATTTGCTGTCCTACTTTGGATGACAGTATAGTAGTAACAGCTCCAGCGTCAAAATCAAAGCATGCTTATATCCTACAGCAGGGTATATGTGCTATGCGTGTGATGAGTGAGGAAGCTTTCCCATCCACCCAAGCTGGTCAGCTGTAGACGTATGAGGAATGAAACTGCAATGCTAAGAATCTGTTTCTGGCCCAGTCCATCATCGGTGACTCAAAGCAAGTGGTCTGAATGAGCAGCAACAGAGGGAGACTATATACTGAGAAATCCATATTTGCCTTTTGAAGTGAGGTACTGTGCAATGAAGCAAACAAAGGACTCCTATGCAGTCCTTATACAACAACAATGTAAGTTCCCTTCTGAAGCAAGGAAACCACCTTTTATTCCTTCCACGTTCCCATTTTGTGGAAGAGTGATATAAGGAAAAATTACAGATGGTCAGAATTAGATACCTAAATCAGAAATGTTATTTTGTTATTTTGCATGAGGAAAATTTTATCCTAAAGGGGGGAAACATTTTTACAAACATATTCAAATGACTATTACATTTATTTATTAAGATTTTGTTATCTCACCTTTATTTGCACAACTCAAGGCAATATGCGCAATACAGGTAGCCCTTGAATTACAACAGCTCATTTAGCAACCAAAAAGTGACTTATGACCATTTTTCACACTTACAATTGTTGTAGCATCCCCATAGTCACATAATCAAAATTCAGATGCTTGGCAACTGACTCACATTTATGACCTTCCCAGTGTCCCAATTTGTGGCGTTCAGGCAAGTAAAGTCAATGGGGAAGCCAAATTCATTTAACAATCATGTTACTAATTTAACAACTAATTCACTTAACAACTTAATAAAAATGTTGTGCTCAATTGTGGTTGTAAGTTGAGGACTAGCTCTACTTCTTCCTATTTCCCCGACAACTGTAAATATATATAGTTGGGTTAAGAGGGAGTGACATCCACCTGGTTTGTATCTATGGGAGAAACAGAGCTCACTTTTCCAGTTTCTAGATTTGTATCCTTACTTTTCTTTGGAAGTTCAGGATTGTGTAATAAGGACTCTCTACTTTTCTTTATAAGAATAGAATAGAATAAGAATAGAATAGCATTGCATAGCATATATAATAGAATTTTATTGTACACATAAGGAATTTATCTTGGTGCATTGGCTCTCAGTGTATATAAAGGATAAAATGAAAACATTTTTAAAACCAGTATGATTTATTTGTTGCTGCACCTGTCCTGTAGAACAGCTGTGATTATAAAATCCAGATGCCCCCAAACCAAACTTATTAGCCTTCTGTAAGGCTGTGATGACCTGACTTGTTGTTTAGGCATTAGGGCTAGAATATTAATGGAGCCCAATATGTGCTTTTTGGTACTGTGAATTCTTGTGAGATTCCTTGATTATTGTACTATCATCATTATCATTATTTTTAATTGAATTTTGTTTCATTTTATATTGATTTTATTTTTTAAAAAATGAACTGTATCAGCCACCTATAACTACTCGTATAAAATAGGCAACCATATAAATTATCTAAATAAACACATAAATGTTGTGCTGAAAAGTGAATGATCCACTCACATGGCTTCCAAAGTTGAGAGGTACCATCTCAAGTATCTTCAGTCTTAATCCAACACCATAACAACTATAAGTTTAATTACATTTATATCTGCTAAATTCCAATCATTTACTGAATTCATTAAGCCCTGAATTTCCAGAAGTTAAATTCATCAAGACTGAACAACGTGGCACCACAGTTTTAATAATCATGTAGAAGAATATGACAATGAACCTAAATGACAAAAAAGTTAATTCAGATCTCACCTCTGCTATGAACTTTTCAAGGGACCTTTGACACGCCAATGCCTCTTAGTACACCAATTACAATACAGGTAGTCCTTGACTTACAAGTTCAGATGGTGACTGTTCTAAGTTACAACACTACTGAAAAAAGTGACTTATGACCATTTTTCATGCTTAGGACTGCGGCAGCATCCCTATGATCACATCATTTACATTTGTATACTTGACACCTGGTTCATATTTACAACGGTTGCAGTGTCCTGGAGTCATGTGATCACCATTTGCAACCTTTTGACAAGCAAAGACAATGGGAAGACAGATTCACTTAATAATCTTGCTACTAGAATTTCAGCGATTCAATTAACAAATGTGGCAAAAAATCTACTTAACAAATTTCTCACTCAACATTATAAATTTGGGGCTCAATTGAGAACTACCTGCACTGTATGGGAGATAACTAATGAACCAAGATTCTTGAAAGGGTTTATAAATCAAATTAAAATATTCTATCAGTATTACTTAAATCCAAGATTTAAAAACCAACCAACCAGGAGCATCTCTTTAATTTAACATAACTCTACATGCATTTAAAAGCGATTTCTATGCCCTGCCTCTACGAATCATTGTAGAAATAGGTAGAAATTTTAGATTCCTGCCTATTTCTACAATATATAGTCATTGTAGAAGCAAGTCTACAATGGGGAGACTTAGGAGATTGAAGGCTAAAACATATGAAGAACGGTTGCAGGAACTGGGCATGGCTAGTTTAATGAAAAGAAGGACCAGGGGAGACATGATAGCAGTGCTCCAATATCTCAGGGGTTGCCACAAAGAAGAAGGAGTCAACCTATTCTCCAAAGCATCTGAAGGTAGAACAAGAAGCAATGGGTAAAAGCTGAACATGGAGAGAAATAACTTAGAACTAAGGAGAAATTTCCCGACAGGCAGAACAGTTAATCGGTGGAACAGCTTGCCTCCAGAAGTTGTGAATGCCCCAGCACTGGAAGTTTTTAAGCAGATGTTGGATAAACATCTGTCTGAAATAGTGTAGGGTTTCCTACCTAAGCAGAGGATTGGACTAGAAGACCTCGAAGGTCCCTTGCAACTCTGTTGTTGTTATTACAGTATTATTAAGTCAAGTAGCAGCTAGATAATAAAGCGCGCGGCGTTCCGATTTTCCTTCTGAATACGTTGCTATCCGAGAAAGGCCAATTGAGACTTCGCGCGAAAGAATAAAAGGCGGAATAAAAATCCGGAGCCACCAAAACCGAAGGAAACCTCTACTCCTCTCCCAGTCCAGGACCTTTTAAAATATATACTGTATATATATACTGTACTGTATATATACTGTATATATACACACGCGAGCGCATGCGCAGAGTAAGGCGGCGACGGCGAGCGGAGGGGGCAGAGCAAGGCGGTTGCTGTTACCCAGCATGCTCGGCGTTACAACCCCCCCCTCCCTCCTTGGGTGGCAGAGTGAATCTGGCCGGTGGATGATGGAGCGGAGGCTGTAATGGCGGCCGGCGGCAACCGCGATAGAGGCGGCTCGGGTGTAGCTGGACTCTGACACCCGGGTGCTCCTCTACGCCGCCGGGACTTCCTCCCTGGGCCGGACGCTCCCCCCCCTCCCCGAGAGCACCGCTGAGGACTCGGCCGGACACACTAGGCGGGAAGAGGAAGAGGGGAGGACTTCTCACAGACAATGGACGAACATCCCGGCGCCGGAGGGGGGATCATGGCGGGGGCGACCCAGCGACCTCAACAGCAGCCACTACCACCCGTCGGAGGCCACGTTAATTCCCAGCTGCTCAGCCAGGGCTGTGCGGGGTCGAACAGCGGCGGCGGGAGTCTCCCGTCCCAGCAGCAGCAGCCTCAAGGTCCAACGGCGGTTCAGGAAGCGACGGGGCCCGGGAGCGGATCGGAGCTGTCCCGGCCCCAGCATTACACTATCCCGGGAATCCTGCACTACATCCAGCACGAGTGGGCCCGCTTCGAGATGGAGCGCGCTCACTGGGAGGTGGAAAGAGCCGAGCTTCAGGTAAGATGGGAAGCCGGGTTCCGGCCGGGCGAGAGGGACACAATGAGAGAGAGACGGGCTGAGTTGAGACCGGTCCGGCTTCAAGGCTGGCGGCGGGGGACTTTCGCCGACTATGCGGTGTAGGGGGGGGGGAGAGAAAGGTGGGCGCGGAGGAGAAGTACCTGCATGTGGCGGGTCCGGCGAGGCGTGGCGCGGCGCGGCGGGCGTCACTCGGCACGTCCCCCTCGGTGCTCTTCGGGTTGGGCTGCTTTCCCCGGGGCAGCCATTTTGGTTTCTAGCATGGCGGCTCGGGCCTGTCAAGAGAGTTGGGAGAGGAGGAGGGCTCCCTTCTCCTCCTCGCCCGGTCGGTCCTAGGCGTGAACCCCCCGGCTCTGCCGGCGTGGGACCTTCGCCTTGACAGTTATTCTCGCGCTGGGTCCGTCCCGGCCTTATTGCCGGAGCTGCAGGAATGTCGAAGCCGGCTGGACACCTCAGGGAGTTTCGGGGCCTAAGAAAAGTCCAAGAGTCATTCATATATAATATATGTATCATATAGAGATACAGTACTGTATATATATATATATATATATAATACATTTATTATATGTATTTACAGGCAGGCCCCCCAGGTTCAAATCCCGGTAAGGGTATGGTGGGCTGATGAGAGCAAAATAAGCTTGAAATAGATCTATACTAGCCTCCCTTCCTTTTCATTATCAGCAAAAATCTGTTACACACACAGACACACATGTTTGTATATATATATATGTATGTAAATATACATGCGGGGCTGTTGCCTCTTCATTTATGTATGTATATATATATGTGTGTGTGTGTGTGTGTGTATGTGTATGTATGTATATATATAATATACGTATATTATATACAGATATGTAAGAGAGGATTGTAAATATGAGTGACCGGGTTGTTGTGTGTATGTGTGTACACACGCCACTTATATTTATAGTTCTGTCTTGTAAATATTAATCACGACATGCAAGGGACCCCGTTCTTTTTTCAGAAACAGGAGGCATGTCCCTTCATTCTTAATTCAGAACACCCCAAAAAGAGATGGAGATGAAGGCATGAGTGATGTTAACAGATTGTCTGTTTAATCCTCTGCATCCGTTAAGTGATTTCTGTGACCTGTGGTTTACAAAACGTATGCTGCCTGCAGTACGTTATATTGTAGTTGTAGCAAACATAATCATGCTGTTATCAGTGAAGCAAAATTGGGGATTGTGTATACCTGGTTTTTACTGAGTTCTAATGAGATGACTGAGCATTTCAGTTAAGTGCGTGAATGTTAAGAGGTTATTAGCATTAAAGTTATATTTCAAAACAAACAATGGAATTGACATTTTAAACTTGCTCAGTAATAACATATCCTCATATTAAATTTAGGTATGTGTCAGATCAATAGTGATGATTGTGAGAAATAGTGCTACCCGGTATTGAGTTAAAAGCAAAGCGATGTGAGGTATGTGGTTCTGGAAAAAATAAAATGTTGCAATGTAGGTAGAAGATACAATTCTTTGAAAGTATGTGTCCTGACTTGTTTAATGTTACACAGTCTTTTACTTTCAATTTTGCATTTTAAGAGAAAATGGGTAAATAATAGCTAATGATCTTACAAAATTCTTATGAGGGCAAATGCTGAATTTTGCAAAACGAATACTTCTGAAAAGTATAATCAAATAGTTTATCATATTACACTTAGGGAGGTATACTGCATAAATCTGAACAATTCTTTTGGCAGATTTCTTCTATTTATTTACAACAGCTTGCATGTAGCTCGGTTCCAAGTTGCTTTGAGCAGCTTACATCAGGCAAAACAACATTAAAAACAAAATTATAATAATCTCAACAGTATGTCTGTGTGTGTGTGTGTGTGGCGACAGTAGATCAATCATTGTGCTTGAATGCTATTTTCAGAAACCTGACAAGGAAAGTGTGATCAAGAAACATCATTCCACGAAAGAGGGGCCATCACTGAAAAGGCTTCATCACAGGGCCTCAAAGGTGGTATTCTCTGAGAGAAGGAACCCTAACAAGTCTTTTTTCTCCATTCTAATTAAACAGCCAGACTCCGCCCAGCTATTACTGGACAAGCAAATTCAACCTAGAGCAAAGGTAGCAGGGTTTTGATGTAGATTTATATGACAATCAGCACCTGAATCAAATCTGGAAGTATGCTGGCAGCCATAATATAGTGTCACATGGACAAATATGGGTATGCTGGATCACTATGTTGAAGCTTCCATATGGTCTTCGAGGGTAGGCCCATGTAGAGTAAAGTTCAAAAGTCCAGCCACAAGACGACAAGAGCATAAGTAATCTTGGTCATTGCCTGCTCTTAATGAATAGGTCAGAATTATTGACACTCTACACCAGCTGTAATTGTATGAGGACCTTTCTGATCAGAAGTTCCATGTGCTGTTCAGGCAGAAGTTATAAGATCAGGAGAACCACTGGATCTCTTATTTAAGAAAGAATCCCATTTTTTGTGGACTTTGGTGACCATGTATGTCTTAGATCAAAAGAAACTTTTTAAAACTTATATAAAGTGTTAAATAATATAAGATTTTTTAAATGTGAGATAAATTGGATCAAATTCCACAAATGAAATAACTTGTTTCTTTACTTTGTCAGCTCTCAGGCCTAAACATTTAAAAACTAGAAATAGAATTTTCAGTTCTAGTGAGTTGGAGTTATAAATGGAATACTAGATCAATCTCTTCCAGATACCATATTAATCATCCATACCATTTAATGTTATTATGTACGGAAGAGGGATGAACAATTCTGTGAGTTTCCGTGATATAATATGGTAAAAATATTAGCAGTCCCCAGTTCCAAATTTGTTCCTGTTTAGTTGCAATTGTAGAAAAATTATGGCACCTTAATTTTTATGGCAATTTAATTTTTTGGTAACTGATACAGCTGAAGATCCAAAATTTAAGTGCCATAGCTTGCTGTAATGCTGGTGGTACTGGCCTCATAATCAATTGTTTTTGCTAGGCCCTTGCCAAACCTTTTTTGACATAGCAGAACACATTACTACTGGAATGCACCTTGGCCAAGCCATACTTTCACCAGCAAATGTAATCAGAGGGTTAGGATTAAATCCATTCTTACCATTAATATTACAAGACTGAAGGCTGCTTCCAGTCCAAATTTCCTATAACCACAAAATATAGCTTTTGTTATCTTGCTTTCTTTAATTTTTTTATAGCCTCCAGATTTGATTTTGATGTAGACATACCCTGTTTTCCTCAAAATAAGGCATCCCCTGATAATAAGCTCAAACGGGCTTTTGAGTACATGGCAATATGGCCAAGCGCTTATTACAGGGTTCAAAAAAATATAAGACGGTCTTATTTTTGCAAAAACACAGTATTTTTGTAACCAAACAATAAGTTCTTATTTTGTTATTTAATAATCTTTTATTTAACCAAATATTATTCACTTCTTTAAGGATTTTTCCTCCTCCAGATTCATTTTGCATATGTGAAGACTGTTGTATTATTTGTGGTTCACCAGACTAGTAATAACACTATTACCTACAAGTCATTTCAACATTATGTCATTATTATAATAATTACAGTCTTAAAGAATTGTCAGCATTCGTAAAGATTTTGCTTGCTTGGCAGAATTTGTTGTAGGATGGAATAAAACTTCTTACAGTACAGAACGCCTGTGGTAATATAAATTATGTTAAAACAATGTGAGGCTGCATTATTGCTTTAAAATTTTAGTTCAGTTACTTAAGGTCAGTCAGATATCAGAAGTGATATTATGTAATGCAACTGTAATAGATTTAATTCAAATGTAAAAACAGGTACTCCTTGAGTTATGACAATTCCTTCAATGATGACTAAAAAGTTATGGCAGAACCTTATGACTGTTGCAGCATCCATGCGATCATTCAATCAACATTTTGATGCTTGGCACCCTGCCCAACTCTGGATATGTTTCCAATTCTGGAAGGGAATCTCTGTCCTTTTGACCCTCCTGTCCACCATTCTAGCCATGCTTTTGTGCTACTGTTGGCCAGGTTTGTTGCCCTGGTCCTTTGCAAGACAACTGATGGCCACAGGAGGCCTTCTCTCCAAAATTGCATTTGGTGGTTTCCTTTTGAGAACTCTGAAAAAGGGCATCACATGGCCAACATCTTTTTCAAAAAGAGCTAGGGCAGGCATGCCTTGTCAACTGAGATCAACTGAGGCAGGATAGCTGGCTATAGAATGAAGGGTAGCAAGAATAGCTGGGCTTTATGCTGGATAGATGGGATGGAATGGTTGGGACTCTGCATTGCTGAGCTGTCTGCGTCTTTGTACCGCACAGCTGAGCTGAGGTGGCTAGGGCTTCCTGGAATGGTTGGGACTTTGCACTACTGGGCAGGGGTGACTGGGGCTTTGCACTGTTAGGCCCGAGTAGAATGGCTGCAGCTTTTCTTCACTCTGCTGGGCTGCGGCTTCATGCAGTGCTATTGGGCTGAGGTGGGACAATTCTGTCATCATGCTGGATTGTGTCTCAGGAGCCTCTTGCAATCTCAGAGCTGTGGCATTCAAGGGAGCCTTTGAACTGCAAACAACCATATAGTTCTGAGGTTGTTCCACAAGGCAGGGTGAAGCATCAAAAAGGGCAGAAGTGTGGGACAATAGGTGGATAGGGGAGGCAGTGGAAAAACTGAAGTTTAAGGTGGGTCTTTGCCTAATGGCTGGTGGGATTTGCACACATAAAAAAGCCTGCGGAGAGGGGCAGCATACAAATCCAATAAATAAAAATAATAATAATAATAATAATTTCGTTAACAGTGGCAATTAGGAGTGCTATGATTACCATCACTAAGTGATGCAGTCGTGTTATGTCATGCTTTACAACTACATTACTTAGCAATGGAAATACTAATTTCAGTGTATATAGTAAGTCAAGGACTACCTGCAGATTAAGTCATCAAATAATAGGAATATTATAAATTATGTGTTAGCTGTGGTATATTGTGAAAGATCGAATTAGAATTTCAAGCCAGTGTTTCCCACAGACATTGCTACATGATGTAATGTGAAGATAAATAATGTGATCCCTTCAGATGTTTTGAACTAAGAATGTAATAATTGTCTTAATTCAGGGGTAGGCAAAGTTGGCTATTCTATGAATGAGGACTTCAACTTCCAGAATTCCTGAATTATCGTGATTGGCTCAGGAATTCTGGGAGTTGAAGCCTACAAGTCATAGAAGAGCCAACTTTGCCTACCCCTGTCTTAGTTGAAGGAGAAAAGTCTATCAATCCATTTCATTCAAAATTGAATGGTGAACATGCACAGCCAAAAAACAGGAAGGAGCACCCAACCTCCCTATATGGAAAGAGGAACTTTTCTTAAACTGATTAATTAAAAAGGTGGAGACTTCCATTGCATAAGATTAGATTTAGCATATGTTCCGCCTAGTTTACTGATAACCAGGAAAAGCTCATGGGTGATATTTCAGAAATGGAGTACTGAAGTTGTTGAACTCCTATTTTGAGCTAAACATACAAATGTTGACTGAAAAAAGAATGTTGCCATTTTTGAAAACAATTATTATATGCGTTCTATTTTTGTGAGTTGTGAAAACTAATTAAAAGATATAAATTCATACAATAATATTGAAGGATGAACTTCAAAACAAATAAGCATACTCCTCTCTTCCCAAAAGTGAAGAAAATCCTTGGAAGCTTTGAAGTTTAAAGATTGATAAACGATACGTGAACAACCCATTATTGCAAATTAGTTGTAGATTTCTCTTTAGTATTGTTTTGATCACTTCCCATGTCCAAAAAGTTCCTAATACTGAATAGAGTCAGTATACAGGTAGTCCTTGACTTGCAACATTTCATTTAGTGACCATTCAAAATTACAATGACACTGTAAAAAGTGACTTTTGACCATTTTTCACACATAACAACCGTTATGACTGCTGCAGCAACCTAATGCCCATATGATCAAATTTTTGGGCTCAATTGTGGTTGTAAGTTGAGGAATACTGGAAATTTAACCAAGAATTAATTTTTTTTATGTGTGCAAGTATTCAGAATATTTAATTACTAGGCTTGGGGTCCAGTTTAATAGGATAAGCCCATACCTATTTCATCTCCAATACTATTAAAATACAAATACTCTCTGCTGATTCATCTTCAATAACAATGCTTAATATTTTTTGATCATTTTGTTGGTGATGATTTAAACCTCATTTGACAATAACGGAAAGCTAATTTCATATTGTTTAATATAACCGACCATTGATTTACCAAAATGGGACATAAAAGCTTCATGTTTAATTTTATCAGTTTTCTATAATTGAAGAGTTAGTGCTTAGATGCTATGTTATATGAAAACACTGTGCAAATTATATTATGACTGCCTATATTTGCACCTGTTATATGCGGGCAATATTCATTATAGTGAATAGCTTTTTAGCCATGGCCATTAGCTGACTTTTAACAGAAGAGAAAAAAATATATAATGTGACTTATTCCAATTAATAGGAGTATGAATGCATTTTTCTTTGAACAGTGTTATTAGTCTATTTATTGGTCTCATATTCTAAATCATGATATGAGCTGCCTCCTCTCTTTTCCAGCTGCATGTACTCAGTCACTGGTTTTGGGAGATTTCCAGTTTATCGTGAAGTTACTGGTTTGTAAAGTTATTGTACGTTTTTATTTTGTCTCCTAGAGCAGGGGTCCACAATCCCTGGGCCATGGCTTGTTCAAAACTAGGTCTCATGAGAGATGGGCAAGTATGAGTGGAGCTTCACATGCAAGCACAAGCCCTCTGCTCAAGTGCCCTCTGCTCACACAAGTTGAGCTTTGTGCGTCTGTGTAAGCATCCTGTGCTCACTTGCGTTCACGTGAGTGGTAGGTGCATGTGTCCGCCACTCACACAAATGGAGTTGTGTGGATGACATGCCACTCGCATGCCCACCACCACCACCAGGTCAGGTCACCAAGCTGGAAAAGTTGGGGAAAGGTTCTAGAGGCACTTTTGTAGATGAGTGTTCTGAGAAATCAGAATGTGCTACATGATGCTTACACTGGGAATGTGCAGACAGAGCTTTTTTCCAGAACATTTTGTTTTCCTTTAGTTAATCTAGTTCAATATTTAAGAAATGTTACTCTGATTGATTGATTGATTACGTGCCATCAAGCTGTACTAGACAACCTGTGACCCATTGAATCATTATTCAATTGCTTGTTTTTATATACATAGAAATGTTTATATAATTGAACAGATCAACAGAATGATGTAGGACAGGCAAAAGAGCAGTGAGAGTGGGAATAATTTTCAACTTTCTGCTGCTTTCCCACTCACTTTGTGGGAAGCTTTCAGAGAAAATATGAATACTGTACAAAAATTGGGAGGAAAGCTTCCAAGTTGCTTAATTAAGTATCCTACAGATGCACCCTGCCCAGTCCTTCTGCAATCACTCACACAACCTTGCTCACCCTCCCTGACCTGTGCAACACCTTGCATCGCCCCTATAGCTCCCATTGTAACTGTACACTCCTTCCATGATCCACACCCTTCCACATGCTACTCAGCCTGTGTTGCACCATCGTCACACACTCTCCATAATCCTTGCTGCACATCTTGGGCACCCATCTGCACCCTGATTGATTTGTATTATATTGCACATCTCTCAGTCCCTCCCTGACATTGCAGCAGACTGCCCTATGATTCACCATTTCACTTAATTAAAGGTTACAAACAGATATGAAAAAGGGTTTTTTTTGGGGGGGGGGGGTGTACACACACACACACACACATACACTCGAGGGAGGGATAGATAAAAGATTTCACACACACACCATGAATTTCCCCGGTTATACCTTTTAGAAATAGTTTGTGATGCTTTTGTTTTGTGTTTTGGATCAATACCACTATCACCATTTTTCCATCATTTGATCTGGGTTGATGGAAAAAGAATATTGCAGAGATGAACCATTCAATTTTGCACATGTCATTTCCACCACGTTTGGAAATTCTAGGATTGTAGACTAAGTTAAGAAATCTAAAACTTACTCAGAAGAAAGAAATGGCACGTTTCCTGTTGTTACCATTAAAACAACACAAGTTGAGTTTGATCTAAAGAAGGAAACAAAAATATTGCTAACTACTGATTTTAGGAATGTAATTGAACTCCTCAGCAGAGCAGAGTTATTTATTTTATTAATTTATTTATTGAATTTGTTAATTTATTTATTGAATTTATTAATTAATTTATTTATTGAATTTGTATGCCACCCCTCTCCGCAGGTACCCGCTTATATTGCGGGTAACTGATATTGTATAAGCATTTTTGTTATTAAATAATCCAGTATGAAGTTTCTGGCTGATACTGAGTGCTAAATAATATTACAATTGTAAGATTTAGTTCAGAGTAAATCTGCATACGGTTGTTCATGTTTTTAAAAATGGGATGGAAGGGCTAATAAAATCCTTTAACTAATACATTTTATACAATACCTTTCACAGATACCTTCAGTAAACAATAAACCTTCAAATTTAGCATACTAAATTGGGTCTTAAAATTAGTTTCCATTAGACTTGACTGTCTGTTAAGTATAGTAGCAAGGCAGGATTCTATGCAAGTGAAATGCAGTTTAATTCAGAGGTCACCAGTCTGCAAAGTCAGAAATGTTGGGGAAACTCATGTATAAAAATATTTTAGATTTTGTCAGTGGTATGTAAAATGTGTTGGCGAATCTTTTTGGCCTTTGCCTGCAAACCTGGGAAGGTCATTGAATATCAACACCTCTCTTCCAGCCTACTGACGATTGAATGATGGATGAATACTTTTATTGTGGAGCCTTTTAACTTTGTGGCCATTTTTATTGTTGTCCACCACCCTGAATCTAGAAGGGTGGCATATAAATGTTAACAAACAAATAATAAATTACCTTTTTCATTAGAGGAAACCATTTCTACAATAATCCAGCTGAAATAGTTGAAGATAGAAGTTATTTCTTTTAGCCATTTTTATGTTGCTCTTGGCCATCATTTAATTTGTAAGCAAAGTTGCTTCTCAAAACGTTTCTCTATTAGTATCTTTAAATCCTCACTTTTTATGTTAAAGATACAGTACACTTATTGAAATTGTTCAAAATTCAGGGATTATTTATTTAATAATTTCTATCTCATTAGTACATTTACACCACCACAGGAATGTAGATATGCATTGTTCAAGATTTTCTCTGCATAATTATGAGTAGGACTAGAGTTATCTTATGTTACTTGAAAGGAATGGAAGAAACTGTTGAAAGTAAAAAAAAATGGACAAAGAGCTGCAAAGACTGCAGACCTCACTTCGGAACACTGTGGATATATATATATATTTTGGGCTTAATTGCCTTCATCATGTAGCCACACTCGTTTTACTGGAATTTAAACCTGGGGCCTTTGCCTATCGATATACAATAACAAGGCTTCTATATCTTCCCTATTCAGTTAACCTCTTCCCTTTGCCTCATATTCATTGAATTTTTCTTTTTCTCCCATTTCTTACCACTCAACTATCTCCCCCATCACATCCCCCCTCTCCCAATTTTATTGATGGGGAAGGTGGGAAGAAAATTAGAGAGTAAAGTTTATTTGTGAAACTTCTTTGCATGCAAGATGAGGATCAATTATTTTTATACAGAGTATATACTCTAGGTAATTTTAAATACCGTATATACTCGAGTATAAGCCGAGTTTTTTAGCCCCAAAAATGGGCTGAAAAACACAGCCTCGGCTTATATTCGGGTCATTGACAAAGTCACCACACGAGGGCACCATTGCTTGAGCCAGAGCGAGGAGGCACCAGCTTTTGTCCCCTCTGGCACGCCGTAGTTCCTCTCCCTAGCTCAAGCAAAGAAGGCAGCCATTTGCAATGGTGAGTCGGATTAAAAAGGCCCCCTGCTGTCAGATTCTCCTCCCCCTCCTTTGAAAGGATTTAAACTGTTTAAAAAAATGGTATTTTGTGGTAGTTGCTGTCCTTGCTTGGATAGGATCTAATAATGTGTTATGAGGCAGAGCTAGACAGGAATTCTTTTTCTATCTGTCTATCTTTCTATCTATCTATTTTTCTATCTATCTATTTTTCTATCTATCTATCTATCTGTATCTATTTCTTTCTATCTATCTATCTATCTATCTATTTTTCTATCTGTCTGTCTATCTTTATATCTATCTGTCTATCTATCTATCATCTATCTATCTATCTGTATCTATTTCTATCTATCTATTTTTCTATCTAACTATTTTTCTTTCTATCTATCTATCTATCTATCTGTATCTATTTCTATCTATCTATCTATCTATCTATCTATCTATCTATTTTTCTATCTGTCTGTCTGTCTGTCTATCTATCTTTCTATCTATATCTATCTATCTATCTATCTATCTATCTATCTATTTCTATCTATCTATCTATTTCTATCTATCTATCTATCTATCTATCTATTTTTCTGTCTCTCTGTCTATCTATCTTTCTATCTATATCTATCTATCTATCTATCTATTTCTATCTATCTATCTATCTATCTATCTATCTATCTATCTATCTATCTATCTATCTATCTATTTGGTTTTCTATGCTGATAACCTCACAGCAGCTAATGCTGAAGCTCTTCTTTGGATACACTTATTTGTTTGTTTGTTTGTTTGTTTATTTATTTAATTGGATTTGTATGCAATCCCTCTCCAAGGACTCAGGGTGGCTCACAGCATATATAAAAACAGAACAATAATGTAAATCCAATTAATGATGAGAAAGAATCCAGTTTTGAAGGATTTTAACTCTTAGGTTTTAGCTTTGTTCCTGATCGAGCTACTTTTTTTACTTTTTAATTTATTGTTAATATTGTTAATTTGTTTACCCTCTTTTAAATTTACAGAGCTAGTTTACTGGTTTTCTTTAAAATAAATATTCTAAAACATGTCTCAATTAATGTAATTTTATTGTTTTCCATTTTTATAAGTTACCAGTAGCCACTGCATTTTCTAACCTCGGCTTATACTCGGGTCAATACGTTTTCCCAGTTTTTGTGGCAAAAATTGGTGCCTCGGCTTATACTCGGGTCGGCTTATACTCGAGTATATACGGTAATTATTACATCATTGCATCAAGTACTCAAAGTCTTTATTATGGTAATCAGATATAATTCAGTGCCAATAATACGGGGTAGGGTGGGGAATGGGCTAATGGTAGACAGAGGAGAAAAAGAAGGAAATTGGTTTTTAAAAAAAAAACCCAGGTAAGATATGGACTACCCAATCATATTTATATACCTGCATTTCTTTGTCCTGACCTATACCTTTTTTGGTGACGGGGCATAAGGGAATGTGGTTTCTAGCATTCATTATGCATTCATACACAAACTTTTAAAAATAAACTTTTCCTCCCTTTGTTTTGACTCCCGGTGATTGTCTAAACAAAGCATTGCTATTTTCTTGGTGACATTTTCAAAACTGGTTTGCCATTGCATTCTTCCTATGGCTGAGAGAGTGATTGTCTCAAAGTCATCCAGTTGGTTTTTTACCTAAGTCAGAATTAGTATTTATAATTTCCTGGTTTTTAGCTTGATATCTTTAATTGCTACACAGAAATAGTCTCATTTTAAAAATAAACACGTGTGTGTGTATAAAAATATAAATGCAGGCTGAATTGGCAAAAGAAAGCTCAGGATTGTGATTCCAACCTGATTGGTTGGAATCATGTGGAAGAGGCTTCATTCTGCAGTGAATAGTCAATGGCTAAAATGGTGCTCATAATATATAAATTCATTGTGTGAATAAATTCATTGCAGAAGGGGCAGTCTATATGATTTTATCTTGTGATAAAGTTGGGTTAATGGGTGGGGGTACAAGAAGCAAGGCATGTATAGGATTGGATAGATTATATATTGTCTTTAGGCATAGATGCAATATTAAAGCTTCAAGATACACAAAAATTTAGAGGTGATTTTTTTACAAAGCTATGATAAACTTAAATGCAGAAAAAAGCTTAAATTATTAAAAATGGGAAGTAATAAAATAACTGCAAAGATAACAAAACTCACTGTTTTCATACAATAACAAAATATAATGAAGTGCAGTACAGTGGTACCTCTACTTAAGAACTTAATTCGTTCCATGACCAGGTTCTTAAGTAGAAGCAATTTTTCCCATAGGAATCAATGTAAAAGCAAATAATGCTTGCAAACCCATTAGGAAAGAAATAAAAGCTCGGAATTTGGGTGGGAGGAGGAGGAAGAAGAAGAGGGGGAGGACAGTCCTTGCCGAAGGAAGAAGGTGAGGTGAGGGGAATCAAAAAAATCCAAGGCTTAAAGCATTTAACTTTTAAGGCTTAAAAAAAGCCAAGGGAACGTTTCTTTTCTCTGGGCACTGGCTGAGATTTATTCCCTCTCCAAGCACCCAGGAAAGGAAAATGCTTCATTTGCTCTGGACTACCAAAGCTTTCTTAAGCGCCATCAAAAGGGGGAATGGCAAGAAACTGGCCGGACCTTCGTGCCGCTCTCAAATTTCCTGGGAAATGTTTGCAGATTCAGGTTCTTAAGTAGAAAATGGTTCTTAAGAAAAGGCAAAAAAATCTTGAACACCCAGTTCTTATCTAGAACACCCAGAGAGTTAAGTAGAGGCATTCTTAAGGAGAGATATACCTGTATATTGCTAGTACTCCTCTTACTGGTACCTCCTCCCACCCAAATTCCAACCTTTATTTATTTCTTAATGGATTGCACACATTATTTGCTTTTACATTGATTCCTATGGGAAAAATTGCTTCTACTTACAAACTTTTCTACTTAAGAACCTGGTCACGTAACGAATTAAGTTCTTAAGTAGAGGTACCACTGTATATAATGTTTCATGGGTATTCATTAAGAGGTTCATAAACATCACAATTTTTAATATTTACACATTCATGTATACCTAATTATTTACAATGTCTTATTGTAACTATTTCAAAATATTTAATAAATACCCAAGATTGTGCTGCAGCACCCTCTAGTGTCTATTGAACTCATGATCCATATCCCTAATTAAGGGAATAAAGTTTGTTGGAAAAAGGGAAATGTCCTCAAAAGTATTTTAGATCATTCAACAACTTCTTGATGTCCTTATTGATTATTGAGTATATTTTAAATTTTGCATTTAATTAAACTGATGAAATATATGTCAATTTGAATGACTAAGTGATTTCATTTTAAATGTAATGATCGCACACTGAAATCAATTATTAAGAATAAGAATAGTAACATGACTTCATATGCACGGTGTACTAAAAGCTAGGCACTATAGATACTTTATGATTTAAATTATATTAAATGTTCAAATTTGTTGCCATTTCCATATAAATACTTCCTTATGAGTAGTTCTTGACTAACAACAATTTGTTTAATTACTGCTCAAAGTTACAACAAGAGCTGAAAAAAGGGCTAGTCCTTGCACTTGATGCCTGATTCACTGTCTCACAATTCACTATGGCACAAAATTTATTATTTACATCTTATGATAGAGATTTAAAACATATACTCATGCACACAGAACCTCCCATATATATTTTCATATAATCTTATATCCTTTTGCAGTCCTATCCACATATACAGTCAGATAGACACCTGTACAACAGAGATTTTCAACGTTTTTATTTATTTTTATTTATTCAATTTTTATACTGCTCTTCTCCTTAGACTCAGGCGGCTTACAATATATTAGCAATAGCACTTTTTAACAGAGCCAGCATATTGCCCCCACAATCCGGGTCCTCGTTTTACCCACCTCAGAAGGATGGAAGGCTGAGTCAACCTTGAGCCGGTGGCTTTTCTCATACATATATGTACAATCTTTCCATAACCCTTCTCCAAATTTCAGAAGATATTTTTGTGTGATATTAGGGGTAAAGGAATGAAAATGCTCTATTGCCGTAAGTGCTGTTGTGTTTTGTACTTTTCAACCAAAGCAATTGAGCAAGTTTCATTGATTGACATGTTCCTTAAAACTTCAACATAATGAAATTTCACCATAGGGACTGCTAGTATACTAAAGTGCTACTTTAAAGTTTGTTTCTGTGTAATTACAGTGTGGCATTTGTACAAAGCTGTGGTTCTTTTATTTCTATCTGGAATCTTTCTGATTCCAGTTCATTAAATGTCATAGGATTAACAAGAACTGATGTAATATAATGATGAATAAAGCATTTCAATGCTATTGAGCTTCTTGAATAGAGTTCCCCTGCGTTTTCCTGTAAGGATTGTATTGTTTCTGCTTTATTTCTCTTCCTGGACTTATGATTTAAAATACATACTTGTTTTTGAATGCTTTTTGAACATGTTTACTGTAAAAGAATAATTTATTAGGAAAAGGGCAGTTAGTTTGGCAAAACATTGTATTTATCACAAAGCAGTACAATCTACAGATTATTTTCTTTTTGTCGATAATATCCTTGTAAATTCTTATAAGAGGTATACTGTAAACCATAGAATTAAAAGATATTATGAGATATATTGTATAAACATAACTCAAATGAAAGATAACTATGTTACCATTTTGTATTTTCAGGCTCGGATAGCATTTTTGCAAGGCGAGAGAAAGGGTCAAGAAAACTTGAAGAAAGATTTAGTAAGAAGAATAAAAATGTTAGAATATGCATTAAAACAAGAAAGGTATCTATCTCATGTTTCTCAATTGGGAAGTAAGAATGCTTTTGTATTAATTAATTTGACATTGATAATTGAAGAAAATTGTGGAATTTGAAAATTAGTCTGAATGAAAAAGAGTAATATGGAACTAAATTCAGTTAAGTTGGAAGTGCTCTTGTTCCAAGATTTGGGTTCAACCTGTTCAAGATAGAGCTAATCCATCTGAAACAGCAGATTAACTATTACTTAATTACAGGGTGGAGGCTATGACAAGGAATGAATTTGATACTTATTTAATATTCCTGAACAAGTTTGTTTCCCGCCTTGATTGTATCCCAAATTGTCTATTTCAATGTGCTCCATTAGAATTCCCCTTGAAAAGTGTTCTGAAGCTCCAGCTGATGGAAAATGTGGTAGCTAGGCTACTAATTGGTACAAGATACGAGAACCATAATATTTATTGCTTTGTGAGTTGCTTTCCAGGTACAAGTAGAAGGTATCGATGTTGTTTTATATATCCATACATGGCTTTAAGCATAACAATGTGAATGGTCTAAGATTGTTATGAACTTGTTTTAGTTATTGAAAATTCAAACAAGAATTCATATACAGTCTGATTTGAGATTATTCCCTTATGTTAAACTACACTGTTGAAACCCATTGCTTGTGTCTATTTACCCTTTTTTAATTTAGAAGACAAAATCAATTAAGTTATTTAAAGACTAAACATTTATTTTCAGTATAACTCATTGTTTTTATTTTAATGTTGGTCAGTTAATGAAATGTAATTTTGTAGGTTGTATGTATGGTTCTGTTTGTTTTTTGATGGTAGAAAATTTTTAAAATATGTTTAATACACTAGACACCTGTATACACAGAAGTGATTAAACAGGAGATTTGCAAATTAAAACACTATTTGATATTTCCAAGTCTATCTAATGACCAAATGCAAGTTCATAAGAGCAATCATCACCGGCAAAAATTTCCCTCCTCTCCTTTCTTCACCTTTCTTGGGTACAGGGTAAGGTTTAAAAAAATCAAGATTTGGCAATCATAATCAACATTTGTCATTGATGTCCATATGCATATAAAGGGAAAACTTTGATTGCATGATCATGATCACCATTTTGATTTCTTTGATAACACTGCCCTACCACTAGACATCAAGAAAGAACTAGCTTTTGGACATAGCTTAATATGAAAGATCACAAATCTTATGAAAAACTGACCTCACAGCCAATCCTACCAGACAGGATGCCATATATAGTGATGGTGACATTGATCATTTCCTTTAACCATAGGGCCAGTCTCCTGATGGGTGATTTAATTAGTCAAGATCAAGTACAGTGATCCCCCGGGTATTGCGATCCCGATCATTGCGAAACGGCTATATGGCGATTTTTCAACCCGGAAGTACAAACACCATCTGCGCATGCGTGCCCTTTTTTTCTATGGCCACGCATGCGTAGATGGCGCCGGGCAGATCAGCTGCTGGGCGGCTTCCCTGGGTCTTCCCCCTCTTGCTGGCGGGAGGGTGGGTGATTGCAGCTTAAGCCCAAGCTTTGTGGGTGATTGCAGCTTAAGCCCAAGGAAATCCTGCATCCAGACATAATTAAAATGGAAAGCCACCATAAATCTTCTGCTTGTTTAAAGGCCCCCCCCCAGCACCCGCTCGCCCGCCGTTCGCCGCTCGCCCGCCCTTCGCCCGGCCACCCGCCGTTCGCTCGCTGCTCGCCCGGCCACCCGGGTTCGCTCGCGCCGCGACTCAGTTGGGAAGCCGCGCAGCTGTTTTAAAACGTCGCCGCCGGCATGGGGGGCTTGCCAGCACCCCCCGGACCCCCAACCCGGGTTTGGGGGGCTGCTAGGAAGCCCCCCATGCCGGCGGCGACGTTTTAAAACAGCCACGCGGCTTCCCAACTGAGTCGCGGCGCGAGTGAACGGCGTGGGCGGGCGAAGGGCGGGCGCGCGGGCAGGCAGGCGGCGGACAAGCAGCAGGCGCGGCAGCAGCGAGGAGTGGGCGGCCGGTAAGACCCCCAGCGCCGCTTCCCAGCGGCGCAAGCGAACGGCGTGGGCGGGCGAAGGGCGCGCGCGCGGGCAGGCAGGCGGCGGACAAGCGGCGGGCGCGGCAGCAGCGAGGAGTTGGGGGAAACCCCAATCTTCGGCTCCTCGCTGCTGGGAAGTAAAAACACCATCTGCGCATGCGCAGATGGTGTTTTTACTTTCGCAGCGCTACTTCGCGCAAAACCGATCATTGCGAGGGGTCCTGGAACGGAACCCTCGCAATGATCGGGGGATCACTGTAAACAGATTGTTGCTATAGCTACCCACATACAGTATCCACATACCTGTTATCTTAATTTACAAGAGTGCAAGGATTAAACATACATCTTTGTATGAATGTTGTAAGGAAAATGCAAATCTAAATTTTATTTACTGGTTATATGTTTTTCTTTTAAGGGCAAAATATCATAAACTAAAATATGGCACAGAATTGAATCAAAGTGACTTGAAAATGCCAACTTTTGAATCAGGTAAAAATCTATTTATAACTTGTATTTAGCTTATATTCATTTGTTCGTCTTTTATACCAAAATTAGCCTTTACAATCAATATTGCAAAGAAAAATCATAAAGCCCAATGGCCTCTTGAAAGCACCTTTGAAACAACCATGACCTGGATAACTGATAATTTCCATAGACCTCTAGATACTGTATTTTTCAGATTATAAGATGCACCAGAGTATAAGATGCACCTTAGTTTTGGGGGAGGAAAATATGGGGGGGGGGATCTACCGACCAGGTATTCATCTGGCTAGCATCCTTAGTCTGGTCAGCTTCAGCACACCATTTTATTCTGTGGTTGGGGCTGAAAAAACCTTTTGGGGTGGAATAGCAATGAAAACAAGCCTGCAAAGACAGGACTGGGAAAAAAACTTCAGGAAAGAAGTCTGCAAGCAGGAAGATCGTTAGCACCTCATTAGGGTTGGGGGGGGGAAAGCTTTGAAAAAGCTACATTCAGAGTATAAGGTACACCCAAATTTTCAGCCTCTTTTAAGGGGGGAAAGGTGTGTCTTATACTGTGAAAAATACGGTAGTATATTTTTTTAGCCCAACACATTAAACATATTCCTTTTCTATAAATAGATAGGATTGTCAGTAGCAATTTGCGATATTTGCATTGGTCATATCACTTTTAGAATACAGTACTGTGTCTATCCCCACTTTAATGAAGGACAATGACACAATAAAGCATGTCCAGCTGAGGACAACCAAATGTAAATGTCTTAGAAGGAAAACTTGAAGTAAGGTTTAATGCAAAGGCCTATTTAGACTAAAAAAGTGTATATTGGGGACAAATATGATGACTCTCTTCAAATATTTTGGTTTGTTGTAAAAGACATGGTAGGAACCAATGCGTTTTTTAAAAAATCTGTTGGAAATCAGAGTATGTTTCTTAAAGGTAAAAAAAAAGAGTAGCGCAAGTCACATGGGGAGGTTGGAGTTTTCTTCATTGTAAATATTTAAACCAAGGTTAAATCGCTATAAGAAATATTGTAATAATGCATTCCTACAATTGGCAGGGGAATGGGATGTTCTCCAAGATTGCTTCCAATCTTTACGTTCTATGTTTCTTCACCCCCATAGTTCCTTTTTTGTTTCAAGTTTTCTTATTTTTGATATAAGCCATTTATCATATTATCTGTGAACAAGCCAAGGTTCATGTTATTCCTCAGGAACAGTAATAAAAAAAGTATGGAACCAAAAGTAAAATCACCAGGTTTTTTAAAAAGGTGGATTAAGTAAATTAATCAGAAAGCTGATCAAAAGTTGATACGCAGTTTAAGAAGTTAAAGATGACAAATGCCTATGGTGGGGTTTTTTGCTTATGTTACTATCAGCTATCAAGAGAACATTCCATTCTTTAGTCCTATGTAAATATAAATTTTGATATTCATAAGGAACGTATCTCTCAGCAAATATAGCTTTCCATTCAAATGGAATATCATATATAACCTGGAATTATAAATATTATGTGCACCTGGTAACTTTTCCCTCACTCTTAAACATCTACCGATATGCCAAAAATAAATTGTGGGTGCTCCATCATTGGAGACTTTTAAGAACAGACAGAACAACCATTTGTCTGAAATGGTATAGGTCTCCTTCTTGAGTAGGGAGTGGGTCTAATAACAGAGTTATTATTTTTTTCAGATCACTGAGAGTTAACAGTGTCTTGATGGCACATAATCTGTCTGTCTGTCTGTCTGTCTGTCTGTCTATCTCTATCTATCTATCTATCTATCTATCTATCTATCTATCTATCTATCTATCTAATCAATCAATCAATTTTATTGTGTTTCAGAAGAAACCAAAGATACAGAGGTTCCTACAGTGCCTCATAATAGTCAGCTAACTTGGAAACAAGGGAGACAGTTACTAAGACAGTAAGTATCATATTATATTGTGTTGAAGGTCATTGTACATTGAAGCATAAGTATATAGGTTCTGATGTGGTTGTGTATGCTTGCTTGGACTTAGTACTGTATTTAGCAATTAACCTAAAATAAATGTTAGGGAATTTTTTTTCTTGGAATAGATTTACCTAAAAACCTAATGCGAATTACCTTTCTCCATTGTGGGTGGAGCCATCATTCAGGGTGGGTTGTCCTCATCTACTCAGAATGAGGACCGTGTCTGTTACTTTTTGCTGGATTCATTCAATAATTCATTCATTCATTCAATCAATCAATCAATCAATCAATCAATCATTCATTCATTCATTCATTCATTTATTGGATTTGTATGCCGTCCCTCTCTGGAGACTCGGGGCAGCTAACAGCAATAATAAGACAGCGTACAATAATAATCCAATACTAAAAACGATTAAAAACCCATTAATATAAAAACCAAACATACATACAGACATACCATGCATAAAATTGTAAAGGCCTAGGGGGGAAAGAGTATCTTAATTCCCCCATGCCTGGCGGCAGAGGTGGGTTTTAAGTAGCTTACGAAAGGCAAGGACGGTGGGGGCAATTCTAATTTCTGGGGGGAGTTGGTTCCAGAGGGCCAGGGCCACCACAGAGAAGGCTCTTCCCCTGGGTCCTGCCAAGCGGCATTGTTTAGTTGACAGGACCCAGAGAAGACACACTCTGTGCGACCTAACTGGTCGCTGGGATTCGTACAACAGAAGGCGGTCCCTGAGATAATCTGGTCTGGTGCCATGAAGGGCTTTATAGGTCATAACCAGCACTTTGAATTGTGACCGGAAACTGATCGGCAACCAATGCAGACTGCGGAGTGTTGGTGTAACATGGGCATATTTGGGAAATCCCATGATTGCTCTCGCAGCTGCATTCTGCACGATCTGAAGTTTCCGAACACTTTTCAAATGTAGCCCCATGTAGAGAGCGTTACAGTAGTCGAGCTTCGAGGTGATGAGGGCATGAGTGACTGTGAGCAGTGACTCCCGGTCCAAATAGGGTCGCAACTGGTGCACCAGGAGAACCTGGGCAAATGCCCCCCTCGCCACAGCTGAAAGATGTTTCTCTAATGTGAGCTGTGGATTGAGGAGGACGCCCAAGTTGCGAACCCTCTCTGAGGGGGTCAATGATTCTCCCCACAGGGTAATGGACGGACAGATGGAATTGTCCTTAGGAGGCAAGACCCACAGCCACTCCGTCTTGCCTGGGTTGAGTTTGAGTTTGTTGACACCCATCCAGGCCCCAACAGCCTCCAGGCACCGCCACATCACTTCCACTGCTTCGTTGACTGGACGTGGGGTGGAGATGTATAACTGGGTATCATCGGCATATTGATGATACCTCACCCCATGCACTTGGATGATCTCATCCAGCGGTTTCATGTAGATATTAAATAGCAGGGGGGAGAGGACCGACCCCTGAGGCACCCCACAAGGGAGAGACCTAGAGGTCGACCTCTGACCCCCCACTAACACAGACTGCGACCGACCGGAGAAGTAGGAGGAGAACCACTGAAGAACAGTGCCTCCCACTCCCAACCCCTCCAGCCGGCGTAGAAGGATACCATGGTCTTCCATTCTGGCTCCCACCACCAGACTGGCGGGTTCGCCTGATCGCCTTCCCCTTACTTGCTCTGTCTCCTGCCTTGCTGCTGCTGGGGTGGACAATTCATTCCCACCTGTTTCGGCTAATTACAGGGGCCAGAGTAGGCGCTGGTGCTCTCACTCGGGCAGCCCTGACATCGTCTCAGCTTGGGCGCCATTTTTCCGTTGGCAGCTTGTTTAGAGGCCTGGAAGTACGCTGGAGCCTCAGCTCACGCAGCCTCAATCACTGGCCCAGAAGTGGCCTTTTGGACCTTATGTCTCCAGCTAGCTTCGGGTGCCTCGATACAACAGGGCTTGCCCTGATCTGAATCAGTGGCTTTAGCTCCTTTACAGCCCACAATTTTTGTCCTCATCTACCAATTGTGGTGGCCATTTTGGATCCTTGTTTACATAAGGAACAGAGGAGTTGCTATTTTGTGCCCTCTTTTCAACTGAACACACTTGCAGTGGTCATCTTGTGACCTCCTTTTCAATTGGAACAGCTCCGATGGCCATTTTGTGCCTCCTCAGAAGTCTTTTTGTTTTCAAAACCACCTGTGGGGTTGGAATTATTATGACACAAAGGAATCCTGACTCTTCATCCACGCATTTCGACCCACTGTTTGCCGAGTTCTCTCCGAAGGTGGACTTCGTTCCAGCATCACAGTTTTTCTTAGACAATGTCAAAAGGCAGTGGAAGTCCTCAGCATCAGGCCCTACAGCTTCCTCCCTTGACTGCAAGCACTTTAATGTGGCTCCAGAGTTAGCTTCACTTCTCAATGTCCACTTGGTGGATGCTCCAGTGCTTGTCCTTCATAGCACCACAGCTAGGCCAGGTGAATCAGAGGAGTTGCTGAGACCGGAAGACAAGAGAACGAAGCAGGCCCTTATCAAGGCTCACCAGGCGGCCACATAGGCAATTTGGGCATTGTCTTCAGCTTCCATTTTTGCTCGCTTTTCCTTATTTTGGTTGAGACTGATACAAGAGCAAATTAGCCGGCATCTGCCCTTTTTTGGACTTCTTATATTTGACTCTGCATGTTGATAGCCACGTCAAGTCTGCTTCTTTGGTCTCGTCACAGCTGGGTCCTAGGAGGGCAGATCCAGCAAAAAGTAACAGACTCGGTCCTCATTCTGAGTGGACGAGGACAACCCATCCTGAATGATGGCTCCACCTGATGAGAAGAGGCGTATCAGATAAGACCAATGCCCCTTCTAGAACCAAAAGGCAGTGCCATGAGCTTTAGGATATTCTTAAACAATTTGTTAATAATAGCTGTATTTTAAACTGCTATACAGAACATTTTAAAGGCTCACTGGTGGATTGTGTGTGTGCGTGACTACAATTCTACTTTTATTTTTTAGATATCTTCAGGAAGTAGGTTACACAGATACAATATTGGATGTACGATCACAGAGGGTGAGATCTTTACTTGGGCTTTCCAATTCAGAACCAAATGGCTCAGTGGAGACAAAAAAATTGGAACAGATTCTTAATGGAGGAGAATCTCCCACATCAAAACAAAAGGGACAAGACATGAAAAGGTAGGCAAACTAATACAAATTTTTAGCATAAATGACTGCTTTCGAAGATATATCTGATACTAATTTGTTTGCACGGTGTAGTTTTCTTTAAAAATGTTATTTTTACACAAAACTAAAAAGATATATGGTTGTCTTTGATTAGAAAGATGTACCTATTTTTATTTTAAAAAGAAAACTTTATATCTCATCTGAGATAAATTCTGCACCTGCATAAATTAGGCTAATATTCAAGAATTTGTGGAAGGAAAGAGTTTATTACTATGCTTCTATCATTATATTCATGCAATTATAACTACATAATAGCCATACTATTTCATGGCTAAAATTGTTTATTCTCTAAAAATCTTTATTATGTGACAACTAAACTAACATTTTGTGTATTAAAAAGTACATACAATTTAATTTTTTGTCCTTAATGGCATTTAAATATGAAAATATTACAATCAGACCTTTAAAAAAATAATATACATAGTTTCCTTGGGGTCTATGAATTATAAATAAATTTATTTTCTCTTGAGATCAAATAATTGAGTCTTAATTCAAAAAGAGATCACAGCTATTTCTGATATTGCAAGTTATTTTCTTTTGTAGAAACCCCAGTGATGTTCTTGAAACATTTAATTTTTTGGAAAATGCAGATGATAGTGATGAAGAGGAAGAGAATGATATTATAGAAGATATTACAGAAGGAAAAGCAAAACATCGGATAAATAAAAAGCACAAAGTAAAAAAGACCAAACAGTTTTATTAACTATTGTTATTTTAAAGATTCTGTTATTTTTGTTTTTTTGTGTAGAGAACTATTATAATAAAATGGAATAGAGAAAGCAAGCCTTAATATTTTTCATATTTTTGTTATCAATACCTTGGATAGGCATGAATGTGGAGGGGGAAATGGTGTTGATAAATGCTTAATTCTAATTATATTTATCTGGCGGCTAATTCTGTACTGCGGCATTATTTTTATCTGTCATAATCATGTTAATGGGGCTGTTGGTGCATGATGGATAAAAAAAACATTTAAACAGAATAACCCATCCTTTGACAATTCTACGAAAGAGAAAGAGAAGACTGCATAAAACTATCCTATGAATGATAGAATCTTTAATAGTGTTGCTATCAAAACTGACTTGTAGGTTGGAAATGAAGGACTAGCTGCTGATCTTACTGATGACCCAGACACAGAAGAAGCTTTGAAAGAATTTGATTTCTTAGTAACAGCAGAAGATGGAGAGGGAGCAGGAGAAGCACGGAGTTCAGGGGATGGGACAGAATGGGGTAAGAAACATGAAAAGGAAAACAAAAAAAATTGAAAGAAAAACATACATATTTCAATTATATTAATTTAAATTTGTATTATCTTTTCTTTGTGATATGTTTAAGCATTTTAATTTTGATTGTTATTTTAATTTTTCATCCTACTGTTTTCTTCTTGCACAAGTAAAATATACCTTTGTCAAATCATTTTGATTATACAGGTTTGTTTTGTATATCTTAGATTATTGTTTAAAACAAAGTTATTATATAAGGCAGTGTATTTAATGCACTCCTTAATTAATAACACTGGCAGTCAATTATTTTAGACATTCAAATTTGCACAAAATACAGGGCATTACATGTTGACATGGAAAATAATTGTTAGAAACATTTTTCGTAATGCATGCTTACATTAAATTTCCACTGAAATTGATGGATCTTGTTAAAATGTTGTGTTTTTTAAATTAAACAAATTTACCCATTCCGTAGATCACCATTAACAAAAATACCCTTCACTGTTTTTTGAAACACTCAAAATGCTGCCTAGCAGTCAATTGAAAGAGTAAATCTTTGATTACCTATGAGGTTCTGTTTTTCATGCCCTTTCCAAAAGTTTAATGTATTGTCAGTGGAGCTCAGTTGTATGCAAAAATGCTTTTAATGTGAATTTCTTTTCCTGCAATGGATTGTTGGAGACCTGTACAGTATTTGTAAAGCAATAGGAAATGGCTATATTTTTATTTTTTCAAATCCATATTCTTTGTTTTTATTAACCTCCAAGTTATTTTCAAAAGAGGTGAAAACACAACCAAATAGAACAAATATATTAATATTATTGTACTAATTTTTAAGATTCCAGTTCTAGATATTTTTCAGAGGATGTCTTGAAATGATAGGAAGTATATAATTTGAAATACAAAAATTGCAGTATTTTTTAAAAATTAGATTTAAACTTTATTGGATAGAATATGTATTGTGCAATGTATGGGATCCTCTGTAAAAGTGTAAGATGGAGAAAGGTAGCAGGAAGTATGCTGGATTAATGTTAGATATAGATGCATATTTTAACAGTGATCTGCTTTTTCTTCTGATACAACATTTTATACTTAAGTTGAATAATAGTAATAATAACAACAGAGTTGGAAGGGTTCTTGAAGATCTTCTAGTCCAACCCCCTGATTGGGCAGGAAACAATACTTTGGATTGCATCTAGAAAAGTACTTATGTAAGGGATAAGTGGAACAAGACCTTTCCACTGTTCTTTCTAGCCTGCCTGATTAAGAAAAGACTTGTTAAGGTGTTGGGAAGTTCTCCATCTACTAAATTCCCTTAATATTATATAGACCATTGGATTTGTTATTATTTCACATGATTTCTTCAATTCGTGTATAAATCAACATGTGCATAATTAATATTATTATTATTATTATTATTATTATTATTATTATTATTCACAATTGCATAAGTTGATTACTTCCTCTAAGATAATGAAATTGTCCTTCTGGCTCATGAGAGATAAGTAAGAATGAATTTAGTGAATTTATATTTTCCTATTAAAAAACAATTTTTACCTATTGAGTAGAGACTAGTTCAGTTATATTTGCAAAACAGTGATGTATTCATTAAACAAATTTCCCATTCCATCATTAATAATAATCTACATAAAAAGAGGTTAGGAAGTTGAAAATAACTGATTTCAATAGTTTGTGTATTTTGCCTCCTTGTAAATTTTTGTTGTTAATAGTTTAATCCCTATTAAGTACATAGCAGTGTCATATAAGTATAGCATAGTGCTATTAGACAAGAATTTTGAACTTATTTTTCATATTTTTCATATTTTTCTTCCTTAAGTGACATTAGGAGGTTATTTCTAATTTAGAGGGCAAACAGTACCACTCAAGAAGTATTTATTTATTTATTGGGCTTGTATGCCGCCCCTCTCGGGGCGGCTATAATGGCTATAATTCTATCTCACAGAAAGTTTTAGTTTCCTAGAACTAACATAATAGATTCACGAATTACTGTTAACTTGAAAGTCTGAACCATCTTGTTAATACGGACATAAAATGAACTAAGCCTTAACTATTTATGAAATATTTTAATGATCTCATTTTATTCAAAGTGTCTTAGATGTGAAATTTCTTTTTCAAAATATTTTATTAGTATTCTGATTTTATTGTGGTTGGAAGTAAGCAGTGCTGAGTTCAGTAAACTTAGTTCCAAGTAAGCTAAGACAATATTAAAGCTTTCATCTTATTCTTTTCCATTTAGCTCATGCTTGTTAGCAGGTAGAAATAAAATAAAATAAAATAATTAACGCTAGCTTCAGTATTGTAAATAATTGAGGAAAATCCCAAACTGTTATTCTTTTTCCAATGAGACTTCCAAGTAAAACATGTTTATGGGCTTAAAGGGACAAACATTCAAGCATTGATTATGAATTTACACAAGTCTATTTCAACCATCATTCTCTGCTGTCCTTCATTTGCTATGGCTGGTTGGATTGTGGTGAATAAAAAGGAGAGTTCAATAAATAAAAAGTTTGAAGATGTCCTACAATATGCCAAACTATCTTGGTTATATTATTCTTTTTAATAATCTTAATAGAAGAATACTTTCTATTACCTTCATTGCTGGATTTATTTTGAAGCTACTAGATATCATTGCATGGAAATTAAGAATAGAGGGGAAATGCATGGTTTCAGAATTCAGTTTGCACTTCCTAAATGGTATTGCATGAAATAAATTTATTTGCTTATTTAAGTCTGCCTGAATAATTTGTAAATAATGTCTTACTAAAGTTGCAGTAATTGCATACATCAGTTTTAATCAATTAATTTCATATAATTGAATAAGGAAGACATTCAAATTTCTTCTTTATACTAGACCAATTACCATAAAATGACAGTTGGAAGCATTGTACCAAACAGTACAAGAAACTGCACCTTTAAAGTACTGGAATGTTTTTGAATAACACTTTTTATCGATTAACCTGTAACGCTCACAAATAGTTTGCATTCCCAATTGTTGATTTATTTTTCTTTTAATAATATGTTGCATGTAGACAAAGATGACCTCTCCCCAACTGCTGAGGTTTGGGATGTAGACCAGGGACTAATAAGTAAACTGAAGGAACAGTACAAGAAGGAACGAAAGGGGAAGAAAGGGGTAAAGAGTAAGTGCAGATTCTGAATCTTGAAACAATTTTCTGACATCATGTGGAAAACAATGTATGTTCTCATCTTTCCACTCCATTTTAACATTTTGCTATTTGGGGGGCAACCAACTTTAACTTTCTGTCTGATAAATCTGGAAATCATAATTTCTGAAGATAAATTATTTTCAATTTACACTGGGGAGAGGAATGTCAGAAGGGGAAGAAGTTGTTTTACTTTGGAGTTGTCCAGGGAAATGGCAGCAATGATTGTAAATTCCTTCCAAATGCTAATAATGTTACTTCTGACTATAGTTGCCAGACATTTAAAATTTTACTTGTTTTTTAAGGAGTTATAAAAAGAAGAAAAATTAATACTGAGTGTTTTTAATAATCCACAAGTTTGAGATTATCTTATAGTATTGCAAGTGGTCATCCCCAATTACTTTCCTTCCTGACCTTCTACGTATGTGCAACAAATCAGAGTTTGTATACTTCTTACAGCTATTGCTGTCTGCAGAAATTGCATGGAATGCAGGTTTATTTTGTAGTTGACATTCATTTGGGAAACAAATCTAGGGATAGGACAGATTTGTTGGAGAGGAGAATGATGGATTTGATTTGATTTGATTTAGTGATTTGGTACAAACAAAAGGAATCTCTTCTGCTACTCTGCAGCATTGCTACAAGGAGTCTGATCATTTGTTTCCCTTAATTTCCCCTTAATTTATGCAATTCTGAAATAAAAATTAAATTAGCAGTGAGAGAATTATTCCTATTGATTGCTAACATACCATTATAAGCTGTTCCATGCCACATTTACTGAACACTAGTAGCTACTCTCTTCTCGATTTTAGTTTGCAGTGATCTGCTTATGGCCATGCGGATTCAGTGCTCCAGTGTATCAATTCTGAATTATATTAAGTGGAATTCTGCTCATATTAATCAGTTTCATATTTTCTCTTCTGCTCTATCCCATCCTTGAAAGTAGCTACTGTAGTCTTGATGGACTGAGCAGCATGAGTTTAAACTAAGTTTTAAAAATTAAAAAAATGCTACTTTACAGAGAATCTTTAAAAGAAGTAGGGAATAGGTTTAAGGCAGGAAGAACTTAAATGATGAATAATATACTTAGTTTGAAGGGCTGAAGTTTACATTCTAATTCTATCTCAGATATACATTCAGTACATCAGTAGAATTTACATGTAAAAGAAACACACAAAAAGACTAAATATTTTCACGAAAAATATTTACACAAAAAAATAAATATTTTCATCTTTTTAATACTGTTTTAAAAATTGTGCTTTGGAGGATTGCTTTTCTTTTCTTTTTGCATGATAATTTGCATTACTTCTTTAACCCAGTACTAATTGCATAATTTCCTGCCTCTTCTGAAATGTTTCTAACCTGTTATATTATTTTCTCCTTTGTCTCAAATACAAACATCTGTTAGAGGATTATTGAAATTGCCATATGGAATTGATCTAATAAATAACAGGTTTTAAGTTAGAAAATTCTAAAAGATTATTATTTTTGAAGTCCATGATCTTGCCAATCATAGCAAGAAACTAAAGGTTTATATGCTGAAGAAAGTGTAAACATTTTTATTATACAAGCAGAACAGCTTCTTTATTGACAATTGGTGCTTGAAATAATCTCTCTCTCTCTCTCTCTCACACACACACACACACACACAAGTGTGCGTGTGTGCGTGTGCCATGCATTACAACTTGCAGCCATTTGTTTAGTAACAGTTCAAACGGGGATGAAATGATTTATAATTAGTCCCCACATTTACTATCATGGCAGCACACACACAACATGGTCATGTAATTGTGATTCTGGTGCCTGGCAGCCGTTGCATATTTATTATTATTGCAGCATCCCAGGGTCACTTGACCACCATTCGTGATGTCTTCTGACAAGCAAAGTCAATGGGGAAGCCAGCAGAGAAGGTTAAAATGGGAAAATCAGCTGGCATGTCTCACTTAACAGTCTTGGTGAGTCGCTTAACAACCTCATTTGGTAACAAGATCATAAAATCGTATGTGGTCACATGTTGTCTCATTTAATGACCACACCACTTAACAAATTTTTCAATCCCTTTTGTAGTCATAAGTTGAAGACTGTATGTATTTTTAGTCAAAGGCTTTTTTTTTTTTGGTAGTGCAGATTATCCAAGTACGGTAAGTAATATAATTAGTATTTGCTGGAAGGATAATACTGGAAAAAATGTTTACAATAATTCTAGCCTGATTTAACACTAATGGTCTTCAAGTAGTATTCTAAACCTTTCTGAGTAAACCAGACAAAAAACATGACCAGAGAAGCTAATTCTACTTTATTGTAAGGTTACATTAACAGAATTTTGTCTGAAGGTACAGATTCCCATCATCACTTGTAATCACCTCATCAATTAGGGTTGGCCTTTCCTAAATTTCCTCATCTGACTATTAAATCCATTGGAGGTTCTCTCTTTTTCTCTGTTTGATTGTTTCCTAGGCAGCATCTCTCCCCTTATCAATTAATTAATTAATTTTATTTGTCGGAAATCTCATACCCAACAAATTTGGGTGGCTTACAATATATATTTTATTATTGATACAAATCAACAATAAAAAAACCTAGGCTGATAACGGAACTATTAATTTAACTTATTACTTATGGGTTAGAATGTTGCATAAAAGTAAGTTAAAAATAAGAATATCTTTTATCTGGCCCATGTCCCATAAACCTTGCTGAAGAAGATAGACCTGAGATAGATCCTCTATAAATGACTGGATGCAGATTTGATTTTGCCCAGATATTGCCAATCCTGATATTGCATTTTAAGGATAATAATCAGTTCAAATTTGAGCTGGATGTTTACCGATAACTTCAGAATTGGTGTTATTCTTACTTTATGGTTTGCTCTAAAAGGTTAGTACCACATACAATTCTGGATCTCCTCTAAAGGCAACCAAACATAATAAGTGCCAATAAGGGTGGGAATTCCTGTTGCTGGAGCATTTTAGATAGAGAGGATTATAACTGGTGCACTTGATAAAGCTGGGAAAAAGTTCTGCCTGTAGTTTCGACCTGTTTGAGGTATGAACCGTAAGTCCAGAAGAACCCCAAATTAATATACCAAATCCTTTGGGGAGAGAATAACCCTTTAATATAACAACAAAAAAATTTGTTTTAAGATTGCCCTAAAATTTACCAAACAACTCTGTCTTGGTACGGCTTTGACTTAATATGTAGATTCTTATAAACTCCAGAAACCAGTTTGGGATTTTCACAGCATGATCCGTTCAGTATTTATTTATTATTATTTATTAGATTTGTATGCCGCCCCTCTCCAAAGACTCGGAGCGGCTCACAGCAACAATACACAATACAAATCCAATGATTAAAACAAAAACAGAACAGTTAATACCCTTAATATAAAAACAATCATACAACCCAAACAAACCATACATAAAATGGGACGGCTGGGGGGAATCAATTTCCCCATGCCTGGCAGCAGAGGTGGGTTTTTAGGAGTTTGCAAAAGGCAAGGCGGGTGGGGGAAGTCCTGATCTCTGGGGAGAGTTAATTCCAGAGGGTTGGGGCCGCCACAGAGAAGGCTTTTCCCCTGGGCCCACCAGACGGCATTGTTTCGTCGGCGAGACCCGGAGAAGGCCAACTCTGTGAGACCTAATCGGTCGCTGGGATTTGTGCGGCAGAAGGCGGTCCCGAAGGTATTCTGGTCCGATGCCATGAAGGGCTTTATAACCAACACTTTGAAATAGGATGAAATAGCAGTGAAGAATCTGGGTTTCATCAGTACAGGTTGCCCTCGATTTATGACTACAATTGAGCCCAACATTTTTGTCGCTAAGCAAAACAGCTATCAAGTGGGTTTTGCCCCATTTTATGGCCTTGCTTGCACAGCTGTTAAGTGAATCATTGCAGTTGTTAAGTTAGTAACATGGTTGTTAAGTGAATCTGCCTTCCCTGTTTACTCTGCTTTTCAGAAGGACGCAAATGGTGATCACATGATCCTGGGACACTGCAGGCATCATAAATACAGATAGGTTTATAGTTGCTTGCATATTTTGGATAATTTGACAAAATATTACTCACTGTAATGTAGAGATGCAAGAAAGCATTTTTGTATTTATGAGTATTAGTCAGTTATAGATTTCAGTGGTTTTCAAGAGTCAAGCTTCTTGAATGTATTTTTAACACCAGGAAAAAACAAATGTGGCTTTCATTGTATCAGATAATTGCTTTCTTCCTGTTTTCCTATCTATATTTCTTAAAGCTAGATGGATCTCATTTCTTTGGCTTTTCTGGACTTCAGTTTTGGGGCATTTTCTATTTATTTTTGTGGTGTAATTCTGGGATTTCTGGGGCTGCAAAACATACATTTAGGATTGCATACAAATAGTACAACTGTCCACTCGAATCTGTTCAGGGGAAGTACACGAAATAGAAATTCTATGTCATATCTCAATTTTTATTTTTTTCCAATCCAGCAGAATATTGGAAATAAATTATGTAAAGTAAATCAGTACTCTTATCAACAAGATAATTTACTGAAAATTGAACAGAGTGAAATAAAATTTGGGAAAAAGGCAGAAGCTAGTGAAAGAAAGATTAGATTTAAAAATGGGTTGAATCTGGCCCAGGGCTGTAGAGAAAAGAAAATCTAAAAAGAAAGAAAAAAGAAATTCCCCCAGCGCTTCTCTGTGAACTGGTAGTTAGACAGTAGCTTGGAATGTTATGGATTCCCTCATTCTCAGAGAATACTTTGTGTATTCAATTTTTAATTCTTTCATTAGTGCTACATTTCATATTAACAGTTTCAGATTAGCTTTCTGGTTATTAATGATGGTTCTAAACATTAAGTGTGTGTTGATACCTATAAACTACTCTTTTATTGAGAAACCCAGAAAAGGGGGAAAGTTGACAGTTTGTTGCCTCCCAGTCACCCAATTATTGTTTTCCTTTTGGTAATCAAGCTTCTGTCTAGTATTGTCAATTAATAAAAATGTGGGTGGTTTGTACATAAATTCTATGGCCTTTCGTAAGGAGTTCAGACATTCAAGTTTTCTCCTCTTTTACCGTAATTGGAACACTAGCAATTTAATTTTAAAAAGCAGTCTGTACCCCCTTTTTAGGTTCATTTATAATTTTTCAAATATTCAAAGTAGGTTTTATGAAAGCATCTTTATTTAAGAACATCACATTAAAACAGTAATTAGCAAAATGGGCGTGTAGATGGATATCAATTTGAGAGGGAACAATAAAATGAACCTTTGCTGCTGACATTAATTTACAGGGGTCAACAGGACAAAACTGCATGACATGATATCTGATCTGGGCGATGATGAGCTATCCCACATCCCTTCAGGAGTCATTAATCAATCTAGGTCACCCTCTTCTAGAATGACTGATCATGAAGGTGCAAAAGCAGAGGAAGGTACAACAAATTCATCTATTTATTTGTATTTAGATTTTTTGATATAAAATACAAACATTTATAGCCCATATGAACCAGGTGCCTATGCAATCACTTGCAATCTGGTTCTGAAAAGTCTACCACTTTATATTCACCAGCTTTTGTTTTGAATGATAGAAAAATTATACTTAATATTGATTTTAAAATAAATGAACTTAATAAAACAACAGCGAGCAACAAATTATAAGAAAGGAATGAAATAATTTTTCTGATGAGAAGTGATTTTCCCTCCAAAAATGTTGCATTCACAGTAACTGATAGCACCAATAAAGAGTTGGTTGCTGATATATTTTGGAATGTGTAAATAAGTGATAATCAAAATCTACATATTCATCAACTTTGAATATTCAGTGCAATTTATGCTCCTAAAAATTCCCTCCAGTAAAATAGAACCTTTCCTTAACAAACAAATCTTTTCAAGTGAACAAATGGATTATAATGTAAAACTTTCGATATATTAGATTTAGGTAGCAAACTATTGACATTCACATAAACATTTTGATATTACTTGGTCCACTTTCATTATTTAGTTATTTGTTTGTTTGTGTATTTGTTTATTTGATTTTTTTTAATGCCGCTCTTCTCCTTAGATTTGGGGCGGCTTATAGCATGTTAGCAGTAGCACTTTTTAACAGAGCCAGCATATTGCTGCCACAATCCAGGTCCTCAATTTACCCACCTTGGAAGGATGGAAGATTGAATTATTATTTTATAATAATAATAATAATAGTAATAATAATAATAATAATAATAATAATTATTATTATTATTAATTAGATTTGTATGCCGCCCTTCTCTGCAGACTTGGGGCGGCTCACAGCAATAACAAAAAACAATGTACAACAAATCTAATATTTAAAAATATCTAAAAACCCTTATTTAAAAAACCAGACATACACACAACCATACCATGCATATATAACTAATAATCATTAGTCCTGAATCCTTTGTTGTCAGCAAGAGATGTACTTTGCAGAATCATAGAACTGCTATAAAACAATCTCATTTCCTGAGTAACAATGTTTGAGTCATTAAGCTATTCAAAGAGATGTGGTCACTTTTATGATATGCAACATAGCTGGATGGATCTGCTTATGATTCATAGAGGAATGGATGCATGACCTCATTCATCACAGTGCAAAATTCAGACATTCCATATTGAAGTTTATTTTAAATAAATAAACAAATTTTATCTTCCTTTGTCAAAACCAAACTATATCCTAATAATGGAAGGGATTGATTTTTTTAAAAAAAATTCCAATTATGCTGTACATATGCATGATGTTTTGGTTACTTTCTCTTTTTGGAATTTTAGTGAGCTCTCCAATACCAAAAAATACAGGCTTAACATCATTATAAATTAATAAAACTACATCATTCTTTATATATTTTCCCTCTAACAATAATCACAATGAAAACTAATTGATCTTAACATGGAGACTATGTATGAAAGATTTGTAAGATAAATAACCTGATATTTCAGTGATTTAAAGCTTTGTTCTTGGAGTAGTAGGAGAAAAAAAGGGGTGTTGGTCTTGTCGCGGATGATTAAAGTCTGTTAGGACTTAACTCCGGAAGTCGATGGATAAACATTTTTTCTTTAAACAAGATATTTATTCAAAAACAGAGATAAAACAAATAAAAGACTGTCTCGAGGGACAGGAGAACATATACTTCTTACATCATGGAGATTCATGGACGAAAAGGAAGTGACACCAGAGGAGGAGCCAATAAGACACACTAGTTAACTGTTTCATTACTAAATGTCTCTGAGGGGCTGTCAATATACATTGTGACAGGTCTTACCTGAAAGTCTTTTCTCAGTGGGTTGTGTCCAGGATTAGGTTGCTACAGTCTGATCTGATCCTCCTACTTACTGAGTCTTGATTTTTCAGCCACTCCTTTGTGCTTCTCTGCACATGTCCCAGTTTTCAACAAAATGATAGCTGAAAAGTACATAATGTTAGAGACAAGGCGACTCCAGATCCCATGAATGTTTTGTAGGGCAGGGCTGGATTATTCCACAACCCACTGAGAAAAGGCGTTTGGGTAAGACCAATGCCCCTTCTCCAGTGTGGTTGCGAAATAGTCCAGGAATGGAATATACCAAACCTGGGATCCCTAAAGGTGAGCAGCCATTGGGTCTGGAGCCCCCAAAGCTAAATGGACCTGTTGTAAAATTCTCCTCAAAGGAAGACTCTGCCAAGGCGAAGGCATTCAACTTGTAATGTCTAATGAAAGGGGAGAGGGTGGCCCAAGTAGCCGCCCAGCAGATATCCTCAAGGGAGGCCTGCATGGCCTGTGTAGCAGTGGTAGCTGCGCTTCTCATGGAATGTGTGGTGATGCATCTGGGAACTGGCAGAGATTGTGCTTCATATGCTTTAACAATACACACTCTGATCCAGCGACCAATGGTCGAGGATGATACTTTAATGGCCATCGATGTGGGTTGGAAGGAAATGAGGAGAGCCTCCAATCTCCTGGGGGATGCTGTTTGCTTGATATAAATTTGGAGGGCCCTCCGGTTGTCCAGCTTATGTCACCTTCGCTCCAAGGCTTGAGAAGGCCAAGGGCTTCGGAGAATCAATTTGAGATCCTCTTGTGCCCTGATGAGGGAGGGAGTATGCACCAAGAAGTTGTCCATGTAGAATTGCAGCCTCACTGAGACACATCTCAAGTGAGCTGCAATGGTTGTCAGGAAAGACCTTGGGGCCAAGGCAAGCCCAAAGGAAAAAGATTGATATTACAGGTGTAACTGAACCTGCATAACTAAATCTCAGAAATTTGCAATGTTCTGGCAGGATTGGGATATGGAGGTATGCCTGTGAGATGTCTATGGATGCCAGGAACTCTCCTGGCCGAATTCCCTGGAGGATGGATGCTAGGAAACACTTTGAATCTCTTGTAGACCAGATGTGTGTTGAAAATCTTTAGATCCAGTATTGCTCTCCATCCCCCTGAAGTCAGTGAACAGGATGGAATGGAATTCCTGCCTCCACTGGAACAACCTCTTTGATGTTGTTGCTGGAGACAGGGCACTGTATGAAGCAATTCAGGGAGAGGGAAAGGATCTCCAAGGATAGGCTGCATCAGACAATATTCAACACCCAAATTTTTGGTGGTCGTTAACAACCACTCGTCTCCAAAGAGGTGCAGCCTGCCCCCTATATGGGGTGTGTGGGGGGATGCTGGGTCATTCCTACTTGTGGAACTGGTGGGAGTCGGTGCCACAAAATGGCTTTCTGTGGATGGACCATATCTGTCACAGAGGGGGACCCTATCCTGCTGTCAGGACTACAACTATGATCTTTGTTGGGGAGGATCCTCCTGAAAGTAGCAAAAGGACTGCCTCCTGAAGTAGGGAGCAGACCTCCTGTCTTCCCTCCTGGTGAAAGATGGAAGGACTTTACGCTTGTCTCTGTTTTCAATGAGAAGTGGGTTAAGAGGCTCCCCAAGAAGCATCTTTCTGGAATAGGGGGAGGCAATCAAACATTACTTTGTTCTCAGGTCAATATTCCAATTGTGTAGCCACGGAAAATGCCTGGAGGTGACCGTTGCAACCAAGGCCAAGGATGCATTCTTGGTGGCATTAAAGGTTGCATCAGCCAAGATTATTTTGTTAAGGTCTTGGTTCAAACAGTTATCCTGAGGAGACAACCAGGCCTGAATTTCCTGGAACAACAGGAGAGATGACCGATTAAAAAAGGACTCCACTGAAGTGGCCTGAATGGCCCAAGCTGCTAACTGATGAGATTTTCTATAAGCTGATTCAAATTTCTTATCCTCTGGTTTCAATCTTTGTAATATGTCACCTGCCATGTAAGGAAAGGAGAAAGACAAGGCTGCCACTGGGCTGTCTATTGATGGGATTGTAGCATTTGAGCAAATTTGGGGGCTATGGCATAGAATCTTTTATCATTGCCACTGGGGGTAGGGTTAGAAGTTGGGTTGGAATATTATTTTTGGACAACATTCCGGAATAACTTAGGGGCTAGCCGCTAGAATGTACAGCTGTTCAGCCCTAGGTTCAGAAAATAACGCCTGACCATGGCGCTGAGCGGAGGACTGAGGGTCAGTAAGTGATTCATCCACCGATAGGCAAGCGGTAGCCATTGCCTTTTGAAGACCAGGAGGGAATAAACCAGTAAAGGCAGACGTTTCAGGGGAAACCCCACTTATCATCAGAGATATCAGGATCCCAGGAGAGATCAGGGAGAAGATATGTCCTTGGAAAGGGAGGCAAAGACCTGAGGAGGAGTTAGGCTTACAACTGTGGAGAGCTTAGACTAGCAAGACGACGATTCTGACATGATAGATGCAGAATTATCTAGGTCCCCAGCAGTCGGGTTTCAGGCCCGGTTACAGCACGGAAACCGCTTTGGTCGCGTTGATGGATGATCTCTGGCGGGTCCGGGACAGGGGTTTATCCTCTGTCCTGGTGCTCCTTGACCTCTCAGCGGCTTTCGATACCATCGACCATGGTATCCTTCTGCGCCGGCTGGAGGGGTTGGGAGTGGGAGGCACTGTTCTTCAGTGGTTCTCCTCCTACCTCTCTGGCCGGTTGCAGTCGGTGTTAGTGGGGGAACAGAGGTCGACTCCTAGGTCTCTCCCTTGTGGGGTGCCTCAGGGGTCGGTCCTCTCCCCCCTGCTATTTAACATCTACATGAAACCGCTGGGTGAGATCATCCAAGGACATGGGGTGAGGTATCATCAATATGCCGATGATACCCAGCTTTACATCTCCACCCCATGCCCAGTCAACGAAGCGGTGGAAGTGATGTGCCGGTGCCTGGAGGCTGTTGGGGCCTGGATGGGTGTCAACAGACTCAAACTCAACCCGGATAAGACGGAGTGGCTGTGGGTTTTGCCTCCCAAGGACAACTCCATCTGTCCGTCCATTACCCTGGGGGGGGAATTATTGACCCCCTCAGAGAGGGTCCGCAACTTGGGCGTCCTCCTCGATCCACAGCTCACATTAGAACAACATCTCGCAGCTGTGGCGAGGGGGACGTTTGCCCAGGTTCGCCTGGTGCACCAGTTGCGGCCCTATCTGGACCGGGACTCACTGCTCACAGTCACTCATGCCCTCATCACCTCGAGGTTCGACTACTGTAATGCTCTCTACATGGGGCTACCTTTGAAAAGTGTTCGGAAACTCCAGATCGTGCAGAATGCAGCTGCGAGAGCAGTCATGGGCTTACCCAGGTATGCCCATGTTTCACCATCACTCTGCAGTCTGCACTGGCTGCCGATCAGTTTCCGGTCACAATTCAAAGTGTTGGTTATGACCTTTAAAGCCCTTCATGGCACTGGACCAGAATATCTCCGAGACCGCCTCCTGCCGCACGAATCCCAGCGACCAATTAGGTCCCACAGAGTGGGCCTTCTCCGGGTCCCGTCAACTAAGCAATGTCGGTTGGCGGGCCCCAGGGGAAGAGCCTTCTCTGTGGCGGCACCGGCCCTCTGGAACCAACTCCCCCCGGAGATTAGAACTGCCCCTACTCTTCCTGCCTTCCGCAAACTTCTTAAAACCCACCTTTGCCGTCAGGCATGGGGGAATTGAAACATCCCCCCTCCTGGGCACGTTGAATTTATATATGGTATGCTTGTGTGTGAGTCTGTTAGTTTGTGGGGTTTTTTAAATCTTTAAAATTTTAAATTGTTGATTACTTACGATTTGTCTTTTTACATGTTGTGAGCCGCCCCGAGTCTTCGGAGAGGGGCGGCATACAAATCCAAGTAATAAATAAATAAATAAATAAAGAATGTTGCAGCCTGAGGCCCGCAGTTATATTTTTGGAAATAGCCTAAGATATAAGGGTTTGAATCCCCTCAGGTAAGTTGTGTAGGTCATTTTCTTGAGTACCTTATAGAGTCTGTAGGACCTTCCTCCAGTTCAGAATCCCTGGACTGATCTGATTGAGGCATCGCAGGAGTCTGGCAGACAAAGGGGTCCTCACCTCTGGTCAAATGTCTGCGCACCTGGGAAGTTGTCCGTGGAGAGGCTTCCAAAGACAAGGCCTATAAAGAAATCATTGGTTGTTCCTTTAAGAAGGAATGAGAAACAAAGCAATCACTACAGAGGGATCTGTGCGCTCTAACTGCCTGCTGGCCTAGAGCAGGCTGTGGCTTATCCTTTGACTTGGAAGACTGTTTGCCCTCCTTGTCTGACTTGTGTGAGGGTTTTCTGGGTACAGAAGCCTCCACCTGCTCTGATGCATGGGAACAATCTACCATCGCCGGCAGAAGCACATACTGATAGAGACAAGGGTCGCTAGCAAAGGCTGGCCAGCAACGATAGAGTAATGACAGAAGGCTAAAAGCCCAACTAAATAGGGCTTGTTCCAACCTGAGCATCCATACGATGTATTGATGGATGAAGACTAGAGCCCATGAGGTAGTGGTCTAGTAGGACTAGCCCACACCTGGCTGTAGACTCACTCATGAAAGACTTAGGCCATGGCAGGGCTAATCAGCATCTGCATACAGTCAATAACGATTGAGTGAAGTGAGTCTGATTGAAGCCCTGTTGGGGTGGGCTTGAAAGATGGAGAGCCAAGAATGACCTATGTAGGACTCTTGTGGACTAAGCCTCTGAAGGTTGGCAGAGGTAAATGGTCGATGCACGAAGATAAATACAAAATGGCTGCTTGAGGCTCCCAAAATGGCCACTACAGCCTTGAGACAAGGTGTGGGCACAGGGCGAAAGTAAAAAGGCACTTCAGAGGGGCTCTCAAGGGATCCTGAAAAAGCACTTTCGCTGGCTGTCCAAATGTGAATCTCCAGCAGAAGAAGGTGCCAGGAGAAAGCAACCATCACAAAGTAGAATGGTGCCTTGCTTAGTGCCTGCCCGCCCGACTCCAAACCAAGAAAGAATGTTCTGAGGTAAAAACATACAAACATAGAAGATTGACGGCAGAAAAAGACCTCATGGTCCATTTAGTCCGCCCTTATACTATTTCCTGTATTTTATCTTAGGATGGATATATATTTATCCAAGGCATGTTTAAATTCAGTTACTGGATTTACCAACCACGTCTGCAGGAAGTTTGTTCTAAGCATCTACTACTCTTTCACTCAAATAATATTTTCTCATGTTGCTTCTGATCTTTCCCCCAACTCACCTCAGAGATATCTACCAGGGACACTGTGAAACAGCAAAGGAGTGCCAGCAAAGTCGCCATCTAATCTGAGGCAAATAGGGAAGTGAGAAACCTTCTGACTTTCGGAGACTTTCAAAATGGCCACCGAAGCTTGAAAAGATCAAGCAGCTGGAGGAATGGCTGCTATGGCTGCAGAGGCTTCAGTCTTGGACACTGGAATAGTGCCAAAATGGACACCAATGGTCCCAAATGCTGGAATCAGCAGGGCCAACTGCTACCAAAAAAACATCCATGTTGTTATGAGTGGCATAATCAAAAGGGATAAACCTGAATCCAGAAGTTCGGATGTCCAGGAAGAGTTTGCTAGAGATGGATTTATAAAGACGATTGTTTCAGATATGACTGAGTCAAAAACTGGGACATGCGCAAAGAGGCATGGAGGAGTGGCCAAAAAATCTAGACTCGGTAACTAGGCAGATCAGACCAGACTGTAGCAACCTATTCCTGGGCTACTTCACAACCATACTGGAGAATAAGATTTCCTTTCTTGCATCCTCCTATAAGCAGAATTCTGCTTCTAGTTAAAACAGCTATTCCAATATTGTATGATGTATTTAAAAACATTTTATTGGAATTTTACCGTCTGTAATCTTAATACACTCATTGGATTATAAATATAATAAAACTCCAATAAAAAGCAAAAATGCAAAAAATATAAAAAAGGAGTGAAATCTATAAAGCATAGAATACCAAAACAATGAGATGCCATTACTCAAACACCTTTTAACATTATTTCAGAAGATGACAACAGTAGGAACAAATGTAACTTCAAATGGGAAGTCATGCTGAAGGGCTGGCCCTATCAGCAAAGAAACAACACTAAACGAGTATTGCTTCTATTTGACCTCCAAAAGTAGAGAACAATCAACTGCTTCTTCCAGTAAAATCATAATGGTTCTGTTAGGGGGATGCAGTGTTAGGTAGCTTGCTGCCAAGACATAAAGAGCTTTGTTGGTTAATACTGTATTTTTATTTATCGACTTATTTAATTAATATGGTTTCCCATTTCTCATAAGTGGCTCTATTGTAAGCCACACAGAGCCACTTATGTAAGCATCTGAGCTATGTATCATGTACCAGCTGAAGCTTCCATATGGCAGCCACATGTAAGGTGCATTGTAGTAGTCTACATATGTAGTAATGAGGGCATGAGTCATTATTTCAAAATGTTGGTTCATTAAAATAGCAAAGTGGAAATAATCCCCATAATCTTTTCTACATCTCTCCTCCTCCCAGTCTTATAAAGAGGTTCTATACATGTCCATTGCAAGAATGGAAAATAATATGTTTTTGAAAAGAAGCAAATTAGTTGCATTCTTTCTTATGTGTAGTGCTTAATATTTAAAATAGGTATGATAATTAAAATTGATCTTGACTTTCTGCAATAATTGATAATTTTTAATGATAATAATAATGATAATATTGAAATAATTCTGCATAACACTTTGTGATTTCATGTTATGCTACATGGTTCTTAAATTATAAATTGCAAAATTATTCAGCATAACAATTCTGCATTTATGCTGGGTATATTTTTATAATATTTAGTTAAACCTTTAAGCTCATATATTAATTTACACCACCTAATAAACCGTATTTTGTTTATTATAGCTGAGCCAATAACGTTTCCATCTGGAGGGGGCAAGTCGTTTATTATGGGTTCAGATGATGTATTGTTAAGTGTACTAGGCCTTGGGGATCTTGCAGACTTGACCGTGGCAAATGATGCAGATTACAGTTATGATGTAAGTATAACATGTTTAACACCTAATATCTTTTAAACTGAACCAAGAACTTTGAGAATGTTTAGAATACTGTTTCCCATCTATGGGAATTTTCAGGTATATGGACTTCAAATGCCAGAATCCCACAGTTAGCATGGCTATTGATACCAATTTTAGGAGTTGGAAATTCGTATCCTGGAAATTACCATGATTGAAAAACACTGCTTTAGAAACATCAATGATACTGCAGTACTGTGATGTACATTTATCTAAATCTTGTAAATAGATAATTTCTGGTTGGAGAAGCAACATCAAGAAATATATTTTGCCACTTATTTATTGAATGAACATTTACTGTCTTCATTGGGGAAATTATGTGAAGATTTAGGTTTAGTAACTAGTAGTACCTAATTTAGCAAGATCTAAATGTACCTATTCCAAGAACATTGGTTTAGAAGTGTTTTAACATTTTTATTTAGGTTAAGATCAGTTTTGACATAGCTATTCCAAAATACAACATTTCTTATCTTGCAGATATGTATGTAATTTAGGATTATTGAAATGCTGTTTGTTTAAACAAATTTTCAGTTCACAGATAGCATCTACTATACAAGTTGTTGATACAATATAATCCATTATTCCATCAATAATTACAAGCCTTTCCAGATCCTGATACTGCGAAGGAGTCCCAACTTATGATACCCCCATTATTATATGTTTCATAGTTCAGATAACACTTCAGGAAATGAAATGGAGGGTATTTCTAACATTTCTCATTGATACCAGAAAGTTCCATTTTGGACTTATTGATCCCAGAATATTGTTCCAAAAGCCTAATGGAGCATTTGGGTGAGCTTAAAGCTTTCAATAGAACATTAATTTCCTTGATATTATCTGTTCATACCATGATTGTACATGATCACTCAGTCAGTCACAGACTTGCTCTTCCTGCAACAATATTTTAGCCATCTCTTCTGGTAGTCATTTCCCAGAGATTAGCAGTAAATCAAGATGGACCCTAAGATTGTATCAACCCAAGGTCATGTCACCATGTTTTATGATACTTTTGCCAAAAAAATAACATTTATTTCTGGGTTTTTTGGCAAAACTGCCCATAGCAAACCATTAGTTTGCTGAATGGCTACAGCATTCAGTTAGTAACTGCTGCAAACAAGGTTGTAAAATCACATTAGTCACATGATCTAAGTCTTTTAGAGTTGTCACAACTTACAGCTGTGGTGGTCAGGCTCCATAACAGTCATCAGTTGAGGATTAACTATACAGTTGTATGTTTTTGCTACTTAGGTTAACATTATTCATTTTTATTTTAGCTGCCAGCCAACAAAGATGCTTTTAGGAAAACATGGAATCCTAAATATACATTACGCAGCCATTTTGATGGAGTGCGAGCATTAGCTTTCCATCCTGTCGAGCCTGTGCTGGTTACAGCCTCTGAGGATCATACCCTAAAACTTTGGAACTTACAAAAAACAGTACCTGCTAAAAAGTAAGTATTATATTTACATGTTAAAGAACATAGAAGTTCTGATGTTTTAATGTATCAAGATAATGCTCACAGGTTGCTTTTTGACATTTTTATTTTAGGAGTGCCTCATTAGATGTGGAACCTATTTACACATTCAGAGCCCATATGTAAGTATTTTTAATTTTTTAAATATTCCTGACAAATGCTTCTCCAGGTAGCCCTCAGAAATTGTTGATTTAATGGCTGCACATTCATTCTTTTGATTTTATTTAATTTTAAAACAAAGCAATCAGATATACAGTGATCCCTCGAGTTTCGCGATCTCGAGCTTCGCGGAACGCTATATCGCGATTTTTCCCACCCGATGACATCACTCTCTTCCTTCCTTTCTCATCTTCCTTTCTCTCTCTCTTTCTCTATCTTGCTTCTTCCTCTCTCACACTCTCTTCCTCCCTCTCTCATCTCTTTCTTTCCTTCTCTCTCTTTCTCTATCTCTCCCCATCTTGCGGGCGGGCGGGTGGGCGAGCGGGGGCATCAGCGAGGAGGCGGGGTTTCCCCTTTGCGTGGGCGGCGGGGAAACCCCGATCTTCGTCTGCTCGCTGCTGCTGCTGCAGCAGCAGCGAGCAGACGAAGATCAGGGTTTCCCCGCCGCCCACGCAAAGGGGAAACCCCGCCTCCTCACTGCTGCCGTGGGCGCCCAGCATCTGATCTGCTCAGCGGCAGCAGAGAGGAGCCGAATCGGGGTTTCCCCGCCGCCCACGCAAAGGGGAAAGCCCGATTCGGCTCCTCGCTGTTGCCGCGGCCGCCCAGCATCTGATCTGCTCGGCGGCAGCAGCGAGGAGCCGAATCGGGGTTTCCCCGCCGCCCACGCAAAGGGGAAAGCCCGATTCGGCTCCTCGCTGCTGCCGCGGCCGCCCAGCATCTGATCTGCTCGGCGGCAGCAGCGAGGAGCCGAATCGGGGTTTCCCCGCCACCCACGCAAAGGGGAAAGCCCGATTCGGCTCCTCGCTGCTGCCGCTGAGCAGATCAGCTGCTGGGCGGCCGCAGCAGCAGCGAGCAGACGAAGATCCGGGTTTCCCCGCCGCCCACGCAAACTCCACCATCTGCGCATGCACGGCCATGGAAAAAGGGCGCACATGCGCAGATGGTGTTTTTACTTCCGCAACCCTACATCGCGAAAAATCAATTATCGCGAGGGGTCTTGGAACGGAACCCTCGCGATAATCGAGGGATCACTGTATTCTGAATATATTTATAATCTTTAGAAATTTTTTATATTAGTTATGTAATTTAGAAAAAAATTGCATCAAAAATGGACTTACCACACATACATGCATACATACACAAATACAAATATAGATTCTTATTTATAGATGGAAAAGAAGAAGGACATAATACTTTCAATAGTAGTATTAAATATGTTGATAAATCTAAACTTTCTAAATTCAAAAATAATAGTAATAATAATTCCTTTGTTTTAAAATAGTGGACCTGTGTTATCCTTGGCAATTAGTTCTAATGGAGAACAGTGTTTTAGTGGTGGTATTGATGCAACTATTCAATGGTGGAATATGCCTAGCCCTAATGTGGACCCATATGATACATATGGTAAGCCTTATCTATAAATGATGTGATGTGTAATATAGTCAATAATTGACTTCTCTGAGATAACCTTTATGTTGCATAATAAACTGAATGATTGCTCATATGAATTTAAATTACAATATTTTTGTGATTTTTGGACTGATCTCAGTAAGATCCATATTTAAATTACAATGTTTTTGTGATTTTTGGACTGATCTCAGTAAGATCCATATAGTATGTGAACTACCGTATTTTTCGGAATATAAGACACACCTAGATTTTAGAGGTGTAAAACAAGAAAAAAAATATTCTGAACCAAGTGGTGCAGTAATATATTATTTAATAAAATACCAGTGTAGAAGAATACTTTTTACAAACATGTATACTTTTTGCAACCATGGACACTTTTTACAAACTTAAAACTTGACAGCTTTAAGACTTGTGGACCAACTCCCAGAATTTCTCCTCCAGTCATGCTAGCTCAGGAATAGGAGTTGAAGTCCACAAGTCTTAAAGTTGCCAGGTTTGCACCCTTAATACCTAACCCAGAGGTCTTCAAATTTGGCAACTTTAAGACTTGTGGACTTCAATTCCCAGAATCCTCCAGTCATGCTAGTTCAGGAATGGGAGTTGAAGTTCATTAGTCTTAAAGCTGTCAAGTTTGAAAACCCCTGGATTAGGGATTAGGGGTGCAAGGGTCTCCAAACCAGGCAACTTTAAGACTTCTGGACTTCAATTTCCAGAATCCTCCTCCAGTCATGCTAGCTCGGGAATGGAAGTTCATTAGTCTTAAAGCTGTCAGGTTTGATTAGAGATTAGGGTGCACTGCAAGGGTATTCAACTTCCTGAGCTACTCCTCCTCTAACTGTGGTTACTTTGCTCTTTAAACTTTTTAGCTCTATTTACAAAGAGCCATAAAGATTATCACCGGAGATTCAGGAAAGGAAGTGCAAGGGACAAAGTTGCAGTCTTTTGAGAAGGAGGGAGTGAAAGAGGAGCTGCTTATCTCAACACCCACCCCCCCTGCAGAAAGGGTCGAAAATGATCTATTTTTTTAAAAAAAATATTAAAGATTTATTTACAGATATAATACAGAGTACATAGAATACATAAAAAGGAAAGAGAAAAACAAAAATCATCCAAAGATACATATTAAAACAATACACCCAATAAGAAAAAAAACCCAAAAAACCCACCCCACATATTAAAATAAAGGCGTGTCAGATCGAAAATGATCTAACAGGAAGTGAAAAATATCTCCTTCTGTAGTCAGGGCAAAGCTGGGGGTTTCTTTAGTCTGATCTCACCCTGGGAAAGAGAGACTGGAGTCCAGATCGCTTTAATACTAGAGAGGTTGGTGAAAGAAACAGTATTGAATTCAGGTTTCTTTCAGTGTGATAACTGGAAAGGGAGGTGAAGTTTCTGTGCACACGCGTTAACATCGCTATCTCCCCCTTTGTTCTTCCTTTCTGATTGGGGGTTGGATCAATCTGGAATACTGCCAATCAGCTGTCTGTTGCCACCAATTGCGGCTATTACCACTGTCCCGCCAACTCCCTTCCCACTCCCCAGGCAGAGCATTCGGTGTTTTTTACCCTCTTTTAGGGGGGTAAAAATGTTCGTCTTATACTCTGAAAAATATGGTAATATGTCCTTAGCAGTATTAAATTTGGCAGTTGTGGTTTTAATAAAAGAGTTGCAGCATGGGCTAAATTGAGAAATATTCAGATTTTTTCCAAAAAAACCCTAACATCTTGTTTAATTTTTTTTACAGAGCCAAATGTTCTAGCTGGCACATTAATCGCTCACACAGATGCTGTCTGGGATCTCGCTTATAGTGGTATAAAGAATCACTTATTATCTTGTTCAGCAGATGGCAGTGTTAGATTGTGGAATCCACCTGAAAAAGTGACCTGCATTTGCACTTACAATGGAAATAGAGGTGAGTGGCGTGAAGGTCTTTACTTTTTAAAGAACATTCAGAAGATTAAATCAAATATATTAAAGAGTTGGTTAATAGCAATTATAAAAATCAAAAATGTAATAGGTAATTGTAATAATTCTAACAGACTACATGCTTTGGATATATACTGATACCTTCTTGGTAGATCTGGGACAGTGGTCCAGATAGAGTGGGAAGAGATGGTATCCTATCCATTTATTTTAGGATGACAAAGATACTAGCAATCAATGGAATTGGGTTTAAAGAAAGGAAGGTAGGCTTTAATTATTTTCCTGATAGATTTATTATGTTATGAATTAGTACTTCTAAGAAAATACTGAATGAAGGTAAAAATTTGGGTTAACAAATAGTTTTTACAGAATTTATGGGTCCTCCCCCCCTCTGTGTGCTTTAGAATATGGAATACCGACATCAGTTGACTTCATAGGCTGTGATCCTGCCCATATGGTGACATCGTTCAGCACTGGCAACACTGTCATCTATGATTTGGAAACATCCCAGTCACTGGTAATGCTGTCCTCACAAACAGATTCTGGTAAATTTTCTTTTGTTTCAATTTCTTTGCTTGAACTTAATTGTATAAGCATATTGCATCAAATTGACGGAATTATTTTGCATACCAAATTGAATGGTTCAAGTTCTAAACATTTAGGATAATGAATTGAAAGCAATGAACCATTGTTTATCTTGAGCTCTGATGTTCTTATACTGTATTCCCTTATTTTCACACAAAGAAGAGAAATTAAAAAATGTAAGGTTTCAGCTGGTTGTAAACTTAAGTTTTGTCATTTCTAAATAAATGCTTTGCCACAGATTGGATGGAAATTTCTACTCTCTAGTATTCAATGGAACCAAAGAATCAGAAAAGGTCAAATTTGAAATTTGCCATCATTCCATCTCATAACTTTATCTTGTATCCTCAATGGAAATTTCCTAGCAGAGTTGGCTAATTTAATAACATACTAATAGTTTTAATGATTTTGAAATACAAGGCTAAAGCAAGCTATCTTTATTAATGCTTCCTTAATTCCTTATACTTAATTAAAGTATAATAATTGCTTGTGTTTCATTCCTAGGACTACAGTCAAGCAATCACATTAACAGAGTAGTAAGTCATCCTACACTTCCTGTAACAATAACAGCTCATGAAGATAGACACATAAAGTTTTTTGACAATAAAACGGGTAAGAAAATTAAAACAGTTTTCTTGACATTTTCAGGTTTTATATTTCACCTTTTTCTTTACATTTTGGCTTATTTGAATATTTGCTTTGTCATTTTTATTGGGTTTTTTCATTCTGCTTTTCTTCCCTAATCCCTAGCCTTCACATTTCTATTTGCCTTTTTCTTCTTTGTTCTGTTCTTTCATCATAAAAGTGGTTGCAAGAGAACATATTAATCTAAGATGGTTGGTCTCAGCTTGTTTACTTAAACTTAAAGTTAGAAATATTATTCAATGAATATTTCAAAGGTATTAAGTCATTAGGATCTAAATTTCCAAGCCTTTTTGTGGTGAATCAGTTAATGTTTTCTAGTAGTTACTGGCCTATTTCATGTTTTATTAATATGTTAATGGTTATAATTAACATTTTGAAATCAGGCTTATTAGCCCAATGGTTATTTCATCCTGACACTCATAAGAGATCAGAATAAAACTTAGTACATTACAAAAGAAGATAAATGGTATATTAACTGGGCTTTAACATTCTACTGATTCAAGGGCAAAGTAATGTATAAAGCATGGTTTTTAATGGTTCTGGGCTTGAGAAGCATCTAGCACATGAGTGTCAAGCTCGATCGCTTCTCGTGACATATTGTGACTTTTTTTGCCTTTGCAATGCTGAGGTGGGCATAGCCTGTGTGTGATGCATTCAGCCTGTGGGCCACCAGTTTGACAGGCCTGATCTAGCTGGTAGTTGAATTACATAGAGTAATCAACAATTATTTTCTTTGTGTTACATATTTGTTTGGCTCAACCTATAAATATTTTATTCACTGCATTTATTAAATATTAATAAATAATAAGTAAATAGGGAAGAGATGTACAAACATAAAATTTAGTGAGCATTTCAAAATAACTTTTGTTTCATTCTATGTATTCGAATATCTTATGTCAACTTAAACTTCGGGTTAATGGTAGCATCAAAACAAAACAGAATAAATTGTAAAAAGAGCTGCGAAATTACAATTTATTTTTCATTGAAATATTCTATTGCAAGTCAGAGAAATTTTTATTTAAAAATCAAAAACATTTGAAATTATAAAATTAGGTGAATCACTGCAGTTGTTAAGTTAATAATAAGTTTGTTAAGGTGGATCTGGCTTCCCCATTGACTTTGCTTATCAGAAAGTCAGAAAAAGTGATCACGTGACCGCAGAAGAAGGCAACCATTAAAAACCATGCTTTATACATTAGAGTCTCAGCATCTGATTAGGTCCCACAGAGTTGGCCTTCTCCAAGTCCCGTCAACCAGACAGTGTCACTTGGTGGGGCCTCTCTGTGGGGGCTCCGGCCCTCTGGAATCAGCCCCCCCGGAGATTCACCCCACCCTCCTCGCCTTCCACAAGAATCTTAAGACTCACTTATGTCACCATGCTTGGGGCAATTAGGTCTTGGTACCCTGGCCAATGAATGTGGTGTTTGGTTGAGATCTGAATGTATATGATTGTTTTTTAAAATATTGGGATTTTAGGTTTGTAGATTTGTCTTTGTATTTTACTGTTTATATTACATGCTGTAAGCCGCCCCGAGTCCTCAGAGAGCGGCATACAAATCAAGTAAATAAATAAATAATAAATAAACCATCATAAATATGAACCAGTTGCATGCAAATGTAAATCAGATGACCATAGGGATGCTGCAATGGTCATAAGTGTGAAAAATTGTCATAAGTTAACTTTTCAGTGCCATATATTAACTTTGAACTGTCATTAAACAAGCTGTTGTAAGTCAAGGACTACCTGGACATCCACAATTTAACACACTGTTCTACAGAAAGAACTGTATATAATTTCCAATTAAAAGTACAGTGTATCCTACCATGTTTCCCCCAAAATAAGACCCTGTCTTATATTTTTTGAACCCTGAAATAAGTGCTTGGCTTTATTGTCATTTACTTAAAAGCTGGATTGGGCTTATTATTAGAGGATGTCTTATTTTGGGGAAAACAGGGTAGCAACTATAACCATAGCCGTGCGTTATACTTTATGGCAATATGAAGTTTGATAATATTTTAGTGTGTTGAAGAGAATTCAATTTTCAGAATTTGTTTGAGTTGGTAGTCATTTATCAGAATTGTTGGATTTCGCAGCCTTGCCACCTAATGAGAAAAAAATGATCCGTCCCAATTATTATATTTCTGGACAGCCATTGAGATGACCTTGAAGAAACTCTGCAACAACAAAAACAAAAACATGCTTTTGTAAGTGGTTGCCATGTAGTTTTTTCGAAGTCATTTCTGTTGCTCTCCACAATTTCCAACATTTTAATACAATGAATCTGTTTTGTTGATCAAGACTGAAGCGAAAGACATTGTGCCAGCTTTTTCTAATTGTTATATGCACTATTTCTTTTGATATTATTGTCGCATGTCAATTCTGTTTAAATTTTGTATCACACTCTTCCAGTCATATAATTATTTTACCTTTTAATAAAGTGTAAGTCTTTATTCTTCATATATATTATGTACATTAATACTAGGTAAAATGATCCATTCGATGGTTGCTCATTTGGATGCTGTCACAAGCTTAGCTGTGGATCCTAATGGAATCTACTTGATGTCTGGAAGTAAGTTAACAAGCTTCTGTGTTGCCAAGAGACTGAAGTAATGCATTTGTGCTTTATTTATAACACTTCTGTTTTATTTTTGTTCAGGTCATGACTGCTCTATTCGATTATGGAACTTGGACAGCAAAACATGTGTGCAAGAAATAACAGCCCATAGAAAAAAGCTGGATGAATCCATTTATGATGTAGCTTTTCACCCCTCAAAAGCATACATTGCAAGCGCAGGCGCCGATGCCCTTGCCAAAGTATTTGTGTGATACAATAAAGCAAGCCTGCACCTTGGTAGCAGGTTTGCCTGGACAAAAAGAGGGAATGCATCACTGCCATCACTGTAAAGGTTACTGATGACACTACATGTAACCGGCCTCAGCAGAGACTGTGTTTGGGGCAGGTATAAATCGGTCAGATTGCGATCTCATGAATAATACTGGGCTGATTCATTTAACTGTAATTACTGTATTTTGGGGTGGGGGGGTGGGGGAAGCAAACCAGTATTTGTAGCCTTGACTGGATACGAACTGAGCATTTGTTCTTTAGGTGTGTCTTTAAACGAACGTGGAATCAAATCTTATTAAAGACGTTTATTTTGGACTCTGTGTGCTGCCTTAGGGTTAGGAATGTGGTGCTCTTGTGGGGGTGAGGTGGGGGGAGTGAGCTCCAAGAGTAGCTTTCTTTGCATCTCTTAGTATTTTCTGTTTATCGGTTAAATGCCACAGAATCCCCTTTTAAACTTTTATTTTGCTTTAAAGAAAAAGGAACTAACTTAAAAATATTTAGCATTAGTTGCACAAAATATTTCGATAAAATTCTAGTTTTTATATGTCTTTTATATATTTAGCCTGTCATAACAGTGCTCAAGATTGTATGGATGACGTTTTTCTGCATTAAAGTATCCTAAACCAGAGATCTTGCTGCCCTGCTGCCCTGTAACAACACGGTTCCCTTTGTTGCTTAACAAAGCTCTGCTACGTCCTTTCAATAGGATACTAATTCATCATCACTGCATTACTGGTTTCCTAAAGGACTGTTAAAAAAGTTTGTAAAAGGAACACAGAGGAATTAAACATGTCCAGCCCTTCCAATGAACTTTTAAAATTAATCTTGACATCCTATCACTATGTGATATTTTGTACATCTTACTGTATTTACGAGATTATTTATCAAGTTTTACCCATCTGGCTAATGGCCTATTATTTATTTCACTTTTTGTTGGACTTTATATTCTTTTTATGTAGTATGTTAATGGGCCCTGTATATCTATTATGGCACTCTTTGAACAGTCTAAAATAGACTAAAAATGGGACATGTAATAGTTTTTAAGTTACAGAGAAACAATTTTTTTTGTTCCAGCTAAGCGTCTGGATTAAAATTGATTCCAAGAAGTTGTTTCAGAACTTCTGGAGTGAAAATGTTTTTATTTGCAGTTCAAATAGAATGCAAAATTGTAGTTGAATCAAGAGTCAGAAATTGGCTGTGTTTTTGAATTGTTATTCCTGCTTTTGATTTGTTTTTTTCAGATGTGCTTCAGTTTATAATGTAACTAAAGATTTTGTTTGTGTAACTGCATGATTAAGACAATAAAGTATTTTTTCTAGTCTTCCACAAAAATCTTTTTGATCAGTTTGCGAGTTTTGATGAGTTTTGTAAGTTTTGTTTTATGAACTATGAATCAGCAAATTTTTAAGATTGTACAACATAACAAAAAGTACCGCTGTTTAAAAAATGTATATAAAATGCATATAATAAATACTAAATGGTGTACCTGTATATTATGTTGGCTATATTTTGTTACAAAATTTATGTGTATCATTCTATTCTCTAAGTAACTGAACTAGAAGATGATTTTTAAAATAGCATGTATTGTTAACATGTTGAGGTATTTTGGGTTTTTTTTTTAAGTAATTGTAGCATGTTGTTAGTAATTTGGGACATAACTCCTCCCTTACAAGAACCTGTTTCAAAACATATATTCCTGGTATTTTTAAGTGGACAATACAATGGCAAGGTAACATGTTTTGTATTTTAATTCATAACAATAATACTGCCTTTGATCAAGTGGTCTTTAAAAATCTTGGACTGGTTCTACAAATTCTACAAATATTGATGCCTTTACTTTAGAAAATAAACAACATATATCATACTTTTATATGCAGATTTGCTAATTATTGTTAAATGAGATATGTGAGTGGTTCTTTCTCATTGCTTGCCTCTCCTGGACCAAATATCTCTTAATTTCCAGTCTAACTGTTATTTCAGATTAGATGCTCCTTGAGAGGTTTTATTCTTTGTTAATACAATTTTTAAATTGTTTCAATATGTTGTTAGCTATACAACAGTGATTTTCAACCTTTCTAATGCCATGACCCCTTAATACAGTTCCTCATGTTGTGGTGACCCCCATCCATAAGTTTAGCGCCAATTTTCCCAATAGAGTTTTAAGCTGATTGGCAGGCAGGTCAGAGGGTCTGGTCAGATTATAAAAATATGTTCCAAGGTTTTAGAAAAGAAGCTTTAGTGCCTAACACCATGAGAAATTTATCTTTTCCCTTAGTCGTAGGCAACCCTTGTGAAATGGTCGTTCGACATTCCCCCAAGGGGTCCTGACCCTCAGGTTGAGAACCACTGCTATACAACTTTGTAAAGTGGTATCTCTACTTACGGACTTAATTCGTTCAGTGACCAGGTTCTTAAGTAGAAATGTTCGTAAGTAGAAGCAATTTTTCCCATAGGAATCAATGTAAAAACAAATAATGCGTGCAAAACCATTAGAAAAACCCAAAACTTTAAGACTTTAAAAAAAAAAGCCGCTGCGGAGGCGAACGGAGTGGGGGGAGGGACAGCGAAAGGTGGCAAGTGGTGACAGTCCCAATGAAGCAAGGTGAAAAGAGCCTCTCTGGAGCTCCATGAGTCCTTGCTCCCCTTTTTGTCTACCCCACTCTGATCATTTCCCCCACACCTTTCCCCTCTGTTGAGCTCTGTGTCCACCTCTCACTGTCCCTCTTCCCATTCTTTGCCTTACTTCATCTTGCTTGTCATCTCTCCCACTCTTTTCGCCTTCCTCCAGCCGCCACCTCTTGCTGTCCCTCCCCCCACTCCGTTTGCCCTCCAACGCTTCTTCTCTCACTGTCCCTCTCAGCTGCTCGAAGCAGCAGCAGCCAAGAAAGAAGCAAGGGTTCGTAAGTAGAAAATGGTTTGTGAGAAGAGGCAAAACAATCTTGAACACCCGGTTCGTACCTCAAAGAGTTCGTAAGCAGAGGGGTTCATAAGTAGAGGTACCACTGTATTGGCGAGTTAGGCTATCATATAAATGGAAGGAAGCCAACCATGCAGGTTTGATGTAAAGTTTACAAAGAGATTTTATTTTTCTGAGGTCGTTTGAAGCAGAAGTACGGTAAGTGGGCTTTTTATTTTGAGCTACAAATATTCTCTTCTATTGTTAACAAGGTAGTCCATTTTCCTCAAAAAATATCAAAAAGTATTAAATATTACAAAGACTGTCAGTACTACCCTGACCTGGTCCTATAGGTAAGAAAGACCCTCAATTCCAATTTTTACCAGTCGTTCTTCTATTTGCAAATATTTATATTTTGTGATTTTTCTGTTTGTCTTCTACTCTGCTGTTTCCAAGTACTGCATTCTCCACTCTTGTTGTCTTATTTTTTACTAATAATTGTTAAGTTTGGATGTTATGTAGCAGGTGTAGCTTCTTAATTTTCTATTAATCTATTGTCTATTTCACCACTTGCAAGGAAATGATATTGCAGATATTCCAATGCTCCATTGTTGTTTCTTTGTCATGCCATTGTTTGTAGTCAGTCTGCGGTCTTGCAGCAGTTAACTGGAATTTAACTAACTGTTAATGGTTTCCTCTGCTTCTTTGAAGACATGACATTTTACTGTCACCTCAATTTTGGTTTTATACGTACAGTATTTGTTCTTAAGGCTTGGCCTTGTTCAGCCAGAATTAGATCCTTTGCCTTTTTATTTAATTTTCCTGCTGTTAGCTATTGCCAGATTTTCTTGCTGACCTGCTTTGTCTGCTTTTTTTAAATTTCACTGGTCATATAATACTTTGTTTTATTTATTTAGATTTATATGGCTACTCACTCACTCTCAGTGACCAGGTGGCTTACAAACAATAAAAACCCAGTTTAAAAAACAACAACCTCCTATCTCCCTGGTGGCAACACACAATCAAATGAGCCATTTGATAGACTCCATCCCACTCTGGGTTCCCCAAATCCATTGGTAGAACTAGGTTTTCAAGGCCATACAAGAGTGTCAAAGGGAGGGAGGCAGTTAATCTCTTTAAAGATGATGTTCCAAAGAGAGGGAGCCACTACAGAGGTCTTTCCATGTCCTTCCAGATGTATCTCCTTAGAAGATAGGACTTGCAACATTCCTTGCTCCCCCCCCCTCTAATAGGTCATGTGAACATAACCAAAAAGAGACAGTCCCTCAAATAACCCGGTCCCAAGCCATGAAGGGCTTTAAAGGTGACAACCAGCACTTTGAATTGCATCTGGAAGCAAATTGGCACTCAGTGCAGCCGCAACAGGAGAAATGACACCTGAGTCTGCAATGTCATTAGGCTACTACATTTTGAACTAATTGGAGCTTTTTACTAAATCTGCACTTTTAAAATATTTTTATTTTATTTTATTGAAAAGACAGTGCCATGTCAGGATAACAATGCAAATAAAGCAAAGCCAGAGAGATAGAGATCCGTGGTAAATTTTAACATACAAGCTAATAACTATAACTGTACTGTTAACAGCAAATACAGCAATCCAACCAAAAAACCATAGAACTAAATTTCTACTTAGCTTATTTACATTTTTTCCATATTCATATTTTTATACATCTTTGTTGTACTGACATTAATAAACTTCCCTCTCATTTCTACCTCTTGCCTTTATCCATTCATAAAATTTATTCCTGGGCAGGAATAAAATTTAAAAAGTTTCAAGGGCAGCCCTGTGTAGTCAAAATGGTGACTAGGGCATGAGTGACTAGGAGCAGAGATTATTGGTCTGAGAAAGGATGTTACTAGTGCACAACCCATAGTTGTACAAAGGCCCTCCTAGCTGTGACTGCCATCTGCTTCTTTAGCAACAATCGTGAGTTCAGATTATGCATTTACTCATCCAAAAGTGGCAATTCTCTATGGACCAAAGAACTCCAAACGCAGAGCCACTTGGTCTTACCAGGCTGAGTTTCAGCCTGTTGGTGCCCATTCAACTCTTAACAGCTTCTAAGTGCAAAAGAAAGGTCACAGCATCACTTAACTCACCATGGGCCGAAAATACAATCAAGCATCAGCATATTCATGATATCTCAGTCCAGCAGAAGTTAAACAGAAGTGGAGAGAACACTGAGCCCTACAGAATCCCATAAAGCAATGGACAAGGGCTGGACCTCACTTTTCACCAACAGAGAACAGCCACAGAGGCAGCAAGTGAACTAGAACAACGGAGAGCTCCACCATCACCCCATTCCCTATTCTTAACGCTACTCCAAAAGGATATGGTCAATAGTATCAAAGGCTGCCAAATGGTCAAGTACAGCAAGGATGGATGCACTACCTCATTCCACTCCCAACAGAGATCTTTATTCGGTCTTTCTGGTAGGCCAGTTTGGTCTTTCCAGTACTCAGTAAGTGGTATAATGTGGTATATTCATGATATATTAAGTGCATCTTTACTGTCCTTCAAATATTCTTCCAATGCCTTTTTCTTCAGCTCTGTGATGTACTTGCAACCTTCCATTCCCACCTATTTTCCTTGATAAGTATCGTTGCATAGATGAAGGGCATGGTTGCTCTAAAATGGTCAGTTTCCCTATTGAAACTATGGTTAAGTCTGTCCATATGTTATGAAATTAAAAATTAAATTAAATTTACTAGTAATGGGAATAGTTGTATTTGCAAGAACTTTGGAATAAATAGAATGCTACATTTAAATATATCAAAGATGAGTTTGAAAAAGTGATGTGTTATGATTTTAAGATAAAATTAAGTTACATTTTCATGCTAATTGGCCATCCCAGAATGTTTAAAAAGTACTGGCCATCCATTTTATTATGCTGGAACTGTAAAATGATAGAAAGCACATTTATTTGTTCTATTACCTTATTGTGGTTGAATATTTATTAGTGATTTGGGAAAGAACATGGTTTAAAAACACCAGTGTGATTTTGAATTATATTCATAATTACTTAACTATGAATATTTGGGATTAATCATTAGTACTTTTCTATAATGAAATAATAGTACCACCCTTGATTGATATATATTAATATCTACCTCAGAACTGTTCAATACTGATGTAATGGAAAGATATTCCATGGGATAAAGTTTTAATTCTGTGTTTAAAGATCAAGCTCATTTCTATATGCATTAAATATTTTTGCTTGTTTCTCCCTTTTTCTATATATGCTACAGCACTATTTTAAACAAATCTTAAAGAATGATGTTTCTTGAAATAGTGGCATAGTAATTATAGTGGTAGCTCTACCTAAGAACACCTCTACTTACAAACTTTTCTAGATAAGAACCGGGTGTTCAAGATTTTTTTGCCTCTTCTCAAGAACCATTTTCCACTTACAAACCCAACCCTCCGAAACTGTAACCGGAAAAGGCAGGCAGAAGCCTCCGTGGGGCCTCTCTAGGAATCTCCTAGGAGGAAACAGGGCTGGAAAAGGCGGGGAGAAGCCTCCGTGGGGCCTCTAGGAATCTCCTGGGAGGAAACAGGGCCTCCACTCTCCCTGTGGTTTTGCCATTCACATGCATTATTTGCTTCTACATTGATTCCTATGGGGAAAATTGCTGCTTCTTACAAACTTTTCTACTTAAGAAACTGGTTATGGTATGAATTAAGTTCATAAGTAGATGTACCACTGTAAATGCATAATAGGACTTGGAAATTAACCTTTAGATCAGAAATTAAAGCAGAAACTAGGTTTACTCGTAACATAGTAATCTAATCTCATGTATAACTTGTTTTCAATATCAACTTTGTTTCTACTGTTCTGCTTTTATGTAGTAAATTTAAACATTGCAATATTTTATTATTGTGATCAAGATAAGTCACTCTAAGCCACTGGCTAGTTCATTTGTATTCTCTCCCCCTGCAATCAATCAGCAACTATTTTTAGTTGTAATCTGAGCGCTTTTCCTGATTGCTGGACTGTAATGGTTTAATTATATGTACTTATTTAATGTTTGCCAAACATATACTTTGCTCTTTAAAATGTGGTTAAAATGGAGAGATACTTTTGTGGATATTTTTTTAAAACTGTGATTTGAATAAAAAATGAGTTGAATTACATTGTGCCATTCTGTACAGAAAAGAGCCACTGATCCCAAACCTTGCTGGTGGAAAATGATGTCTGATAATTTTTTGTCTTTTGTTCATGCGTTTTCCTTGATCAAAATCAACCATATTGTAGAAAGAAGTACATTGATATTAATGCAAAATTTGAAAATCTCCCTTTTCCTCTCAGAAGACTGCAAGACTCGAAAAATGAAATGAACTTGGATACAGCCTCATTCATTCATTCGAGACAGAAGACTACCAGAAAATCCCAGAAATATAGTTTACATTAGGAAAAGGAAAACATTCTGGAATACCACTTTCCTATTGTTGTCACGGCAACTATATGGACATAATAACAAGGAATGGTACTTGATTCATACAAATCCTTACCAATCTAAATACTCCTTACTTATCTAAATATTTATATACTAAATATTTATATACTTCAAGTTGAAAGTCAATATTGGCATAGAAAGAAAAATATTTGTAGTAACTAGTACCTCTGGGTTTGTGAATGAACTAGTACAATTTTATCATCCCCCAATTATATGAATTAAGACAATTATAGACTATTGTATGAAATTCTTATACTTTTCATAGTACTGAATTTTTGTAAAGAAAGTAATGTAATGTTTATTATGATTCAGCCCTTAAATCAACAGTTGCATTCCTTATTGCTTTATTCATACATTTAAAAGAAATAGCTAAAATATAAATAAAGTGTATTTTACATGCCATTTTTTTTTAAAAAAAGTTGCTACTTGTTTTTGATACTTGTCATGCCTCCCAAAACTAATTAATGATGAGTACCAAGATACCACTGTATAAGATACTGGTAATTAGTTTTTTTAAAGATTATTAGCCAGATAAATACAATGCCTTTGTACTTAATTGCTTTTAATTTTTTCCTTTGCAAGTCATTCTAATTATACAATTTTGTAATTGTAGCTTACTGTTTCAGAAGAATGCTTATATCATATAGTTTAAAATACTTGGATTTAAATTCAGGCCATTAAATTTAACTGAGCTAAGTCAATTTCAAGCTGAAATAGTTTTATAAGTAAAACAATGTTTAAATGGTTTGAAAAATATGCAAGTAATTCATCATAAAGACATTTTCAAGATAATTACAATCAAGGTATTTTTAAATCAAAATTTATATATTGCACTGGAATCTTTAATACAAGAACAGTTTTTCCCAAAATACCATCACTCTACTAAACAAATAATTCCCTCAACACTATCAGACTTTTTACTAAATCTGCACTTCTATTTCTACTAGCTGTTTTCCTCATCATTCCTATTATTCTTTTCCCCCCACTTAAGACTGTATGAGTGTAACTTGTTGCTTGTATCCTAATATTTTTATTAATATTGTTTCTTCATTGCTTATTTGACCCCTATGACAATCATTAAGTGCTGTACCACATGATTCTTGACAAACGTATCTTTTTCTTTTATGTATGCACCAAGACAAATTCCTTGTGTGTCCAATCACACTTGGCCAATAAAATTCTATTCTATTCTAAAATTTATAACTGAAAAACAGTCTCTGGAACCATGTAATACTGTACTGCAAACTTACACTAATATCTGTCTGGTTATATACAGTCCTTAGCAAAGATATTACAATGATTATTAACTGCATACTCACCAGAATATTATTTTTATATAGTGGACATCATTCCAGAGCAAAAAAGATTAATATTTAATAGAGTACATTGGATATTTCTACCTTAATTTGCAAAAGGTTTAGTGAGTAACACAGTGCCAGGAACAGCAGCAGGGTTTTTTTTACATAAAATGAATCTAATAGTACTTTTAGCCAGGTTCTCTATTCAGAAAAAAATACTGATTTTAACTTAGATTTTTCCTAAAGGCAGTGCAATAGTAAGCCCTTTGTAAGCCAGTTCACCAAGTAACTTTGTGTGCTAGAATAAGAAAACATCTTATACTCTAGAGATTTTAGTTTTGCAGATGTACTTAGAGTCAAATCCCTTCAGTCTTTTTGTCTTTTCAGTCTTCATTGTTTGAAGCCCAAAAAATCTCTACAAATAGCTCTTACAATATTGGGTACAATCTGCTCCAGTCCAATAAATTCTTTTGTGAAGAAAGTATGTGTTTCCTTAGGTTCAGATGCCATATCTTTTAAATCTTCAAGTGGAGCCCAAGCAATGCCAACAGAAAATATGTTGATACCTTTAAAAATCATTGAGAAGAAAAGAACACTGTTGAGAGTCTGCTTAAAGTTCATGTAGAAAATAATATCTATACAAATTGAACAAGTGGCATTGTCTGAGATAGGGAGACAATGAATAGAATACTGGACGTAGGACTGTTTGCTAAGGAATTGTGCTACTTGAATTCCAGATGTAGATTCTAGCAAGAAGATTGCAGAATTTCGCTGGAATAGCAGGAGAAAAAGCACTTTCTATTGTTTCCATCAATCTAAATCATGAGTCTTTCCAACTGCTATCATCCAAATGAGCCATGCTCATCAGCCCTACTTAACACTTAATTATTGCCATTTTTGTTTACATTTTTCTATAGTTCTTTTTAAAGATTTTTATACTTCAAGAGTGTTCCCTCTAATGTGCGCCATGCACTGTAGCACACTAAAAACGAAGCCTGGCACACACTTTTCAAAGGCTGCCCAGAGAAGAGGGTGGTGGAGGCCCCCCCTGCCCCTTCCGCCACCACCAGGTCTGTGCCAGGAGCGGCAAAGCGCCGTTTCGCACTTCCTTCCCCCCCCTTGCTACCTGTTCTTATTCATCTTCGGCGGCAGGGGGCAGCCCTCAGTGCGGCGGCAGAGGAGGCGAAGCCGGCTGCCCGTGGAAGCGGCGCATTTGAAAAACGTGCCGCTTCCCTGGGCACAAGCCTTGATGTCATTTCAAAGCCCTGCAGTTGCCTCTTCCTCCTCAGCAGTAGCTCTGCAGGGCTTTGAAATGACGTCAAGGCCTGCGCCCAGGGAAGCGGCACGTTTTTTAAACATGCCACTTCCCCGGGCAGCCGGCTTTGTCTCCTCCCCTACCGCCACGCTGGGGGCTTCCCCCTGCTGCTGGGTCCTCTCTGCTACCAAATTCGATGTTGCTGCTGGGGGCGATGGACCCGGAACCCATTCCTGAGCTTTGCCTTATCCCCCGCCACAATGCTGGAGGATGGCCCCCGCCACCGAAGACGAATAAGAGATGGCCGCTGCTACCACCGTTGAACAGGTAGCAAGAGGGTGAGAGAAAGAGAAAGAGAAAGAGAGAAAGAAAGCAAGAGAGAGAGAAAGAAAGCAAGAGAGGGAGAGAGAAAAAAAGCAAGAGAAAGTGAGAGAGAGAAAGCAAGCAAGAGAAAGCAAGAGAAAGAAAAAGAAAGCGAGCGAGAGAGTGTGTGAGAGAGAAAGAAAGCGAGAGAGAGAGAAAAGGAGAGGAAGAGAGCAATGGGAGAAAAAAGGAAGGTAGAGGGAGAAATGAGAAACAAATGAGAGAAAAGGGGGAGAGACAGGAGAGGCACCCAGAAATGATTGATTATTAAATATGGATTGATTATGGAATGATGGTAAAATATATGTTTAGGTGTTGTTTAATGTATTAATTTGTAAAATTGGATTAGAATTTTAGAACTATATAGAATTACATAGGTAAAATTAATGGACGATACATAGGATAAATAAGGGGTTTATGATATGTATGTATGAGGAAAAATTTGTATAAGGGGTTTTTGTTTCTTTTAAGAAGTTGGTCTTGAATGAGATTCAATGCATTTTACTAAGATGTTCACTGCAAAGTACAGAATACTGCACCTTCTATTAAGAAAATTCTACTGGCGTATCCTTTCATCTTTCTGGTCCATGAAAGCATGTCCAGGAATCACTTTCACAGTGAATGGAGTGAGAATTCTGGTCCATGAAAGCATGTCCAGGAATCACTTTCACAGTGAATGGAGTGAGAATTAGGATAAGTGCATATATAAATGAAATGACCCATTGTACCTACCTGAACGGTCTTCTCGATGCACTGGAAGGAGAGTCCAACATGGGTAATGTTCCAATCTTATTGGTAGAGACTGAGTTATAATTAGCATAATAATAGCTACCGCCCCCTTACTGCTCCCATGAGCCCCAGTTTTAAAAACGAAAAACATATGTAAGAGGATAACCAAATTTTATTAATACAACTAAACTTTAACTCCCCATCTCCGACGTCTATGAACTTCAACTAGTCGGGTGGGTTTGGACTCTCCTTCCAGTGCATCGAGAAGACCGTTCAGGTAGGTACAACGGGTCTTCTCCACTGCATCTGGAAGGAGAGTCCAACATGGGATATACCAAAGATTTACTGCCCATGGGAGGGAGAAGGTCTTGACTGGGACGTTGGAGATGTACACACTTTCTGTAGCACACGTCTACCAAACGCCGCCTCAGCGGACGCAAATGAGTCCAACTTGTAGTGCTTAATAAATGTCGTAGGTGCCGCCCAAGTAGCAGCTCTGCAAATGTCCTCTATAGAGGCCTGTGTTGTCCAGGCCGCCGATGTGGCCGCACTCCTGGTTGAATGAGCTGTTAAGCCCTGCGGGGGGTCATGACCTCCCGCTCTATAGGCCTCCAGAATGCAGTCCTTAAGCCAACGGCTTATCGATTTAGAAGATAGTCCAAGTCCCATTCTGTGTTGAGCAAACGAAATAAACAAAGTCTCAGACTTCCTAAATGCTGCAGTTCTCCTAATATAAATCTTTAGAGCACGTCGTACGTCAACCTTATGCCATCTTAATTCTGATGGATGGCTTCCATGCGTGCAGAAGTCAGGCAAGATAAGTTCCTGTTTCCTGTGAAACAAAGTGTTCACCTTGGGAATGAACGACGGATCCAAGCGGAGCACCACTCTATCTGGATAGAATATACATAAATCCGGTCTCACAGATAGGGCTGAAATCTCTGACACCCTGCGTGCCGAAGTGACCGCTACTAAGAAGGCTGTCTTCAAGGATAGGAGCCTCAGTGGAATTGATCTCAAGGGCTCAAATGGTGGATTTGTCAAGGCCTTAAGTACTATCGAGAGATCCCATGAGGGGAACCTCCGTACAGGTGGTGTATGTGAATTCGAGGCTCCACGTATAAAGTCTCTTACCCACGAATGGTGGGCTAGTGAACGAGCCTCCGGTATCTGAATCATGGTGGATAGTGCTGCCACCTGTCCCCTTAATGTGTTAGGAGCCAGTCCCCGGTCTATTCCTGCTTGCAGGAATTCTAGCACCGTAATCACTGATGCTTCCTTGGGGTTCTTGCCCTCCTTGTCACAAAAGGAGCAAAAGGCAGCCCACGTGGCCGGGTATATCCTTGAAGTCGAGGGACGTCGAGCAGCTTGAATTGTATCGATGACCTTCTCTGGCAGATCTTGATGCTTTAATCTGTGCCTTTCAAGTGCCAGACGGTTAGTTGTAGCCACTGGGGATCCGGGTGTAACAGGTTCCCCTGGCTGAGGGTGATGATGTTGTCTGGTATCCTCCATGGTGGAACTAGCGACAGAGCCATCAGGTCGGCGAACCATGGCCGGCGTGGCCAGTATGGTGCCACCATCAGAACCTCTGCCTTTTCCTGAAGAATCTTCTCCAAGACCCTGGGTATTAGGTTTACTGGAGGAAATGCATACAGCAGTCCTGTCGGCCAAGCCGACCATAGGGCGTTGACCCCTTCTGACCCTGGTTCCGGGAAACGTGAATAGAACCTCTGGGTCTGCGCATTCCTGTGGGTAGCGAACAGATCTACAGATGGAGTCCCAAACCTGTGCGATATCTGTTGAAAAAGCGCTGGGTCCAGCCTCCACTCTGACGGGTCCAATGTAGTCCTGCTTAGCCAATCTGCCTGGGTGTTGTTGGTCCCGGCAATATGCTCTGCGGATAAGGACGCTAGGTGAAGCTCGGCCCAATCGAATAGATTTGCCGTCTCGTCCATGAGGCGACGCGACCTCGTGCCCCCTTGGTGGTTCAAATGGGCTCTGGTCGCTACATTGTCTGTAAGCACTAGTATGTGCTTGCCCTGGACAACAGAGTGGAAAGCCTGAAGAGCTAGGAAGACCGCTCTGAGCTCGAGGAAGTTGATGTTTATAGGTGACAATTCCTCTGCTGACCATGTGCCTTGTGCCATGTGGGGACCGATGTGAGCTCCCCAGCCGTAGAGGCTGGCGTCTGTGGTCAGAATCATCTTGTCGTGCATCAGAAAGGAAGACCCCTTGAGTATTGCTGGTGATGTCCACCATCTCAGGGCAACCTTGACTCGTCGTGGTATGTGAATTCTCTGATTTGAATGACTCACCCTGGCCCTTTGAGCCGGTAGTAAAAACCACTGCAGGGCCAGTATGTGGTGTCTGGCCCAGGGCACAATCCCTATAGCGGAGACTAGAGTTCCCAACACCTTTGACAACAGTGACATGGGGACCTGTCTGCGCTGGTTGAGTTTGGTTAATAAACGTTGTATATTCGCTATCCTCTCTGGGGAGAGTGAGACTGAGCCCGACAAGGTGTCTATGATCGCCCCGAGATGTAAAAGTCTGGTTCGGGGGATCAGCTGGCTCTTTTCCAGGTTGATGGTGAAGCCATGAGCTTCCAATGTCCGCATAGTCTGGTTTAAGTCCTGTTTTGCCTGCGCTGGCGACCTGGACAGTATGATGATGTCGTCCAGGTACGCCATCAGTCTGATGGATTGGGAGCGCAGGTGTGCCGTCAGTGCATCCAGGAGCTTGGTAAAAGTCCGTGGAGCCGACGAGAGGCCGAATGGCATGGCCCTGTATTGGTAGTGTGTTCCCTCTGAACAAAAACGGAGGTACTTCCGGTGTGATGCGTGTATGGGGACGTGTAGGTACGCCTCCTTCAGGTCGATGGATGTTAACAGATCCTGTGATCTGATTGAGGTCAAGATAGTTTGAAGCGAGTGCATGTGGAACCGCCTGTATTTTATAAAGATGTTGAGTTGCTTCAGGTTGAGAATCAACCTGCAACCTCCTGAAGACTTGGGAACGATGAAAATCCTGGAGTAAAATCCTTTCCCTTCTTCCTGTGGCGGTACAGGCTCTATGGCCTGGATTTCCAGCAGATGAGCAATTTCGTTTTGTAGTTGTTGCTTGCTTTGTGGGTTCCGAACCCGTGGGCAGAGTATGAACCGGTTGGGGGGTTGGCCTACAAACTCCAGGCGCAGCCCTCCCGACACCGTAGCTTGGACCCATTGGTCTGAGGAGGTGGTGTACCAGGAGGCGCTGAAGTGCTGGAGTTTCCCGCCGATCGGGAAATGTCTGGCAGAGTCACTTAGAGCGGCGGAAGCCTCTCTGGGTGTTCCCCCGAAAGGGCCGCCTCGAGCCTTGGTAGCCCCTGGGTCGGTCTTGAAATGACCCCCGGTCGCCTCTGAAGGTCTGGCTGGAGAATTGACCCTGCGAGTACGACCTTTGGCCCTGGCCTGCCCCTGTGGAGCTATCCCAGCGGGGCGTTTGGCGCCTCGTATATGGCGCTGATCTCCGGTCCTGTCGCCTGCCTGTTCTGGGGAGGACCTTGCGCTTGTCCTTGTCCTCAATAAGGACCTTGTCCAATATATCCCCAAATAGCATAGAGCCTTGGAATGGGGCTGACGCCAATCTCCATTTGGACTTTAGATCGGCTGGCCAATGTCGGAGCCACAGGAGTCGGCGTGCTGCAAGTGTGGTAGCCATGCCCCTGCTGGAAAATTTAGCTGCATGCAGTGTAGCGTCTGCGGAGAATTCGGCCGCAGCTCGCAGCTTCGCCAGGTCCTGACGTAGTCTTCCATCCTCCGGCCCCAGGCGAGATTGCATCTCCTGTATCCACCGGAGGGAAGCTCGGTTTATGAAGGATGCAGCCGCTGTTGCTCGAAAACCCCAGCTCGCCATCTGGTGCGCCTTCTTTAAGAGGATCTCCGCCTTCCGGTCCTCAGGCTTCAGACTCTCTCCGGTTTCGGAGGGCACCAGGGCACTGGAGACCAAGGTCACGACCGGTTGGTCTATGGGTGGAAATTCGAGGAGTTTCTCCACCTCCTCGTCGAACGTGTAAAAACGATGTTCCAGGTTGGAAGGACCTTGGGCTGCTGCAGGGTATTGCCAAGGGCGCTTGGCTCCCTGCAGAAAAATATTTGATGCTGGAAAATGTTCTGACTCGGGTTGGGGTTCCTGTAGCAAGGCATCTGGGGTCTTGTCTGCTTCCTCAGTTGTTTTAGTTGTACCTGGTAGGTTCATTACCTGTTTAGCCTTAAATAGCAGAGTCCTGAACAATGTTGGCTTAAACAGGCCTACCGGTTGGGGTTGTTCGGGAGTGGTTTCATCCTCAGAGAGGTCATACTCTCTATCGCTGTCCTCTCCCATGAGTGGCTCCTCTGATAAGGACCCCAAGCCCGAGGGGGGCGGTGCTGACCAGACCTGCCCTGTTGTTTCTTGGGAAGGTTGCTGGCTATATTTGGTGGCCCCAGCCGCTATGCCTTGAGAATAAACGTTTGCAATTAAATCCTGCAAGTCGGGTGGCATATCTTGCCAAGTGCTTGCCTGTGCCCTTAAACCCGCCGCTGTGGGCGTGAACGTGGCAGATGGCCCCAGGGAACTCCTTCTAGTATAACTAGCTGACTCAGGCCTGTTCCATGAGGGGCCTGGGGAGGAGATGATGCGTGGCAACATAGGTGAATGCCTGTCAGGTGACCAGTCCTCCTCGGGTAGGCCAAAGGCCGGCTGTGAGGTGGTTGGGTCAGGTGTTGCTTGCCTCTGACCCAGTGGCACTGTAGAGGGGGAGGCCTGTAGAGCTGCCTCCAGCTTTTTCTCTAAGGCCTTAATACGTTTTTCTGCCTCCTTCATAGATGAGGCTGAAGCTGTGGACTGTGAAGTCTTGGACTTCTCCTTGGCTTTCCCCTTGGGTTTCTCTTTGACCACATTGGGAGAAGCGGCCCTCTCGAGTCCCGCTTGTTCCTCCATGTACTCACAGTTGTGTAGTTGAGGAACTGACTTGTTTGGGCCTTGCAGCCTCGTGGCGTGGTAATGTTTTTGGCTCTGAATCAGCAACAAAAATGGCCACCGTCTGTTTTGGCCAATCACGCCTGCGCACTGAGGCTTGCAGCCTCTTCGCGCTCACCAGCTGCAGGAAGTACTTCCTGTTGGCGCCTTTCCCGGTTGCACAAGTAGCAACCAACATGGTGGCCCCCTGTGCCGTTCGCGGCTTTTTGCCCCTGTCCGGGGGGTGGGGGGGGAGCGCTGCGGCTTCCAGCCCCCCTGCGGCCATGGCGGCTCCCGCTGCCTTCGCTGGCTGTGCGCTCGCGGCTTCGCTGGCCTCGCCGGTGTGTCCGGCCGTCCCAGCGCTTCTCGCTCGCCCTGCGGCTTCCAAGCCGGCGGCGGCTGCGGCTCTTTCGGCGGCTGCCGAACAGCTGAGAGGCGCGGCTCCGATCCTCCTCGAGAGCCCAACGACAGCGCCTTCCAGGCTTCCCAGTGGAGGGGGCTGACCCCTCCACCTTCAGCCCACAGCCCTGGTCTGGCCACGGAGGTCAGGGACCCCAGGCTGGGTGCTCCTCTGCGGGGTGTTCCCACGGAGGGAATACAAGACCCCTGAGGAGGATCGGTGGGGGTGCTGCCCGCGGAGGGCAGAGACCCCTGTCTTCTGTTTTCCTTCCTCTGTGATCCTTGTAAGCTGAAACACAAAGCACAGGATTAAACAGGTCAATAACACTTATGCAAATACAACTTATTTACTATATTTCTATATATAACTATATTAAAGCTCCTAAGAGCAAAACCCAGTATGTCTCTACTCTTAGACTGAGTTTTTAAAACTGGGGCTCATGGGAGCAGTAAGGGGGCGGTAGCTATTATTATGCTAATTATAACTCAGTCTCTACCAATAAGATTGGAACATTACCCATGTTGGACTCTCCTTCCAGATGCAGTGGAGAATATAATGTTTACCGTAGAGGTACTTAGGAGGTTTATATGTATATTTGTAAAAATACTGTTCGTTTGGTTTAATGTTTGTTCATCTTTTAAAATGTTTTTTAATGTTTATACTCAATAAAAATATTTTTTTTTAAAAAGAGAATAAGGGTAACATCTATTTCTACCTTCTAATTTTACTGGCTACTAGGCCATCTGGCAATGGAGCAACAGGATATATTTGCACATTATCATAGTGTGCTTGAGATGCATTTATATCATCGGGCATTATTGAGGATAAGTGAACTGTGGGAAATCAGGAGTACTGTAGAGAAAATCTGTGATCAAGCTATTTATACAACCCGTCTACCATGTCATTAAACTATACGCAAGATTCCTGAAGAATTTCATCAACATGATAAAATTAAAGGCCAGTGTGTGTGTGTGTGTGTGTGTGTGTGTGTGTGTGTAAAATTATAGATTATTTAATCTCCCCAATATGACATTTGTCATTTTAAAGCATTGTTTTCTTTGTTTTAATTAAGATACACAACCCAGACTTACTGGTAAGTGGGTGTCCCTAAAAATGTTATTTAAAAAAAGCAAAGCATATCTCAGGTCTGAAGTATGGTGTGTTGAATAATTATTTCTTTGACGGTGACAATAAATATTACCTGCTTTATGAGCAGCAGTTGCAGGCCCTCGGATGTCATCGTAAGATTGGCCATCAGTCAAAATTACCAGAAAATTTTTGTTTGCCCCATCTCTCACAGGTGCAAACACATTTTTGGTTACATAAGTAATGGCTTCTCCTGTAGCAGTACCACCACTCATATAGCGGATTGCTTGAACACCTGAAAGAACCTTTTCCTTGGTTTTGTAGGCTGTAAAGTTGAATTCTGTCTGCTGATTATAAGTGAACTGAATAACTGCAATTTTGGCACCGATATCTGTGATATCAAATGATTTGACAACATTACTAATAAATCTAAGCATGAGGTGGAAATTGTTGTCACCAATGCTGCTAGAGCCATCTATGAGGAAAGCTATGTTGACGGAATTATAGCAAGTCTTGCTGCATAACATTTGTTCATGTGCACAGAGTTTTTGAGCAAGAGGTTTCACGTGTTTTGTGGGTACCAAACCAAGTGGGTATGTTGTAGGAAAAGAATCCATTATTTTGACAGACTGCCTGTTTTTAAAAGCAAAATAAAAGGCATGAGTGTTAGCACATGTGCAAAACATATTTTTGTATAATACTAAAGCTCTTGTTTTGATAAAACACTACAAAGGTTTCCTTGTAGTGTATGATGTTCATCTTGACTTTAGGACGCCTTTAAGAGCCAGCTCTTCCACAGCCTTTTGGGGATTGATGTGCAGTTTAGGCTCCCACCCATTCTCATCTATCATTTAGTCATTTTGCTTTAGTTTGGCAATATGTAATTAGTATTATCTTGTTGATTAATCCTTGTTGATTTATTAACAGTCTGTCTACAGGGGAGGAATATAAAAGTCTTAGCTCACCTATATTTTCATTTATATTGTAAGTATGTTTACGAAGTTCAATTTGGGCAACCTATAACCTATATCTAGCATCTCCAGAACATACTGTTGAAATTCATCAGCAAAATTAATCAAGGAAAGAAGCAGCCTAGAACTAAGAAGAAATTCCTGACAGAATAATTAACCAGTGGAACAACTTGCCTCCAGAAAGTGAGAATGCTCTAACACTGGAAGTTTTCAAGAAGAGATTGGACAACTATTTGTCTGAAATGGTATAAGGTTTCCTGCCTAAGCAGGTGGTTGGACTTGAAGACCTCCAAGGTCCCTTCCAACTCTGTTTTTCTAAAAAAGAATTCTGAATTTCTAAAATAACTAAATTTTGATGGTATAGAGGCCATTTTCAGAGTTCAGATTTTGTAAAGCTTGGGATAGAGGTTGCCCAATTCCAATTTTAATCCCAGTTAAAAAAATAACCAACCATGGAAAAATGAAATGAAAAAAAAAATGACTTTATGCCTTCTAGACATCAAATACATTACTCTCTGTAGTAATCTATAAAGCTAGGAAGATTATTTGTTGCTGATATTGCCCACTTATGCATTAAGATATTACACTATTTAATCAGAACTAAAATGCCTAATCTGACTGTATAGTAATGCAAATATATTGATTTTTCTTACCTTTTCAACAAAATTTAGTTCTTCGATCATCCCCATTTCTTCAGATGTAGGCTTTGCAATTGACACAATGAATACATTAACACCAAATTCTCTAGCCAATATACCAGCTTCTTCCAAATTATCTGATGGCCAGCCATCTAAGAAAACTACAATGATTTTAGGAATGCCTTTGCGTACCCCTTTTTCAATAGAAAAAAATCTTTGTGCTGACTGTTTCAAAGCTCTTCCTGATAGGGAGGAAGGGGAAAAAATAATTATTCTCACTTAAAGAATTATTCTCGCCACATTAAAATTCAGGATATGTGTTTCATATCTGTTTAATATCTAAAAAGAAAGATCTTATTTTAAGGAACTACCATGAAAATAAATTGTACAATTATTTGTAATTTTTTGCTATAATGAGTAGATCTGCTATTTACATTTACAAATTACATTAAATTATTTTCATTATTTAGAACAGTTATATAATTTCATTCCAGTGCCCACCAGTGTCACTCCAATATCAAGTACTGTATGTGCCAACAGCTCAAATGAAATGAAATTTTCATTCACACATGATAAATTAATTCCTCCAACTAAGAAAAGGCTTCCACCAAAAAATTTGAGAGAAATAACCATTCCCCTCCTTCATAACTATTGTTCACTCTCAAATTCTGTTTAGCTGAGTTGGGGGACTGATTGGGTATGTAAAAACAAAGAGAGAAAAGACCCATTCATTGTATGATCATCTCCATACATGCAATACTAGGTTTAATCCATACTTATCCAAACACCTGTGCTCCATTGGGACACTGTTTCAGAGATAATTCCTTACCTAAATAGAGAATGATCATAGGTAATCAAACAAATTAGTGGCGGAGGAAGCCACTTCCAACTTCCTGTCAAAATCCCTATTGAATCCCCCCACACACTCTCTCTATCCTCCCCCCTTTCTTTCATCCATCCCTCTAACTTGTAATATATTGGAAAAAATGAAAAAATGTAGAGAGATATTACACAGATGTATCTGCCTTGAAAGTAACCCATGTTAAGTTATATAGCACAATCAAACATTAGGAGTTGATAACAGGAAATGTTTTATGATGTTTTGTAATGTAAAATGTTTTATAATTTTTATGTCATAAAACTATGAAATTTGCCAAATTTAAATTCCAGAGGAGTCACGTGTGAAATTTGTAATACAGTCTGCATGTTAACCCATTTATGGTAACTTGATTGAAAAAGTTGCCCTATAAAGCATTGTTTCATCCAGTTAAAGTCTAGAGACGGAAGAATTTTAATAGTATATTATAAAATATTTGTTATATTTGACCTGCATGGACAAGAATTACCTGTATTGGAATTGCCTCCTTGGAAAGCAATTTCTTTTATTGCAAATAAAACATCTTTTGAAGTGGTGTAGTTATTCAGATAAAATTCAGTTTTTGGATAATCACTGGGAAAAGAACACATGAACAAAGATGTATGACAGTTAGGATGTGGATACAATTCTCATTGACTTTTTATATAAAAAAACAACATGATTCAACATTTGGTGTTGTTTAAGTTGTGATAAGCTCTTTGGGAGACCATGGACCACAGCATGGCCATGTCATCTACCAACTTGTCCTCTGCTGTCTCCCAGAGTTTGCCCAAATTTTGTTTAATGAAAGAGCTTGTAAGCAGTAAGAGCTGGGAACATTGTTGGCACCTGGTTAGGGCTGGAAATAAACTTATGTGGAGCAAGTTGGAGTAATTAAAAAAACCTGCAAAGAGCTTGGAAAACATTTTTTGCAGACAGTAACAATGAAAGAACCTGCAAGATAAGAGCTAGGTAGATCATTAGCACCTAGTTAGGGCTGCTGAAAAAAAGCTTTGAAAAAGCTGCATTCATAAGACACACCTGAATTTTCAGCCTCTTTTAGGGAGGAAAAAGGTGCATCTTATACTCCGAAAAATATGGTAACGAGAACAGAGAGGTGAGGAGTAAAGATTGTTAAACACAGAAACTTTCAAGAAAAATAGAATTTTATTGTAGCAAATTAAATGGGGATAAAAAAAGAGCTAACATTTAAAAATGTGGAAGAAGAAAGCCTGATCTCTCCCTTGTTATAATTTGTTATAAACATATTGCAACACCCTGCCATACTAACATTGCCAAGAAAAGTGCATGGATGTAGTCAACACAAGAATGTATTTTTCCTTTTTAATCTTTGTAGTTATCCCAGAGCAAAGTTATGTATTAAAAGTATTTGGTACATTTCAATAATTTTTTGCCAAACACCTGTTGAGGCCTATTTTTCTGATTTTCACCACAATATTGCAAATGGACCATAATCATTGGATAGGTGTCAAGCAAAAACACATCTAATTTAAGAAGTGCTATTTTCAATTTAATTCTTGCCCTGTCTTAATAATTTGTCAGTGTTTTTCCACTATTAACTGCCTTAAAATATGAAACTTTCCTTGGCTCTCTATAAAGGTTTTTTTTTAAATAAATTGTTCATTTTGGAGTCTAGATTCTATTAATTCCCTTGGATGAAACATTAGTGGTCCTGGTATAGTCAACAAATATAATTGCAGTAATTCTTTTGTGTCTGAAAGTTTTATGGGCTAACTCATCAACTTGATAATAAGCAGCTAAATTCTTCCAGATGTTTTGGGCATTTTATTCTGTGAGTATTTTAAAATCTGTTAAAAAATTTATTTTGTACCTAAAGTAATCAACATTATTTTGGTAACAGTTATTGAGGATAGTAGAAACTATTATTTGGTAACAATTGCATGCAAATATACTACACTTGACTATCACAGCCATTACATTGCAACTGTTACATGAATGAAAATATAAATTGTAGGATTCCTTGGGTTCTCCTACCCCTAAAACTAGAAAATTATCACCCTAGAAAGCTGTATCACAAGCCAGAAAAGGAATTTACCTTATTTTTCGGAGTATAAGATGCACAGGATAATAAGACACACAGAAGTATAAGATGCATCTTAGTTTTGGGGGAGAAAAATAGGGAAAAGAATCTGCTTGCCAGGTATTAATCTGGCTAGTATCCTTAGTCTGGTCAGTAAATCATTTGCCCCCTGGTTAGGGCTTTAAAAAAACTTTATTCGGAGAGAGTAACAATGAAAGAGCTTGCAAGCCAGTAAGAGCTGGTAACATCCTTAGTATCTGGAAATAAACATTCAGAGCAAATAGAGCAATGGAAAAAACCCTACAAAGATAAGGTTTGGAAAACATTATTTGCAGAGAGTAACAATGAAAGAGCTTGCAAGCTGCTAAGAGCTGGGAACATCGTTAGAACCTGGTTAGGGCTAGAAAGAAACTTATTCGGAGCAAGTTAAAGAAATGAAAAAAACTCTGCAAAGACTAGATCTTAGAAAATATTCTTTGCAGAGAGAAACAATGAAGGAGCCTGCAAAGTAAGTACTGGGAAGATTGTTAGCAGCTAGTTAGGGCTGGGGGGTGGGGGGGGGAGAACTAAATTCAGAGTATAAGACGCACCCAAATTATTAACTTCTTTTAAGGAGGAAAAAGGTGTGTTTTGTAATCCAAAAAATATGGTAAATACAAATCTCCCATTGATCTGAAATATATTTTTTAGCCTGTTTGTCAATGGCGACAAAGACACGCACCAATGAATCCAGATTCATACCAATTGTTTTTTTTAAAAATTCTATTGTAAGAAGTACCGGTGCATCCCTAAAACATCAAATTAAAGAGAACTGCTCTCGGGCATTGAATTCCATTTGAAAATACTATACCAAATAAGATGATTTGCTATGTTTTGTTATTTTAAACTAAAATTCATTCAGTATCATATATCTACACACCCAAGACTAGAACTTAGAATCAGCAGGGTACTACATTCCAATTCTTCATAATGAAGTTTAAGGAAAAATGATTTGATCAAAGGAGCTTTTACAAAGCTGAAGGAATCAGCAGCACACTTCAAATACTAAAGAGAAACACTCAACTATGATGTTTTGTTAAATGTAGTTCCAACAGCTGTGTGCTAGATATGGTTCCTGAACTATAAAATACAGTACTCAGATTACAGTTTTCTGCACTTTGCAACAACAGCAGCAATATCTATTTTGTGGAATTTGAAATTATGGAAATTGAATTTCTAAGCATTTAAGCATTCTAGATTAAAGAAAAATGGGAAATATAAGAAACATAGGTAACATCAAAGCAAAGTCAAGGAAAGCTTCTACCACAAACCCTTTGATTTCTCCATTGGGCGTAGTGAGTTGCAATTCCAATTCTAAGCAAGGTATAATGCTAATATACCAAATAGAACGGAGTAATATACCAAATAGAAAGTTTTTTTTCATACCTGGCTTGTATTACTCCCACATGTGGGCCTTCAGTACCAATTCCCAGCATCATTGCAACCTTTCCAATAAAGTTTTTCTGCAAATTAAATCTGCGCTGCCCAATATTGTAGCTTCCGTCAATCAGGAAAGCAATGTCGGCTTGACAATCTATGAACATGCAAAACAGCTTATTAACAAAACAAAACAATAATTTTAGAGATTTATTTTATATGATATATGAGTAACTTACCTTTGTTTCCAGACTTTTTCACAACAGTTTTTTTAGGTCGTTTTCCTCAAAAAAAGAAAGAAACGTAATTTAACTTTCTATATTTTGATATAAGCACTAATGTGTCGTCAAGTAAACCTGAAGATATTCTGCACTCTTCTATGTATCCTTATCTCTTGCATATGTAAAAATATGTATATGTATTGTTTATGATGATTTTGAATCATCCAGGTCATGGATGTCACCATGCTGCTTTTGAAAAATCAACTGGATTTTCTTGGTCCCCCCCCTTCTTTGAAAACATTTTGCTTCTGATTTAAGAAGCTTCTTCAGTTTCAAGAATTGTATTGAAAAAGTCCAGTTGCTTTTTCAAAAGTACCTTTGGGACTTTATATGTATTCTATATTCTTCATAGTGTTAAATATACTTTACAAAAATGGGAGAATGAATGCAAAATTGTTTTTTTTCTAAGAAGCTTTTGGTGGAAAAAGACATATTCTTTACTGATTTATTTTACCTGCAAATGGCCGTGCTGTTGAAATAGGATGCCCAGCTGCTTCAAGGGCTTCACCTTTAGCACCTATTATCACATTGAAAAATAAAAGAAATTAGAAGAAAGAAAATAGTTTGTGAATTGTTCCAATTTCCACATCATTCATCTATTGTGGGAATTAGAATATACAGTATTTCAATTTTTGTCCATAAAGCATTCTTGCTGCTGTCAACATATATAATAGGGAGTTTCCTTGTCCATTAAGCTAAAAGAAAAATCTGACAAATTTCATTTTCATTTGTATTTTATTCTATGATAATTTAATAAAAGTATTAAATTATTAAAAACCCAGTCATCTTTAGAACCAAAACAAATCCCTTCGCAAAAGCCTTCTTAGCCGAATCAGGCAAGATGCTGGATTAATTTCTAAAAATTTTGAGAAAATAAATGACCCACTTACTAGCTACTGAAAATGATGATCTCGATTTAGAGAACAGTTGGGATTGGATTCCATTGGCATATATTGCAGAGTAGTTCCCACGCCCTGGTAACATCTTCACTCTTACAGTTCCACCTGAACTGGTGATCACACCTCTGAAGCAAAGTAAGATTTTCAAATGCAAGTACTAATTATACAAATAAAGTGAATACATCTGCTACTCTTTGTAGTATGCTGCATTTGTTCATGCTAAAATAAGACCTGCTGCATCAACATGTCACAGTTTGTGAAATAAAAGACAATTGTCTAGGTTCATAAGCATGCTTAATCATAAACAGAGATGGCAAATTACAGTACCATATTTAGTCTGTATGTTGCTCTCCCAGCACTTTTTGGTAATCTCTAGGACGGGGGTGCCAAACACACACTAGATACAGCCCAGATTTGGACCATGGGGATACCCTGAAACCAGTGAAGGACCAGCCTGCAGTGCCTCTGAGAAAATGGAGCTTGGGAGGGGGTGTGGCTGCCCCCCCGAGCTTCATTTTCAGCTGCGATGACCTCCTGCAATCCTCTGCCAGTAAAAATGGAGCACAGGAGGGCTGTACATTTTTGCTGCCAGAGCCCTTGGGCTGCCACAGATCTCCGGACACAAGAGTTAGCCATGCCCACTCAACCTGAGGTCAAAAACAACTCAAGTTTGACACCTCTGCTCTAGTCTGCTGAGTGATTTCCCCTCCAGTGGGCAGCCAACCTTTCTATTTTTAGAAGCTTACGGGAATATTCTGAACTCTTAACTATTGTGGAAGGTCTAAAAATACATCATATCAACTCCAATGACAGCACAATTTGTTACAATTCTGTGATCCAAATGATTTTTAAAAGCATGTCCTTGCACCCATAAAGACTATGTTCACAGAATTTTAAAATAACATTTTAAAAATATGAACAGTAGTTAAAGATTTGCATGTGATACATACAAGAAGTGGATAAAGAAATGGACTCATTTGAATAATTTCCACTATCTGGGAGGTAAGCAAAAGTCACTGTGAGTTGGGTTTCATCTGATCCGCTTAAGCTAAAAGTTTCATTTTAAATACATACTGGAAGTGGAGCTCTGCAGAGACAGTGGCCTGGGGAACAAGGAGAGTTAGATGCCTATCTCATCAGCTTCATGACAAATCTGAGCATAGCTTAGTAGAAGGGAGAAGATCTAAGCAGTCATTGTTTTCAGAAGATACTTAGTTGAATCCTTCAAGGTTGTCCTATCTAATGTAATTTAATGTTTTATTTTATTTTTTCCTATTTTAATTCTTTTAAGATCTATTTTAATTCTTCCTGTGCTTTCAGGCCATTCCTGGTATATATGTTTCATTCATCCTTAATTTCCTATCATTGCTACTATTCATTCATAATTTCTATTGCATGGTTGATATTAAATCTTACCTGTGAATGGCAGCTCCACAGATACTAGATTCAGAGGCATACTCAATGTTTCCATAGACATAGAACTGCCATATATGACAATTTGCTGGGCAGATGACATCTGTTAGATCCTTTCTAAGATCGTATCCTCTTGTAAAACATGTAATAACAGTGGGGGCTATACAGTGGATTAAAAAAAATACAAAAAACAAGCTTTGTGGAAATATCAGCACAATATATGCAAAACATCCACATATAATTATATTTTGCATTACTATCACTCGAAATGAATTCACTGCATGATGAAAGCCTCTTCACTAAAGGTTATAGACTAACCTACCATACTGTTCCACTGAAATAAAACTACCGTAATGCATCCAATACAAATTTAAACATTATTTGTTCAACAGGCTCAAACTCAACCCTGACAAGCCGGAGTGGCTGTGGGTTTTGCCTCCCAAGGACAATTCCATCTGTCCGTCCATTAACCTGGGGGGGGGGGAACTACTGACCCCCTCAGAGAGGGTCTGCAACTTGGGCGTCCTCCTCGACCAACAGCTAATATTAGAGCACCATCTTTCAGCTGTGGCGAGGAAGGCATTTGCCCAGGTCCGCCTGGTGCACCAGTCGCGGCCCTATTTCGACCGGGAGTCACTGCTCACAGTCACTCATGCCCTCATCACCTCAAGGTTCGACTACTGCAATGCTCTCTACATGGGGCTATTTTTGAAAACTGTTCAGAAACTTCAGATCATGCAGAATGCGGCTGCGAGAGCTATCATGGGCTTTTCTAGATATGCCCATGTCTCGTCAACACTCCGAAGCCTGCACTGGCTGCCGATCAGTTTCCGGTCAAAATTCAAAGTGTTGGTTATGACCTATAAAGCCCTACATGGCAATGGACCAGAATACCTTCGGGACTGCCTTCTGCCGCACAAATCCCAGCGACCGATTAGGTCCCATAGAGTTGGCCTTCTCTGGGTTCTGTTGACAAAACAATGTCATTTGGCGGAACCCAGGGGAAGAGCCTTCTCTGTGGCGGCCCCAGCCCTCTGGAATCAACTCCCCCCGGAGATTAGGACTGCCCCCGGCAAAAAGAATCTGAATCTCATATATAAACTGAATGAACAAAATCTCACAGACAACCCCCACTTAGTAAAAGACCTTGGAATACTAATATCAAAGGACTTAAGTGTCAAAGCCCACTGCAACAATATCGCCAAAAAGGCTTCTAGAGTTGTCAACCTGATCCTACGTAGCTTCTGCTCCGGCAATCTCACACTACTCACCAGAGCCTACAAAACTTTCACCAGACCCATCTTCGAATACAGCTCATCTGAATAGAACCCATATCACATCTTGGACATCAACACCCTCGAAAATGTCCAAAGATACTTCACCAGAAGAGCCTTTAACTCCTCTACTCGAAACAGAATACCCTACGAAACTAGACTTACAATCCTGGGTCTATAAAGCTTAGAACTATGACGTCTAAAACATGATCTAAGTATTGCCCACAAGATCATATGCTGCAATGCCCTGCCTGTCAACCACTACTTCAGCTTCAACTGCAACAATACAGGAGCACGCAACAGATTCAAACTTAACATTAATTGCTCCAAACTTGACTGTAAAAAATATGACTTTAGCAATCAAGTTGTCGAAGCGTAGAACTCATTACCGGACTCCAAAATGTCAACCCCTAACCCCCAATATTTCTCCCTTAAGACTATCCACGATTGACCTCTCCAGGTTTCTAAGAGGTCAGTAAGAGGCGAGCATGTGCACTAGTGTGACTTCCGTCCCCTGTCCAATTGTCTCTCCTATATCTCCTATATCTTTTCTTCCTTTTATATATCTTTTTCTCTATTCTTCATTGACGCATTTTATTCTTATATCTTTTCTTCTATCCTTTCCTTGATATATATTACTATATGTTTATTCTCTTCAATGTGTATTGGACAAAATAAATAAATAAATAAATAAATACATGTATGTATGTATGTATGTATGTATGTATGTATGTATGTATGTATACATACATACATACCAAACATCCACTTTGGTTAGTAGTTAAAGGCATCAGGGTAGAAACCTGTGAGTTTTAGTCCCACCTTAGGCACAAAATCGGCTGGGAGACTACCTGGGCCGGTCATTCTCCCAGCCCAAGGAAATAGGCAATGACAAGCAACCTCTAAAGTCTTGCCTAGAAAACTACATGAATCTTCACTGATTTGAAGGGGTGTGTGCAAGCACATACACACACACACAAAGAGAGAGAAAGATTTCAAACACATAATTGATTCAGTCTTCAGAAAACAAAGAAGAAATTACTGTGCTTCTTTTTCCCAATAATTTTCAGTCTTTATGACAGGTTTCCTGGTAGATATTATTTTAAATTTGTCATTGGTTTGCAGCCTTTTAAAAATGTAATGGGTCAGTTAATTCTCAAGTACTCTCTAAAATTCCTTGTCTGATACATCTGCACTAGTGAAGCAGGCTCCCTAAGGAAGACCACAACTTCAAAGAAAACCTGTTTTCCTTTGTATACATTGGCAAATATCTATGTTGATGACTCTGGTTGTAATTCCAACATTAGTTGCATCAGATAATTTAATTATTTTAAACTTTTGCTATGGAGCTGATTAAAGTATCATGCAGTGGTTATGCCTCTATTATTTTGGAATATAGCTGTCGATTTTCTGTTTTTAATTAAATAATTTCACTGCAATGGTTACAGTTAGTAATGATACATTTAAGCTGCAGTCCGGTTCCATGCACTTCAGGAATCTGGTATTTGTTAGAAGAGTATGCTTCTCCCCAGTTGTTAAAAAATATTAAAGTTTTGAAATGCAGTAATGATGGGGGACAGGAAATATGACAATCCAAATTATGGTAACCAAGAGGAAATTTAGCACATAAGAATACTTCATTATAATCATATTATATGTTTTTAAAAGCCTTAAGGATCTATTTATGTTGCAATAAATTATAATTATTAATCACTATAATTGTTAGTGAATGACCGGGAATATCAATCCACTCTTTTGGATATTGAATAAAAAGTTACAAAATAGCGTTTTTAAAGTCAATATTCTTCCACATAAATGCACTACTATTTTTATTTTATTTCCAATTACAAAAAGTGGAATGGCATGTGTCTTCCATAATGAATTTATGAGAGAATATGAAGACACTGATCAGTTGTTTGTATTTTTTTCTGTAAGACATTTGTAAAATATTAGTTTAATTCTGCCAAGTGGTAATAGATATGGCTTTTGTTATTCTAAAGCATTATATTTAACTTTTTGGAATGTCCAGTTCTAAAACTGAATTGGGAATTCTGTAAATGATCAAAGGATATAGCACAAGCTAGCCAAGAACAATGTTCATCATTCTGAATTCTATGATACCTACTCGTGTATCTAAATATAGCAGAAATTTATATTTAAATGTATCTGGCATTCTAGTTTTGCTTTGAATCTGGTTCCAAGTTGTTATAATGATCATCTCATACATACCAAAATTTGTACGATTTAAACTATTTTGCAATTCTGAACCTTATCGGATACCTCAACTATTTTATTTACAAGCTCTGTAAACACCCAATAGTTTTACAAGTTATTCCTAGAGAAATCATAAATAATAAAAACAGAAAGCAATAAGAGTAAAAACCCAGTGCCATCATCCACTGATGTAGCCAAAGCCACAATCTTTAGATTTCAAACTTATCCTAACACAGCACTTGGGGTAAGAGCCAGCCCTGTATATAGAAGATGGAAGCCTGCTGGATTTCAAAGGGGTGAATTATACTGTATTCTCTAGGGCAGGGGCTACCAATGGAAAACCATATGTCATAGGACCCACTAAATATCCATATTTAAGGAAAGGGACTTGGAGCATGTCTACTGTATCTGGTCTGGCTGGGTAAGGAAGAGACAGTCCCACAATGCACCTGGCCCATGCCATATAGAGATTTAAAGACTATAACCAGCACCTTGAATGCCATTTGGGGGGGAAATGTGGGAGGCATTACAGTAGTAGGAAAAGGAATGGCAGAATCTAGGGGCAGAATGAAGAGAGATCAGACTAGAATCCCTACATAGTCACAAAGTGAACAAACACCAAAACTCCCTTGAATGCGATTTACCCTTATCTAACTCTAACCAGATGCTAACCATTACAGGTAGTCCCCGACTTACGACGGGGATCTGTTCCCATGGCCCGTTGTAAGCCGAGTTTGGTGTAAGTCGTAATATTCCGATTTACATGAATATTCCGACTTACACGGTGGTGGCGGCTTCTTTAAGGAACCAACAGCTGGTCCTTCTTGGTGCTGTATTGCTGCAGCCTCCGAGGTTGCCGCCGCCAACTCTGTTCGGGCGAGGGGATCTCCATGGTGGGCAGCCTCAGAGGCTACAGCAATGCAGCGCCGAGAAGGACTGGCTGTTGGTTCCTTGGAGCCGCCGCTGCCTCCGTTCGGGCAAGGGGATCTCCGCAGGGTCTCCGAAGCCGCTACCCACCGCGGAGATCCCTTCACCCGAATGGAGGTGGCAGCGGTGACTTCGAAGCTGTCCCCGGGTTGTCGTAACGATGAAACGTCGTACGTCGGGGACGACGTAACCCAGGGACTACCTGTAGTTGATAAGATTCCTGTGCATAGGCTTTTAGCAATAAATTTAGCAATTAATTTAACCTTCAGGTGTGAACCTGGTCTTTCATGCCCAAAAGCAGTTCATACTATGCGCCACATCACATTCTGGACCAATTGTATATATTTAACCCAATCATCAATTCACAAATCAATAGTAGAGAGGGTTATGTGAATGAATATAAAATCATAAAAAGAGGGTTCTCTTGTAATTATCTGCACGTTATCTTTATGAGGTTATTAAAACCCATCTGTATACAAGACACTATAACTGATAAAAGTTGGTTTCCTTTACAGTAATAGCCAGTTACTTCATTAATGATACATGGCACCTTTATTCTTCCATACAACTCAGAATTCTATGGAAAAACTCAGAATACTTTTCTTCACTTATAAAAGCAGAGTTTATTTCTCCTACATTAATCTTGTAGGTAGGCTAAAGGGAAAAAAAGAATGAGAAGAACGGACTTCTGGCACTTTTAAAACAAAGAATAAAATAATAGCATTACAGTTTCAACTTTTTTACTTTTACATACTTATTTTGGAACAACATGCTTATCTAATCAGCAAAACCCAAAGCCAAAGTTTCAGTTTTTTCAACTCAAGCACAAAATCCAGAAGTGGTTTCTAAATAGAGTGGTACCTCTACTTAAGAACTCGTTCCGTGACCAGGTTCTTAAGTAAAAAAGTTTGTAAGTAGAAGTATTTTTTTTTCATAGGAATCAATGTACAAGAAAATAATGTGTGCAAACCCATTAGGAAAGAAATAAAAGCTTGGAATTTGGGTGGGGGGAGGAGGAGGAGGAGGGGGAAGAAGAGGAGGACAGTCGCTGCCCAGAGCGAAGGGAGCGTTTCTTTTCTCTGGGTGCTGGCAGAGGTTTATTCCCTCTCCAAACGTCCAGAGAAAGGAAAATGCTTTGTTCGCTCTGGACTGCCAAAGCCTCCTTAAAAACCACTGAAAGGCTCCTCTGGCAGCCCAGAAAAGCCTGAGATCACCAGGATTAAACGGGGAATGGCAGGAAACTGGCCGGGCCTTCGTGCCTCTCTCAAATTTCCTGGGAAATTTTTCCGGGCTCGGGTTCTTAAGTAGAAAATAGTTCTTAAGAAGAGGCAAAAAAATCTTGAACACTCGGTTCTTATCTAGAAAAGTTCTTAAGTAGAGGCGTTCTTAAGTAGAGGTACCACTGTAGATACCAAGTTGGATATATTCTTCTCTTTGATTAGAGCAGTTAATTAGCCATCTCTGCTGGTTGTATCCAGTTTTTCCAACCATTCATCTATTGTGGGAATTAGAATATATTTCAAATTTTGTTCATAAAGCATTTTTGCTGCTGTCAACATATATAATAGGGAGGCAAATTCCTAGTCCATTAAGCCTAAAAGTCTAATTTCATTTTTATTTGTATTTTATTCTTTGATAAATTTAATAAAATTATTAAAAGCCCAGTCAAATTTAGCACTAAAACAAATTCCCTCACAAATGCCTTCTCACAAAGGACCAACATTAAAGAAACTCAGCTCATCGGCTCTATGCCAGAGGGGGGAAAAACAGTAAAAGAGTGACTTGAAAGATAATAGAGATTAAAATTCAAATATGGACCCCAAAATTGCAACTCATAACAAGCATGACCATTGTCTATCTGACATGAAAAAGACTGAAATGAAAAGCTGACTTAGTAAACTAATATAATTTTATTAATGGAAAGAATAGTTGATACGTGTGGAATGTATTATGTTTCATTTTTCTGCACTATTTTTTGAAGGGAAAAAAAATCCAGTTTCTATAATACTTTCACAAATATTCTAGCTGGAAAAATCACTTTTCAAAAGAAATTAGCATGAAGTTCACTTCTACTTTAAGTAGTTATGAAAGGAGTGGCTAGCAGGTAAGATTCAGAATTCAAAAGTTTGAAGTATTAAGTATGTCAAAAGTGTATCTTTGGATTTAAAATTTTAGAATTTAGGAAAAGTTGAAGGTGGCTATTTTCTTCTCCATTGATGCTGCTTCTTAAAAACTGATAATAAAAAACCTGCAACTGTGCTATGTCCCCCCATAATTTTAATCTAACTTTATCGCTATATAAGAGCAAAAATGGCTTTCTTTATTGCTGTCATCTCGGTTACAGCTATAAGACAGTCTTTTATTTGGTATTTTTTTCTTCATGCACTGAGGAACAGAGGATAAATAATCCCGCATTTCCTTTTACACGGCTATTTCACACTTTAAAAAACGGTTTCTTTACGTCGAAGAAAAAGGAAACAATATCCTGGAGCTGGAACGGTTAAGATTTAATCGCAAACCATCTTTAGCTGCAGAAACTGAATACCGGGAAGTCAAAAGAGATTCCTAGGACTCTTTAAGAATTAACAAACGTCAAAGAAAATGTTTATGAAGGCGGGAAATAAAGACGCTTTGCAATTCTTACAACGAAGGAGGAAAGCCGTAACCGACGAGGATTTTTCTGAACTCACCGGAACGTTCAGCTCCCTCGGCCACCCCGGCCGCCAACGCGACACCTGTAATTAAAAGCGGAGAAGGAAGGGGCTTACACGAAGCCGTCGGAGCAGGCACGCTTCGGATCCAAACATGGCGCTCGGAAGACAGGAGAGAGGTCGCCGTCGAGAGCCTCCTTCTCCCTCGGCTATTTCACCCCCGCCGTAGAAAGCGTGCGTTTGCTTGCCGCTCCCTAATTGTCGCGAGGGGACAAGAGCGCGGGGTACTCACCCAGGAAGAGCAGGACTGGAGCCATGGAAAGAAACACCTAAGAGGAGAGAAGGGGCGCCGTCAGGCGACGGGTAAACTCGGAGAGGGGCGTTCTCGCGTCCTCTCCAGAGTGAAAAGAGGAGCGGAGGGGGGACACAATACCTTGAGGGATGGACTCTCTTCTAGCTCCCGGTCGGCAAGGGCTCACACTCCTCCAGAAGAGAATTGGGACAAGATCCACTCTGCTGCAAAACCGGGACGGTGGAAATACAGCCCTGTTCAATGAAGCGTCAGGGAGAAAAGGCGCGAAGGCGCGGCGATGAAGAGAGAGAGATATGAGGCGGTAGCAGGTGGTAAGCTGGATGGAGCCGAGCGTTGCCTTTTAAATGCCGCCCGGGCGCATGAGCAACGCTGGGCAGGCTCTGGTCCGCCTGGGTGGGCTGAGAAGGCGGTTGTCCCAGGAGGGAGGCAGGACGCCAAGGCGCACTAGGGTGCGCCGGCCTCGGGCTTTTGGCAGCTGCGAGGCGCTGCTTCTGAGGAGTTCCCCAGAGCCAACAGGTGCACCGGAGCTCTCGCGCTGTTTAAGGCGCGCGCTTCGCTTGCCCTCATTCAAAGCCCGCGTTTTCTCCTTGCCGCTCCCTCCAGTCCCGTCCCATTAATTAAATAAGGACGAGGAAAACCTTCACCCAATCACCCCATTTACGCCACTCATGGGCCGCGCGTTTATTTGCCGCGCTTTTTTGCTTAAGTCGATGTGAGAGAGGTATAAACGAAGGAAGGTCGGTCTCGACCCCTCCATAAATTCTCCCTTGTGAATTGGCGACGGACTAAAATGGAGCGAGAGAATTGGTGAGTCCTTATGGCTCACCCGACTTCTGCAATATTTCAGAAGAGGTTTCGTTTTATGTCGTTTTGTTTTATCGTAGCCAAAGATTGAAGTTAGCGTCATCAATCTCTCTAGGCCCCTGGGGTAGCTGCCTTTGCTTTCATTGGAGCCTTGTGGTGGACAAATGGGAGACTACAGGATCTGTCCCATAAAAGAGTATTTTGTTCTCCCAAAGAGCAAAGCAATGCAGCATCTGGACTACATTGATTCTTGTAATAAGACACTTCAAGGACCCAAGTCTCAACTATTTTTGTCCTGGGGTCATTCAGAACATAGCATATGTCTTCTCATAGTTCCATTTTTCTGATAGCCACCCCTGATTTTAACTCCTTTCATGTTTTCTTCTCCCTAATCATCTTTCCCTTCTCAAATTTTCCCTACCCTAATACTTTAAATATACAGTATTAAATGAACTAAAAAAACCTGCCATCTCTTCCCCCCCCCCTCCTGTCCTTCCTTCCATCCATATCTATCATTTATTTATTTCCACCTTTAAAAAATCTCTATGCTTTCAATAATTTAGTTTAATTAGAAGTTATTTTTTCAATCTGGCTGGTAAACATTTTCTGTGATATTTAATTAATACCCCACAAATAATTCGGTTTGCCCTTGGATAACCTTACTTCTTTGTTAATGACCACAAAGCTAAGGTTAGCAAATAATATGAATTCTGAATCTTACTACAATAATCACTATAAATATTTTAATTTTCCATTTTACTGAAATAGTGTAGTATAGGTACAAAACGTAAAACAATTTTAATACTTTTCAACAAAAGTCATCATTAATGACATTGAACAGATGGCATACCAGTATAATGGTGGAATTCTTGCTCACAATGAGTTAGGCAATTTGCCTGTTTCCTATTATCTTTATAAAAAACCCTAACAAGAAGTAACGTCTTCTCATATTGAATTGAAATTTACTTTTGAAAGATAAATGAGCAGGATCATGTAAATTAATTAAATTATATATAGTCAATTTTTTCTTTTTTAAAAAAATCGGAATTATTTCTTTTTTTAGATACTTCTTTTAAAATAAAACAACTGGTTTGGTTTTCTTTTTTAGAAAGAATCTGACAATCTATAGCAACCAAACAAGTTACAACTATATATGTTTATACTGATGAACATATATAGTTCATTATTGAATCATTATTAGATTATTCTTCTTTGTACATCATGTTTAATTATAAAGCCAGGATTATAATTTTTGTCTCCTAAAATGAATGAAAATATTGCATTTGAAATCAAAGATTCCTTCGTGAATGGAATAAATTAATGCCAGTTATTTATTGAAGGGACACACACGCAAGTGAATTATTTGTCCAAATATATTTTAATGACAAAATAAGTGTGATTGGAAAACAACAACACCTTGCAAAACATATACAATTGCATTAGGATGATAAATTCGATACTTTGCAACACAGACTAAGCTTTCCTAGTTCATTTTCCTGCAGCTGAAGCCTTCATACTAAATCTATAGTGAGCATCAGTTTGATTTTCCATTATGCATTTTTGATAAGGCACCAGTTGAACTGTTGGTTTGCATGACAATCCATCCACTCTAAATCATCAGATATTTAAGTGGCAATTAAAAAGATTTTTCATTACAATGAAAATTACTAATTAGATTAAATCCTTACTTAGATAAATACTGGCATAGATTTGTTTTAGGAAATAGTACATCTGGACTAATATTTGCAATTACATGGATAATGTATTTTGCAGATACACTTTCAAGCATATGGGAAGCACTTATTTTACCGAATTGACAAAGCAACTACACAGTACATGTTAGGAAAATGGTCTGTAACTTGTACAACTTTGCAAATTGTTCCTTGTTAGAAAATGATTCAGTTCAATGCATTTATACTATTCTCATAATTGTTCAGCTAATTAATCTTTATGTTTAAGTATTTAAGTGCAACTTTTGAAGAGTCAGTTACTGTATTTCTCTAATTTTAACTTCAGTAGAAATTGTGCGCAGTGTTGTCCATTATATTTTTAGAATTTATTTTATCTGGGCACTTTTAATAGTGAGCAGACAGTTATGTTTTAATGTGGTAGTTTAATGCACAATATAAAGTGCATTGGTGTGTGTATTAGTTTATTGAAGGATATAATTATAGATTGTGAGTGTGTGTCTGTGTGCATAATTATTTTAAAAATATTCATTAAAACACTGGAGCATTCTACACAACAAAAGAGAATGTCTCCCAATCAGCCATGAAAAGTTGTCTAGAATAGATCTGATTTTTTAATATTAACTTGTAAATAATTTAGAAACTGAGGCAAGAGGTTTTGCTCATTTCTGAATAAGCTGTAAATCAAGTCAAATTTTCTAATTTCCTTTTCACCTTTTTTTGATGTGTGGATCTTTGAAGATAACACATTAGGCTAGTTAAGTTTTTGTGAAGACAATTTTATTGTACTATAACTCTATGTTTAAAATGCCACACAAGTCTCTGAATTTCAATTGACTGAATTGAAAAAAACTTTTACCATTAATGTTCAAGCAGGAGACCTTTTTTTTGGCTTTTTTCAAAGCAGCACAAAATCTATCTCAATTTTGTTTTGAGTGTCTTAGTTGATTGTGAGAATGATAAAAACATAGTATACCTTGATTTCAGGAAAGCACATCACTATATTTTGATTAGTCACCTGTCTTTTTAATATTAACAGAGTAACTAACAGAGTTGGAAGGGACCTTTTAGATCAACTAGTCCAACTCCCCACTCAAACAGGAGTCCCTACACATTTCCGACAAATGACAGCCAAATTTCCTCTTGAAAGACTCAATTGTTTGAGCTCTTACAACCTCTGAAGGCAAGCTGTTCCATTGGTTGATCGCTCTCACTGTCAGAATTTTTTTTCTTATTTCCAGGTTGAATCTCTCTTTGGTCAGTTTCCATCCATTATTCCTTGTCTGACTTTCCAGTGTTTTGCAAAATAGCCTGATTCCCTCCAGTCTGTGGCAGCCCCTCAAGTGTTGGAACACTGCGTCTCCCCTGGTCCTTATCTTTGCTAGATTAGCTATGCTCAGTTCCTGTAACCGTTCTTCATGTGTTTTAGTCTCCAGTCCCCTTACCATCCTGGTTGCTCTCCTCTGCACTTTCTCCAGAGTCTCTTCGTCTTTTTTGTAGTGTGGTGACCAAAACTGGATGTAGTACTCTAGGTGTTGTCTAACTAAGGCTTTATAGAGTGGTATTACAGTGATCCCTCGGTTAGCGCGGGGGTTACGTTCCAAGACCTCCCGCGCTAACCGATTTCCGCGTTATACTGGATGCGGAAGTAAAAACACCTTCTGCGCATGCGCGCCCTGGCCGCACATGCGCAGAAGGTGGAGCGACGCAAATTCGGAGGCTGGCAATGCAATGGTGATTTTTCCGGGCTCCTTGCCGCTACCCCCCGCCCGCCCGATTCGCCCCGCTCACCGTCATTCTTAAAAGCTCTGAAGGACGAAAGGAATGGAGAATTGCCAGAGCGCCATGAGAACAACAAACTGGAGGATGTGGATGGTGGCAGTACAGCAGAACCAAAGGAAAATTGGGAGGAGAACTGCCATCAGAATGGCCTTTCTTTGCCTTTGGAAGAGGGAGAGAATTGCCTTCCCCTCACAGAGGATGAGCTCAAAGAGTTCCAAATAAAGTCACGACTCCCGAGTTCGCCAACTGGGACCAGCGCCGAAGCTGAACCGCGGGCCGCCTCGCCTACGCTCTCCGGACCGGCGGCGGCTGAAAGAGAGTCCAACCCGAGGGGCGCCGGGCCGAGAAGCGGCGACGCGGGCTGGCCGGCCCGAGGCGCCTCGACCCCGCGTCCTCCCCTCTGCTTTCCGCGGCGTTTGGTCTCGCCCGCGCCTCCGCTCCCTGCCATGTTGGATTGCACGGCCGGCGCCGGGGAGAAGTTGGAAGTTTAGTGCCTGTCGGGAGAGCGGGCGGAAGGCGCGAGGATTTCCCGGCTGGCTCGCGCAGGAGCCCCCTTCAGGAGTTGCTGCCGCCGCTCCGCAACCCGCTCGCGGCGCCCCCTCAGGTCGCCGCCCTGATGCGGCCGCAGTAAAGCGCGGGGGAGGCAGGCTGCTGCGCCGCCACCCTCCAGGAGACGCGGGGCCCGACCCCCCAACCGCCCCCAGGCGAGCTTAAGAGAGGCAGCGGCGGAAAGGTTGGCAATCCCGGCCGGGCGCCGTCATCGGGCGGGAAAAACCGCGGTGTAGGGAAAAAAACGCGGACTTATTTTTTAATTAATATTTTTTGAAAAACCGCGTTGCAGCGTTTCGCGCTAATCGAGAACGCGTAAATCGAGGGACCACTGTATTGTACTATTCAACTCCTACCCTCAAAACCCTGCTACAGAGCACTGCACACCAAGACAACTAGACACAAGAACAGTTTTTTCCCGAATGCCATCACTCTACTAAACAAATAATTCCCTCAACACCGTCAGATTTTTTACTAAATCTGCACTTCTATTCTACTAGTTTTTCTCATCATTCCTATCACCCTTTTCCTCCCACTTAGGACTGTATGACTGTAATTTGTTGCTTGCATCCTAAGATTTTTATTAATATTGATTGTTTCTTCATTGCTTATTTGACCCCTATGACAATCATTAAGTGTTGTACCACATGATTCTTGACAAATGTATCTTTTTTCTTTTATGTATGCTGAGAGCATATGCACCAAGATAAATTCCTTGTGTGTCCAATCACACTTGGCCAATAAAATTCTATTCTGCTCTGCTCTGCTCTGCTCTGCTCTGCTCTGCTCTATTCTATTCTATTCTATTCTATTCTATTCTATTCGTACCTAGACCTAGATTGTATCCCTCTATTAATCCAGTTTAGGATTGTATCGGCTTTTTTGGCTGCAGTTGCACACTGCTGGCTCATGTTTATCGGGTTGTCTACTGAGACTCCAAGATCCCTTCCACAGTCACTGCTATTGAGTGTGGTTTCACCCAGTTTGCATGCATATTTTTTGTTTTCCTTATCTAAGTGTAAGACTTTACTTTTCTCCATTGATTTTCATTTTATTAGATAGGGCCCAATATTCAAGTTTTTCAAGAGCCATTTGGAGACTGAGGCTGAGGCTGAGCCTGGGCTATTCCTGCCAGCTTAGTATCATTTGCAAATTTGGTTAGTTCCCCTTCTGTTCCTTCATCCAGGTCATTTATGAAGCTATTAATGAGCACTGGGCTAAGACAGAATTTTGTGGTACCCCACTGTTTACTTCTCTCCATGTAGACTTAGAGCCATTGAGGACTACTTATTGAATATGGTTAGTCAGCCAGTTGTGAATCCATCTGGTGGTGTAGCTGTCTATCCCACTTTTTTCTAGCTTACAAAGAAGTAGGTTGTGGTCTATTTTGCTTTGCTGAAGTCTAAGTATATTACATCCACAGCATTTCACTGATCTACTAATTTAGTCATAGTGTTGAAGAATGAAATGAGATTGGTTTGGCATGATTTGTTCTTACCAAACCCATGTTGGCTGCTGGTTATTATTTTACTTATTTCTAGGTAAACAAGTAATAACCAAATAACAACTCCAAAAACTTTACCTTTAGACTATCCACTGTTGACCTCTCCCGATTCCTAAGAGGTCAGTAAGGGGCGTGCATAAGTGCACCAGAGTGCCTTCTGTCTCCTGTCCTAATTTTTCTCTTTTAATAGTATTATGTATATAAATATTGTTATATCTTTTTATACCACCAATACATATGTGACAAAATAAATAAATAATAAAAAATTAATATGTGATGACAAACCTGTTTTTTAATTACCCTTTCCAGTATTTTCCTGGGTATTGATGTTAGGCTGATTGGTCTATAGCAGTGATGGCGAACCTATGGCCCGGAACCATATCTGCTGGCAGGCAAGCCGTTGCCCCAGCTCAGCTCCAGCACCCAGGTGCGCGCTGGCCAGCTGATTTTTGGCTGATACAGAGGTTTTGGGAGGGCATTTTCGGCTTCCAGGGGGCCTCTTGGGAGATGGGGGAGGGCGTTATTGCCCTCTCCAGTCTCCAGGGAAGCCTTTTGAGCCTGAGGAGAGTGAAAAACAGGCCTACTGGGCCCACTAGAAGTTGGGAAATGGGCTGTTTCTGGCCTCCGGAGGGCCTCGGGGGGGGGGGGGCAGGGGAGGCAATTTTTGCCCTCCTCAGGCATTGAATTATGGGTGTGGCACTCACACAGGCTCGATAGTGTGTGCCTACATGCTTTTGGCATCTGAGAGAAACAAAGGTTGGCCATCACTGGTCTATAGTTTCCCGGGTCTGGTTTTTTCCCCCTTTTTTTGAAGATGGGAACCACATCAGCTCTTTTCCAGTCCTCAGGTAGTTCCCATGTGTTCCAGGATTTTTGGAAGATGTGGTGCAGTGGTTCTGAGATGACATCTGCTAGCTTCTTAAGAACTCTAGGATGTAATACCTCTGGTCTTGGTGATTTATAATAATCAAGTTCAGACAGGTGATCTCTTACTGGGTTTTTTTTGCTTATGTTAACTTTTTTTTCCAGTCTGTTTTTTGCAGTTGTGTTTTTGTTTAGTTGGGCTGCAGTTTCTTTCCATGTGAAGAACGATGCAAAGAATGAGTTAAGCAAATCTGCCTTCTCTGTGTTGCCTGTTACTTCTTTGGGCTGACAGTTAAAGTAGCATGACAAACAAAAATGTAATAATTATGTGGATATATAGCTGATTCAGGCATTGTACTAAAATAATGCTTGGCATCAGTTCTGTATGAAAATACAGTAGAATATTGAGTGCAGTCCTACAAGATTCATTCCTGGCTTCTATATTTTTATATTAAAATATCCTATATTCTATTTAAATGAAGAGGCAGAAAGAGTATCTTTCAGAACAGTAGTTGGTGCAAAATCTGGCTGGATACCTAATATCTTTGAAGGCAGAATGAACCTCAAAAACAATATTGATAGCTTAGAGCAGGGATGTCAAATTCCAGGGCTATGGGCCAGATACGTCATGCACTGGCCATGCCCACGCCCAGTTTTGCAAAGGAGAAAAAAGTCCCAATATGTCACATGGTGCCACCATGACAATGTGGGTTTCGCACCCCAGCTTAGAGGAATGAACTCAAAAATAACAAATGTGAAAATAACATTTCTCTGCAGTCAGGGTGCAAATAACAGTGCACTACTCACTCCCACCAGTAGGTGGAATATGTTCTTTTTTTAATTTAACAAATAGTTTTTGTTTATTCCAGCTAATGAAAAAAGAGGAAAGGATGAGGTGGAGGTATGAATGGAAAAAGTTGCTATCCCAATACACAGATTTTATTTAAAATCAAAAGATCAGTTTGCGACTTGGACGAAGAAAGAATAGTGATATTATGGTTGAAATATGAAGGGTAAAAAACTGCCAAACGGAAGGGATATTTTAAAACTCTGCATATTTCTATATTTTAAAATATTCTAAGGCTTTGCTGCAAGACAAATCTGCATGGAAATGAATAGAAGCCTAGAGTGTCTCTTTATTTGGCATAAGTAATTCAATCATCATAGTTCCCACTCCTGAATAAATAGATGGATTAAAATGAACAGTTTTCTTTAAACATTTTTCTTTTTAAAAGAAACAGATTTCTGAATGTAAATACTGTATAGTATTGAATAAGTCTAAGAGGGACTTCTCTTTCTCTCTGGAATAACAGGAAGTCAATAATTAGATACAATTATGGCTGTTCCTGCTAGATTTAGATGATCAACCATTCTCTGCTTGAAGAAAGTCAAATTTCTCTCAATATTTATTTCAGGATGTGCCAAGACTTCTTTTCTCTGGAGAGACATAAAGAAAAGACTCAGTACACTTTAATTTATGAGGAAATGTTTCATGTTTACAAGATAAGTCATCTGTGTACATCCTATTCCAACTTGAACAAACGTTGTGAAATCTCAGTTATACCTATTTTGTCTTTACAAAATACACTATAAATAATTGGCTTTTAAAATGTATGCTTTATTTTTAATTTGTTAGGATTTAGGCACTGATTTTTGGAGAAAGTAAAGTAGCACTTAAGGCTACTGCAATACTGTACCTTTAAAATGCAGAGTCACTTTATAAAATGCAATTTAAAAATCTGCAACAGTATATTTAGCAAATGCATTATACTCAAAGTTGAGATGCATGCCTTTAAAAATGTTTAACCCTATAATGCAGGATGGACTCATGTCGACTGATTTCATCCTCACATATAAAAATAGCACTTGAACTTCTTATGGGGATGGGGAATCAGGTTTAAAGTAAAAGGATTAGACTTTAAAGTTATTAAAAATATAGCCAAAAATAACACAAAAGTATACTTTTGACTACTTCTTTACAGTCTTACTTAACAATGCCAGTTCTTTTTTGCAAGAATAAAATAATTGATACATTTAAAATTCCAGAGAGATTATGTTATGGATGTGTTAGAGCTACAGCCTGGTAACATTTTTAAAGGTTGAAGAAATTATTGTGTCAAACTTATTTTAGGTTAAGACTCACTTGTCAGATAAAAGAAATGTTATCCTTATTTGGCATCTCTGTTAGAAATGGCAATGCTATTACAAATTAAATCATAAAAATATGCAGCACAAGGGAAATCCATTATTTTATTGCGTAGAGTCCTAAAAAAACTATGAGTTACTCTAGGGGTAAAATGCTCCCGGCTAGCTCATGCCTGTCAGTCATTGGACAGCAGGTTGTGAAGGGAGCACGAGACTCCGCCCACTGACCTGGACACCGCCATTTGGGTTTTTTTACTCACTGCACATGAACAAAACGATTTGCACATGCACGGAGAATGAAAAATTCCAAATGGCAGCATCCAAGCAGGTGAGCGGAGCCTCATGCTCCCTTCGCGATTGGCTCTCTGATAATTGACAGGCATGAGCGAACCAGGAGCATTTCACCCCTGGATAAAACTACATTTGAATTAAGTTCAGCACGATTGCCTTTTAGTGACATAATTTGAATATTATTAGACTGAAGTATTTTGCAGTTTGTTGGACATCATACTGGATTTTGAACAACAATTAGAATAGCTTGAATAGCAAAGAATGCATTTTAGAACAACACAATTTAGAAGAGGAAAAAAATGCTGCTGGGCTGATTTCCTGAATAATGAGAAGTAGTCAAACACTGGAGACAAACGTAATGGCTATGACTTTTTATGGGAAGCCCTGAAAATACTGGACTTTGATCAAGCTTGCAAGACCGTAAAATGTGACACAGACAATATCAGTTTTGGCCTAAGGTGGTTTAAACTATGGACGGTTCCCCATAGCTTCACTTAATTATTGCTAATTTCTGATGAGTTCTAAACATCACAGCATCTGTGTGGTTAGCTCTTTCCTCAGTTATTACTGAAGGCCGATATCAAGATCCAGAAATTGGGATATTTTTCTCCTGTGATTCTCAGGGAATTGAAGATGTAGACTATGTCTTATTATAGGGATCTGCATACCACCTAATCTCTGTGCTCTCCTTAAGGCTCTCCCAGTGTGACTCCATATCTCACTTCTTTTCACAAATTTCTGAACCAATATTAGCCAACCAATTCAAAGTCAAGTTATGAAAATTTGCTTGCAATTGATATTTGGCAGACCAAATCTTCAACAGCTTACAGGACACCAATTGGCCCATTTTGCTCTTGTAGTGACAATGAAAGTTAAATTTACTCATTTTTAAATCACACTTGCATCCCTAAATATACTCTTGATCTTAGGACAATATCTTATTTTACATAGTTTTATAATAACTATTACCGGTAACAATTCATTTTTATTGATTTGATTTAGTTGTAAAGTGATATTTTTAAAGAAAATATATGGTCTTCACAGTTTGAATTCAATTATATCCTGTATGTTTTATTGTTTTTTTTTTATTTGTTTGCTTGCTTGTTTGTGTCATGTCTTTACATTCCTAGTTTTGCTACTGGTTCATCATTGGCTATAATAAACAATGAACCCAAATAAAAAAACCTTTTATTTAGGAAGACTGATACCACTTTTAAAAAAAGTATTTCTGCACAGTTCCTCCTATAAACAAGTTCAGTGCCACCAAGTTATCCAATATTTGTTTTCTTATTTCTTGGGTTACGGCAAGTAAACCTAAATTTGTAAAATTTTATGGAACCCACCTGAAACAGTGGAGGGAATGCCACAGCAGGTTACAGAATATGGGATAACAATGAAGTTTCTCTTCTCTTTTCTCAATACAGGATGTTTTGATCAAACTCTGCAGAGATAATGATTTCATGGGTGGAAAAGAAGCTGGACCCAAATCAATGAATTTTTTTCCAGGAGTGTAATCAGAGCCTCTCAACAATTTATATACATTATTCATAGCCAAATCTGATTCTGTTTTAAATAATTCTTTTGAGGGTTTTAAAAAAAAATCTTTGAAACAAGACATAATATTTTTATAGCATTAGAATTGGAAATTTTGTAATGTTTTTCTCTCGTATCATAGAACGTAGTCATTTTGGCTGGAAATAGGTAGCATTGAAAGGTTGCCATGATAATGAAAGAAATGTGAAAAGAGGATAAATAATAGTAATCGAATCTGAAGTAGAAAGGCAGTCAAAAATGCAAAGAATGCATTTAACACCTTGAAAAATAATCAAAATATGGTGTTGGTCCATCTTTTGCGGCAAATACAGCCTCAATTCTCCAAGGTATTCATTCATATAAATTGTGAATTTTTTCCAAAGGAATTTTAGCCCATTCTTCAGTTAAAGCACCCTCCAGTTCTTTTAGAGACGATGGTGGTGGAAATCGACTTCTTACTTGAATCTCTAAAATAGACCACAAATGCTCAATAATGTTGAGATCTGGTGATTGTGGGGGCCAGATGAGATGCTGAACTTCATTAGAATGTTCCTTGTGCCATTCTTTAACAATTCTTGCTCTATGGATTGGTGCATTATCATCTTGAAAGATGGCATCCCCTTCTGGAAATAGTTCTTGAACCATAGGATGAATTTGGTCAGCCAAAATTCCTAAATAGTGATGGCTATTAATTCTTCCATGAAGGGAAATCATTGGCTCGGTGGATTTTCAAGAAATAGCACCCCAGATCATTACTGAACCCCCGCCATGTTTGACAGTTGGGGGAAGGCAATCTGGATGAAATGATTCTTTTGGCTGTCTCCAAACGTAAACACGGCCGGAGGTCGGAAAAATGGTAAACGATGATTCATCAGAGAAAATCACATTTTGCCACTGCTTGAGGGACAATTTCTGGTGGTTTCTACACAACTTTAAATGTTTTTAAACATTTGTCTTTGAGAGCAGAGGTTTCCTAATTGCAGCTCTTCCATGGAATCCAGATTTGTGAAGTTCTCTTCAAACAGTTTTTGTGGAAACTGGGTTCTGTAGGTGTCTATTGAGCTCTGCAGTGATTTTAGGAACTATGGTCTTGCAATCTGCTCTAACAATTCGCTTTTGAGTCCGATGGTCTCTCTCAGACAACTTCAACTTTTGACCAGATCTGTGCTTGGCTGAGGACGTTTTCCCATCTCTTTCAAAAGAAGTCATTATTTTTGAGACATTACCTCTCGAAACGTCAAACATTCGGGCACTTTCTGTTACACTAGTGCCTGCCATTCGAGCACCAACAATTTGGCCTCTTTGAAAGTCTGAGAGGTCTGCCATTTCTAGAAGGTTATAACCAATTTTCTTAAATTTCTGTACAAAAAAAAGGTAGTTTAAAAAAACATATCAAATAAAAGAATTAAAAAAACATTAAAATATGTCAAGTTTTGATTGATTTGAACATGTTCAAACATTATAATGCCAAAAGGTCAAATGTTTCCATTTTTTGTCCACCCCCTGTATGCCAATTTTTTGACCATTCAGATACACGATCTAGGTTGTTTTGTAGGGTAGTAGTGGTTTTAAATAGTTTTACATTGTCAGCAAAGAGGATGCAGCTGCTTACAATATGATCACAAAGATCTTTTATGTAAAGCAGAAAGAATGTTGGTCCTAGAACGATGCCTTGGGGAACACCACTATTAATTGGTGCTGGGTTTGATATAGTGTTTCCAATTTTAACTCCTTGTTGCCTGTTTAATAGGAATGTAACTATCCACTTGTGCAAGCATCCAGAAATGCCATAAGAACTTAGTTTTAACAGAGGTTTGTCAGGTACCACAGAATCAAAGGCTTTACAGAAGTATATATAGATTGCTCCTATTACTTTACCCTGGTCAAGTTGAGAGGTACAAATGTTTTTGCAGTGTATGAGTTGCAGATTATATGACATTTTTTTCCTGAAACCATTTGTCACTAAGTGGAGGGTAATGGATTGGTCTTTGATGGCTTCCATGTCTTTACAGGTGACACACAAAGGGAGATTGTTCTATAATTCTCAACATGGCCTGGGTCACCTTTTTTGGAGATAGGTATGACCAGTGGTGAGCTCCTACGGTACGCAATACCGGTAGCAAAATTTTGATTTTTTTTTTCTTTTTTTCCCTTTTGGGCTCTGGGTATGTTTTTCCTATGTAAATGAGGATGAATGTTTAGAATAGCTATCCGTGTGTGTGTGTGTACATACACTTTATAGAGTAGATAATCAGGAGTGGGCTACTGCCCGGATCGGGGGGAACGCAGTGGGGTAGTGAAAATGGAGCTCCACCCCAGAACACCCAATTTGCACTGAAAGATGTTGAAACAAAATGCATAAGCCACGCCCACAGTGTGGTAGTAAAATTTTTGGTAGCCCATCACTGGGTATGACTTGCTAATTATCATAGGACAGGCAAAGAGTTCATTCTAAAAGATACTTCATAGTGGTGTTTAGAGGTTCAGCTATGACAGAGATGAGCTATTGTCAGGCCGAAGACATTTTATTTGGGATTTTTGGACCGCCATACTTTATACTATTCTACTATGCATTTTCTATTGTGGGAAATTGCGATGGGGAATGGTATGAGGTTGTTAGTATACAGTAGTCCCTCACCTATCGCTGGTGTTACGTTCCAGACCTGGCCGCGATAGGTGAAATCCGCGATGGGGAATTTATCGACTGATAGTACTTATTTAAGTATTTATATTGTAATTGTTTAGTAAGTTTTCATTGTTTTAAGTGTTTATAAACCCTTCTTACACAGTATTTATTTTAGATACAGTATTTAAATATAGTATTTACAATTTTAGATATATATATATTTTTAAAAAACCTGCCGATCGAGTTCGGCGGGCTGTTTAAATCTGCCGATCGACTTCCTCAGAAACCGGCGATGAAGTGAAGCCGCAGTAGGTGAAGCGCAGTATAGCGAGGGACTACTGTATAGCCATAACAAATTCTTTCTAGAAAGCCAAGGCCATCCTTTCTTTCTGCACCTCCGCGCCTGCATGGAAGAAGATGGGTGGACTCTGCCAGCATAGCAAAAGAAGATTAGATAATGTGATGGATTTATGGGCATGGAGGCAAGGACCTGAACTTTCCTCCTTTCCCGGAGGACTTCAGATTCGGATTTCACCCAAATCTACTAACATGGCTCTGTTAATAAATTGGAACTTTGATGAATACTTTGTCTCAGACTCTGATTTAATTTTGGATGCTATTTGGATCCAAATACAAATTTCAATTAAATGCATGAGTTATGAAGATTAGTGATTGAGTTATGTAAACCCCTGCCTTTTCCGAATGTGACACTATGGAAATATTAATGCTTTTAAGCTAAGCAACCTAAACTAAAATTTTTCTTTTGTTAGCATTTTATTTTTGACCAGCCACTTCATGAAATATAAAGGACCATTGCAAATGGTTTCTTTCTTAATGATATGTGGCTTTGTAAAATTCACAGGATTTCTGGCTCCAGAAAAAGAACAAGAAGTCTGTTCTGATTGAATACAGGAATGGCAAACTAGGGTTTAGAATTTCTATTTGTACCACACAAACTATTTGGAATTTGATTTATGTTTTAGAACACACAGTGGCTTACTTTAAATATTAATAAGGGGGTTTGAAAAGAGTTTCAGTGTTTGCTCAGGCATGCATTAAAGAGTCAAAATAACGGGCAATTGTGATTTTTCATAAACCGTTGAGAAATGTCAGAAAAAGTAGAGTACAGTATCTGTTTTTGTTTACTTAGGTGTCTCTTCCTTTCCTTTTGTTGTTATTTATAGTGGCTAATAAAATATCTTTTTCATTGTTAGTAAATCTGCTTCACACAAATATCACCAGATTTTTGAAAAAAAAAGTGTATAGAAAGGTATAGCTAAATTCAGATGCTTTTTATGAGCATATTTGCCAGATACTGGCATTTTTATTGTGAACTGAAACTAAAATGATAAATTCTTCTCTTTGTTACTTTTACGTCATTAATCAAAATAATAAACAACTTATTTAGTTGTTTCCTTTTGGAAATTGGTAGACAATTGTGTTCTTATTAACTTTTGGCAGTGTGGTTTCTGAAGACCATAAACATCTTGGCGACATTAAACCCAAATTTTGGAACTGATTTTGTTTTTTTTTTTAAATATCCAATTTTTAAAAAAACTTTAAAACTTGCTATTTTCTCTACAAAACAAAACGGTTTGCTGCATAGTTAGATTTTATTACTGACTCCTGTCTCTTTTCATAGTTTGTGAAGAAAATATTACTACTCATCAAAATGTTAAGTCAGCATAAAATAATTCAGCTGGCTTGACACACTATTATATTTCTAATACAATATTCCTTTCTTTCTAAATTAGAACAACATTTTCTCTCTCACCCACTCACACACATAGACACGTACAAACAAATATATAGATCAGGAGACCATAAGTGATCATTTCTGAAATACTTTCAAAGCAAAGAACAACACATTGATGTCTTCATATTTTGATCATGCAACCATATTGTCACTGTAGTTTCAGACATATGAGACATGTTTTCTAAACATGTGAACTGCATTGGCAGATACTGATCTCAGCCACTAAATGTGTTAAATCATTCTAATCTAAAAAATAATGAAAGCTATTTGTTCATATTGTTATATTTTTTCCTATTCTTTGTTTTCCTATTTCTATTTCCTTTTTGGGGGGGGGGGATTGCACTTTTAGCTTTTTGGGGGGGTTATTTCTCTGTTTACTCACTGTTAGAAACATAGAAACATAGAAGTCTGACGGCAGAAAAAGACCCCATGGTCCATCTAGTCTGCCCTTATACTATTTTCTGTATTTTATCTTAGGATGGATATATGTTTATCCCAGGCATGTTTAAATTCAGTTACTGTGAATTTATCTACCACGTCTGCTGGAAGTTTGTTCCAAGGATCTACTACTCTTTCAGTAAAATAATATTTTCTCATGTTGCTTTTGATCTTTCCCCCAACTAACCTCAGCTTGTGTCCCCTTGTTCTTGTGTTCACTTTCCTATTAAAAACACTTCCCTCCTGGACCTTATTTAACCCTTTAATATATTTAAATGTTTCGATCATGTCCCCCCTTTTCCTTCTGTCCTCCAGACTATACAGATTGAGTTCATTAAGTCTTTCCTGATACGTTTTATACTTAAGACCTTCCACCATTCTTGTAGCCCGTCTTTGGACCCGTTCAATTTTGTCAATATCTTTTTGTAGGTGAGGTCTCCAGAACTGAACACAGTATTCCAAATGTGGTCTCACCAGCATTCTATATAGCGGGATAATAATCTCCCTCTTCCTGCTTGTTATACCTCTAGCTATGCAGCCAAGCATCCTACTTGCTTTCCCTACTGCCTGACTGCACTGTTCACCCATTTTGAGACTGTCAGAAATCACTACGCCTAAATCCTTTTCTTTTGAAGTATTTGCTAACACAGAACTGCCAATACAGTAGTCAGATTGAGGATTCCTTTTCCCCAAGTGCATTATTTTACATTTGGAAACATTAAACTGCAGTTTCCATTGCTTTGACCATTTATCTAGTAAAGCTAAATCATTTACCATATTGCCGACGCCTCCAGGAATATCAACCCTATTGCACACTTTAGAGTCATCGGCAAATAGGCAAACCTTCCCTACCAGACCTTCCCCTATGTCACTCACAAACATATTAAAAAGAATAGGACCCAGAACAGACCCTTGTGGCACACCGCTTGTAACCTGACTCTGCTCAGAATACTCGCCATTCACAACAACCCTCTGGTGTCTATGCTTCAGCCAGCTGCAAATCCATTGAACTATCCAGGGATTAAGTCCAATCTTCACTAATTTATCTATCAGCTCTTTATGTGGAACCGTATCAAAGGCTTTGCTGAAGTCCAGGTAGGCAATATCCACGGCACCACCTTCATCCAACACCTTTGTGACATAGTCAAAGAATTTTTAATGTTCTATTTTAATTTATATTGGTTCTTGTTATTGCTGTTAAAAGACTCTGAAGTCATGGGTGTCAATAAATACCTTTAGATTGATAAGGGCAGGTGTGTTTCTGTGTTCAGTGTACAAATATAGTATTTTTTTATCTTAAAAATGGAGGAATTGTAGGAATGCAGGTAGAATTATAGCTGGAAATTAGAACATTTTATTTGCTTTTACTGGCTTTTTAGTTTAGGGTTGGTCCTTTAATTTCTTGCGATATAGTTCAGTTTTCTCAGATGGTCTCATGGTCATTTTAAATGACAAACTATGCTATTGTTTCAGCATTATTAAATTGATTGCCGAATGCTGGAAGTCAGAGATAGTTCAGGGCATGCTAAGTGCTGAGCGCCAGGGCAATGGGAAGTCCATTCAGGCATCTGATCATTACAAAAACATTTCTGGAAATCAAAGAGATCTATTCTGTGTCCTGTTGTTTTGGAATTCAAAAGAATTAGATCATATCTCAAAGCTGCAAAGCTGGAACTGTTTAAGACATAATATAAAGTGTTTTGTTTTGTTTTGTATGAAGGATATTTTCCTTCATTAAAAACTGAATATTTGAAATGCATAAATTAAGTATAGGACAGGGGTTTGCATGTGTATGCCTCTTTTAAACTATGTACTGGCAGTCCCCGAGTTACGGCCACGATGGAGTAATAAATTAAGGTTGCTAAGTGAAACATTTGTTAAGGGAGTTTGCCCCATTTCACAACTTTTCTTGCCACAGTTGCTAAGTGAATTATTATGTTTATTAAATTACTAATATGGTTGTTAAGTGAATCTGGATTCCCCATTGATTCTGCTTGTCTGAAAGTCACCAAAGGTAAATCACATGACCTTGGGACACTGCAATATGAACCATTTGAATTTTGATCATGTGATCATAGGGATGCTACAATGGTTGTGTGAAAAACTCATAAATCACTTCTTTCAGTGCTGTTTAACTTTGAACTGTCACTAAATGAACTGTTGTAAGTCAAGGACTACCTGTAACATCCAAAGCTGAAAAGGCTCTTAGTAGGACTTAGAATATGGAATCTATTGCTGTTCAGTAGCTCAGTCACTTCAAAGCATCAGCCTAAAAATAAAACTGTTTATTTTATTCTTGAATTATTCTTATTATTTCATTACTGATCAATAGGTCTCTTCTTACTGTTCTCTCCAGCTGCTCCCTCTTTCTTTCTCCAGAAATGATGTTTTTATTTAGAGCAAAATTATGCAATATTCACTATGCAGTTCAGCTTCTAGGTTTTTATCTGAATCCAATGTAAATAGTCTGATTGAGTGGGACCACACCACGAGGAGGAGGCAAAAAACACTTGATGGCAATGTATTTTTCTTTTTAAAAAAGACTTTCTTCTGCACGCAAGTATGCAATTTTCTAAACTAAGAGAGGGCAGGAAGACTGGACTAATTTCTTCATCTCTTATATCTGTGATGATGGAGCTTTGGCTCGCGTGCCACAGGCGGCATGCAGAGCCCTCTCTACGGTCATACAAGTCATTGCCCAGCTCAGTTTCACCACGCATGTGCACATGCCTCCCACCAGCTAGCTGATTTTGGAGTATCTGCTGCATATGCATGGAGGCCAGGGTGCATGCGGGAGATGCACATGTATGTTCGGGGCCACACCAACATACATTGGGGTGGATGGGAGCACGGGGGAGCAAGGCCCCCTCATAGCCCATTTTTGGCCCCAGGAGGCTGCAGTGAAGCCTGCCACATCCAAAATGGGGTGGGAGGGTCACACATGCATGTGCGGGGGGAGTGTGTGTGGGATCATGTGTGTGCATGTGTGGGGGCAGGGGGAGTGGGGATTTCACATGTGCATGCATGCACAGGGGCAGGAGAGCACAGGGCTCATGCTCACATGCACTTGGGTCATGTGCATTGCTTTATGGGTACTGGCACATGCGCATGTGTGCTGTTGCATGCATGCTTTCGGCACCTGGCAAGAAGGTTAGTCATCACTGCCCTATAGGCTGCTTTCTTGATCCACTGTGTACTTATTCCAAAGTAAATAAAAATGGAGGTGGAATGATACAAAAATCTATATATGATAGTTCAGGTACCTGATTTAGATGAAGACTCTATTGCACTTAAGAGGGAAGATATCTGAATCAATGAGATCCACCTATTTGTTATTAGTGGCAAATGTTACATTGCAAAATTAACATAAATTTAATATTCAGTACGAAAACCGCTTTCCCATCCTTAGAGATGTGACTTCCACCTATTCTTTGGAGGGTAGGGATAGGTTTACGGTTCAAGTTAGAAGGATAACATACACAGGAATCTGTGTAACTGCTACTCTTATTGATAAACTCATTTGTTTTCTCTTGAGATTTAATTGAATAAAAAGTATTTCTATTCTCTCTTCTAGTTACTCAGACTGTCACATTTTGTAACTGTCCTAACAATCAAAGGAATAAGTTTATTAGAAACAGAATGTAGTTCTTGCTGAAGCTAAAGGATAGTCTCTGGTTACTAGAACTATTTTGACATCTGGCGTTTCTCAGAAACCTAGGACACTGGGTATTTTTGTCACTAGCTGCTGACTTACTTGTTTTGTGTAGCACCAGTGTTTGCTGCAAGGACAAAATGTATATTGTAAAGGGATTTAAAACTCACGCCAGTATGGATGAGTAGAAAAGAATGATATTTTGGGGAATGCAACTAAAATTCACACAATCATCACAAAAATACGGCCATATGCTAAGGGAAGCTCAAAAAAAGGTATAATTACCTGGATGAATAGAAAACAATATGATGGCACCAAATCTATAAATACATCCTTCATTTAAAATAATGCGGCAGTTATAGAATTAATACAACTTTTAGAAGAAAAAATTAGTCTCATAGAAATTTTTTTTAGATGGCTGCTTTTCAAAACTCTGTATGCATTAATTATCAAATGAAAGGCAGATTTGTATTCCTTTTCTCAGTTTAGCAACATTTCATAAAAAAATATGAAGCACTCTCTATTTTAGTTCACTTATATGCCCTACTGATTGTAACCTAACAATGCCAAGGATCCATGATGTGTTGTTTTTCCTTTCATAGAAAAGGTTTTGCCATTTGCTGCATGTTTTCGCCAAATATAGATTAGGCCTTTTTTTTCAATGCTTATTTTCTGCCACAGACTTTAGAATGGCATGTTCTGAGAATTATTAGGAAGAATCCCATCCAGATATTTGCCAGATCTGTCAAATTTAATGTCAGTTCAAGAATTCCCATCTGTTCAGGACTCCGACGGGAAGAATCCGTTGTCTCTTTGCAGCAGCATTCTGTAGTTATTTCCTGTCTGCATCTTTCAAAGTGATTTTTGGGAGTACAAATTTTTACAACTATTAAATTCCCCTAAATTTCAAATACACAGCACATAGTTCCATCAAAATGTTTGCTAAAAACAATACTTCCAAAGAATTATATGTAACTAAGGTGGTTTTATGGACTCTCACCTTCTTTTTCTTGCCCTCTTAGCCTGGAAACAAAATTGGATGAAATGATCATGGCATAAAAGATTTATTTTCCCATTCAGCACAAGTTTGCCCTATTCCTATTTTATATATTGGAAGAAGAGCAAACTAATACTGATATATATACAGCACAATCCTAATCATCATCTTGTAATTCAAGGAGGAATAATCTCATCTATGACTACATGAGAGAAATGGCTGTGAAAACTGGTAGATGGGAACTAACCTCTTTAGACATGAGTTCATCACTTCAAGATATTTCTACCTGGAGATAGGTTTTGAACCATATATAAAACACACCACAACATGATTAGTTACGCAGCTAATCATTAGGCGTACAATTTATGCCTTGTAAAATCAGAAAAAAAATAACATAAGTCTGAACTACATAATAGTGGTTGCTAGTCAGATCAGTCACAATATCATACAGTTATATATCCATTGTAAGATAAAATACAGGAAATAGTAAAAGGGCAGACTAGATGGACCATGGGGTCTTTTTCTGCCGTCAGTCTTCTATGTTTCTATTTTATTTATTATTTATTTATTAATAGATTTAGACCCAAGTCTAAAGTCGGGAAAGATCCTATTAATAGTTCAGAAAAAAAATCCCCAAAGAGAGTTACATTCACAATGTAACTGCCTGAAAATAAACACAAAAAATGAGGCATAAACAGATAAGCATAATTCAAGTTTGGTAATTTATTTGAAGTAGGTTTTGCATGTGGAATGCATTATATATAAGTACAGAGTATTATTTCATAAAAATTACAAATAAATGAGTTGAAATGTAAATATATGCACAGGTAAAGATGTTATCAGCTACCATGATCTCTTTTTCAAACATTGTCAAAATGTTCCTTTTCTGTCCTATTTCTGTCCAAGTTGGGAAAGCTAAATAAAAAGAATAAAATGAGTTTGACGATTACTTTATAATACAAAAAAGGCATTTGACTAAATCAATGCTTGTTTATTACTAAAGGAACAAACAGAAATATTCAAGACAACTGATTTTTCTCATGGGTAAAGGTCCTTCTCCATGGGAAGAAAAAGAAAAATGTAAGTTTCTTTTTTCATTCATTTACTCCATGGTGCATCCAGGCAGCAAAATCTGTTCTACATTTTCCTGCTCTAGTCCTTTATCCCAATATGACACTATTTTTTCTATCAGATCAAACTACCTGGGACACTTCCTATGATGCACCACAAAAGGACAAGCTGGCTTCGTACCAGATAGTGACTCTTCCTGCAGCAGCATCCAAGGCTCCCTCTCTCCCCGGACTCACCTCGCCAACAAGTGCCACAACTGGGAAAGTTCAAAAGACAGGTGCAGTATCTGCCTGCCTGCATGGAACATCAGCTCACCCCCTCCCCAAAATTGTACCTATTTTATCTACTCACAATAGAACATGCTTTTGAACTGTTAGGTAGAGAGAAGCTGAGGAAAGTGACAAGAGCTCTCCCTGACACACAATGCTAAAACCTAAACAACTGAAGAAGACCATTTCTAGTGTCATTAAGTTACTGAGCCACTGCACCTCTTCCTGAACAGGTTATCACAAGAGACTAATTACTGATTTGAACCCAACAACACATGGGCATATAATAAAATAGGAATATGCCTCTTGCTTCCTTTATATCGGTGCTGAGCATCTTGTTAACTTAATCTTGAATCTTCTAAGAATGAGTCTAAGATAAAACATATTAACTGCTTGAATACACTCACTAGCATATTAATCTATTTTAAAATTATGTTTTAATTTAAATCTTACCTGTTTTAAAAACTCTGCGGCATTAAAGAGTTCACTGCAGCCATATAAGACATGTTTACCTTGTTTTCCCTATGAAAAACATAATTTCATTAAGATATTGTTAATTACTTTAAACTAAAAGAGAATAAGATACAATATCAATTCAGTAACTTCAGCAAACAGGCTACTGAGGAACCGCAGAGCAGATACAATCTGTAATTTCATTTATTTTAGTGACAAAAAAGAAATAAGGCATTGTTTATGGGGGGATGGGGTTAAAATAATGTATCTATGCAAAAGAAATATGTCTACTTGTTATATAGCATATAGCTCATCACATCATCCACAGTAATATCAGATGACACATGGATAACATAAAATGAATACAAAGCAGAAATAAATGAGATGTCTATAAACTTATAATTCATTAAACACTTGGGTAAGTGAAGAAGTAAGTTCTAGCAGTGAATAATATATTTTCAAAGGAGAATTACCGTAATAGTGGAATGCTTTGTAGAATTTTCTGAACCAATTGTATTCAATTTTAATTACAACTCAGTTAAATGGAAAAACCTTTAAAGTCATTAAAGAGCGGCTGAATTTGAACTGTATGCTAGCAGCTGGAATTAAAACTGAATACTAATACAGTGATACCTTGTCTTACAAACCTAATTGGTTCCGGGATAAGATTCTTAAGGTGAAAAGTTTGTAAGACGAAACAATGTTTCCCATAGGAATCAATGGAGAAGCGATTAATATGTGCAAGCCCAAAATTCATCCCTTTTGCCAGCTGAAGCGCCCGTTTTTGCGCGGCTTGGATTCCCCTGAGGCTCCCCTCCATGGGAAACCCCACCTCTGGACTTCTGTGTTTTTGCGATGCTGCGATTTTACTGAGGCTCCCCTCGCTGGGAAACCCCACCTCTGGACTTCCGTTGCCAGTGAAGCGCCCATTTTTGCGCTGCTGGGATTCTCCTGCAGCATCACAAAAACATGGAAGTCTGGAGGTGGGGTTTCCACTTGTGTGGGTAGCAAAATCTTCCATGGGAATGCATAAGCATGCGTGTTTCGGTGAGGGTTTTTTGCTTGTGAGGAAGCATGGATAGTCTAGCAAAAAGGAGGGCCAGACAGGACATGATAGCAGTATACAGATATTTGAGGGGTTGCCACAGAGAGGAGCGTCTCCCACTATTTTCCAGAGCACCAGAGGGCCATACCAGGAGCAATGGATGGAAACTGACCAAGGAGAGATTGAACCTGGAAATAAGGAAGAACTTTCTGACGGTGAGAACAATCAACCAATGGAACAGCCTGCCATTGCCTCATCAATCTGTACACATTGAAAGGGAAATTGGACTGCCACCTGCCTGGGGTGGTGTAGGGTTTCCTGCTCGAGCAGGGGTTGGACTTGATGACCTGCAAGGTCCCTTTCAACTCTAATAATAAATAAATAAAAGTAATGTAGGGTTTCCTGCCTAAGCAGGGGATTAGACTAGAAGACCTCCAAGGTCCCTTCCAACTCTATTGTTGTTGTTATTATTATATTATTATTATTATTAAAAAACAAAGTCCAGCTTCTCCTTAAATAGCACCTTTGGGACAATCATGACCTGGGTGACTGAGAATCTCCATAGACATAGATGTTATTTAGAAGTTTGTAAACTCTATAATTAGCCACCCCATTATTTCTATTTGTACTTACTAATAAAAACATTTTAAATTTTTGTTCAGTTCAGTCAAGGAAAAAGCTCTGTACATATGTTTTTCTATCTTCAGTTGAAAAGAACAGAGCTTCACACAGTGTACCTACGTACTATTGGAAATAATGTGTCAAGAAAAAGAAAATCAGAAATGTAATCCTAAGTAACTATCTAAAGAAAAGGCATGTACGTACCTTTATATAATCAGCAAGGTTTTGGTATTCAATATAATTGCCACCTCCAACTACAAATACTATTGCCTAAGATTCAAAGGGAAAAAAAACCATTTACCTATGTATTAGTACATCCTAGAGTAGTGATGGCGAACCTATGGCATGGATGCCACAGGTGGCACGTGGAGCCATATCTACTGGCACATGAGTCGTTGCCCTAGCTCAGCTCCAACGTGCATGTGTGTGCTGGCCAGCTGATTTTTGACTCGCACACAAGCTCTGGGTGGGTGTTTTTGGCTTCCAGAGAACCTCGGGGTGATGGGAGAACGTTTTTACCCTCCACCAGGTCCAGGGAAGCCTCCACCACGTCCAGGATGAAACACAAGCCTACTGGGCCCACCAGAAGTTTGGAAACAGGCTGTTTCTGGCTTCCAGAGGGCCTCCAGAGGGTGGGGAAAGTTGTTTTTGCCCTCCCCAGGCATTAGATTATAGGTGTGGGCACTCGCGCATGCGCGATAGCGTGCACACACACTCTTTCGGCACCCAAGGGGAAAATGGTTAGCCATCACTGCCCTAGAGTTTAGAATATACACAAGATGCAAAATAGTTCATTCTAGCCTAATGGAAGAAAGGGTCTTGATATCTGGATAAAATTCAGGCTATTAGAGAAGAGATTATTATTTATTTGGTAGTAACATTAAGGTAGCTTTTTTTATTGGTAAGTGTGAATGACCTTGGGAGACAGCAGAAAGAGCACAGAGGGGACAACTGGCATATAAAAGATGTCTCGGCCCGAAGAATGGGGGATGGCATGGGAAACATTTCGGAAATGAACCCACCCTAATTTTCTGGAGATGAAAAGGAGGGAAGAAATACTTTTAGTTTTCCAAGATTTTGTTAGTGTAACCTTACACTAGCACACCCTTGGATGAACTTCTTCTCTGGACTACCCTGCAAGGCTAATACTTTTGCAAGATAACCTTTAACTATATCTCAAATTATAAGTCTTCTTGATATACTTCATTACGATATAAAACCCCTCAAAGACCAGCAGACAATGAAAAAATGTTATTTTTGGCTTCTACCTTCAACTTTTGGTAACTTCCCAATTATCTACACTAGATATCATAGTAGAACTTAGTTGAAGTGAAACGAAATGCATAAATCAGTAGTTTGATATTTTAAGGGGTGGTGTTACCCACTTCTCTGGAAAGTAATGGTGTTATTTTTGGTAATTATTATTTGTACTACTCATTAAGATATACCTGTTCATAATCACATTTCTGATGATAAGTGAGTCTTAAGAAATAAATTTAAGAACAGGGTATTACATTAAGAATGCTTACTCATTTTTTTGAAGTTAGGAGGATTATACCTTCTTAGGTAACTAATAAAACTGTAATCAAACTAATGATTTCAAATAATGGGATTTGATTTTTCTCTTAACAGTTATTGCAATTTATTCTTGTAAGCCACCTGAAATTGGTCACTGGGTGGTCATATCAATTTTCTTAAATTACAGTAGTCCCTCACCTATCGCTGGTGTTACGTTCCAGACCTGGCCGCGATAGGTGAAATCCGCGATGGGGAATTTATCGACTGATAGTACTTATTTAGTATTTATATTGTAATTGTTTGGTAAGTTTTCATTGTTTTAAGTGTTTATAAACCCTTCCCACACAGTATTTATTTTACATACAGTATTTAAATACAGTATTTACAACTTTAGATATATTTTTTTTTTAAAAAAAACCCTGCCGCTTGAGTTCGGCAGGCTGTTTAAATCTGCCGATCGGCTTCCTCAGAAACCCGCAATGAAGTGAAGCCGCAGTAGGTGAAGCGCGGTATAGCGAGGGACTACTGTAATACCAATTTCTGTTACCAATTGTATGAAAAAAACATGAACAGGTCTTACCTCCTGAAATGGATTTTTGTTTCGTGGAACTGAGCTGTGATTTAAATCAAATCAAACAAAAATGAAAAATAACCTGAATTACACTAAGCATAAAATATCCAGTTTCCCTAAGATTCCTATTAGGCCTAACTTAAAAAAAACCATTGTAATAATTTATTAATAGAAAGTTGAAATTTTGAAAAGGAAACTACAGTGGTACCTCAAGATACGAACCCCTCGTCTTACGAACAACTCGTGATACGAACCCGGGGTTCAGAAAAATTTTGCCTCTTCTTACGAACTTTTTTCGAGTTACGAACCGGCGTTACGAACCGGAGACTGCTGGGAAGCCGCGCGGCTGTTTTAAAAGGTGACAGCCGGGCGGCGGGGCTTCCCAGAAGCCTCCCGAACGCCGGTTCGTAATTCGAACAAAGTTCGTAAGAAGAGGCAAAATTTTTCTGAACCCCGGGTTCGGTTCGGGGGGGGTGCTGGCAAGCCCCCCAGGCCGGCTGCGACCTTTTAAAACAGCCGCGCCGCTTCCCAGCTGTCTCCTGAAGCCGAACGCTAAAGCCGAACTTCCGCGTTCGGCTTCGGGAGACAGCTGGGAAGCGGTGCGGCTGTTTTAAAAGGTCGCAGCCGGCCTGGGGGGCTTCCCAGCACCCCCCGAACCCCGAACCCAGGTTCGGGGAGGTGCTGGCAAGCCCCCCAGGCCGGCTGTCACCTTTTAAAACAGCCGCGTGGCTTCCCAGCAGTCGCCGAAAGCCGTTTTTTTGCGGGGGGTTTTTTTGGTTGCACGGATTAATTGACTTTACATTGTTTCCTATGGGAAACAATGTTTCATCTTACGAACCTTTCGTCTTACGAACCTCCTCCTTGCACCAATTAAGTTCGTATCATGAGGTATTACTGTACTAGCATTCATCATCGTATAGACATCGCACTGGAATGTTAAAGAACATCCTAGGCACTTTTTTTTGTTGCTAAATGTGAATTTGTTGACTGCACATCAGAGGTGGATTTCTCGCAGTGCGCATCGGTTCTATAAAACCATGATCAAACAGCTGGTGATGTCACGATGACATCATTGAACTAGTTTTGCTGCCATCTTTTTTCCCCCCTGAACATTTTCCTGGTTTGTTTTCTCCTGTGCATGTGCAGAGACCAAGTTTCCAGTACTGCGCACGCATCTCCATCTTGTTTTTGACTTTTTTGGGTGGGGGGTTGATTTTTCAGCACTGCGCAAGTACATGTGAAGCATACATGTGCTCATGAGGTGTGACCACATGGCATGGGAGGAAACGAACTGGCAGCGAGGTGAGAACCCATCCCGTCTGCGCACATCTTAATATGCATACTACATTCCAATATGCTACCCTCTCCCCAGTAGATTATTTACTGAGTTTTACTGGACAAATTTTCTATCTGTACCCATTCTTCTTCTGTTTCTTCTTTTATGTTTCTTTCTAAATATATACTAAGTTTAAATTAACTGATATTAGTCAAGTTCTCTCACATTAAAAGTAGTAGGTAATTTCTTAGATTACTTTTTAAGGGGTGCCTTTGAGTCTAATCCATTCGTAGTCACTGCCTGGACAAGTTTGTATTGTTTCTTTGGTAGCATTTTTGGATGTGGTTTGCCATTGCTTTCTTTCTAGGGCTGTGAGAGAATCACTGGGCTTTTTGCCTATACAGGTAGTCCTCAACTTACAACAACAATCCTTTCTTGCCACAGTTGTTAAGTGAATCACTGCAGTTGTTACACTAGTAACACAACTGTCAAGTGAATCTGCCTTTGCTTGTCAGAAGATTATAAAAAGTGATTACATGCCCCTCCCACACTGCAACTGTCATAAATATGAGCCAGTTACCAAGCATCTGAATTTTGATCATGTGATCTTGGGGATGCTCTGTGAAAAATGGTTGCATGTCACTTTTTAATTGTCACTGTTAACTTCTAATGGTTGTGGTAAGTTGAGGAGTACCTGTAGTATATTTCAGAGTAGGTGGTTTTTTTTTATATTTAGCAAACTGTTCAACTAGAGCAGTAACTAAAAGAACTAATCAGTAAACTAGGTAAAATAATCCTAAACAATAGATATTCAAATATTTGATGTAAGCTGTGAAATGGAATATCACATTTTAATGTTATTGTATATTTCTACACTAATTAGTGTCCGCATACTGCCATTTTTAAAACTTTAAGTAATTTAGTAAACTCACCTGTCACTACCTCGCAACATTTTAGGGTCAAAATACCTATAGTCATCTGTCTCCTATTAAAAGAAAAAATTGGTTGGAACACATTTTCATTACTTATTTTTTATTTTCCAATATATTTACATTTCACTGAAATATTTTGCAAGTATTATTCAAAGAGCTAAAATATCTATTATAGCTGCCATAAGGTGAGACATGACATTTGTAGTTGCTAAATCTTTCAAAACATACTATTCATATTTATTTGAGGGTTTCAAGCTTCATGTTGCTTCAGTTCCCCAAAGTATGTTTTTTACTCATAATCTATTCTATTTTGAAAATATATTTACAGTGATCCCTCGATTTTCGCGATCTCGTTCTTCGCGAAACGCTATATCGTGATTTTTCCCACCCGATGACGTCACTCTCTTCCTTCCTTTCTCATCTTTCTTTCTCTCTCTCTTTCTCTCTCTTGCTTCTTCCTCTCTCACACTCTCTTCCTCCCTCTCTCATCTCTTTCTTTCCTTCTCTCTCTTTCTCTATCTCTCCCCCTCTTGCTGGCGGGCGGCGGGCGGGCGGCAGGCGGCGGGCGGGCGGGGGCATCAGCGAGGAAGACCCAGGGAAGGTTCCTTCGGCCGCCCAGCAGCTGATCTGCTCGGCAGCGCAGCGAGGAGCCGAATCGGGGTTTCCCCTTTGCGTGGGCGGCGGGGAAACCCCGATCTTCGTCTGCTCGCTGCTGCTGCGCTGCCGAGCAGATCAGCTGCTGGGCGGCCGAAGGAACCTTCCCTGGGTCTTCCCCGCCGCCCACGCAAACTCCACCATCTGCGCATGCGCGGCCATGAAAAAAAGGGGTGCGCATGCGCAGATGGTGTTTTTACTTCCGCAACCCTAAATCGCGAAAAATCGATTATCGCGAGGGGTCTTGGAACGGAACCCTCGCGATAATCGAGGGATCACTGTATAACTAATGCTCAAATGATACAGCAATCAAAATATTTATTTTTTCATTCTATATTTAAAACAAAATGTTTATTTATAAGATATGAGATATTAGGACACTTTTGAATTTAACATTGTTAAATGAAAATATTTCCTTTTAAAAAAAAAAATCCATTCAATATTAGCACTTTGATTTCAAAGCCTGTATCAATAGTGCATTCCAATGCCTGTAGACATTACTAAACATTATAAACTTCTATCTGATATCTAAATAAATCAATCACTTTGGATAGAGTTTGGTATCTTTAAAGTCTGAACATAACAATCAAAAACAGAATTGAAATTATTCTGGAAAACAATGGATTGGTGAAGATTACCTATTATTTAGCATTTTGCCTCTGTTAACTCTGCGAGAGTCTGAAATGGTTTATATAAGAACTTCCATGATTTTCTTTCTATTATATTACATGGATAGTATTTGAAAGAGAACCACAATGTTTGGAAATATATTAATTCAATCTACTATAATTGTTCATTATCTATACTTACAGGATTTGACTTCATCTCCATAAGGTTATCTAAAATGCGGGTCGCTGGAAGATTCTATTAAAAAAAGCACCTTAATTTAAGTGAGTTGCAAGTAGTTTAAAACAATAATACACACTCAGATCATTATTCAGTTCTATTATCATTAGATAATTATTTTTGAATCATCAAGTGGTTCCACTACAGTTCCCTCATGCTTGCTCCCCTAAAAAAAATATTTAACCACTTCAGACTTTATGATAGAACAAATATAACAGAAAATGGAGATGTGCTCATGCATTTTTTTCGAAAGCGCATTGCTTTTTAAAATTACGGTTGGTGGGTAATACTAAGTGCTTTTTAAATGACATGCATAATTTGAGTATGATATTCACTAATACATGTAACAATAGCCACACATTTATAAATCATTTTTTATGGATGCAGCCAGTTATGCTTCAACAAGCGCAACTTGAGATAGTTTACATTTTATGATTACTGATTTAGCTTATTGTGCAGTCACTGGTACTTATAAAACCAAAGCACATCTTATAATATGGAGAAGTGATATGCTGTTTCTAATTCAAAGGTAGGATAACACAACTTTGCTTCTCTCTCCCCCATCTTTTAAAATATGAAGTTTTATTAACTTTAATGAAGATAATTTCTGAAATAGTAAGAAATCTGCCCTGTAACTCTGCTTTGATATTCTGCCTGCTGTCAAAGTAGCAGAAAAATAAAAAACTGGACATCTTGAGTTACATAATTTGGACAACATTTTCTTGATGGAAAAAGTACAGTATTCCCTTTTGTATTCCCTTTATAATTTTTTAATTTTTTTCTAATAATTCTAATAATTACAACCTGGCTATTTTAATCAAGTCTTCCAGCATTTTATGATAATATTAAAACATTATTTCAAGAAATTATTTTTATGTATTAGTTGCAATATAAACTAGAGAAACAGAATTATGTTACAAGAGAAAATCAGGACAATTTAAATGCTGAATGAAATACTGTAGTAGTGAACCAAACTTCTCTAGGAAAACAAAAACAGTTTATGAAAATCCAATTAAATTACCGTACATTAATATTCCTATTATTTCAGAGAGCCAGAGAAGGTCACACAAGTACAGGAACCTTTCCACACAGAGGTAATTCAGTTCAGTTCTGATCAGGTCAATTTAATTCTATTCACCTTGTTAAGCATGCTACCGGTAGGTATTGCAGCCTAACTGGGACACATGCAATTTATGAAACACTGAAGATAAATGCTGAAAAGTCTGTAGTCTCCGGTATATGTTTATTTAAAAATATTGAATATACTTAATGGAAAAACATACCTGTTGCTTTAATACTAAATTTTTGACTCCTTCCATCACAAACTGGGATCCAGTATTCATAACACGTGAGAAAAGACTGAAACAAAATGCATGTCATAAAAATTTGGTTTGTGTCCACAAATAAGTAACAAACCTTTACTACTAAGTCAAAATATATTGCTGTTTTTTATTGATTGATTGATTTGACAATATTTGTAAATTGCCCCAATCGATTAAAACTCTCAGCAGTTATCATATAAAAATAGAACATCATGCCAGTAACAAAATAGTGAAAAACAGTAGCATCAATGCATATCCAAGATGAACATCGACTTGGTTCAAAGACAAATTGAAAAACCTTGTTATCATCAACTTACAAAATTTTAATAGGGAATTTGAGAATTTCCCTCTTTCAGAGGTAAGACTGTTTCAAAATAGGGGGCTGCTACAGAGAAGACCTTCTGCACAGCTCGCTCCCAAGAGCCTACCATGTGGGTTTCTCAGCAGACCGCCTTAAAAATTTAGACTGGATGGGCTAATTTAATGTTGGCAAGGTGGTATCTAATGTAGCCCAGTGCTATACCAATTAGGATTTTATAGATGGCAACTAGCTCTTAGAAATGGATCTGGTAAGCAAGTGTGGTGACTTTAGATTTATTTTGCAGTGGAAGGGTTGTCCTGCTGGGAGCTTGGTTGTGCAATCTAGAAATTTGCTGCACCCAACTTGTTTCCAAATGTATGTTGACGGTCTTGAAGTAGTCCAGTTGTGTGGCAATCGTATTAATAGTTTCTATTACCCAAGCATGGATATAAGAATATTAGTCACTTCTTTCCATTGTTTTATTGCATTTTTATCCCTTATTTAACCTGTGTGGGGAATGTTTTACACTGAAACTACAACACAGGATGGCAAAAGCAACAAATCACATTTGGAACTCACCCCAATGATTTTGCTGCACTATTTCCATACATAGCAGGACCTGAAGCCATCTTGGCAAAAGCTCTGCAAAATGCAAATAAATAAATAATCAAATAAATAAATAAACATGCCTGATATATCAGCAAACTGTTTTCAGCAAATGATTATTAATAAATTATGAACAAAGCATTTCCTAGTCATTTTGAGGATAAAATTGCTCCTTTAACATAAATGACAGTACTGTCACACAAACACACTATAAAACTGTAATAGATATTATTGAAATAATAAAGGGAGAATTCCTGTAATAATATACTTGGCAGGTGAATTTATTAACATGGAACAGAGTTTCCCTATTTCAGGTAAAGAAAACAGCAGTCTAATCATTTTTGTTGACATATGACTCCATATTCTAGCTTGAAATCACTTGTTAGATCACAAATATATTATTACATATACGGTTGGGAAGATTTGAAAAAGCCTATTATTATCTTATTTGTGGTTGAATAAAAATATGCTCTAATAACAGTGCAGCCCATCTGTTCCACACATGCCCCAATAAATGGAAGTAGACAATGAAGTCAAATTTTATTGATGTACTATTGGATATGAAATCTAGCAAGACTCCTGAACCTTTAGCAAATACAATGGTAGATGAGAAATGGTAAGAAAAGAAATGCAAACTGTGTGAGAATATAGGTAGCTGTGGATGAGAAGACATTATGCTTGTGCAAGGAACAGTATTACTATTGATTGTATCTTTTCCCATTTGTATGTCACTCCACAGAATTGGGGAACACTTCAGGCAAGCATGCACCATGATAGGGGGAGGAACAGAAGAATTCTAGCAAGGATAAGGAATAACATTTCCAAAGTCTTGCATATATGAACATCATTTTATTTATTTATTTATTAGATTTTTATGCCGCCCTTCTCCTTAGACTCAGGGTGGCTTACAACATGTTAGCAATAGCACTGTTTAACAGAGCCAGCATATTGCCCCCACAATCCGGGTCCTCATTTTACCCACCTCGGAAGGATGGAAGGCTGAGTCAACCTTGAACCGGTGATGAGATTTGAACCGCTAACCTTCAGATCTACAGTCAGCTTCAGTGACCTGCAGTACAGCACTCTACCTGCTGCGCCACCCCAGTTCCATAAATGTTATAAACAATGTGAATGAAGAATTAAAACCATTCATTCATTACACTCCGTTAAATCTTTTCCTAGTAGCTAAAAGCAGTTACTGCTCTTATTTTGAGCACTATGAACATATGGCAATGAAACCATAGGTGTTTATTCTAACAACAATGCCAGAATGAAATGTATCGTGTGACATCTGGGTCAAGCTCTGTTCTCTGTTCTCAAGCTGTGAGGTTGCGTGAAAGTACAACAGAGGCAGAATTTGCATCTGAATATTGCAACCCATTTTTCATCACTTATCTTCCTTCCTCTCCTATTGGTAGTCCTCTTACAAATGAATGGTCATTTGTTTAGTGATCATTCAACATTATAACGGCACTGAGAAAAATGACTTATGACCGTGTTTCATGGTCTACCTATGGTCATGTGATTAAAATTTGACCGCTTGGCAACTGTCATGAATTTATAACAGTTACACTATCCTGGAGTCATGTGATACCTTTTGTAACCTTCTGACAAGAAGGGTCAATGATTTACCTAACTGTAGCAATTTATTCAACAGTTGTGGGAAGAAAGTCTGTAAAATGGGACAAAACTCACTTAGGAACTGTTTTACTTAGCAACATAAATTTTCAGCTCAATTGCAGTTTTAAGTTGAGGACTACCTGTATACTTCCCTTTGGGGTCAAAATACTTCTTTTCAGTTCTGGATGAATTCTACGTTCAATTGGAAACAAAATTCTGATCTCAATTTTAGCAGCGTATTACTTTCTTATATTAGGAAAGCAAAAGTTACTTACTTCCATTGTTTAATATAATTTAAAGGATTAAGGTTACATCCGGCATCAGTTAGTGCTTTTTTGTACTGTTCCAAATCTGCCTGGAATGAAATGGACATTTGAAATTTGTGTCATTTAAAAATGTATTAATAATAAATGTATTAGTATGACAAGAAATATTCATCTTCCAAATATATATAAATATAAAAAGAATGAGCTAATAGACATTAAGGCAAATGTTGCCACCAACCACTGCTGTGAAATTGCTAATCAAGAAAATAAGATCACTGCTACAAATTATTGAAAGCAGTTACTTTTGTTTCTTTTTGAAGAAGAATCTATTTGAGAAAATAAAAGGAAGCACTCCTATAAAATTAAGTTAATTTACTAATTACAGTGGAATCTCTGTTAAAGAACGCCTTGGATAGCGAACATTTCAGATAACAACCAAAAATTTTGTTTAAAACTTTGCACTGGATACCGAACAGAAATTTTTGATTGTTATTCGAAATGTTACAGCCATTGTCCCTCACTCCCCCCCTCTCCTTACCTCTTTACCTCTTGCCTCTCTGCCTTTGTCGCCTTGCCAGGGAGCAGCAAAGCGTCGCTTTGGCTATGATGAGGCAGGCGCTGAGTTTGCTGGCCCCGGCGGCGGCAGCTTCTCTTTGAGGACAGTGGTGGCGGTGGCAGTCGCTCTGGCGGCTTCTCTTCGAGGATAATGGTGGTGGCAGGGGCCTGGGCATGACGTGTGTAGCGCTGCTGCTCCGCGAAGGGAAGCTGCCGGAGCCACCTCAGCAGTTGCTGCTGGCGCCAGCGTGACCAACTGATGGCGGTGGCGGTAACTGCTGAAGAGGCTCCAGTGGCTTCCCTTCGAGGAGGAGAAGCACCCTGAATGTTATGTCCATGCCCAGGCCCCCACCGGCGCCACTGTCCAAGAAGAGAAGTCACCGGAGCTGCTACCACCGCTATCCTCAAAGAGACGCTTTGCTGCTCCCCAAGAGAGAGAGACAAAGGCAGAGAGACAAGAGGTAAAGAGATAAGGGGGGGGGGACTGAGGGACAATGTGTGTGGGTGGAGAGAAAAAAATCCTTTATTGTGGGTGGTCCTGGAATAGAACACCCGCAATAAACAAGGGATCAATTTTTCACATAAGAAATAAAGGAAATAGTAAGTCAACAGGGGCTGGGAACTAATTAAATCTATTTCCTTTATTTCTTATGGGGAAAATTGTTTCAGATAGCGAACATTTTGGCTAACGACCAACATTCCAGAACAGATTGTGGTTGTTAACCGAGGTTCCACTGTATTTTACTAAGTACTTTAGTATGTATGGTGGTCCATGAAAATTTCATGATATCAGACTAGTTGCCATGCTGGCTGGATGTGAGGAAAGTTACAGTCCAAAATATTTGGAGAACTTAAGATTGAATATAACATAATTCAACTTTCCCAAATTCAAATTTTGTGGATTAAGATACATTTACATTTCAGGTCCTCCAAAGGCAAGAGTTTAAATCACTGTAAATACAATTTGATTGGTACAATATGAAAGTTTACTAGTGAAGAAATTCAAAGGATAGTATTTACAGATCTAGAAATCAGAAAATATTGCAGGTAGCATTCATTTAACAAATGTAAATAGATAACTGTAATGGATAACTATAGCTGATATTACCTGCATAGTTTTCCTTAAATAGTATATCTGCAAAAATAGTATAAACAGTATAATCTTAAATAGTCTATTTCTTTATTAAAAATTTTATATTTTTTAATTTATTTATTTAGTACAGAAATGGGTGAAAAAGCTTTGCTGATGTAAAAACTAGAGTATTTTATGACATCACTTAGTGATAGAAATTCCAGCCCTATTTTCTATTGTTAAATGAGTGGAATCTCTAATATTTTCTGAGTTTGAGATATGTACACATTATCCTTTGTATTTCTTTTTTTACTGAACTTCTATGTATATCAATCAAGTTGTATTTATAGTGATTTATATTGATTTAACCTCTTGCCTCTGGAGGATCTGAAAAACCAGGTTAGACTGGGATAGACTAACATGGAGAAAATTGATCTATATAACTTAATGGCCCATAACCAAACAATTAATTACTTGGGATTTTTATTATTATTAATATTTCAAATGTTTATAATGTATTTAGAGTGCAACAGGAAATGACTTAATATTATTGACCAAAAACCCTAAACTATAAATTCACTTATGTTACTGACAAAAATAACATTATATCTACTGTATATGTAGATGTTTGCTTCAAACATACCTCAGAAGGTAACTGTACAGAACTTATGAAATAGATAAGAAAGAGTCGCATCTTGTCCTCTGCAGTTCCCGCTGTTCAGAAAAAAGGTTTGCTTTTTTAAAAAAACATTTCTTTAAATAATTATAAAATACATTTCACTAAAAATCATAATAATAAAAAGGTTACCACTTTACTTTTGGCATTTACATTCAGCGGTGGGCTACGAGCCGGAACGCTAAATTGAGCTCGCTGCCGCGGCTCATAAGTGCTTGCGGGGCCAGCACAATTTTGCTTCTGTACCTGTGGAGGTAGCAAAATTGCGCAGAGCCACAGGTGCACCCATGTTTCTGTATGCACGGAAACAAAAAAACTTCACTGAAACACGGGCGCACCTGCGGCGCCATGCGTGATTTTGTTATCTCCACAGGTGCAGAAGCAAAATCGTGCTGACCCCGCAAGCACTTACAAGCCATGGCAGCGAATGCAATTTAGCGTTCCCGCTCGTAGCCCACTGCTGTTTACATCTGTAGGAGAAGTACTGACAAATTAGCAGTCGTGTCATACAGTAGAACAAGAATCAATTTGGTAACTACTTATTCAGCATTTGCTCATATTGAACTCACTCCATCTGTTATTCCCCTGAGATACTTTCTTCAGAGTGGAGATAATACTATCCCTCAATTTGCATAATGGATAGATCAACTGTGTATATGTGTGTGTGCAGTAACACCAATGGGAAGGAAAGCCTATTCGTAGAGCAAAATGGATAACAGGAAAAACAATGGGAAACACCAGGGTCACCAGGGATATGCAGTGGCATGGCTACTAGATATCACTTATTTCTATTGAGAATATAACTGGTTGTACTTTTGATCAATACACAAACCTGGTTTGCTAGAAATCAACAGACCACTAACCCCAAATGTATTACATCTCTTAAAATAAACAATTTGTACAAGTTATAAATGCTGACTTTGCCCACCAGTCCTCTAATGAGATTCCTCTGTTCATAGGGACAGCTAAAAGAGTTATTAACCAGAAGATTTTTTAATGTAATAGTCAAGATTGGAAATATGTAGATACAATAGGTTACAAACAATAGTCTATAACTTTACTTATAGCAAAGTTTATATCTACTTTATATAATACAAGATCTTTGGTTCTTCTAGCTCTGCTATTTAATCAATGACAGTAAGCAAGTTAATTAACTCATCTTCAGAACATTAATTAACAGAAAGGAACTTTGCAATTAATCCAAAATATACACTTACCATCAGGATCAGAAATCATATCCAAAAGTGATTTGTCCAATGTGGATTTGCTCATAATTTTTTCTTCATATTCAAAATACACATCTAGTTTCCGAGTCTGAATGAAAAGAAGTTGCCATTGGAAAGTGTTTTTGTATATGCACATAGCCACACACCAATTTCTATTTGAAAGTAAAAAATGTTTCTATATTTTAAATACATTTTCCATAGTAAAAAACTAAAAACAATCGCATAGGTTCTTTGAATAAGTAGTAAGGTTCAAAAATATATACAATATATGTAAATATATATAATAACATGTATTATTATATATATGAATACAGTACATATGTACAGTAAATATATATATGTATGAATAATATGTATTTTCATGAAATGCAGAAAATACATAGAATACATAAACTATTCTATATTTTTTCCATCATATTTCAAACTCAAGGATTTACAGATCATTCATCTGGAAGGTAATCAGATTCAGTTGCTATATCCTTTGCCTTCAAAACAGCTGCAGCACAAAATCTTTCCTAACTATTATATACTTTAAAAGTATTTAATAATATTGTTTACTAATTAAATTATTAGGTTAAAAAACCCCAAGGTTTTAAGCAATCCAGTATATCCAGAAATTGTCTACATCAAACAGGTTACAGCCAAATCATCTGAAAATCTTAAAACTACTTCCAATTAGGTCTAGTGGTTAAGGCACCAGAGCTGTAGAAAGCAGGAGACTGTAAGTTCTAATCACACCTTAGCTATGAAAGACAGCTGGGTAACCTTGGGCCAATCATTTTCTCTGAGCTCAATTCAGCTCAGGTTTGTCATTGTGGGAAAAATAGAAGAAAGAGGAAGGCATTTTGATATATTTGCCATTTTAAGTTATTTGTAAAAATAATAAAAGCGGGATATAAAAAATTATTGAGTAACTAGAAGCTCAGTTTAGCCACCCAAAACAAAACAAAACCAATGGGTGCAACCATTTCAGACCAATTGCAAACGAATGGGGTCTGGTAAAATTATATTATATATTTCAAATCAATGGTTTAGTGGGAGGGGGAGGTTCATACTTAAGGTACTTTTAATTTTCTAATGAAATAAAAGTTAGAGTTTTCTATAAAACAGTCTACAATAATTTAGTATCCTTTACAGGATATTGGTAAATGCAAAAGTCTTAACAAAATAAGGTAATACTTTGCATTATATTTACTGCAAAATTACTATTAAAGACTGAAAAAACTCAATAAAAACCAGAGACCCACTGGGGGTGGAGGGATGGGGGAAGAAACACTCTGAAAGTACAGTTGCTCTTTTTCTGATAGTTAAGTCATACTAAATACAAGTGAAAAGAAAAATGAATAAAGATGTTCAAAATAGTAGTACAAAAATGCTTCCAATAAAAGCAGATATTTTCCTTGCATCTATTAAATTCTGATTATATTTCTGAATTGCCAAAAACTTACTAAGTTAAATAATAACTTAAAACAAGGTTTCTCTTCTTCTAAGCTTTTCCGGTAAATATTTGGTAATCCATCTTGGGAAATACTGATGTTTCTTTCCAGCTTCTTGCTTAAACACCAAAATATGCCAAAAAACTGCCAGAATTTTTGAAAGGTGATTAATCTCAGAGTTCCTTTTGCTATGCCTTAAAAAAAATAATCTAAGGCAATTTGAAAATAAGCTGCAAAGTGAACTAATACAAAAGTATCATTTAAGATTCATTGTAGAAAATATAAATTAGTATATCAACTATTTTGGCCTTGATAAACTACACTATAATTATACTCCCATAAAGCTTTATTAAATTACTCTGAAGTCAAAGATATATGGTATGGATACTACTCAATTCTTTACCTTCATAAATGACAAAGTCTAGATCCTATCAGGAGTGGCTTCTATGGATGGAAATGGGAGAAAGGTAATGTTCATTTATTTCACATTTTCTGAATCGTGTTTCTCTTTTCCATTCATAGACGACTTCACTGGATCAAGCAGTCTTTCAACAGGCCATAAAGGGGGACAGCACATCTATGCCCATATGCAGATGTGTATATATATTCACTGACACATTCTACCATATATTTATGGTACAATGTTTTTTAAAAATACAGATTTAGGGGCAACCAATGTATTCCAAAATAAATTATTCTTTTACAAAATTAATGATAAAAAATAAATAAATAAATTACTACCTCTTACTGTAATGCAGACAACAGAGACATCAGATAATAATTAAGGATCCTAGAAAATAATATTTCTTCTCCATTTCGGCTTCAACTGATAAAAACTTACAGGAAAGTTAGCTAGCCTTTCTTTCCTCTTATTTTTCTCTAAGAAACTTCCTGAAGCAGAAAGGAGACATGCTAATAATTTATTCCACCTCTGCAGTGTCAAAAGCATCTAATTCAGTAAGGCCATCTGATTTCTATGCCTTGGGAGGAAAAGACAGTCAACTATGGAAGTATTTCCAAACCACATCCTGCCTTGGATTTTGACAGTGGTCCAATGTAAAACACTGAAGAAAAAATAAACTAACTTTATTTTCAGCATTACTTTCTATGGAAACAGAATGTCAGTGAATTAAGCTTCAGTTATCAAAGAGAATTGTAAAAAAACATTTAATGCAAAAAAGTAGAATAAATGATTGTACTTATACAATGCGGGGGGGGGGATATTCTCAATAATAGACAAATCTTTTAAAATTCAATATCATCACAAAAAACGAATAAAAATTCCAGCTATAACTTTTATCTCTGGCCTTTGGCTATCTGCAGTACTATATTTTAATTATAATAATTTAATTTTTGGTTGATTACCAATTTCCAAAGTTCAATTCTTATTCAATGTGTGCTCAAAAATTTGTACCCAGAAAAGTCATAGAAGGAAAAAAGCCTGGATTGTTTAGTTTTCTTTTATTAACTTTTTTGCAGCAGCATGACACAGTAGTCTGTAATTCTGCCTTAGCTTACTAAAAAAACCCAGACAAAATGAGAATTCAGTCAGGCAGAACAGCTTGAGTAAAAAGCTTCTGGAATAAATGGAAGTTTTAAAATTTTTAAACAATTATAAAAATATAGGACTATTTAAAAAGAAGTTTGCTTTTCTATAAAAATTTAAAACGAAAACTCCAGGCAAGCTAAACTGTTATGAAGGGATTGTATTATGCCAAATCATTTTTTAAATAATAAAAAACCCGCACTATGCTTGTTTAAAACCAGCTATTTTGTTTGGCTTAATAACAAATACAATTATAAAAACCCCTGTCACCCAATCTCAAATGACAAGGATACTTGGATTGAAAAGAACACTTTGTTTTGAGAGCAGTTTTATTTGCATAGAATCTAAAATGCTACTTATCTAACACATTGTGGCATTTTTATGAATGCTGAAGGGGATTTATTTCTTCTTGGCATGGATGACACAAGATAATATTTTGTAATTTATTGGAGCTCTGAAGAAAGAGGTCAAAATAGAGGTGAAATGTTCCCAGTTCACTCGTGCCTTTGGGTCATCGAAGAGCCGGTCAAGGCTCCACCCACCTGCTGCCGTTTGAGTTCTTTTACCGTCTGTGCATGCGCAAAACTTTCTATACATACACAGAGGGTAAAAGAATCCAAATGGCAGTGTCCAGGTGGGTAGATGGAGCCTCGCAATCCCTTTGAGACCAGCTCTCCGAGAACCCATAGGCACAAGCAAAGCAGGAGCATTTCACCCATGGGTCAAAATCAGAAATTCATATACATATTGATTGCACTTTAAACTAGTGTCCCCCAACTTTTTGGATACCAGGAAATGGGTGATGTTTTTCCCCTGGACTGGGGGGAATAATTTCACATACTGGTTCAATGCCATCTATCTCTGGATGGGGCTTCATTCGCTTGCATGGATCAGTTCCTGGTGGGCTGTGGAGCAATGCCAGTCCATGGCCTGGGGTTTGGGGACCCTTACTTTAAACCATGTCAAGTACTGTTCAACAAGGTATTATTACATCTCTCTGAGACTCTTTCCTTTTTAAATGATTACTTTATCCAAAGAAAGAAAAAAAGAGTTTAAGTCCCACAGAAACTCTTGGGAGTCAAACAATTGTTAAAATTTCACAAACCACGATGAGCAGATTAAAGTTAGAGTAACTAGGAAATAGGACTATTTTACTAAGCACATAACATTATGCAATTTTATTACTATTGAAGTTTAATTTTTTCCCCCTTTTCTCCTCCACAAATACACAAAATGATAATAAAATATAAATCAACACTGATCTAAATGGCAGCCTTATTTTATAAAATAGATCTGGGAGAGAAGATTTAAGAAAACTAAACAGTGAAAATTAGTAATGGCTGAAAATCAAAGCTTTTTATTATCTGATGAATGTAAGCTATCTTGCAGAGTGCCAATTATGTTCAACTAGTACATATAAGAGAAACATAATGCAACCAATTGTTCATTATAACTACTACTGAATACTCTCTCGCCAAAAACTCTGTCTCTGCCATTTCCTCTGCGTTGATTCAGTCACAGCTAAAACTTGGAATCAAATTTCATAGCAGACAGTATCTCTCTGTATTTTTTTGTTGCATATTATTTTTGAAAGGAATAAAACATATGGCTGAACATTTTTCTTAAGATACTCAATTAAAAGGACCGATTAACTATAAATCTGATAAATTTTCAAATGGCAATACCTTTATATGTTCCAGAACGGCTGTTGCTACATTTGTATGAAGATCTATGAGTCTTTTCTTTTCTAGAAGTTCTGGAAGAGAACTGAAAAAGATTTCGTTCAAATTAACTCGTCTGTTTATTCTATTTTAATAACATAATTAGTGTTGTGTGCAATTTGGAAATAAATCTCAAATAGTACAAATGTATCAAATAAAAGCAGGAAAAGGAAGACTCGATTAAGGTGCATCTCAGAACTGGGCTTCAGGAAAATATGAAAAGTATTCTGACCTAAATAATATTTAGATCCTGTTTTGTCCTTATTTGCTGGCCACAGAGTGTACCACACAAGAAGAAAATATGAATATACTGTCCAAATTTATATATATATGTATTAGATGTGTTAGCTACAAAATCATACTGGTAAAAGAAGAAGTGTCAAAGTCTTAAGATTTCAGAATATATATATATTCTGAAATCTTAAGACTTTGACACTTCTTCTTTTACCAGTATGATTTTGCAGCTAACGCATCTAGTTTTGACACTCTCATTTTTTAAACTAATATGACTGCAGATAACAGAACTGTCCAGTTTTGTTATAAACTAGCTATTCTACCTCATCATATTTCTGAATGATGGCCATAAAACAGTTCTTGGTTTAAATCCTTCCTAATAATTTAGTATATCTATTAAGTTGAGGCTACAATACAGGAATTAAAATTAATTTTGCAACATGTAATAATCCATAAAATTGTTTTCAATACTTAAACAGCTGCTACTTTTCTCAAAATGTAAATTTGCAACATATGGTTTTACATCATTATATTACTTTAATATTTCACAAAATATTTAAAGAAGAGCATTGCACTTAATATGAAATATAGTATGATATCAGTTTAAGGAAGAAAAGTGATTAAATGGTGAAATTCTTGCCCATTAAAAGTGTTTCATACTTACCTAACAGCTGACGTTAGTTTAGCTGTATTATCAGACAACATACTTATTGCTCCTTCATCTTCACCTTCCAGCCCCTAAGAAGAAAAAAAATGTATTTTTATTTATTTTTATTCATAAATGCTTAAAAACTAATTTAATTTATACAGAATGCAATTCTTGTTGTACATAACTTTGAAGAACAGGCAGTTAAAGCAATTCAGAAAGATCACAATGAAGTCTTATTAATTATAAGCAACTTATTTAGACCTGACTTGCATCTTATCAGAAAAATGATTCTCTGAATAAGTGTTTTAGACATACAATAAGAAATCCAAATTACATGACATTAGCATATCATGAGAGGCCGGGCAATGATGGATTAGATACAGATGGAAAAATCCTATTTACATTGAAAGTTATCTGGAAGCAAAAAGAATAGCCATCATGATAACCACAGAGATTTCCTCTTTATATGACATCCTATCTGTTAGTTATGTTCTCTGCCTTGAGTTATTTGTAGACTAATAAAGGCAGGATAAAAATAAAACAAACAAACAGTTCATGACAGAAAATGAACTTTGTGGAACTAGGGAGGAAACTGGAGGTACAGAAGAGGGGAGAACTATGTATAGTTAGATTGGCTGCAATCCTGCTGGCCTTCAAGAAAGGCCTCAAAACTTGGATGTGCCATTGGGCTTGGGGATCCCATGGAAGTAGGGAGCCCATTAAATGGTTGGACTGTGTGTAAGTTTAGACAGCATCCCCCCAATTGTTTTTGACACTGTAATTTTTGTTTTTAATTGGTTTTAATGGTTGAATTTTTTTGGTTGTTAATCTGTCTTTTAATTGTGTACACTGCCAGGGTCACACATGAGTATGAGTAATTTACTTTAATTTACTAGACTGTTGTATGGAGCATAATTACCCTCTCGAATTATGCTGTACCCTCTGTGTGTGTGTGTGTGTGTGTCTAGAGCAGTGATTTTCAACCTTTTTTACATTTACAAAATCCTGGGGCACACCACCAACCAAAATGACATAAATAAATAAATGAATGAATGAATGAATGAATGAATGAATAAATAAAATAAATAAAATAAAAAAATAAATAAAATAAAAAAATAAATAAAATAAATAAAATAAATAAAATAAATAAAATAAATAAAATAAATAAAATAAATAAAATAAATAAAATAAATACATAACCCCCTCATATATACAATCCCATGTAACATCTCCTTATAAATACAGTCAATAATCAATCATCCCTCCTCAAATTTATACCACTGTCTCATTTCTGGGTACTTCTCCTGTCTTTCCCCCTTTTCTCTCTCATGTTCCTCATTTCTCTGTCTTCCTCCCTTTTTCCCTCATTCTCCCTCTCACTTCTCCTCTTTTTCCATCCCTGTCTCTCTCCCCCCCTTAAGTGTGTGTGTGTATACACACTCAAACTATTTCCAAAACCAGGTGAGGGCTGGGTTTTTTTTCTCTTTTATTCTTTTCAAAAACAGGTGAGGGCTGGGGGGGGGGTTCTTATTATTTGGGTGCTTTTTACCATATGCTTCAAGAATCACCCCTCTCTCTCTCTTTTGTTTCTCTCTCCTCTCATTCTCTGCCTCAATCATTTTCTCATTTCTCCTTTTTTCTCCCCTTTTTGTTCTCATTTCTCTCTCTCTCTCCTCCTTTTTCTCTCTCTCTTTCTCTCTTGTGCACCACGCCGGCAACAGAGAGAGAAAGAGAGAGCAAGAGCAGAGAGAGAGAGTGGAGGGCGGCTTGCCGGTCCGCGGCCCCCTGGATCAGCGGCCCCGCATGGCCCCAGCACAGACTCCGCGGTTGCCTTCGCCTCCGCCCAAGAGGCAGTAGCCACATTCACCCCTTCGCCCTCCCAGGTGTCCATGAAGCTCAGCGCCCGGCCATTCGCCGCCGCCTCCCGGTACTCCGCCCGACTTTTACCTGCAGGAACGGGTGGCCAGGCACCACGAAGGGGGGCGCTTGAAGGCCACCACGGCGCCGTTATTGTCATCAAGGCGCAAAGCCACACACTCCCGGATCGCTTGCTTCTCCGGCCAGCAAGCCGGCTGCCTGGGAAAGCGGCGCGCTTTTTAAACGCGCGCTTTTCAAATGCGGCCCTTTCCTGGGCAGCCGGCTTTGCTGGCCGGAGAAGGGAGCGATTCAGGACTGTGTGGCTTTGCGCCACTTCAGAAAATTTCTGTGGGAGGGGGGGTTTCATAATGGCTGTGTGGGCGCACGCCCACGCAGCTTTAGAAGCAACAGTGGCCGGCGCCCTCCCACCGGGCCCCAAAAGCTCACTTGTCATCACCGGGAAGCTCCAGCCAGGCCGGGCTTGCGGCACACCTGACCATGTCCCGCGGCACACTAGTGTGCCGCGGCACACTGGTTGGGAAACACTGGTCTAGAGGTTAAAGCTATTGCCTTACAGGCAGACTACCCAGATTCAAACACCGGTAAGGGTATGGCTAACTGATTTCATTAGCTTGAAATAGATCTATACTAGTCTCCCTTCCTTTTCATTATCAGCAAAAATATATGACACACACAAACACACACACATGTATGCTATTGCTACTGCTATACAGAAGGTATGTATAATAAGAGAGGGTAATTATGCTCCATACAGTGGTGTAATTAAAGCCTTTGTTTGCCTTTCTGGATATAAATTTAATGTAAACTAAAAAAATAACAAGGAATTTAACCTTTAATGAAGAGGGTTTTGTTAACAAACAGATATAGTAAGTAGTAAATTTAGTGAAAGATATGATTCTACTTGACAGGACATAATAAAAATATATTTTAAAAAATACATGGAAATAATTGAAATAAAGTATTAAAATCTAGAAAAATTTCCTACTTAGGACTCAGGATATATTACCCAAGATCAATTTTCTATTTCAAATGACATTGATTCTAAGATTCAAAATTTGACAAGATTTCAAAGAAAGAAGAAAATCAGCATTTTTCAATATTAAACTATATTATCTTAAACTCTGGAATGAGATTTCTCTTTTCATTTTTGTGGAAGACTGCTTTCAAAAGGGTTTTAGGTGTAAAATGTGATTGTTCTACTGTAGCAGACAGTTTGGCTGAAATCCCCATGTTATCTATTTTAAATAAACTTGGTGATAATATAGAATAATATTTATATTATTAGATATACAGAAGTAAGCAAAGCTGGCTGATTGGGAAAATAAATATAAATGTTAACATTTCTTCATCTATTTTTCTGTAGTATTTTTTTATCTCTAAGTTTTCTTCTTAGAAGATACAAAGATTCAATTTTGCTCCCCTAGAAGAGTAGCTCTCATACCTACTTGGAATCCATTTGTAATCAGTTACAAAAGTTGTTTGATCTCAATGTATACAATAGATTGTGAAAATGTTTACAAGGCTGTAGAACTGATTTAAAAACTTTTTTTAAATTTTTAGAATTCTAAATTAACCAAAAAGCAACTTCCAGCATATTTTTAAAATATCAATATATTTAAAGAAACGTATGAAGTCCCAAAAGAGTATTTTTATTATATCAATAAATCTTACCATTATACTTTTAAGCCGCTTCACTTCATCTTCTTGAGTTCTGTAGGATTCCAACTCTTGCTGGACAGACTCTGCTACCTCTGGAAAAGGACTAATGGAATAGAATAGAATAACAGAGTTGGAAGGGATTTTAGAGGTCATAGAAACATAGAAGACTGACGGCAGAAAAAGACCTCATGGTCCAACTAGTCTGCCCTTATACTATTTCCTGTATTTTATCTTACAATGGATATATGTTTATCCCAGGCATGTTTAAATTCAGTTACTGTGGATTTACCAACGTCTGCTGGAAGTGTGTTCCAAGGATCTACTACTCTTTCAGTAAAATAATATTTTCTCATGTTGCTTTTGATCTTTCCCCCAACTAACTTCAGATTGTGTCCCCTTGTTCTTGTGTTCACTTTCCTATTAAAAACACTTCCCTCCTGAACCTTATTTAACCCTTTAACATATTTAAATGTTTCGATTATGTCCCCCCTTTTCCTTCTGTCCTCCAGACTATACAGATTGAGTTCATGAAGTCTTTCCTGATACGATTTATGCTTAAGACCTACCACCATTCTTGTAGCCCGTCTTTGGACCCGTTCAATTTTGTCAATATCTTTTTGTAGGTGAGGTCTCCAGAACTGAACACAGTATTCCAAAGGTCTTCTAGTCTAATCCCCTGATTAGGCAAGAAACCCTACACTACTTGAGACAAACGGTTATCCAACTTCTTCTTAAACACTTCCAGTGTTGGAGCACTCACAACTTTTGGAGGCAACTTCTACTAATTAATTGTTCTAACTGTCAGGAAATGTCTCCTTAGTTCTAACTTGCTTCTAGTTTCCACCCATTGCTTCTTGTTCTGTCCTCAGGTGCTTTCGAGAACAGCCTGACTCCCTCTTCTTTGTGGCAACTTCTGAGATATTGGAAAACGGCTATCATGTCTCTCCCTGGTCCTTCTTTTCATTAAACTAGACATACCCACTTCCTAATAAATATTGTGTAAACTATTTTTAATTATAAATGTGTATTTTAAACATACATTTTTAAAATGTTATTTAGAGCTTCCTTCATGTTACATTTTAAATTTAGTTTAACTTACTGAGAAAATAGTAATATAAATCGAAGCATAAATGGTGAACTGGTGATGTAAAATATTCTACTTACCTTCCTTTATGTTTCTGCCAAAATTTATCAGCTGCAGTTAAATCATATGTTTTTTTGTTTTTTTTCTTTGGTCTAGCACCTGCTACAGAATTTTCCGTTCCTGAAGATTCTTCCAAAACTACTCTGTTTAAATGAAAATCCTAGAAAAGATTACTTTAATTAGAGATTATTGCCTATTAACTAGTACTTCAATAGTCCTTCTTAAATTCAAAATATGTTATTTAAAACACCAAACTTATTTGATGTTTTGCTCTTGTAAATAAAGTAAGACAGTTTTTCAACTAAGGATAACATTTTAATTTTTCTTTTAAATTGTATATATTATATACCAATAAGAACATGCATTTTTTTTCTGATTAATATATGCTAGAATACTTGGCCTTAAAAATTAGTAGTATTTAGTTACTAATTATTCATTATTTCTGGGTAAATTTTGAAATTCTGACTAATTCTGAAAATTACTCAATATTTTATAGTCTGGAACAAATATTTTTCCCATTAGTATAGTATTATACCTATGTTGATTACTAAAACTGTTAATTCATATTATACAAGTGTTCTAAATGACAATAGGTTTGATCATTTTTTCATATAGTAGCCAGGTCATAAAGCTCAATAACCCTGGAAGATAATTCACTATAGAATGATACAAATTTAAAATATTAATTTTAATTCTTACCAGCTGTTTTTCCATTAAGCATTACTTAATCTTATATGAATGCTGCAAAACATATGGAGTTGGCTTGTAAATGATAACAGCTGGTAGAATACCATATAGTTCTCCATGGAAATTGCACACAATCCCTTCTTTAGAAGAACTATGGACTGTGCCATGGGAATATGGGTCAATGTAAAAAATAATTTTGCATTTAGAATACAAACCTTATATTGAATTTAATTTAACCTATTAAAAAGTTGATATATCACCATGAAGCCTGTATACTATAAAATATGTATTTATTTTGACATGTCAAGTAATTAATACAATGAAAGAGTTTGTAATCTTTTTAATTACAAATTTAATTCAGTTGCTTAGAACAATTCTTTCCATAAAATTGCACATTTTAGATTTTTTAATTGTACAGTGGTCCCTCGACTTGCGCGTTCTCGATTAGCGCGAAACGCTGCAACGCGGTTTTTCAAAAAATATTATTTAAAAAAATAAAATATTAAAAAATAAATTTTTTTTTATTCTGTTCCCTGAATGGAGACCGCCGGCCGCTCAATCGGGCCGGCAGGGAACAGAATGGAGCCTTCCGCGGCGGGGCTGGTAAGGGGGGGAGCCGAGGGGGGAGCCGAGCCCAGCCCCGTGGCATTCGCTTTCCTCCCGCCGGCAGCCGACTGATCGTGGGCTCCTTCGCAACCTCGGAGAGCTTCCTGGTTTTCGTGAGCTTTCATGCCCCGGAAGCTCTCCAAGGTTGCGAAGGAGCCCACAATCAGTCTCGGCTGCGGGTGGGAGGAAGGCGAATCCCCCGTGGGCTCCGTTACATCTTCCGCTGCCAGCCAGGCCATGCTGGCGGCAGCGGAACAATCGCTGGCTGTCAACTTTTCTTTTTAAAACTGGGCAGGAGCTGACTTGCCTCCCCAGTGCTAAAAAGAAAAGTTGACAGCCAGCGCCACGCCTGGCTCGACTTCCCTGGCTGCTTGGCCGGGGAGGCTCGGCCGAAAGCGGCTGGAGCGGCAGAGCCGAGCACGCCTTCCGCCCGGGAAGTCCTGCCCCTTCATCCCCACCCCTCGCCCCTGTGGTCGGCGGGGATGAAAGGGCAGGACTCCCTGGGTGGAAGGCGTGCTCGGCTCTGCCGCTCCAGCCGCTTTCGGCCGAGCCTCCCCGGCCAAGCAGCCAGGGAAGTCGAGCCAGGCGTGGCGGCGGCAGCGCTGCTTCTCCGGTCGCCCGGTCCTCTCCTGCCTCCTGCGCCGATGTTCCCCGCTGCGACGGAAGGCAGTCGCTTGGCTAGGGAGGCTCGGCCGAAAGTGGCTGGAGCGGCAGAGCCGAGCACGCCTTCCACCCAGGGAGTCCTGCCCTTTCATCCCCGCCGACCACAGGGGCGAGGGGTGGGGATGAAGGGGCAGGACTTCCCGGGCGGAAGGCGTGCTCGGCTCTGCCGCTCCAGCCCCTTTCGGCCGAGCCTCCCTAGCCAAGCGACTGCCTTCCGTCGCAGCGGGGAACATCGGCGCAGGAGGCAGGAGAGGACCGGGCGACCGGAGAAGCAGCGCTGCCGCCGCCACGCCTCGCTCGACTTCCCTGGCTGCTTGGCCGGGGAGGCTCGGCCAAAAGAGGCTGGAGCGGCAGAGCCGAGCATGCCTTCCGCCCGGGAAGTCCTGCCCCTTCATCCCCACCCCTCGCCCCTGTGGCCGGCTCATCCAGGGGGGCGTGTGTGGACTGGCAAGCGGCAAGCGGGAAGACCAAGGGAAGGTTCCTTCAGCCGCCCAACACCTGATCCGCCCCGCAGCGCGGCAGCAGCGAGGAGCCGAAGATGGGGTTTCCCCTTTGCCTTTACCCCATCTTCGGCTCCTCGCTGCTTCCGCGCTGCGGAGCAGATCAGCTGTTGGGCGGCTGAAGGAATCTTCCCTTGGTCTTCCCCGCCGCCCACACGCAAACTCCACCATCTGCGCATGTGCGGCCATGAAAAAAATGGCGCACATGCGCAGATGGTGGTTTTACTTCCGCATCCAATATAACGCGGAAATCGGTTAGCGCGGGAGGTCTTGGAACGTAATCCCCGCGCTAACCGAGAGATCACTGTATTACATTCATAACTACGAAAGAATACTTTTTGATTGAGGTTATTAATATGTAACACTTCCACCACCTTGTGGTGATTAATGATATTTTAATATTTAATGTGTAGCTTTGAGAAATAAATAAATACTGAAGAGATCAAAACATATTTTATGGACATACTTCAGAAAAATCTAAATAACAGGCAAAATGCATATTACCAAGTAAAATATGTTTTATATTTTGGTAGAACGCAATCTATGAGATAGGGTTTTGGACAGAACAGCATCATTTTAAAGAAATTTCATTGACATTATTTGGGACTGACTGTAATTTTATTTAAAGTAATTAAACCAATTTTAAGCAATAAAGGGCAAGTACTTTGCAGTTAGTTCACCTTTTCTCTAGATTTCTTACACAGTCCATACTCTAAACTTCTATTTTGTTTTATTAATCAAAGATACAACCATTTTTTTCAATCATTTCCAATTGTTTTGACATATGAATCCTTTGCATCTGGCGTCAGGCCACGGTATACCAGAAACCAGACTGCACAAACAAGTGAAACCTCATTCGTGTGATGCAGGCAGCATACAAAACTACACCCACTCTGGTCCATGGAAAACGTCTCTCCATGGAACCAGTCCCTGATGGCCCAAAGGTTGGGGACCACTGCATGTAATATACCGTATGCTGCATATATTGTATTTTCAGTACATTTTCCACAATCCTTTCCAAGTCCAGACTTTTACTTTTACTAATCCAACAATATACATGAACAGTGATGATTCTCCTCACATAATACCATTATTCTATCCTATTATGATAATTAGGGTAGTAAACCTCTATTATAGGCCACTGGAAGAATAAAATTTCAAGGGGTTTTGAAAGCAAAGTAGGGAAAGCAAGATTATTTCCCTCCTCCATGGCATCAGACTGTATGTTCCTCCACAGGACAGATTTTCTTACATAAAATCCTCTTGCCAGGCAATTGGATACAGACACTTCATCACTGTGCAGGAACAAATGAGAAAAATGGAATTTTTCTAACTAAAAATAACGGCTGGTGACCAAGCTCAGCCAAAATCTGGGCAATCCATTATGTCAAAATAAATCATACCATATGTAGCAAAACTATACAGCACACCTTGGATTACTTACATTCCTAAATCTATATAGCAAAAGCAAAGCAGGCATTAACTGATAGATTGGCATATCTCTTGGGATATCAGCTATTTGAAAAGAAACTGATTTTTAAATTACTGGTTTCAAGTAAGAATAGTGGGCGAGGTGCATGCATTGCATTATATTTTTGTATTATGGAAGTGAGAGTAAAAAGAAGAGGGGAAAAAAGATAATACACATATTACTTACCAGTACATCATGTACTAAGGCTTGGTAGGTCCAAGTATGATGTAGAAGAGTTGCCAAATCTATATTTCTGTCAACAAGTACTAAAAGAGGTCTCTGAAAACTAGAAAGAAAAATCTGTTTAGAATCTCTATTGCTATCTGTATACTTATTACAACTGAATTAGAACACTCTAGGAGTTGCAATGAACATGAAGAACTGTTCCACTGAATATAGAGTTTTTTTAATAAAATGAAACATTTCTGCATAAAATTATACTAAAAGCTAACAAGAGTCTGTCTAAAACAATCTTCTTAATCATCAATTTTCTTCAAGAAACATTTTTAAATACTGCTTTTATTTACTACAACAATAAGTAAGCTATGGAGAAGCAGCGACATACAGTAGTACCTCATGATACGAACCCCTCGTCATACGAACTTTTCGAGATACAAAACCGGGGTTGGAATTTTTTTGCCTCTTCTTACAAACTTGTTTCACCTTACGAACCCGCTGCCGCGAATGCCGAACCCGGAAGTTCGGCAAAAGTTCGGGTTCGGCGGTCAGGAGAATGCCGAGAAGCACCACCGGTCCACCGCCCGGCTGTCATCTTTGCAGAAGAGCCGTGGAGCTGTCGGCCAGTCGGGAGGCTCAAATGGAGGTGGGGAATCCCAATAGGGAATTCCAGGGGCAGAGCTTTGATGTCACGAAAATGTCCTTCCTGGAGTCCACATTTTGGCCGGCCAGGAAGGACGTCTCCGTGACGTCAAAGCTCCGCCCCTGGAATTCCCTATTGGGATTCCCCACCTCCGTTTGAGCCTCCCGACTGGCCAACAGCTCCACGCTCTTCTGCAAAGGTGACAGCCGGGCTGCGGTACTTCTCGGCAGCCTCCTGAACCCGAACCTGAACTTTTGCAGAACTTCCAGATTCGGCATTTGGGATAATGCCAAGAAGCGCCTGGCTGTTTCAAAAGGTGACAGCCGGGTGGCGGTGCCCAGCGGAGCGCCGTTTTTGCTATTTTTTTTTTGCTTGCACGCATTAATCGGTTTTACATTGTTTCCTATGGTAAACATTGTTTCGTCTTATGAACTTTTCACCTTACAAACCTCCTCCCGGAACCAATTAAGTTCCTAAGACGAGGTATCACTGTACTTTAATTCTACAAAGAACTAATTAAATAATATTTAAATACATATTGCCAAAAAGTGAAAACGTTACCTAAATTGCCCAGCCCCAAGTGTGTCGCCGGTGAAAAGGCTATTTCTGGCATCTCTAAGGTTCTCTCGGAGTTTCTTATCCAATTTCTATGGAAACAAAATACAATTTTCAAAAACCTATAAAGTTGGTGCTATATGGAGGGAGTGGGAAGAGGAACACACCTGTAGATTTCTTGCAAAACTGGGACAAAAACAGAAAATAATTGGGAAAAGGGGTCATGAATTTCTCAATAATTAATAAGATATATCCAAAAGCATTCACATCATTACTATTTTTCTAGATCTCAATAGATCTCTTTACTGAAAATATTGTTTTCTCCAGAGCAATCCGTTATCATTTCAGAATCTTTTTTTTGTGATCTAGTTGTGCTGAAAAAAATGATGAAGTGAAGAGGGCTCTGCAAAAAGTAGAGCTGACAACTGTGACAGAATGAAGAGCTGGCAATAGACTGTCTCATCATGATTCTTCTTTGGATAAGAAAGATGGCTCACAAGCGCTTCAGACAACAGTCCCTGTTGGGTTTAGAGTTCTGGGAGATTAAAAAAATTGCTGTCTTGCTCAAACCATAGTCTTTTTCTTTGTGTTTGCAGACTTCTTTTCTAATAAGTTTTGGAAACTGCTCATTAGCTGCTTTTCATTATTAGGAACCTTTTATTAGGAACCTTTGGATAGCTTTTAGATAAACTCACTAGGTGAGTTACCTTAAAAAAAATCAGTTTTAAACACAAGTTTACAGAGTAATGTTTTTTGAATAAACAACAAAGGGGTGATTAAAGCTTTCAGTTTAGAAAGTTACAACGGACTAAAGGTCTAGATAAATTTTAAATAAGATTAATAAGAATCTTTCCCATGGGAAAATATTATTTTGAATTCTTTAAAAAAACTGAGAGGTTTAAAATTTGGATATTATACAGGTGACAAACACTTAAATTTGATTTATTAATACAGAACAGCACAAAATACTTTAATACTGAATATACTTAAGGATATTTGTGAACAATAGGCCCAGAAGTTAATTCCAAGAGTGTCTGCCTCTATAGATAATCTATGTTTAAAAGATGTTTGTAATGAAAGAGGAACCAATTGTACTGACATGATTAAGAGTGATTTGAAAGTAGATTTAAAAATGATAGGCTTCCAGAATATGTTCAGAGTTACACTGGACATGCAAAAATAAGTGGCTAATGTCTTAAAAGTTAAAAGATATATGCAAATGAGAAATCAATAGAGTGGCCTGGATAATTTCCTTATAATAGATTTTATTTTGAAAAAAATTATGCGAAGGAACAAAATAAAAATGAAAAGAAATCAAGTTCTAAGACATTGTTTGGAGGGATTAAAGATCAAGATAGTTAGGAGCAAAAGGTTGGAATATAAAGTTGGTTTGTTTGATGAAAATTAAAATAGATATGAGTGTAAGTCTGGCATAGTGGTTAAAAGGATCAGATTAAAAAACAGGAGACCTTGAGATCTAGTCACACTTTAGCACAAAGCCAGCCCAAGTAAGGAAGCAGTGGCAAACACTTCTGAAAAAATCTTGCCAAGAGAACTGTAGAGATTTGTCCCGATCAGTCTCTAAGAATCAGTGAGAAATAAAATAAAATAGATATGTTGTTATCTCTAGTATTTTAACAAGCCAGATTTTTAAACTATGTATAAGTTTGATAGAAGAATTAAAAACAATTAACTAATAGAAAAAAATAATATTGCAACAGTACCAGATGAGATTGGAGAGAAAAGTATATAATACTAAAATCTATTTATTCTGCATCAAAGCAAGTTTAAGATTTGATTGAATAAGATGAATTGTGAAATTCTTCAAATGTGCTTGACTTGATAAATCCATCTGTCTGAATTTACCATCAAACAAATGCCAAATCTCTTCTGCACTTCAAGTCAAACAATACAAATAAAAATGCCAATTATCTATTATAAGACTAGGTGAAAAGTATAAAATGAATAGCCTGTTAATACTTATATGTTGTTAGCATTTGTCCACACTGTAATAGAACAATATGTGTAGTCAGCAAATAAAACCTACTAATGTTATTCCAAATGTTGGTACAAGAAAATCAAAGGTTTGATTGAGCACTTGGAAGAGGATGAAATTTGTTTTTGCAAGCTACAGAAACTACACTAACTGCTATATAAAATCAAATCTACATTTTATATTAAAGCACCTATGTTTGGTTTTTATATATTAAGGGGTTTTAATTTGCTTTTAGTATTGGATTTTATTGTATATTGTTCATGATTGTTGTTAGCCGCCCCGAGTTTTCGGAGAGGGGCGGCATATAAATCCAATAAAACTTGAAACTTGAAACCTACAATGTTTATTTCAATGTCTAATTAAGTTGTGATATTTCATAACTTACCACTGCCACCATTTCTGCTGCTGTTCCTCTTGAGCATCTAATTATTGGAATTGCTCCTGTAAAAATAATGTTCAAGAAATATCCTTTGATCAACTCTAGAATATATTTAAGATATATTACCTATTGTTTGCAAAGCTGCACAGTGCATTTTTTATATAGACATATACATACATATTGAAAAAGCAGACAAAGTTTATAGCACCTTTCAGAAAATAAAAACAGCAGATTGATAAAGCAACAAGAATATTATATATTGGCGGCTCTGCTAAAAAGAAGGCCTTTACTAACTTTCAGAATGACATCAGTATTCTCCTGGAATAGACTTCCCAAGTACTGGCCAAAGCCACCAAAACTCCAGTCTTACTAGTTCTAAAAAGATAGTCCCAAAATTTATTAGAACACAAAACAGGGCTCCAAAGTTAATTTTAATCAGTGGTCCAGCATATACTGGAAAAGTAAGTTCTTCAAATATTATGTTTTCAATCATTCTGGCCTTTAACATCATTTGTTTGTTTGTTTGACTTCTATGCCGCTGCTCTCCGAGGACTTGGAGCGGCTCACAACATATAATAAACAATATACAGTATCTTAAATCCAATCAATTAATTAAAAGTCTAACAACCCCCCCCCCCAATCCATAAAAAACAGTCATTCCATTTGCTCAACATTCTCTCATTCATTGACCAGGGGGCAAGAATCTAATAGCCCCAAGCCTGATGGCATTAGTGATCTTAAGTGGGCAGTATGAATCTCCACGGGGAGCAGATTCCAGAGGCCCAGGGCCCCTCACAGAGAAGGCTCTTCCCCTAGGTCCCAACAAACAACATTATCTAGTTGACAAAACCTGGAGAAGGCCGACTCTGCGGGACTGGATTGGTCACTGGGATTCATGTGGCAGATGAATTAATTAATAATTAACTATTTAACATTAGTATAGAGTCCAAAAATAAATTGGTGACTAGTATAAATGTTTTAATATCTGATCATAAGCTCACTTGAATATAGTCCCTCTCAACATGAGTTCAGGACTTCCAATGCAGAATGTATTTTTAAAAATCCTCATATGATCTAAAACTTTATTTTAATTGTAAAACAATTAAATTAATTGTAAAACAATTAAAAATAATTTCAAATTTTATACAAATGTACAATATCAATTCTGTTTAATTCAAGCTTACAATATCATATCTCCGTGAAAATAGGAAATATGATGAGTATTTTAAAAAGTTTAAATTCAGGGTTCAAACTGATGAGGAATCTTTGAGAAGATGTTATTTTGGATAGGATAAACTAATGGAATAATGAGAAAAAAATATAGAAGCGCACATAAGAGATGACAAATCCTGTTTTCTTATTATTTACTCCAGATAGTATATCGAAATAGAAGTCATCATCTTTACTAATAATTGTACAACAATGAAAAAAGAAGTTTACACTTACCAAGTGTAACAAAGAAACAGAAAAGGCTGTCAACAATTGTATCCATAATGGTCTCCATATCTGTATCTGTTATGTCTGGTTTGTTAATGGCTATAGTATCAAGAAGAAAGAAAAATAATCAGAGTGGCTTTATTTCTAGCAAATAATTCTATATAATAAATCCTACACTGAAAGATATAGCACACATATATGCAACTCATACAACCTGAAAAACACTACTTAGTCTTCTTTCCATAATGAAAAATATATCTTGATGCTATTAATGTAGAGAGCATCAAACAAGCAAAGGCTGATAAACCAATCTATTGATAGGCAGATACATGGAAGATTTAATAAACATGACATTTTTTTCCCTTTTTCTTGACTTGGATCAGGCAATCCAACCCTGCTTTGTGTAAACCAGGTTTTACTATCATTATTTCTCTTCCATCTATCCCACTGGAAAGAAATTAAATAAGCCATCTCAAGGGATTATTTCCCCCAAAAATTCTGAGGATGATCCCACCAACAAATCCTAGCATCCTTCTTTTGCTCTTTGTAAACTCATAAGATCCTGGAACATTCTTTCAGAAGCTAAAAGATTGCAGTTTTAAAAAATTGCCTCATTAAGATCCATTTTTATCTTAGTAACAAATGCATGTTTAATGATGTGGCCTAAGTGTTTAATAGCAAAATTCTGTATCAGTGATAGAAAATTTGTATGCATGCAAATAATTACAACATTAAGATCTTATTTGGTTTAATTGTACTACACCCTCCATAACGTGGTTTAAAGGGTAGGCTGAAAAAGTCTAACAAATATTGATTTAAAATGCCACACATTGCATCAAATAAAAGAATCACCTACCATGATATGAAACAAGCTCCTTATTTTGATTGCATAACACAAACATGTCATCTTCCAAGGTAATGAAATTGAGGTATTGGTCAAAAACCTATACATCAAGACAAAATTATTACCACTACAGAAACATCTTTGTAGATATTGCACATATTTAACTAATATATTTGAGAAATATAACAGTGATAAGAATAAGAAAATAAAGTAATAGCAAGGCAGTTTCAGGAAAAGTATGTGTGTAAATTAAAGAGGTACACTAAAGATGACACAATCATAGGGCAGTAAGACGGCAAAAGCACAACATCTTTAAGGAGCCAGTGACAGACATTATGAGGGCTGGATCCAAAGGACCTTTACTTTTCTATTTTAACATTATTTTATTATCTCATTTTTACTTTTCTTTAGCAATACTACAAAAATATATGATGCGGAGGATTACAGTAATTAAGGATTCATAAAAATATAGGTGTTCCAACTTGTGCAAAGAACTTCCAATAAAACAAAACCATCACAAAATATAATTAATGCCTACATGCATTATGTGTCTCTGGGATGATTCCCTCCCTATGGAATATCATTTACCCCAGAAATAAAACTAGTCCCCAACTTGATACTTTTCCAGAAAAAGCAAAGAGTGTTTCTGTTGAAAGGCCTGGGGAATTCCATGTTGACATGGAGCTGATCAACCATTGATTTGACTGTTTCTTGCTACTGCAGGGTATGTGTATTATACAAGCCAGCTAGAGTTACCGTGTGTGAGTTTGTCAGTCATATAAATTTGTTTAATAAATAAATCAAAACATGATAAAATGTGAGTTATCTCAACTAAGTTTGCAACTGGGTATACATCTTCATGCATAATCCATTCTCTCTATGAAAAAAAAAATCTCCTTTTTATCCCTATGGGTGACGTGAATCTAAATCCTGGGTCCTCTATCAGAGGCCTAGGAGTTTGAGAGTTCTGTGCTGTATCTTAGCTGTTCCTAGCCCTGCCCTTTTCTGGACTCTGATATTGTTCCTGGAATCACACTGGAGCTACTTTCCCAACTTAGAAGTCACAGCCCTGAGTGTTCCTACCACCACTGGAACCATTTTGGCCTTTATCTTCCATGTTCTTTCCGGTTATTCCTTCAGGTCCTGGTACTTTCTCCAGCTTCTCTGTTTTGACCTAGGCTTCCTTAGAAAGCATGAAGCAGAGTCTTTGTCTCAGCAAAACCTCTTTTATTTACATGGCCGTGAATTCCTTTCATTCACAGTCTGCAAGGCTTGGCAAACACTGCCAGAGAACTAGTTTCCAAATGTAGGGCAAGGCAAAACTTGGCATAGAGTCTATTAGAGTTACAAACAGAACTTTCCACTCTTGAAACGACCAAGGAAACTAATTGTTTCCAGCCCCATCCATTCCTCTTTTGTTTCCTATGGGAGGGGCCGATCATCTCCAAGGTCTGGCTTTACTCCCAAGTCAACCCTGCTTTCTCAGTTCTTGTCTTCTGGCAGCTCTGCACATGCACACACTGGGAACAGGTTCCAGCTGTTCCTCTGCTTCACTGCTGTCTAGCTCCCTCTCTGCTTCTGAGGCAAAGCCCTTATCTGAACTTCCCCCAGCCCCCAGGACTGGCCCATGTTCTTCCCCAATCTCCTCACTGTCTGTCTCTGCTGCCAGCTCTGCTGGCGGGCCACAACACTCTCATACTCCCTAACCCTGACATTGTTAGTATTTGGAACCCCTACATCTAAAACCACTGCTGTTTTCTGGTCCTTATTTACACTGATGTCTCGCTGATTGGCCAGTACTTGCTTATCTGTAGATGGAAGTCCCATAGGATCTTAGTCCCATTATTCTCTATGATCTTCTGTTTAACCCATACTCTGTGGACATTCTGTACCTTAGCAATTTGTGTAACTGCATTGGCACCAAGAGCAGCATTTGCTATATCTTCCAGTTTACTTCTTGAAATGGCAGAAATAAAATTTAAATAATACGATTCGTAAAGTTGGTTTCTAAGATCCTGAAAGAAAAAAAGACCAAACCAAATAATGTTTAAAAAGTGGGCTTTTAGTGAACAAGAGTGCTTTAAGATTAAAATATTTAGCAAACAGTAAAGATGTAATTATTTTATGCAATTATCCATTTGACAAATTAACTGCCAAGAACTTGCCTTATTTAGGAGTACAATTTTATTAACTTAAACATATAGAAATTACCTTTAACATATACCATGAAAAGTTGAATGTGGATGCATAAAACTGAACAGCTGAGCAGATGTGGTTGTATGAAACTTTGTAAAACAAACCAAGGAGGTATGTTAAATTAAATTTGGGGTGTCCTGTACCCTGATTAAATGCATTTTTCTAGTCCTTTGCTGAGTCATCCATCACTATTGAAATTTCAATTGAGATACCATATTTTTAGTTCCTTATTGGTAACACTGGCCTTCATTAATATAATTTTTAAAATGTTTCTAAGTTAAATAGTGCTTATTTATTTTAAAATGAATGTCTCTGGGTTACAGAAAATATGGGATAATTTATCATAATTCTGTGATACAGCTAGGACTTTAAAATATGGATATACCTCATCTGCTGATTAAATAATTTGTATCATAGCTAGGAAGCATTTTTCTATTGAAGAGATATTATGCAGTGGCTATTTCCCTCCCATGTCCTCCAAAGATGGATATAAGATTCAGTCAGTGCTCTGTCTGCAGTTTCTGAATAAAAAGCTATTTGGAGAGCTCAAAGAAGCATATTTGAGAAATAGGCATATTAAATACAAACTGAAGGTTTGAATGCATTTTGTCTGCTATAGAAAATATACTTGCAAAGGAAATCTCAAATACCATCTCCCTATAATGGAGTAATGACATTCCGCAATGAGATAAGATATAGCTGTCTAAGGCATATAAGACAAAATTCAAAGTTCTTTACTAATGAATCTTGATGCTCTCCTGACATTCAATATATGTCAATATATGTCTCTTATTTGGAACTGAGGCACCAGATGGATGGGAAGATACTTTTCTGGCTCTGATGAAAGACTGCATGGCTGGGTCGAAGTTCAGAGTGATAACTCCTGGCTAGATGATACAAAAGTCTTACTTGGTAGAGTGTGACCCCAATTTCTGCTATGTGCCTGGCTGAATTCATAGCTTAGATATTCACAAATGCCATTTTCTGTATGAGGAACTGCAGTGAAGATCTGAAGGGGGCTTGGGTGAAGGCTTGGATTACTAGCCAAAGTTCCTGTGAAGAATACAGTATATGAATAATGATTGGACACAATAGTCTGGCCCAGGAGTGTCAGGGTCAGCTCCAACTCTGACACAACTTCCTCCAGAAGAGCTGGTTGGACCTCATCCTAAAGAAGCATCAAGCATTCCAATGCCTGAAGCAGATTCATTGGGAAATCATTGGAACTAGAAAGACTATTAAGCTTGTATGTATGCCATATGCAATGAAGAATAGAGAACAGAGCGGCAGTTTACATGCAAGGGAAGTCTGTTACCTAGTTCATTGACATAAGTTCTATTTCAGGGCAACTGCTAGCTTGGCTTACTTCACTGGAAATACCATTCTTATTGAAAACTCTTGCTTGTTTGTATCCAAAATTTCTGCCTATGAAAACTCTGCGGCTGTGGATACAGACCAATTGATGACCTACTCATGACACTGAGATATTAGGATTATGCCTCAACAAAACTTAGAAACATAGAAACTTCTGCCTGATGCATTTGGCCTTTGAAAACTCATGGTAGAAAAGCTTCCAAGAGACTTGATTCTGCTCAAGTTTTGGGTGCAATCACTAATCCCCCCGTCTAAAAACTATAACATCTCTTCACAATAACATATCTGCTTTTTATTCTGCCTTATATTCTTAGAAAAATGCACTTGTCTAGACCCTCAGGCTAAATTCTTCATTCACAAACACATATGTATTTCTTTCACACATGATTCTTGTTGCTTCATGCATTTAAATAAAGTAGAATCCTTGAATTATGTAACTAAGTTTTATTCTTTCCTATTTTTTAAAAAACATTTTGGACATTTTTTTTTTTAAAAAGCCAAAACTTTTCTAGTCTAGTTCTTAGTACTTCATGGTGTTTATTTACTGGGCTGTATCCTCCTCTTCCAACAGTATTCAATTTATAGCTATAGCATTAAGTTTTAAAGGTATTTTAAATCACATTCTTCCCAGTTCTTATGAATCCATCTCTTGCAAGGAATCCATCATTCTTGTAAACATGTCCATTATCAAGGAATCCAAGCTGTTTTTACTAGTACTATACAGTAGCCAGTTATTTAACTGAGTCTTTATCTCCCCATCTGAAGAAGATAACTTTCACATCCAAAAATTCAAGCCACAAGTTTGAGTACACTCAAGTCTATCTCTTTTGAAAACTATGAAATCAAGCATTGGATGATCACTTCCTCAGAATGTATCCCTCACATGTATTACTGAGATGAAATGTCTGCCTCTTAACAAGCCTTGGAACACAGAGATGTTACTCTCTCATATTATTTGTATCTCCTTGAATTCTATACTATAATTTCGTTACTATTTATAGAAAACGTTAAATAGGTCATATTTACCTGGCATAGCCTATCAATATTTTCTTCTGTTGGCATTACAAAATATATTGCTGGAACGTCAGGAATAGGGTCGCGATCAGAATGAAGAAGACTGAAAAGAAAAGAAACTTATGTTATTTAATACCAAATAAACAAACTACCAACTACCCCACAATTCTGTACTGCCCCTACCCTACAGGCCTTCCAAAAAGCCTTGAAGACCTGGCTCTGCCGACAGACCTGGGGGCCGTGAGAATTAACATCTTATATCTGGCCCAAACATCTTCTGATTGGTATGAGTGATTATATTATTGTTTTGATGGGATTAAGGGGCTTTTATTGTTATAATTCTTAAGGTTTATTTTGTTTATATAGGGGTTTTATTGTTATTGATGCTCGAATTTGACTTCTTACTGTTTTGTTTTATTGTTGTAAGATGCCCTGAATCCTGCGGGATTGGGTGGTACATAGATTAAATAAAACAAACAAACAAACCAAAAAAACATTTAAAGAACAAAGACATCACTTTGATCCTATGAATTTACTCTAAATTAAGCATTACAAAAAGCTGAGTATTATTACCTTTATCATCTTTCCATAAATGATGGTCTATAATTAATTGTACTAAAAGGCAAAGAGGTTTATAACGAAATATTTTTAAAAAGTTAAACCAACTAGAACACACTAATGTGTAAAATCAAACAGATTTAAGTTCTACTCAAAAATACAAGAGTAGAACTTTTTATTTATTCCATGACAATCTCTGTAAGTGACTGTATCTTGGCCAATAAGGAAATAAGATATACTATTTAATGAAATATATTTTCTCCCATCAGCAACCTCTGTGAACTCTTTTGAACTCTACTGAAATAAGTTTTGACATATGATTAAAACATATATTTTTAGATTTTTCTTTTAGTGTTTTTCAGTATTTTCCAAACTAATAATTTTATCATCAAACTTGTTTAACTTTATACTGACTGTCATGCGAGTGCTTCAAGTCTGCTTTTGACAAGACAAGCAATGCATTGGCAGGATATCCGATTTGCAATTCAATCTGATAAATTTTCAATCATGCAAAATCTTTCAAATACTATGCATTACAATATATTCACAGACATAAACATACACAATACATACAGATGCAAAGTAATGCCCATATCTCTTAATTCTTTCACAGAGAGTAATGGAGATATTATGTCCTGGCCAAATCTGTCATAAATAAGAACCTAAAATGAAAAAATACAAATATTAAGACATACACTATATACATAACCTTAATACACTCTATGTATGCTCTTTGCACACAAACACTTACTATATAGTTAATATTATAGGTAGTCCTCAACTACCTCAAAATGTGGTAGTAGTCAAAAAGCAAGGACACCTTTTATTTAAATAAAGGAAGGGGTAAATTTACAGAAAGGATAAAACAGTAAGTTAAACAGTTTTAGTTGCAATATTAAGAATAGTTTTGAAAATAAATGTTCTTCGATGTTTACATTTGTTTTTTTATATAGCTTTCATCAAATTTCAGGCCAAGTAATTTTCAACTGTCATTTTAAAAATGTATTTCTTTGTTTTTCACAAATAGCAATTGCTCTACCATGTCGCTTTACCATGTCGAATTATAAAATATATTTTTCAAAAATATGACAATATCAGTTATCTTGAATAAAAGATCAATTTATAACTAGACTTACTTTCCATACTGGTTCACCTGTACTGTTTTTAACAGGTGGCACATTAAAATTCAACATGCGCTTCAAAGCCACTGAAAAAAGAAAGAATTCAATTTTATTTATTAATAATTTTGATGATCACAAACTTAAAATATTTATATTTGCAAGGGGCACTGCAGAGAATGGGCCTGTAATCTTTTAAATAAGATATACCAAAATGCTTCTTTCAAACTAAAGGACCGGAGGAATTCTTGTTTATGGATATTGACATCTAAAACAGAGAACTATAAAGAAAATCAAAACATGTGCAAATCCCTAGATATTCAGCACATTTATACAAATGTCCTAGTAAGCCCTTGACACCACCTTTATCAAATGCAGTGGGCAGAATAAATACAATTGGAAAATCTTTGCTTAGTGACCACAGTTGTGACTGGTAACTCTAGTCTGTTGTTAAACATTGTTGCTAAGCAAATCACAGTGGGTTGTTAAGTGAGACATCATATGTCTTTGACTTGTGGATTTTACTGCCAAATTCTAACAACTCTGCTTGTTGGAACTGGGTTGGGAACCATGCCAATGTACATCATTTGACTGCAAGGCATTGCACCAGTCATCAATACTCACAAAATGCCTAAATGTCGATTGCCGGGACTGCAGAGATACTGTGACAATTTTAAAAAAAAGTGAGGACTAGTTGTACAGTTAATTTTATAGCATTGTCCTAAGTTTGACTGGACACTTAAATAGACCCATCATTAAGTGAGTTCTAACTATACAAACTTTGACTGTGATAATTTTAAATTCCAGAAAAGATTCTCTACTATATTCTAATCATCATTATTTGATAAATATAGGACAATTATCTTATTTAACCAGTCATTACATTTATCAAGTCCTTCAGAAATTTCAGTTTAAAAAAGAAGGCAAAACCAAACTATTCAAAAGATTATCAACAAGAAGAAAAAAGGCTTCACATGTAATTTATATTCAAAGTTCTTCATACCGGTAGCAATGTAAAGATCTGAAGAAAAAGGGGGATTTATTTGAAAGCTCTGGTTTTTGATTAAAGCTATACAGAAAGAAATAAGAAGACTGTTGCCTTCTATTGCTCTTCTCATATTGGAGGAGACATTTATTAAAAACATGTTTATGTGTAGACCTTCTCTTTCATGGTAAGCACTAATCATGCAGAAGGGGCCATTGATATATTTATTTGTTTATTTGACTTCTATGCCACTCAATCCTGTAGGACTCAATCAACAATTTTATTTATTTATTTATTTGATTTGATTTGATTTGATTTGCATGCCTCCCCTCTCCGAAGACTCGGGGCGGCATACAAATCCAATAAATAAATAAATTAATTAAAGGAGAGCAATAAAAAGTATACCTCCTTCACAATTATTATATAATAACTATGTTGGTATTCTATTTTCTACTCTCTTCCCTATACTGACACCCCAATTTTTAATGTTTGTTTATTATTTATGGCATCTATTTTTATGGTGTTTCTATCTTTCATCTACACAATTACTATGACGGAAAGACGTCCCAAATTTTTCTGTTTCTCTTCAGCAAAGTCCCTGTTTTTGGCAGGCTATGGCGTTCATGATTTCCAAAGTTGTAAGAGTGTACTTTCAACCTGTCACCTATTACATTTCTACTACAGGTAATTGCCATGATCTTTGGATGCAGTGACAAGGAATTATGGGAGCTGTGATCAAACACACCTAGAAGATATCAGATATTAGAAGCACCTATTAGCTGTAGTGCATAAAAGGAGGACCCTGGTTTCATTTCAAGAATGAATATGAATCAATATGAATATGAATCAAGAAGTCATCTATGTCCATTAATTCTTAAGGTAATAGCTCTTTAGAAATCTTGCTTATTTTTGGATATTGCCTCTTTTTTGATGTAAGAAGCTAAACATTCTTATTTTCTTTATTATAAAATAAAGCTTATTTATTAGACTTGTATTCCTCCATATGTAAAATTTCTTGGAATATTTAAATCCATGTAAGTTTAATATTTCTAGTTATGCTTGCATTTTAGAGCAATTTCTAGAAGGAAGGTTTCTAACCAAAATGGCTCTGTGGGAATATTGTTGAATAGAAATGGCCAAATTATATCTGTCCTATAGGGAATACACAGATTGCCAGTTTGTTTCTATTCATGATTCAAGATTTAGATGACTTTTTTAAAGCTTAATTTCTTGATACTTTGGGATTTGTTTCCTTCCATACTGTCATCTTACTAAAATATGACAAAAGGCCCTTGTCTATGTCCCAGTTGGAGCAAGAAAAACAACTTTTTATGGTCACATCTAAGCTGTATTTTGGGAGACTAGGTTAGCACCCTCTCTGGCATTTTGCCAATAGGTCAACATCTTTTCAACTTTGAAAAGTCCCTATACAAAGGTATAGCAGTTATGGATTCTCCTACGAGTTACTAAATTGATGAGAGCAAGAAAGGTATACCTATAAATCAAAGCACACCATGGAAACCTGCCAAAGGATCCCTCCAAATAAAGCATATTGAAACAAAATGATAAAACAAATTTGATATGGATTAGTTTAAAGTTATATTTTAACTCCATATATAATATAATTGTTGTGAACTGAACACATCCTTCCCTCTTCTGTGGCATAATAGCAAGTAATTTTTACTTCTAAGCTTAACCTCTGAGAGCATCTGGGAATTTTTTTTAACCTATGATATTGGGCTGTAAACCAAGCTATAAAATCAATGTCTCATAATTTAACAGAAGTAGAGCTGACATTGTCTACCTTGGGGGTGGGTGGGGGGTGGACCTGACTCTAGTGCAACTTTCCTCACCCAAGTGGTTTCCAGATGGCTTAGATGACAAACCCCATAATCCCAATGAGTATAACCACTATTGGATGGGAATGATAGATGCATCCATTCATCAAATACGAGGGCACCTGCTTGGGGAATGTCCCCTTAAAGGACCCTGTTTTACAAAGTACATCTTTCTTATAAACGATTCACTCTTATATTTTCAAATTGTCTTGTTGATTTGAAAAAGATTAATCTGGCATACCAGCCTGAAAATAAATTCAAGTATTTATTTCTTTCTGAAACAATTTCGTTTGCAAGTACAGGTAGTTCTTGAGTTACGACCACAACTGTGCAGTGGTGCATTGGTTAGAATGCAGGCTACTTGTGCTCACTGCTGGCTGGCTGCAATTTGGCAGTTCAAAACTCAGCAGGCTCAAAGTTGACTCAGCCTTCCATCCTTCCAAGGTGGATAAAATGAGGACCCAGATTGTTGGGGGCAATATTCTAACTCTCTGTAAACCCCTTAGAGAGGGCTGTAAAAGCACTGTAAAGTGGCATCTAAACGTAAGTGATATTGCTATTGAATCCAAAAATTTATGTTGCTAAGTGAAACATTTGTTAAGTGAGTTTGTCCCATGTTATGACTTTTCTTACCACATTTGTCAAGTGAATCGCAGCAGGTTTTAAATTAGCCACCCTATTGTTAAGCAAATCCTAATAATCTGTTAATCAGTTGTGAAGCATGGAAACAGAGATCCACGGCAGAAAAAGACCTCATGGTTCATCTAGTCTGCCCTTATACTATTTCCTGTCCTTATACTATTTCCTTAGGATGGATATATATTTATCCCAAATATGTTTAAATTCAGCTTCTGTGGATTTACCAACCACCTCTGCTGGAGGTTTGTTCCAAGCATCTACTCCTCTTTCAGCAATAGATGCTGAATGTAAATCATATGACCATGGGGAGGGGGATGCTATAACGGTCATAAGTGTGACAAATGGCCACTGAGTGAACTGTCAACACTGGAGGACTAGCTGTACTGATGGAAGACCAGCTTCCCCTTTTGCACCATACCCTCAAACTTTAGTCCTTCCTAGTGGTAATGGCTAAGCCAGGGGTAGGCAAAGTTGGCTCTTCTATGACTTGTGGACTTTAACTCCCAGAATTCCTGAGCTAGCATGATTGGCTCAGGAATTCTGGGAGTTGAAGTCTACAAGTCACAGAAGAGCCAACTTTGCCTATCCCTGGGCTAAAGGGAAAACGAAAATAAAGGAAGGCCTCCAGAAGCACCCTAAGCGAGAGGCACAAGGGCCATCCCAGTAGCGGGGACTCTATCAGACCAGCCGAGACTGGGCATGTCCGTCCGCCCGCTCGCTCTCACGACGGGACAGGAAAACAGTTCTCGCACATAAAAAGCACCGAAGCAAGCTACAGCGACGAAGGGAGGGCCACAATTCCACGCCGGACAGACACCAAGGAGGCGGCGGCGGCCCTCAGGCTTCTCCTTGGAGCCGGTGAAGGTTTCAGACGTGCCGAAGAAGGTTATAAGGCGACCAGACCAAACAATCCTAACAAGACCTAACGCCGGGCACTCACCGGTCTGCTTCTCCCGGATGCTGGCCGCCATCTTCCCTCGGTGGTTCCGGCCGACTCCGCCCCCCTCACCGCCGCGCCATCGCCAGCCCGGCAGACGTGGCGCGCCGGAGGACTACGCGGGTTCTTGCGGGGAGCGCGGCGGGCGGAGTCTGCCAAAGTCTTGGACGACCTGTCGGCGCTGATGCTGTTGTTGTCCCGGGGGTTGCTTCCTTTGAGAGATGCCGCTTCTTAGTAGACCGACGTCCCCGTTGTGCTTCTTGAGGAACGGAATTTGGCATTATTTTCCTGTCGTACTCTGCGTCTCGTTCCGGACATTTATTCACTTTGTGGGTGAGAGTTGGTAGGATGGCTGGCGCCGGCCGGCCAGGTTGGTAATCGGAGAGGGGCGGTATATAAATCCAATAAATTAATAAATTAAATAAATAAATAATCCTCGACACTTTTATGCGGATTAGCGCATTTAAGCTTTCGACCAAACCTATGGCTTCGATATCTTTAGGGGACTAAAATGCTTCGGTACTTTTAAGGGGACCACCCTTACATTCTAAAACTTAAAAGAACTGTTACATCATTTGCTCTTCTCCAAAACATTCTTATGAAATAGCGGACCCTGCACTTGTGGGAAAAATGCCTAGGAGGAGGATGATGACCACATTCTGCTTAAGATCTTGTTCTTTTAACAAATTGACAGAGTTGGAAGGGGTCTTGCAGGTCATCTAGTCCAACCCCCTGCCCAAGCAGGAGACCCTACATCTAAACTTTAGCCACACTTATTAGTGCACCTTAAAATAGAATAGTTTATTGGCCAATTTTATTGATACTTTATTTAAACATACATACACACACACGCACATATACATACATACATACATACATACATACATACATACATACTTTATTAATACTCTGTAGTATCATCACCTTTACCCTTAGACCAGGGGCAGGCAAAGTTAGCTGTTCTATGAAAGTGGATTTCAACTCCCAGAATTCCTGGGCTAGCATGATTGCCTCAGGAATTCTGGGATTGGAAATCCACAAGTCATAGAAGAGTCAACATTGCCTATCCCTGCCTTAGACTGTCCACTGTTGACCTCACCCGATTCCTAAGAGGTCAGTAAGGGGTGTGCACAAGAGCACCAGCATGCCTACCATCCTAATGTTTCTCTCTTACTAGTACCATGTATTATGTATTACATATGTATTATGTACATTGTTATATCTTTGTATACTACCAATACATACTTGACAAAACAAACAAACAAATAAAAAAGTGTGATTGGACATACAAGGAATTTGTCTTTGATGCATTTGCTCTCAGTATACATAAAAGAAAATATAGATTTGTCAAGAATCATGAGGTACAACACTTATTGATTGTCACAGGGGTCAAATAAGCAACCAGGAAACAATATTAATAAAAATCTTCAGGATACAAGCAACAAGTTACAGTCATAAGTGGGAGGAGATGGGTGGTAAGAATGATGAGAAAAAACTGGTAGTAATAGTAGTGCAGACTTAGTAAATAGTTTGACAGTGGTGTGAGAATTGTTTGTTTACCTGAGTGATGGCGTTCAGGGAAAGAACTATTCTTGTGTCTAGTTGTCTTAATGTGCGGTACTCTATAGCGACGTTTTTGAGGGTAGGAGTTGAAACAGTTTATGTCCAAGATACAAGGGGTCAGGGAAAGGGAAGCAAAATCACAAATTTTCTGAATGTTAATTAAATTCCCTTACCTCTTGATTTTTCTGGGTGGCTGAGGTCTGATTGTAATTGGTTAACATCTGAAGAGCTACAGTTTTCCATATCTATCTCCAGAAAGATATTGAATCCAATTGTTTCAGTAATAAAATGAACAATACTGTATTTGTCTTCCCAAAATACCAAGAATGATTTAAATTCCAATCTTTCTTTTCCTAGCAATGGTTAATTATCTGCATTTCGCAGGCAATTTCTGTATCTAAAGCCTAATTTCGGGCCATCAAATTAGATAGGTAGATTACGGTAAGTATTTTTGACACAAATATCGCTTCTATATCAGAATAATTGGAAATGGGATTCAGAGGTTTTCTAATCTGAATAAAAAATTAACACAGAGCTGATTTCCTTCAAAACAATTTACTTTTAAAATTTATCTGTCAATAATAAAGCAAAGGAAATTGAAAATGAAAAAAAGCAAAAGGAATAAGAGTTCCACCTGTGTTAGGTAAGATTTGGATTTAGTTTTGGTGTAGACCCAGATCCAACCTTAAACATAAGCAGCACTTTTCCAGATTTGATTGATGTATTACCTGCACCATTTTGGAATGAATCTTATGGCAAAATTACTACTTATATTCAATTTTGATACAAATTTATATAGTGATGACACAGAAGCTGTGTTCAGACAGTTGCAATAGAAAAGCTTTTACTGGATCAACTCCCTTGTTAGAAAATGCTTTCTTAGCTTCCATTCCAGTCAAAATCCAAAACATTGGTTATGATTTCTAAAGCATTATTAACTTCTAAAGCTCTATTAATTTATAGTTTGTCTACATAGGAACTATAAGTTTTTCAGTAAGAAATCATTAGAATTAAAGCACTTTTGGTAAAAAATTTGAGGGTCTTCTCTTTATCTGTTCCCATTTTGGAATTCTTTGTTGTTTCTGGAATTATTGTCCAAATACTGTCTGTCTAAAACTTAAGATTTCTGAGCAAATTACCGAATGTGGAAACAAATAAATTTTTAACATACATTTTAATATAATTCCAGCTTGAAAATTGAACCATGAAATTTGTTTTTTTTCTTGCTATGGCTTCACACATTCACTAAAAGGAAGAAATAAGCCAATTTCTTATAAATCAAGTATACAATATTGGCTGCACATATGCCATACTTTCACTTTTAAAGGGACCAAAAAGTTAAATCTTAAACTTAACACTTAAAGGTCAGTTTGTCACAGTTATGGATGTTGGAAGAGACATTTGTTTGATTACAGTTGTCTGTATATGAATACAACTGGGATATTAAGACCACCAACTATGTTACTGCTCAAGATTTAATCAGACATATGAAAGTCAATGTATACTGCTCAAGATTTAATCAGACATATGAAAGTCAATGTAACAAATAGATGCATACAATTAGAGAATGCAATTGACTTAGTTCACACTTTTTCCCAAAAATCATGAACCCAGCTTTTGATAGCATTGACAAAATGTCTATTATTACTTTTAGCATTTGACAGTTCTCATTATTAAGTATAATTAGGGCAGGGTACAGACCTTTTTCATCATGTTACACAGATTGTATAAAACAGAATTATCAAGTTAAGTCAAATGACATGGCAATATTTAATTTTAGAAATCTCACACATGAAATGTCTGTATGGCAATATTTTGCCATAAAAGCAAAACATTTCATATTGATTCCATTAGAATTAGCTTTTCACTTTCAAACTATGATTGATGTGTAACACAATTATTTAAACAGAGTACTAAACTTCTCCTGACCTGATTTTTATATGCTTGTGTTTTGATAGGAAAAGAAATTTTAAGTGTACTGGAAGAAACAATATTATGTAGATTCCTTGTGCATTTACAGCTATTTTATCAGGCAAAAGTAATTGGATTGGCACACAATTTCAATTGTTTTCTTATAGCAAATGTGTTCTTTAGAAGTTAATCATTTATAAACTGTTGTGAGTGGCCCACAGCTTGCTCAGTTGGTCATAGACTTTGAGGAGGATGAACCGGGTCCGTCTGGGTATCCTAGGCCAGTGTTTTTGCCAGCTGAGAGTGAGAGTGAAGGGGAGTTAGAACCTGGGGGACCATCAGAGATTGTAGAACTCCCAGCTATGATAATGTCTGAGTCAGAGGATGATGGGGACATTGAGGACCCAATCTTAGATGCTAGAAGAATGAGACAGACACGAATATTTCTAGACATTGTAGATTTAGACGTTGAATATCTCTTTGAACATTTTGCCACCCCGGCAGTATAAAAGAGAGGCTCATGGGAAAAGGGGTGTGGAGAATCAATGTTTGTAATGGTGGATTTCCCAGATTCGGGGTTCCAGAAATACTTTGCTGGCAAACTGCTCTTACTCATGTAAGTTCATTGTCCAGTGATGCATCCATCTGAGGAAACCATGAAGACTTGTAAGTCTGTGTTTGAATAATAGAAAAAACACTTAAGGAATGCCTTAATTGGATTTGGCTTCCAGCCCAGAGTTTGCTGCTTATCTCATAAACAATTTGACCGGGAACACCGCCAACATGGACTAAAAGCCTTATTCTGTCTTGTACTGCTCATTATAAAAATGCAAATGTGTTTAGTTTGAAATCTCTGGGAGTGTGTGCTTCTATGTTCCGATCCGGCCCAGGCAGAACATAAACTATTTTCTATTGTTTCTAAAAACAATTTTAAGTAAAACACCCCCATCCTCGCGAATTGGATCTTGACTGACTTTAGTGTATCAGAAATTAGTGGGACTTAGGTTTCACCTAAACCAGTGGTTAATCTTTTTAACGCCAAGTGCCAAAAGCGCACATGCGCACACCCATAATGCCACACGCTTGACCTAGTGTTTCAGGGAAATGGAGAGATGATCTGAGATTAAGGGGTGTAGTCATTTCTCCCTTGTCGTGGTCAGATCATTTCCTGCTGAGGTTAGACTTTAAGGCACCACTCCTCCATCGCAGGGAAGCAGAACCAATTAAGTGGTTCCGACCCAGATGCCTAATGGACCCGTAAGTTCCAGAAGGAGCTTGGGGAAATACCTGAATCCGTTGTCCACAATCCATCTGACTACCTAGTAGTTGCCTGGAATAGGACGGCATCTGGGGTACTGGATTGGATTGAGCCTTTATGACCTTTCCATGACAGTGGATCTAGGAAAGCTTCCTGGTTTACCAAGGAGCTCTGGGAGATGAAATGCCAAGAGCGATGCTAAGGTCCAGCAACTTCAAATTTGACCAAACACTACCAAGAGCCTTTGTTAGGTCTTATTTAGTGGTGATATGGGCAGCATTTCCCCACCCTTATTGCATCTGCTGACTCACGGCCAGCTGCCCTTTTTAGGGTGACTCTTTCCCTCTTTCAGGTAGAGGGAACAGAGGAGCCCTTGCTGAAGAATTTTTACAGTTTCTGTCGGATAAAGTTGCTCAGATTCGGATGGACCTAGACTGATTGGGCAATGCAGACAGAGATGACATCTGCAGATCTTAATCCTATTGTGTGGGAAAAATTTGAGCCTGCGATACCTGAAAAAGTGGACAATGTTATGGGAGTGATGAATCCATCCAGTTGTTTGTTGGACCTGTGCCCCTCCTGGCTACTTTCATCCAGCAGGGAGCTGACGCGAAGCTGGCTCCCTGTTTTGGTCAACGCCTTCTTGAGGGAGGGGTTTGTCCCACAATCATTAAAGGTGAGGCCCCTCCTCAAGAAGCCTTCCCTGGATCCAGCAGAATTAATGAACTTTCGTCCAGTCTCCAACCTTCCCTTTGTGGGAAAGGTTGTAGAGAAAGTGGTGGAACTACAGCTCTTATGGCTGTTGAATGAAACAGATTATCAAGAGTCTAGATTCTAGACCCTTTTCAATCAGGTTTCAGGCCTGGCTACAGCACGGAAACTACTTTTGGTCTCTGATGGATGATCTTGCTGCTACTTGGCCGCTCAGCTTCATGACCATGATAATCCTTCTGCGCCGACTATGGGAGCTGGGATTGGAAGGCACCATATTATGGTGGTTCTCCTCCTAGATCCCTTGCTTGGGTACCTCAGGGCTTGATTCTCTCTCCCCTAATATTTAACATCTACATGAAACCACTGGTGAGATCATCCAATGACATGGGGTGATGTTTCAGCAATAGGCTGATGACACCCAGTTCTATATTTCTACCCCATGTCAGTTCAGTGAAACAGTGGATGTGATGTGCCAGTGCCTGGGCAAGGTGAGGGTCCGGATGTGCTCAAACCTAACCATGAGGCAGTATCCTAGTGGCTGTGGATACTGCCTCAGAAGGACTGTCGACTTCCTTGGTTCTGGGGGGAGAGAAAAATTAATTCCCTCAGAATGGCTTCTCAATTTGGGTGTTCTAGACTCACAGCTAAGATTAGATCAACACCTGACAGCTGTAGCTAGGGGGACCTTTGGACAGGTTTGACTAATGCACCAATTGCGACCCTACTTGGATCAAGAGGTTCTTCTCATGATCACTCATGCCCTTATCACCTCACGGCTGGATTATTGCAATGTGCTCTACATGGGGCTACCCCTGTGTTCGAAGACTACAATTGGTTCAGAATGCAGCTGCACAAGCTATTTTGGGTGCGCCCAGATATAGCCACACTACATTAATTCTTTGCAAGCTGCCCTGGCTTCCTATTGATCTCTGGTCACAATTTAATGTGTTGGTTATTACCTTTAAAGCCCTACATGGCTCAGGGCCAGAGTATCTTCGAGACCGCCTTCTACCACATACTTCCCAGTGATTGGTAAGATCCCATAGGCTTGTCCTTCTTCAGGTCCCATCAGCTAAACAGTGTTGGCTGGCGAGTCTGAGGGGGAGAGCCTTCTCTGTGGTTGCCCTGACTCTCTGGAATCAGCTACCTCCTAAGATCCTCACTACCCCCACCTTATTAGCTTTCCAGAAAGCTGTAAAGACCAGGGTTTTCTGACAGGCCTGGGGCCACTGACCTCGGGAGATGACTAGCGAGGTCGGCCATGAATGTATGGATGGCTGCAATTATTTTAAATTGAAATGTTTTTATACTGATTCGTGTTTGTTTTTGTTGTGAGCCTCCCTGAGTCCCTAGGAAGTTGGGTGGCATAGAAATATAAACAAACAAACAAACATATTGTAAACTGGTAGTACAATTCACTTTGAAAGTAATTGTTAGTATGGTTAAGTTTTCACTTTTGGGTGAGACAGTGGCAACTTTAAACCATCTTTATACACTCTTTGAAACAATAATTTTATATAATTATTTTCATGCATTCTAAAGAAGTTATAAATAATATCCTTCTGAAATTTCTATTAGAACATGGAAAGTATATTGGTAACATTTGATCAAATTGTGTTATATGTCAATCCATCCATCCTTTATAGGTTTATCCCATATTTAATTTTGTCATTAGACTCACAATGTTTAATTATTCTCTAAAGAATTTGGACCAATAGTACTTAAGAAATAAACATGTAACAATTTTAACTAGAAATCCTTGATTTATTGCACTTTACATGGTTATAGACACACACACACACGTATATACACACATACATACATACAAGACAGTTCTTCCATATATTGCTAGAAGTAACTTAAAAGCAAAATATAACAAACATTGAATGTTACAAAAGGCTTACACAAACCATAATTTACAAATTCATAACTACTGGTATACACGCAAGATTTATATTTCACTTTTTTTCTTAATGCTAAGTTTCAACTTTCAATGGTACACATTTCCTTTTTCACATATTTTTCTCAAAAGATACTTGTGTTAGAAGAATAATAGTGAATTCATGAATCTTATTTCAAGTACCTGAGCCGAGAAGGAATACTGTTGCCCTGAACTGACACACATATATAAATCCTATTAATTTACAGTGTTTCTTACTTCTCTGTTGTAATCATTAGATACAGTATTATATAATCTAGCAAAGTTCAAATTCAAGTACTATAATCATAACTGAAAGAATGTGTGATACCCTGTACAGATAAATTACATTGAGTGATTGTTAAGACTTATCTTATTTCCTTACAGTCCATCCCCATAAACTGCTATAAAATTTTGTTAGAACCACATGATCAGAGCAAATGGATAATAAGAAAAATATCCAATATCAATCATGACACATAAGCACTATCGACTCTGGGCAACAAAAGGAATCTTAATATTTATAGAGTGTGACTATCACAAAGAAATAGTATGACATTGCACCAATTTCACTGTAAAATAATGTGTGCCTGAAGCAATAATAAACTTTGATGAGATGGAACATTCATAGCTAATTCTAGTCATTAACCAATATGAAATTTTAGAATAAAAATGGCATTTTCATCACCATATCCATCCATTTTAGCATTGTTGATAGTTCTGATTTATATTATTGCCTTGTTTCCACTAGAACCAATCAGAAATTAGGCAAAATATGATCCTTATAGAGAAAAAGCATGACTAGGAGCAAAACTACCAATTCTGCATATTTGTAAGATATTTCTCAACTATATCTTCCTTTAAAGCAAATGAATTCTGAAAAGCACATTAAAAACATGTTTGAGTAAAGGCATAGTAATTTGTTGTTCAAAAAGCTATAATTTCTCATCAGTCATGTTGAAGTCTTAAAAAACGACAGATATAACCATGTTATTCACTCACACTGAAAACCTTTTGTCTACAGCTATCCATATATCTTGCATCTATAAAGATATCAAATGTGAGAATTATCAACACTGAACTGTAATTTTCCAAGCGGTTTACAAGAAATATCTCGTCAACCACAGAAAGTTCCCCCTTAAATTGCCATACATATTGCTTAAACCTCAAATGGAATTTTGTAACTCTTACATTAATTCTACTGAAAAACTAAATTAAAAGGTTCTAATTAATTCCAACATACAATCAAAACCTCAGTGGAAAACAATAACCCCCAAAGTAGTATTTAAACTACATGTTAAATTTCTGAAAAAAGGCCTAGATCATGTTATTAACCATGTTAATATATGGTTATTTACATTTTTCATTTGAAAAGAGATTTTCAAATAAAAAATGTAAATAACCATATATTAACCAGAAACACCTTCTTAGGCAATGGAAAATACTGAAAATCCTCTTGGGCTGGATTTGTCCAGATAGTCTCTGAGAATCCAACATGATTGAATGGAAGGGGACGAGGCGGGGGGGGGGGGGGATGTATATTTTTAAAAAATGACCTCCAAGGTAATTTCCAAGCATAGTACTTATGTATTCAAAAGTATTCCTCAACTAGTAGTCAGTAGTCAAAGTTACACTGCTCTTGCACAAATGATGACTGGCCCTTGGAACTATCCTGCAGTAACATGATTGTAATCTGAGCTCCTGCAATCCTGTGATCAAAAATCATTGGGGAAGCTACAGGGAATCTTGCAAGTTGTTGGAATAAGTCATTACATCACCCATCACCCCACACAGCACCTCTCATGGACCCTTTCCCATCTCGCAGCAGCTACTTACCTGCCTGCCCGCTTAGAACTTGCACTTTCCCTTTGACTGTGGGAAGCTGCCAGAAAGTTACTTCATCTATCAATTGTGGGATTTATTTAATAACAACCAAGACTTCAGGAATTGCCTTTACTAAGTGATGCAAGTGTGCTTTAAAGCTACATTATTTAGCAATGGAAATTCCAGCCTCAATTAATGTCATAAACTGATGGCTACCTGTAATATAGTTTCTGTCATAGATCCACAAGGTTTGTCTGGTTGGGTAGTCAGAATTTAACTAATTCACACTGAAGAAAGAATTTGAATTTGTGTTATCTCAATCACATTGAAAATAAGGCCCACCAAACTGCTTGTTTACAGAAGAGGGCTGAATTTGTGTAACACTGTAACAGGAGAATCTTCAAATCCAAGTACAAGTAGATTTCTGAAAAACAGGAAATAAATATTCCCTTTCAAACATATTTTTAATTCTTTAATACAAGAAATTGAAATTTGCGGTCAGAAATTGTGGGAGTAGAAACATTCCATCCACTCTGCTGAAATATTAACTCTGTCATGTCTTTAGTGCTTTCTCTACAGATGAATTCATGTGGTTGAAATAGATATCCTATAAGCTTTATTTAAAATCACGAATATACATGCTTGCCAAGGATGAAACTCTGCTAATGAAGTAGCCCTATCACTATACTAGTAGCTGGATACCTGTGCTTCGCTATGAAACTTATGTGATCAGGCTTGATAAATTGACACTTAAAAACTAACAGCCCGCAGGCCAGATGAGTCACATTTTTGAGAGACCAAAGGAGACTGGCTGAAGAGAGGTGGTTAAGGGAATGTAGGGGGTGGGGGGTGGGGGTTATAAGACATGTTAATAGTCTTTATGTTAAACAGGGTTTTTTAATGTCAATTTTATATCACATTGGTGCATGATGATTAAAATTAAATTTTGATGATAAAAAAGTGATGAATTAAGTGAATTGATGGAAAGTTATATAATTTGAATAATAATAATTTTTATAAGATTTGTTTTTATATAAGATTAGACAATTAGAGGGTTTTGTATATTGGGAAGTTGGTAAATATTTAAATACTAAGTATGAGTTACAATAAGAAAATGATTAATACAGGTGAAAAGGAGTTGTGATAAGGTAAAAGAGATTAGAAATTTATGGCATTTAGAAATGACAGAATAAAGTGAGTAAAGATATAAATTGAAGAAAGGGAGTGTGGCCTAAAATTAACAACATAAGCAGGACAGATTTGAAAGATAAATAAGAAAGGAGGCACAAGAGATAATGAATATGTATAGAAGATAAGTTACAGCGATTAATTTGGAAAAAAACTGGAAATTGAAGGTTGTACACCTACACAACAAAAATAAATGGCAAGAAGGCAGCATTAGAATACAGTGATCCCTCGAGTATCGCGAGGGTTACGTTCCAAGACCCCTCGCGATACTCGATTTTTCGCAATATAGTGGTGCGGAAGTAAAAACACCATCTGCGCATGCGCACCCTTTTTTCCATGGCCGCGCATGCGCAGATGGTGTTTTTACTTCCGCACCTGGGAAGACCCAGGGAAGGTTCCTTCCGCCGCCCAGCAGCTGATCTGCTCGGCGAGATCGGGGTTTCCCCGCCGCCCACGCAAAGGGGAAACCCCGATCTTCGGCTCCTCGCTGCTGCCGCGCCCAACGCTTGTCCGCCGCCTGCCTGCCCGCCGCTTGTCCGCCGCTTGTCCGCCCGCCGCTTGTCCGCCACCTGCCTGCCCGCCCGCCGCTCGGTGCACGAGAGAGGGAAAGTGAGAAAAAGTGAGCAAGAGGGGGAGAGATAGAGAAAGAGAGAGAAGGAAAGAAAGAAAGATGAGAAAGGAAGGAAGAGAGTGAGAGAGAGGAAGAAAGAGAGAGAGAGAGGGGAGTGGAGTATTTTTTAAATAATATTTTCTGAAAAATCACGATATAGCGTTTCGCGAAGATCGAGATCGCGAAACTCGAGGGATCACTGTAACAGTAAACATACCTAAAAGAATATAATATGGATAAAGGGCAAGATACAAGTTTAATAATAGCACCGGTGATGAATGGAATGGAGTTAGGAATTTGAGTTGCTTGTCTGTTAAACATAAAATGGACTATGATTAGATGTACTCAGGGAAGGGATAAGGAGGAGGAAGTAGAAAAGAAATGGAGAGAGGAAGGGGGGAAGTAGGAAAGAGAGAGAAAGAAGGTAGAGGGAAGAGAGGGAGATAGAGGGAGTGAAATAGTATGAAATATAGAGGAAAAACAGGCAATAAAACTACAAAAGATGCAAAATTAGGGTATTTGTTTTATGGTATATTGGACAGAAATGTATGATGTATGTTATGATATGATATGTACAGATGTCTATGTCAAGTTGGTGGAAAATTTTTAAAAAACCTAAATAAAATGAATTAAAGCCATTTAAACGGGTTGTATCCATACATGTGTGTGAAAATATTATTTACGCGCATAAATTATTCCATCACCTATTTCATAAGATTTAACACTCTACATGGTGTAACTATAATGCACCCAGCCTAATAGATTTTGGATGCAACATCTTTCTAGTTAAGTACTGAGTAGGGAATGGCATTTCTAACTTTGGTATTTCTGGGACACATATACAGTGGTCCCTCGATCATCGCGAGGGTTCCGTTCCAGGACCCCACGCGACGATCGATTTTTCGCGAAGTAGCGCATGCGCAGATGGTGTTTTTACTTCCACCGCAGCAGCGAGGAGCCGAAGATTGGGGTTTCCCCGCCGCCTCGCTGCTGCCGCTTGTCCGCGCGCACGCCGCCCGGCCTTCGCCCGCCCACCCCGTTGCTCTCGCTGCTTCCCAGCTGGGAAGCGGCCCCCGCACGCGTGCCGCCCGGCCTTCCCCCGCCCACCCCGTTGCTTATTGCTTCCCAGCTGGGAAGCGGCCCCCGCGCGCGCGCCGCCCGGCCTTCCCCCGCCCATCCCGTTGCTCTTATTGCTTCCCAGCTGGGAAGCGGCCCCCCCCGCGCGCACCGCCCGGCCTTCCCCCGCCCACCCCGTTGCTCTTATTGCTTCCCAGCTGGGGAAACTCCACCATCTACGCATGCGTGGCCATAGAAAAAAAGGGCACGCATGCGCAGATGGTGTTGTTTACTTCCGGGTTGAAAACTCGCGATATAGCCCTTTCGCAATGCTCGAGGACGCGAAACTCGAGGGATCACTGTAAAGCTAACTCGTCTCATCCTTCTAAAAGTCTCATTTAAATCAAATATTTGCTTCAATTTGCATAAATGTGAGGCTAATTCTTAAAACAACTACATACATTTTCTATAGTATGCATAGTCTTATAGAAGATAGTAGCAGAGTGAAATATTCCAGGTTTGAAATTGCTGCTTTAGTCTAAAACAGACTGAAGTTTAGACCTTTCCCACCATAGCCAGAATAATGCTAGAACTTACCTGGCACTTCTATTCCCAAACATATTATCATCTAAACTGAAATAATGAGTTAACAAACACATCTGACGCCAATTATAGCTTTTCTCAATATAGAATTCCTACAATGCAGTTTTTAAAAATCATTTTATATTCAAAAACTATTTTTTTAAAAAAATAGAATGATTACAGAACGGAAACAGCGCTATTTGTGCATAATCCCACAAATGTTCAAGGAATTACAAATATGTAAGAGAAGATAATATGAGGTAATCTAATTTGTTCATTTTTATAATAGCTAGAATACTTTAAAGGAGTTGGGTGTGTGAAATTAACATCTCCTGAATCAGGAATCCACATAAATAAACCCACACCTCAAATTTTTACGCAAAAACACAATATATAAGAGCTGATATATTAAAATTTGGAAAGGTTTCCTGAATGTATTTGCAGAAGTTTTGATGTGAAACATTTATGATATAAAACGGAGAGTGTACCACAATCTCAAACAACCAGTTATTTGCTGGTTTAGCCCCCCCCAAAAACCCAAACCCAGAACAAATATAATGCAAAACTGATTTAAAAGTTTTGTTTGCTCATCATTTTGAAACACTGTTCAAAATGTAAAGACTGAAATTATGCATTTCCATGATCAAGTTTTAAACCTGTGAGGATGAATGTCTGTTTTCCAGTAGGCAAGTAACAAGCTTCTTGTGTGCTTCATTATTCAGTGTTCAGTATCCATTGTAGCGATTAACATACTCTTGACTGCAATAGGGCACGTTGGATAGTCATATCCAAAGCTTTTTTAAAATTCTCATAAGATTTTGTTATTGGAAGCTGTAAACAGTTAAGGTCTCTCTTTCCGATGGGATAATTTATATGCAGAAACATAACTGAAGGGTCAGGTTCAAAGCCAATAGGCGGAATACTGCGGATGCCAGTTGCAAATAGTAAGATATCCTCTAGGGTTACAGATGACTCACCACCTACACCAAGAAATATGAAGATTGTTTTCTAAAAGCCATTGTAGTTAATCAAAATATCACATTGGTTAAGAAGTTACAGATGAAATGGAATAACATTTTGACTTCAGGAAATTGTAACTGCAAATATAATGTTAAATAATAGTGCAAAACAAGTCTTTCTCAACCAATAGTGCAATCTGATGTCTTATTTTACAGGTAGAAATATATTTCAAAAGTTCAAAATTCTAGAAGAAGACAATATCCCATTTTCTTACCTTCTGTCTCCTGTAAATAACCCATCCAGAAATCAAGGCATCTGGCCTTGTCTGCTCCTGGTAAACATTGAATTGTAAAGAGATCACCAAGAAGTTTTGCTGAAAGTTTCTCGGGTTTGTGACATAATATGCTACAGAATGCATCGGGATTCATTTGTATTTTTTCCAAAACACCAAGTGTTTTCAAACCTTGTCTAAAGCTTTTGGAGAAATAGAGAGACGCAAAGAAAGAAACTGCTATGAGTCTTTAGTGGCGTTTTTTAAAATAAAAAGAACCTTGTGGACACTACCAAATTTATTTTTTATTACAAATGTCTCTTATTTTAAAGCAAAAGCATACTAGATAATATCTATTAGCAAGAGGATTTAAAATTATGCTTACTAAAATGATTCCTGTGATTGCTTCAACTAGAATGGCAAGCTCACATATTCTTACCCATATTTTTTATTTATTGTTCTGATATGTTCCAAATCTAATAAAATCCCTTGAAATATATTAGAAAGATTTATAAACTTTTGCTTGAATAATTTATGATTGTTGAAATAATCCTCAAAGAATTTCCAAGTATTGAGTTACAGGGCTTTTTTTTCTTTTAACCTACTCCACATTTTATCAAAATTATTAATTTTTCAATACTACTTGATTAAAGAGAAAAAACAATTTGGTAAAAATCACTAAGACTTAATACATTAAACATATTTTAATGTACACCCACAGGACATCACATAATATATTCTTGCAAAACAACTGAAATGATTCTTAATTAGTTAAAAATTAAAAACAATAGGAATGATTTCCACAGCAAGCAAACCTTTCAAATGGTAAAAGAGTTCTTTTGATGACGTGATGATTCAGAATCTCATTCACCAATATATTCTTATCACATAGTGCTGTTACAGGATTCAAACATCCAATAGAAGCAAGATAGTCAGAGCAATCACTTATTGCTGATTCTAAACTGCTCAGTGTTGTGGCAGATTTTATCTAGAGAAGAAAACCAAGCATATTTGCATCATTAATGAACCATTCAAGGTAATACATTCCCTAGGAACAACCTGCTCCTTTTCTCCCACCATATCTCCCCAGGCTTGCTACCACCATAATATTCTGCTTCATCCCATCTCCCCAATGGCAACCCTACCCCCCCCCCCCCAAATGTATGTCCTCCAATTCTCAAGGCCAAAGATCACTTATTGTCTTCTACAACCATCCCTGGGAGGGGAAGCAATATATATACCCTGGGGCACTTTAACTTCACAGTTCTGTGTCACAATGATACCCAGTAACAATCTCCCATTCCACTGCTAGCACTCACGGGGGATCCTGGTTCTGTTGCTCTCATCAATTGATAGAGCTTTCTTTTTATCCATCGCCCCATCAAGTCCTTTTCTGGCTCTCACCATAAACTAAGGGAAATAAGTCCTTAGTCCAGTCAAGGTACTTAGCCATCAGATGGAATTTACATTGACATGATCTACAATTTCTTTCTTCTTCCTTGGGGCTACCAGGAGAATAAGCAAAATGATCTCCATAGTAGAGGGGATAAACAATAGTCTTCCACTGTACTGTAGCACCTCTCTACCACCCTCAAACCTCTAAAGGCATCAGCATTCATCAGTAATAAGTGTAGGAAGGAGCCATGCTCTCAACCACTTTTCACAAGTGCAGTTAGTATAATAGTTATGGCCAGCAGAACAGAACAAATACAACCCATCCTCCAGTGCAATCTGAACAGGTCCCTGAGGAGCAGAATGAGCTGGTGTGAAAAAACCACTGTTGAAACAATTGCGGCCAGATCCACAGATGATCTCAGCTTGGCAGGCAAGACTAGTGTTCAAAGTTCATCCTGCAATGTGGTTCTTCAGTTTGAACAAGTCCAAAAGTAGGCCAAGAATATCTACAAGTCCAACTTCCACCTAGAAAACATTCACTCAAAAACATTCTTCAACACAACACACAATCATGAGGACAGCCCATCTGTGACTCTCTCTCCTTTCTTATTAGAAGTTTATATATCCTACTGTCTTATAGAGCAATTGCTCACCTTCTTTATTGTCTGCAAAACGCCTATATCAGCAACATCTTCTACTATTGGCTTCACATTTTCTGTGCCATAGACGAGGCAGTGAAACATGGTTTTAGAAAAGAAGCCAGGAAAAGAGCCTCCATGAACCAGAGAAACTGCAATCATTTTTCCTGCTTCATAGTATAAATTATCTTTAAGAGCTGCAAGTACAAATGGTATATTACACTTACTGAATACAACTGATAGAAACTTATCTTAATATGAGAAAAAGATTAGACCAAAATCTATTCCATTTTTTAGATGAAAAGCAAAACTTTTCAAAGAAAAACCAAAAAAATCTGGTTGCCTTTTGAAAAGCATGTTTGAGACATATTCCCTGTTCATAGTTTGGGACAATTCCCTATTGATAGTAAGAAATTATGTTCTGAAACCTTAAATACCCCATTATTATATTTCATTCAATAAAACTGATATTAACTATTTAGGTATATATGAGAGGAAAAAAGCCCAAGTTCTGTTTGAGCTCTAACTTCTTTAATTCCTTCTATTACTGCATACCCACAAATCATTATAAGAAACATGTTTTTAAAACCTGGAAACTATCCAGTGAAAAATTGTGACTTAGCATGAGCTGAGCTCAATAGAGGAAACTGAACTGCAAATACAGTAGTCTTGGTTGCTTAATGACTGTTTGAAATTACAAGACACTCAGAAAAAAAATATTTACAATATCTCCTTGAAGTTATAATTGCCACCTCCTCTTCCCCTATGTAGTAGCATTTTTGGTGCTTGGCAACCTGTTTGCAATCATGAATAGTTATCAAGCATCCTGTGTTCATGCGCGATTACCATTGGCTTCTCCAGAAAGTCAATGGGGAAGCCGGTAGGGAAGATTACAAGCTGCTGCCACCAGTGGAAAGATTTCTCCTCCCCTCCATGAAGAAGGGGAATTCCTGTGGTGGTTGGATAAACAATCTTTGGGATGCAAACTTTCTTCCAGCCACGCACTGGATTTCCCCTCTCCTCCCACTGGGAAGATCTATTCTTTCCAGTCTTCCTACTATTCAGAAACATTGAGTCCACTAGCTTTCCAGCCAGAAAGCTAGCAAAGATTACCTTTTTGAACAGTAAAGATGTTCAAAAATGTTCAGTCTTTCTTGCCTTCAAAAACATCCTGAATGTTGATGGGGTTTTTTGCAATTGCTCTGAATAGTATAAAACACCTCTTTCTATCATTCAGAATATTATCTCACAATGCATCACTTCTTTTCATTAGCTGGAATAAGCTGACCTAATGAATGGTGAAGAGTTAATTGAGCATACAGTACTGCATGTTGATAGACTTTTTTCACCACCACTCATTAGGACAGGTTACTCCAGCCAATAAAAACAAAAATCAGGCTTACTGTTACATTGTGAAATAATATATCAATCAAAGCAACTTTTTCCAGCCTTTCTACCTTTCAGAAACATTGCATTCACTAGGCTTTTTTACCCAGAAAGCTAGCAAATGTGATATTTCTAATCAAGTCTTCAGTTTGAAATAATTTTTAAAATGAGCCACACCAATTCCAGAGTATCGGGAATAATTAAAACAATGTGAAACAAGACAGTATTTACCCTGAACTTGAGATAAAACTTACTTTTGTTTTATACTTAGCCCAAACATCTGAACTAACCATTTAAAGATATTAGAATAAAGGCTCCTACCTCTGCCACCATTATTTATGTCTAAACATAGCTAGCAATCAAAGCTGCATCCCCTTCCTGGTGTAAATACCAAATATTTATGTTAAGCTTACCTTGAGAATCAAAGGATAAATTCTTTGAGAGCCCCCCTTCAAATAATGATGAATTCTGAAGATGAAGCATCAGCAATTGAAATAAATCTTCCTTTGATGAGCAACAGAGATCCACTTCTATTTTATTCCTAGAGTTTATATACTTTACTTCAATAGTGTTAGCAGGATTGAAGTTCCGCTTCTGAAATCCCTTTAGAGCACTACCCCAGATATTTTGTCTGATGATATTGAGTCTTGTTGGTTTGGTATTAATCTGTAATCTTAATTCCCTCAGAATTTTGGAGGCTTCTCTTTTCTGCATTCCAAGTTGCCTATATGAATAGCAAAGCATCTATTTAGGTACTTCAACAATAATTCTGATGGCAAGCAAGTATCAGGAGTATTTTGTATAAAATTATTTAATCGTTATAATAATGGCCTAATTTTAGATAGGGAAGCAAAGGGATTATTCTGCATCCTAATCTGAGACCAGTTTAGGATTAACGAAGCATCTAAAATCACATTTCTATTGAGATAACAAATGTGGATTGTTGTATTGGTTATAGCAGAGTCTTGAATAGAATTCTGGTTAAGTAATACTTCTATCAATAGAAGTGTAGCTCTTTATACCTTTTGAAAATGTGCACTGGAGAATAATCTTCCTGGAACAGTGTAGTCACTTCCAAATATTTGTGGAAGAGAAGTACAGTACATCCCTTCTACAACTGAGATCACTGGATCGTAATCCTGCCTCATAATGGAAGATCCTGTCTATCTACATGTCCATTCAAAGTCTACATCACTAATTTTTAAACAATGTGCAGGATCTTAAAAGTTAAAATTGTGTATTTATTATTATTTTACAGTATCCAGTATTAGAAGACAAACTATTTTTTAAAACCAAACTAATAGAGCTAGATGAGTCCAACCAAAAGTAATGGGAAAGTGTTGCAAGAGTGTGGCATACAATGAGCACTTCCATATACCCAGTTTTCCTGGGCCCCATTCTGAAGTATAGTTGGAGGGATGCTTTCTTAAAATACTGAGTACATTTTTATTGGTCAACTTGGTTTATCTCTCTATAAATGGAAGGAATCTTGGGGAATAAAATAATTCAAAAGCTATTTGCAATATGATCTAAAGAAAAGTTATGCAAAATACCCAACTCCCCATGTTTTTTAAAACCCAGTCATTAAATGCAACTCTTTTGTTAACTTACATTTTTTTTAAAGACAAATTCCTTACTGAAGGACTGATGAAGGCAGGTGGGGTTAAAAATCTGTTATTGGAAGAGGGAAGATCTAGCTGTGAACACGGAGTAAAACCATTGGAGCATACCATCTTTGGGGACCTGAAGGGAAAAAAACCCCATCCCCAAGAATAACTTAATTTTTACTCAAGTTACAGATTCGTTTTTACAAATCAAAAGCTGAAAACAGACAAGTTGAAGCATATATACTTCACCCCAAATCTATTTTGAAGGCTATTCTTCATAATCCAAATAGTTCTATCTATAATATATAGTGCCAATGGAGGAACTAAATAGGATTCAGAATCAATAAATCCAAAACCAAAATCATTACTAAGAATATGATGATGAACTATAAAGAACACTTAGTTAGTAAATTAGACCTGGAAATTGTAGATAGAATTAAATACTTAGGAATAACCTAATCTGCTAAATGCATTAATATAAAAGAAGATACCTATGATACACTAATGAACAAAATAAAGTTACAATTAGAAAATTGGACTAAACTTCCAATCTCACTATTAGGAAGAATAGCTACAGTTAAAATGTCCATATTACCAAAGCTGCTATATCTCTTCCAAATAATTCCAATTAGATTAGATGGAACCTTCTTTAAAAATTTAGAAAAATTAATATCCAAATTTGTTTGGGAAGGTAAAAAACCAAGAATTAGATTAAAATGGATGCAGGACAGTAAAAAGCAAGGTGGACTGAGTTTGCTGAACTTTAGAACATACTACCAAGCTGCAGTCCTAGTGTGGATTAAAGAATGGGTGCAACTCAAGAATATTAGGCTACTAGCCCTAGAAGGACACAACCTCCAGATAGGGTGGCATAGTTTTATTTGGGATAATAAGTCTCTTACACATTCGTATTTTAAAAATCACAAAATTAGACGATCGCTTCTAGAAATCTGGAGTAAAATTAAGAAACAACATTACACAGAAATACCGTTATGGTTTTCAAGCATGGAGGCTATAACCTATCCAAACACAACAAGTTTAGAAAAAATGGTTACTCGCAGGTGTTGGACAAAGAAATGAATTTGAAACCATTAATACAATTAAAAGAAGGAATTAAAATAGATTGATGGCCCTATACTCAAATAAAATCTAGATTACAGACTGATAGGAAAAAGTATGGAATTCAGAAACAGGATTCACCACCATAGTTCCCTCTAAGCTGAGCAGTGAGCAATCGCTCACTTAAAAATCATCATCAACTCAGAGTTTTCCAAACCTGCCCAGAAGCCGAGAGGGAAAGAGTGAGAGGGAAGGAGAGAGAGGAAGAGAGAGAAACAGATAGAAAAAAGAGAGGAAGGAAAAGAAAAAGAAAAAGAATGGGAGTAAGGAAGAGAGAAAGAAAATCAAAATCTAGTTTGAAACTAGCTCAACTATTTAAGTGGCATTTTGATATTGATAGAGTTGCCCTATTATGAGCTCACTGTTATAGACACACAGTACAGTATTTTATTTTGAAATTCTCTGAGGCAAAACAGGGTGGGTTTTTTATTTGTTTGTTTATGTTTGTTTGTTTGTTTATTTATTTATTTATTATTTCTGTGCCGCCCAGTCCCGAAGGGACTGCCGCTCAGACACTATACTTTTCCGCCCACCCGCCAAAAAAATTAGAGGGAATACTGTTCACCACTAGATAAAATTTTACTAGGCCCGAACAAAAAAGCAATTACAAATATATATAAATTACTATTAGAACATAAAAATTTAGAGGAAATTGTTAAATGAAATATGATAGGCTGGGCAAAGAATATTGGGCACGCTATTCACCTGGATCAATGGCAAAAATGTGGCTAACAAACTACAAAACGACTAAATAAAACATTTTAATAAAAATGTTTTATAGGTGGCATATGCCACCAGCCAGGTTAGCTAAGATGTACCCCAATCTTAAGCCAAATTGTTGGAAATGTGGAGAAAAAAAAAGGCTCGTACTTCCATGTGGTGGACATGCCCATTAATTAAGAAAATTTGATACAAGTTACAGAATTGGATAAAAGAAATAATTGAAATCAAATTGGAAATGAAACCTGAAATATTTTTACTCAGTATCATCGACAAAGCCATGAAAAAAGAACAATACTATTTGATTCAACATTTGATAACTGCAACAAGAATATATATAGCACAGTTTTGGAAAAATGAAGCACTGCCAAATGATAGAAATTTGATAAAAAAATGTTAAGACTGTGCAGAAGCGGATAAATTGACATTGAAGCTGAAAGATCAGGAAGATACAAGATTCCACCAGGTGTGGAAAGATTTTTATACATGGTTGAACCAAAGAATGAATACAAAGATCGCTGCATGATAACGGAACAAAGTTAAAATTTTTATTTAAGCTAAAGAATAATACTTTAAATGTGAACCTTATTACTACAGTATTTGATTAGATACCATTACATATTGAAAGTTTGTAATTAAGTAAACTGGTTATACTTTAAACCGAATAATAAACCACAGGTAACACTACCGTACAAGAGAACCAAATGAGGCTGTCGGGGAGACAGCCGAGGGGGGGGGGGGGGATATGTAAAGTCTTGTATGTGTGTTGTTGTGTATATGTCATTTATATGTAAATAAACATTATTTAAAATATATATATTGTGCATCAAATGCTAATTTTTTTTTCCTGGTTTCATAGAAAAGCCTGTTAATATTGCATAACTGTTTAGATTCTTTACATACAAGAGCACATCAGTTACTGAGAAAGCAACTTTTCTGATGGTTAAAAAAAGCTGTTTTAAACAATTTCTAAGAGATGCATGGAGTTCAACGTAAAATGCTTGTTTTTTTAGCTTACAACATACATTCTAATTCAGCGTTTCCCAACCGGTGTGCCGCGGCACACTAGTGTGCCGCGAGACACAGTCAGGTATGCCGCGAAGCTCCTAGGGAAGCTCCAGCTGGGTGGGGCGCTGCCGGTGCCTCCGACCTGGAGCTGTCCCCCGGCTCCTGCCCGATGTCGCTGTTTCCGGCGCTCTCCTGCTGGGCCCCAAAGAAGGAAGGCAGGAAAAAGGAGAGCTTCATTCTTCGCTGTTCCCCAGGATTTTGAAAATATGAATAATGTGCCGCGGCTCAAAAAAGGTTGGGAAACACTGTTCTAGTTAGTTATAATTTAACAAAAATGCAGATATGCAAGACAGTAGCTTGAGCACAAATCTTTAGAAGCTTTTGATGCAGTATAATCGACCGGGTGTTCAAAAATTTTTGCCTCTACTTAAGAACCATTTTCTACTTAAGAACCCAAGCCCGGAAAAATTTCCCAGGAAATTTGAGAGCGGCACGAAGGCCCAGCCAGTTTCCTGCCATAACAGTGACATAACAGTATAAACAGTATAAATTAAGAAAATAAAAGCATCAAACTGTTATGGTTATGTAGGAAAATGAAAAGAAATGAGTTTATGAACCAGTAGCACATTTCAGCTTATTTATCATATTCACTAGTGTAACCTACGGGTAATATTATTATTATTATTATTTGGCACTTAAAAACAGAACAATTTTAATGTAGTAAATATTTTATTTTATTTTTTAAAAAATAATGTTTATTGAATATTTACAAATATAAAAGACAATACAATACATTGACAGAACAAACTGTTCATGTAATGTGAGTATAATCATCGTTTTTCAGTGATATCGAACATGCTACATCGAACAATACACATCAAACACCCCTTTTCCCCCTTCCCCACCCCCGCTGCCAGCTTGCAGCTATGCTTTATTTTATTTTCCCGGTTTTATATATCAGCGAAATTTTATCTCTAGATTTGTGCAGTTGTTAATCTCAGTTTTTCTTTTCTAAATATTGTGTTTGGTATTATAATTGTTATAGTTATATTTGATTTTGGTCTCTGAGAAGGAGTCAGCGAATAAATAAAATATTGCAATTTTTTTTCTCTATTTGTAGTGTTTTTGTATGTCCATGTTTGTATCTTTAATTATTTTTTATTTGGTTATTTGTTTTTTTGTTCAATCGTGTTTTTTTCCTTATCTCTCCCCCTTACGTTGATCCAATTGTAGAACTTATCCCATGTGTCTGTGTTTTGTATTTCCGTGTTATCTTTCAATTTTTGCGTTAAAGAGTCAAATTCAGTACAGTCTAACATTTTTTTAATCATATCTCTATCTGTTGGTACTTCTTCTCTTTTCCAATTTTGGCCTATTGTTATTCTACTTGCTGTTATAATATGTTGAATTAGGTGGTATTCTTTTTTCTTTAGTTTTACATCTATTATCCCTAATAAGAAAATCTCTGGTTTAAGTAAGAGGTTGATTTTCGTAATTTCATAGATCCAGGTTCTAATTTGGATCCATAATGTTTTTATTTTTTGGCATGTCCATCACATATGGAAAAATGTTCCGTTCGTATTTGCGCATCTCCAGCAGTTTGGCTTAGTTTTAGGAAAAATTTGGGCTAGTCTTGATGGTGACATATGCCACCTGCAGAACATTTTTATAGTGTTTTCTTTATATGCTACTGATTTAGTGATTTTATAGTTCTTTTTCCAAATTGTCTCCCATTGATCGATATAAATATTGTATCCAAAATTCCTTTCCCAGCTGGTCATTGATCCTTTTACTATTTCGGTTTCCATTTCATAGTTTATTAAGTAATTATATATTTTTGTTATAAAATTTTTTCCCCCTCCTAATATTAGTTTGTCAAGGGTTGTGTCTTGTGCCAGTATTCCTTCATTTTTAATATCTTTTTGCCATTTTGAGAATATTAACCTGTATGGCCACCAATCGATGTTTATATTTTGTTCTGCTAGCTCTTCTCTTGTTTTTATATTACCTTCTGTATTTAATAAATGGTTGTAAGTTATCATCTTTTTTAATTCTATGGTGTTCGGGTGGGTAAGAGCTTCCAGACTGGAATACCATCTAGGTATTTTTGTATAGTGATTTTTTTATTTTTGACCATGTTGTTATTAAAGCGTCTCTAATCATGTGGTTTTTAAAGTAAGATGGGATTTTTTGGTGTTGGTTCCATAAAATGTTGTGCCAGCCAGAAAGCATATCGTGGCCTTCTAGTGCCAATAGTCTTTCGGATTTGATCTCTATCCAGTCCTTGATCCAGAGGAGATTAGTTGGGAAATAGTAAGCTTTAAAATCAGGTAGACCCAAACCTCCTTGTTTGATTTTATCTTGTAACCATTTTAGTCTTATTCTGGGCCTTTTGTTGTTCCATATAAATTTAGAAATGGCTTTGTTTAATTTATTAAAAAAGTGATTGTCTAATTTTATCGGGATTGTTTGGAAAAGGTATAAGAGTTTCGGCAAGATTGACGGGTAATATTATTGTTGTTCTTATATTCCTACTTTTATTTTGCAGACTTTAAGACAGGAGTGTCAAACTGATGGCCCATGGGCCGGATGTGTCATGCCTAAGCCACCCCCACCCCTAGCTCTGCAAATGGGGAAAACATTGCAAAATGTCACGACAGCAATATGATGTCACGAGTTTGACACCTGTGCTTTAATATGATGCACATATTTCTATCTATTTTACCCACAACCACCAACCTGCGAAGCCAGATTATTGGGCTGACAGCCTAAGTAATGCAGTTGATTGCTATGCCTAGGAGAGGACTAGAGTACTTTATGATCTCCTAGTTTTTAATCCAACGCCTTAATTACTATACCAAACTTGCTCTCTAAACTTTTTCACATGCTTATGAGAAGATGGAAATCACATGCCTGATATGGATGCCAAGGTGGGATCCTGGAGACTGTCTAGGGCATTTGGGTGATGGATCTTCCATCAGATTATTTCCATCTGCTTTTTCTGCCATACTCAAAGAACGCTTTCGCCATTTCTTAGCACTTCCTGTATAATAAAGTAATAAAATGTAGGTTTCCCCCCCAATAAATTATTAACAGATTTCAGTTAATTCAAGCTTTATGAGCAGTAGGTTCTTACCATTTGATTTGGCAAGGATGATCCTACATTCAATGCATTCCCAGTTTAGCTCCAAGCTTTTTAGGGAGGAACATGCCAAATGAGTTCCACTAGAACCACAACACTGACAACGTTTTATTTCCCACTTGCTAAAAGGAAGGGAAAATGTATTATTAATTATAACAATAACTTTAATTCAACAAAGCTACACAGGCACTATTATTCTTTCTGAAAAGGAATTAAATTACATATTTATTGGGATGTAACAAAATATGAGGGTGAAAGACTAATAGTATTTTAAATTATTCTAGGCTGCCTTTCTATCAGGGAATGAATGTATTGATACTTAATGCAACTGTTCAAACTACATTTTGTTCTGCAATGCACAATTATTGAATAACTGCTAAGAAATAGGCTGACATACATTACAAATAAGAACTCTCACAGAAAAAGCTACAGCAACAAACAATCACAAACTTTAGAGTGTAATCTATGGGCAACTCAGTCCGACAGGTAATCTATGCTGTCATCCTTAAAAGCTTTCTGAAAAAGCCAAATTTTCACCGGTTGACAGAAAGCTATTAACAATAAAACTTCAATGAGAAGTGACAAGAAAGTCTTTCCCAAACTTCCCATTAATGTCAAAGGGTAGCATATAGATGAAGATCCTTAATCTTTATCCGATTGCAGATAGCATATACGTTTAAAACTTAACTTTTGTATAACTACTGTTTATTATAATAAAAATAATTGTTCAACATTTCAAAGAAACAGTGAGTTTGCCAAATACAATATATTTGGTGCAGTAATTAATAAGCTGGTCTAGAAACCAGGCGACTGAATTTTAGTCCCATTTTTAGGAACGAAAGCCAGCTGAATGACCTTGGGCTAGTCACTTTTTCTCAATCCAACTCACTTCACCAGGTTGTTATTGTGGAGGAAATAGGAGGAGGAATAAGTAATATATATGTTCCCTGCCTTGTTTTTTTTTTTACTTTAATTTTGTGGTTGCCAGATTTGAAAAACTACAACAAAATTAGACATGAATGGTGACAAAGATAGCATATATTACTACCTGTCAGCCTCATTGTAGTCTCTTCCATTTTTGCAAAGGCATCTTTTAATATCACAATGTTGGTAATGTTGAAGCAGTTCTTGATAAGCGTTCTGTTCTAGTTCCCAGGAGGCATCTCTGGAATCATTTAAACATTTATTAGAACATTTTAATTCTGAAGTTTAGCTTTACTTTTTAAACAAGATATAACAGCAAAACACAGCATAAAAATGCACTGTTACAATATAAGACAATAAACATTTAAATGTATTAAATGTAATTTAAATCACTTACTTTTCTGGAATATGGATGCCCATTCTTAACATTTCATTCTGAAATTTTTCTTTATTATTACATACAGGACATCTAAAGAAATATATCCCTGCACTGAGAGCTTGATGCTAATCCAAGAGAAAAATAAAGAACAATCAATAAAACGTATTTACTTCACACAGAAACAACTAAATGACCTTGAAAATTAAGGCATAATATAGGTAAGAACAAATAAATGATGCGGTATAATTTTTTTTCTATTTCCTTTATATTTTGCAAATACTAACTACAAGGTATGAATGAAAAGTAATGCCTTCAATGTCACCTACAGATGACAACACTATTGCACTAAAAGCTCTAAGATGTTCTTTAACATATATGTCCTATCACTTCAGTTGGTAGAAGATCACTGTGAGAAAAGATTGCTTTGATATTTGTTCATTCTTTGAAATGGATGTCTGTGGCTATCCACAGTGAGCTTTAAGCAACATTTCATGTTTAATTTTTGACTGAAGTAGTCCCTCCTGGGACTTTCATTGTAGAATATGGATTTTTATGGCAACGACTGCATTGACATTACTGTGTGCTGCTGGACCCCCCCCCCCCAAAAAAAAAGGCGAACAGGAAAGATCTTCATTGTGTGATCAAAATGAAAAGTGGACTATTAAGACAACACATGAAAAATGCTACTGAATTGGTTATACAATTGGCAGATTATTCCAAGGAATACTGCTCTCAAGCTTATCATTTATCTTAGCAGGAACATGTGGGTTATGTTGCCAATGTTATTTCAATATAGTATCAGAAGGTTGGGGCAAGATGAGTTGCAGATTATGGGCAATTTTCAAGGGTAGAAATTTACCAGTAATTGTTGTCATGCTAAGAAAATGAAGGTGATGACTTTTTTTTCATAACATTAGGACAACCAGTGAAGCATGGACTTATCCTGATAATCCAGAAATGAAGTATTAGTCTATGGAATATTATCACAAAGCTACACCTGTAGGGAAAAAAATCAAAATAGAATAGAATAGAATTCTTTATTGGCCAAACAAGGAATTTGTCTTGGTGCATATGCTCTCAGTGTACATAAAAGAAAAAGATACATTAGTCAAGAATCATGTGATACAACACTTAATGATTGTCATAGGAGTCAAATAAGCAATGAAGAAACAATCAATATTCCAGTTTGGCAGGAAAACACATGGCTACAGTTTTCGGAAACACAGATTACTTTTAATTTGGCATCACCATGAGCTCAAAGTACTTCACTACAATACACAAAATTCTAAAATAACGATTTCATCAGAATTCGGAAGCACAAGAAGAAAATTTTGTTGCCTCGTGTGAATGTTAAGCCTCATAGCTCATGAGCCGCTCAAGAGGCAATTGTGAAGATGGATGTTACCACTTTACCCTATTTGCCAGACAGTCCAGTCCTGGCATCATGCGACTTCCATTTCCCCCAAAATTGAAGGAATATTTTAATGGGCATCTTTTTGAGTCAAATGAAGAAATGGAAAGGACTGTCAGGACCTGGTTGAAGAGTCAAAATATGGAGTTCTTTCACGACAGCTTTCAGAAGCTTGTCCATCGTTGGCATAAGGATATAGTGAATGGTGGTTGTTAGTACATTGTACATAACCTACTTAGGTGTTGCCATACAGTAAATTACAATGTTAGTTTGTAAAATATAGACTACCTTTAAGGAAATATTACTGTTTGGCCCTAAGGGGGCGCCAACACTGTTCCCTTTGGGGGGAGTTACTTTGTTAGAGATATATTTGCTGTGAGCTGCTGTATTCTTGCTATGTGCGTGGTTTGTAAACTATTAGAATACAGTGGTACCTCTACTTAAGAACTTAATTCGTTCTGTGACCAGATTCTTAAATAGAAACATTCTTAAGTAGAAGCAATTTTTCCCACAGGAATGAATGTAAAAGCAAATAATGCGTGCAAACCCATTAGGAAAGAAATAAAAGCTTGGAATTTGGGTGGGAGGAGGAGGAAGAAGAGGAGGAGGAGAGTCGCTGCTGAAGGAAGAAGGTGAGACGAGGGGAATCAAAAAAATCCAAAACTTTAAGGCTTAAAAAAAAAAGAGACTTTAAGGCGGCGAGGAGGAGCATGTGCCTCCAATACACCTGATGCAAGGCTGCCTCCCATACACTGGCTGCTGCTGCTGCTACCTGCTGCCTTTTCCTTCACATGCTGAAGGACTCCCCTCTCCCGTCACTAACTCACTTTGTAGCCGGCGCCTTTCCTTCGTTGTGGTAACTCCTCGCTGCCCAGAGCGAAGGAAGCGATTCTTTTCTCTGGGCGCTGGCAGAAGTTTATTCCCTGTCCAAGCACCCAGAGAAAAGAAAATGCTTCATTCATCTGGGCTGCCAAAGCCTCCTTAAGCGCCAGCAAAAGCCTCTTCTGGTAGCCCAGATGGCCAGGATTAAAGTGGGAATGGCCGGGATTAAAGTGGGCCTTTGTGACACTCTCAAATTTCCTGGGAGATTTTTCCCGGCTTGGGTTCTTAAGTAGAAAATGGTTCTTAAGTAGAGGCAAAAAAATCTTGAATACCCGGTTGTCATCTAGAAAAGTTCTTAAGTAGCGGCGTTCTTAAGTAGAGGTACCACTGTATTATATTGTTGATTCTGTATATTTGTAAATAATAGTTGTATATACATTGATACTAAGTCTGAGTCATTGTCTGGCTAACCCACATTACCTACACCACAACTTTGCTTAATGTATGTTGAAGGTTTCATACCGAGACATAATAACAGTTGTGATTATGTGGTTAAGTAAACATATGTAACAAAAGAGTTCATTTCAAAGATTATTTTCTTATTTCATTTATACTCATATGAAAAGTTTATATATATTGTGTTTCCCCGAAAATAAGACCCTGTTTTATATTTTTTGAACCCTGAAATAAGTACAGTGGTACCTCAAGATACGAACCCCTCGTCTTACGAACAACCCGAGATACGAACCCGGGATTCAGAAAATTTTTGCCTCTTCTTACGAACTTTTTTCGTCTTATGAACGCCAAACCTGAACTTCCAGGTTCGGCATTCCAGAGGCTGCTGGGAAGCCCCGCAGCCCGGGTGTCACCTTTTAAAACAGCCGGGGGGCTTCCCAGCAGCCTCCCGAAGCCAAACCCGGAAGTTCGGGTTTGGCGTTCGGCCTCGGGAGGCTGCTGGGAAGCCACCCGGCTGTTTTAAAAGGTGACAGCCGGGCGGCGGGGCTTCTCGGCGGCGGCGGAAGGGTGGTAAGACGGAAAACGTTCGGGAGGCCGCTTTGGGTTTTTGGCTGGGAGGGAGGGCAGGAGGTCCGGCGCTGGGGGAGGGAGTCAGGAAGGTCTTCGCATGCGTCACCAGGATTGACGCACCAAGGGAAAGCTCTCCCACATGAAGAAAAAGAAATAAAGGTTAACCCTTAACTACCCTCTCTAGCTTACTAAAAGTGGACTGAGAGGAGAGTGAACTGAATAAACTGTCGAAAAACTTTACCAGAAGGAGTTAAAAGTTGAAGTAAATAACTCTTTTTGACGCGGTTGGGTGAAGAAGTAAGAACAAAGCGAAGATGGCGTCTGCTGTGGAGCTGGAGGAGAAGATGGACTCGTTGCTTAAAGGTTTTGCTGATATGGGCAAATTGCTCCAAGAGATGAAAAAAGATTTATCGGCACTGGGAACCGGAATGGCGGAACTGAAACAACAAACAAAAACTCAAGACCAAAGGATTGGAAAGCTGGAAGCGGGGAAATCTCGCCAGGAAATTCGTATCATAAATCTTGAAGATAGACAGTGTCGTGCTAACATACGCTTGAGAGGCTTCCCCAAAGATTTTGGGGGGGGCAAACAACTTATTCAAGAAATCCTCCAGTGGTTCATTGAGAACAAAGTTACATGTGAGTTGCAAGAATTTGAAAGAGCGCATTGGGCTTTTGGACCACGCAGGGGTGATTCAAAAGACATTGTTATCAGATTTCTTTCAGAAAGAAGAGCTGCAGAGATTTTTAAAGAACTCAAACAGATTTTAAACTTACACTACAAAGCCTTTCCAATACGTGTTTTAAAAGATTTATCTGCCGAGACTCTCAAGATGAGGAACCAGATGAGAGAGATCTCTTCTCAGCTGTATGAAAATGGGATTAAATTTTCTTGGAGATATCCTGCCACCATTATTGTGTTTAAAGATACTAAATTTTTCCAGGCAAAGTCATTAGAAGAAGGAAGGAAGCTGCTTTTACAATTGGGATTAAATCCAGAGGAAGCAATGCAGACCCAGGCATCGATCGACCGGCCAGATGCAGCAGAACCGTTTCGCGAGTCAGAACAAACCAAGGAGGAGAAGATTGCCGAACTTCAAAGAGAATTGGCCTCACTGCAATCGGAGAAGCGTGATCAGCCTCGTGTGACCAGACAGAAGAAAAAATAATAAACTGAACTGAGTTGTCGTGCTAATATGGTATTAAGTTTTTCAACTAATTAATTTTTTTTTCATACTTTTGTACTTCTTGTTGGGGGTTCACGCTAGTTAATAAAGGGAGAGGAGGGAAGGAGGGGGGAATCTTTTATTGTTTTGTAAAATGGGGGAGAAGGGAGGGCTTTCAGAGGGAACGTAGATCAAAGAGTGCCTCTCAGTAACGGAAGGTTTTTTTTCCGTTGCCTTCCCCTGTGGGAAGGTCAGGGGAGGGGCACAAGGGTGTGGATTCTTTGGGAAAATAAACAATTCTCCGGTAGGCTCTGTTTTGTTGAAAGAGGAAATGCATTTAGTTTATGTAAATGGGTGATTTAGGCCTTCTATCTCTCAATGTAAATGGTCTTTCATCACAGAAAAAGCGATGTAGAATCATGAAGCTGGCTAAAGACTGTAAGGCAGATATTTTATTCTTGTCGGAGACCCATAAGGGAAGGGAAAAAACAAATAAATTAGTAACAAATATTGAATGGGAAAGAGTTTATCATTCGAAAGGAACGAATAAATCCAGAGGGGTGGCAATAATGGTTCATAGAAGAGTGGATTTTCAGTTAAGCAATATTAAGAGAGACAAGGATGGTAGAATGTTATTTATTAAGGGGAAAATAAGAAATAATCTAGTAACTCTAGCGGTTATTTATGCCCCTAACGTAAATGCAAAACAATTTATAATAAATGTAAAACGGAAATTAGATAATTTTGCGGAAGGTATAGTGATTTTAGCAGGTGATTTTAATTTGGAATTAACAACAGGGAAGGGGGATAAGAAAAAGTTACATTTAAATAAAATTAATATGATGGACCTTCATCAAAATGTGGTTAAAAGAGACACTTTCTATTCTGCAAGACATAATAAATTTAGCTGTATAGATTACATGTTAATTAATAAAACAGATAAGGTTAAGTTGAAGAAAGCAGAAGTGAAAGCCATCTGGCTATCAGATCATGCTCCTATGTTAGCTGTGTTAGAAATAGGGGTTTGTAACAAACAAAGAATTTGGAGGTATAACCCCATTGTCTCTGCAAATGAGGAGAGCAGAACTAAATTACAAAAGGAACTCAATGGATTTTTTAGTATTAATGCAACAGGCGAGGTTAAAGAAACAATAGTCTGGGATACACATAAAGCAGTGATGAGAGGTAACTGCATTAGTACGGAAGCTTTCCTTAGGAAATCCTGGAATGTTAAGAGGAATAATCTATTAAAAGAGATAGAATTAATCCAAGAAACTTTAAAAATTACAAGAAACAGAGAATGGAATTTATTACTATCATTTAAGAAAAAGCAATTGCAATTACTTGATGAGGAAAATTGGAATAAAATGAAGATGATTATGAAACATAGAATTAGAAGCTGGAACAAGAAATCTATGAAGCAAATGGTACATTATTTAAAAAAAAGAAAAGAGAAATCTTTTATCTCTGCTTTAAAAGATAAGGATGGTTTAATAAAACGTAATACGGTAGAAATGGAAAAAATAATGAGAGACTTTTATGGGGAATTATATAAAAAAGAGTATGTTGTTTCACAAACTTCAGAGGTTAAAAAGCAATTAAAGAAAGAGGACAGTCAAATGTTAAATGCAAAAATTACAAGTGAGGAGATATCTAGAGTTATTAAGGGATTGAAACCTGCTAAAGCTCCTGGTCCAGATGGTTTTACAGCTGAATATTATAAAGTGTATATGAACGAATTATTACCGTGTATGGAGAAATTGTTTAATAATGTAATGGAAACTTTTGAAACTCCACAGACGTGGAAAATGTCAGAAATTATAACAGTCCCAAAACCAGATCGTGATTTAACGGATCCTAGTTCCTATCGCCCTATTAGCTTGTTAAATCAGGACTACAAAATATTTATGAAAATATTGGCAAATAGGGTGGAGAATATATTACCAAAAATAATTGGAGAAGATCAATATGGATTTGTGAAAGGAAGGAAAATTTTTGAACCAATAAGAAACGTGATTAATGTTCTACATCATGCTACCAGTACCAAAAGGAAATTAAGCATTTTAAAATTAGATGTTTATAAGGCCTTTGATAAAGTTAATCATGAATACCTATTTCAACTATGTAAAGATTTAAATATGGGAAATAAATTTTGTAAAGTTATAGAAACAATATATAAGGATAATGTAGCTCAAATTAGAGTAAATGGCAATAGAACAGAAATGATTAAAATTCAAAATGGAACTAAACAGGGTTGCCCATTATCCCCAATGCTATTTGCATTAGCAATCGAGACCTTAGCAAATAAAATTAGAAATGATAAGGAATGGAGAGGCTATCAAATAGGGGAACTTGAATTGAAATTAAACTTATTTGCAGATGATGCTATAGTAATGTCTGAAACCCCAATTGAAATGATGAAAAAAATAATGATATTACTTCAAGAATTTAAAGATCAATCTGGGCTTAAGGTTAACATAGAAAAATCAGAGATAATATGCTTAAATACTGGCCCCAAAGAGCAAATTGAAATTCAAAAAATCTCAGGATTGAAATTAGGTTGTAAAAAAATGAAATATTTGGGAATTTGGTTATTTAAAAATCCATCCAAAATAACAACGGCCAATTATAACTTAATATGGAAAAAAATCCAGAAGCAGATCAAAAATTGGAAGGGAAAAAATTTAGGAAGAATGGCTAAGATAAGGGCCCTTAAGATGATGATAATACCAAAGATGATGTATTTGTTTCAAGTTTTACCGGGCAGTTTTCCTGAGGCAAAATTAAGAGAATGGGATAATAGACTAAACTTTTGGATTGAAGGAGAGAAAAAAATCTAGAATAAGGAAGCATTGGCAGTATGCACAAGAAAAAGAAGGAGGTTGGGGAAGCCCATCTCTAGTAATATATAGAAATGCATTTCAAATTGAAAGGTTAATTGAGCTACAGTTATGGGGGGAAAAGAAATGGGTAGAATTAGAAAGAGAAATTAATAATATAAATAATAAAGAATTATTATTTAAAAGTTGGAATAGAATTGAAATCAGTACCCTAAGTGATTCTTTTAAAGCATGTTTAGAAATATAGCTTAAATGGCAGAGGATAAGTGGAATAAAGTTATCCAAGCTATCAACGTTGCATGCACTGAATATAGGGGATGAGGCTAATTTAATTAGAATCATTAAAATATTAAATAGTAAAGGGGTAATGAGAATGGAACAGCTATATGAGAAAGATGGAAGAGTTAGTAGAACTAGATTGGAATGGCTGATCGGTAAACAGCAATGGTTGCAGATTAATGCAATATGTACATGTTTAAATAAAAGTGAGAATAAAGAAGCCTTCTTACGAGAAGAAAATAACTTGGAAAAAATAATAAGGGTAAAGATAAATGAAAGTAAAGGACAAGCCAGTAACATATATAGAATGCTGTTGCAGAGGCAAGAAGAGGTAGTTAAAAGTTTAACAAGATGTTGGCAGGATGACTTACAAATAGACGAAAGAGAAATGAAAGAAATAATAGTAAACATATATAAGATTAAAAATACGAGAGTTAAAGAGATGAGAAGAAAAATCTTACATAAGTGGTATTATACACCTGCACAACTTGCATACTTCCAGGGGAAAGAGAAAGGTAAATGCTGGCATGGATGCCAGAAAAAAGGAATCTTTATGCACATGATCTGGGAATGTATAGAAATACAGAAATTCTGGAAGGTAGTCCAGAATGAAATTAATAAAATGTTAAATATTAATTGGATAATTACAAAAGAAACAGCAATCTTAATTAAATATAGGGAACTAGGAGAATCTAAAGAAATTAAAACTGTAGCATCTCAAGCGGTGATAGTATTAGGATGGAAAGACTCTACAAAATGGACACTACAGAATTGGTATTGGTACATGGTGGATTACATACATTTTGAAATTATGGAAATAAGATTAAATAATTTTGATGAGAATAAACTAGAGAAGCTGATGGTGCGATGGAACAAGGTAAAAGATTATATGTTAAGTAGAATCTGTGATGTAAATACGAAAAATAAACTACAATCACTCTTTTAGTAAAAAAAAAAGCGTTCAAGATAGAGCCAAGGATTAATAGATAGACAAATAATTCAAGTCTTTGAATCCTCCTATAGGGGTGGTGGTGGTGGTGGTGGTGGGGTGTGTGTGTTGTTTGGTGATGGGCACATGCACTGTGCACTGTTATATGTTTGTTTTTTGTAAACTTATAAAATCAATAAAATTTATTTAAAAAAAAAAAAAAGGAAGGTCTTCCTGCTCCCCCCCTCAGCGAAAAACACAAAGACGGTCTGCCGCCGCATGACAGGCAGGGCAAAGCAGCGTGGAGCGAAGGGAGTCTGAAACCGCCAGCGGCTTCAGCTTCCCATTGCTCCGCGGGCGGCGGCAGACCGCCTTTGTATTTTTGGCTGGGGGGGGAAGCAGGAGGCGCAGGATCGGGCCGGCGGCGGGCGCGGGGAGAGGCAGCAGGTCTGCATCCTGGGCGGGCGAGGAGGCGCGACCGAGTGGGCCTGGCTCAGGCTCCGGCTAGGACGGGGCGGGCAGCGGCTGGGCGCGAGGGTGCGTCCGACTCGGGGCTGGCAGCGCCCGACGCAGCGGGGAACATCAGCGTGAGAGGCAGGAGAGGACCAGGCAACCAGAGCAGCGTCGCCGCAGCTCCCGGCTTGGCTTCCCTGGCCGCCGCAGGCAACGCGCGCTGCGATCTTCCGGGCCGGCCAGGCTCAGTGGATCAAGCCCGGCCCCTTTCGGCTGAGCCTCCCGGGCCAGGCGGCTGCCTTCCGTCACTGAGCCTGGCCGGCCCGGAAGATCGCAGCGCGCATTGCCTGCACCGGCGAGGGAAGCCGAGCCAGGAGCGGCGGTGACGTTGCTCCCGGCTTGGCTTCCCTCGCTGGCGCAGGCAACGCGCACTGCAATCTTCCGGGCCGGCCAGGCTCAGAGGATCAAGCCCGGCCCCTTTCGGCCGAGCCTCCCAGGCCAGGCAGCTGCCTTCCGTCACTGAGCCTCGCCAGCCCGGAAGATTGCAGCAGGCATTGCCTGTGCCGGCGAGGGAAGCCGAGCCAGGAGCGGCGGCGACGTTGCTCCAGGCTTGGCTTCCCTCGCCGGCGCAGGCAACGCGCGCTGTGATCTTCCGGGCCGGCCAGGCTCAGCGGATCAAGCCCGGCCCCTTTTGGCCGAGCCTCCCAGGCCAGGCGGCTGCCTTCCGTCACTGAGCCTGGCTGGCCCGGAAGATCGCAGTGCGCGTTGCCTGCGCCGGCGAGGGAAGCCGAGCCAGGAGCGGCGGCGACGCTGCTCCGGTTGCCTGGTCCTCTCCTGCCTCCCACGCTGATGTTCCCCGCTGCGTCGGGCGCCGCCAGCCCCGAGTCGGACACACCCTGCCGCCGGAGCCTGGCCCACTCAGTCGCGCCTCCTCGCCCGCCGCCCGCCCAGGATGCAGACCTGAAAAACGTGGAGGCTGGTGAACAAAGGCCAGAACTTTCGGCTTCTGGGTGGATGGGAGGAGCTAAGCGGCTGGAAGAATCAATGCCGCTGGGCTGGCAACATCTCCCCAATGTAAAAAGCCGCTGGGCTGGCTTAGCTCCTCCTGTCCAGCCCGAAGCCGAAAGAAAAACGCGGAGGCTGCAGGAGTCGGGATGTGTGGAAGAGGTCCGTGGGAGAACTGGGGGGACCCCAGTCCACGCCTGCTGCTTGCTCTCCCAGAAAGACCCCAGCCCACACCTTCGGGAGCTTCCCAGCCAGGTCCCTTCCAAGGGGCAGTGGCCACGGCTCCCCCCAGTTCTCCCGCTGACCCTTTCCACACACGGACACCATCCCTAGCCTCCGCTCCGCCTGTTGGCTGTCATCTTCTATAGAAGCAAGAAGAGGAGGAGGAACTGGGCACTAGTGGTGGTGGAGGAAGGCGCCCAGCTCCTCCTCCTCTTCTTGCTTCTTTAGAAGATGATAGTCGGCCGGCAGCGCGGAGAATGTGGCCCGGAGGGAGGCGGAATACAGGAGGAGGAGGAGGAGGGAGGCCAGGAGGGAGAGGGGGAAGGAGGGAGGGAGGAAATCAGAGAAGACGCACGTACAAACCGCCCGTGCGTTTCCCTCCCTTCCCTTCCAGTCATTGCAAGCCAGACAGTAACTGTTGACTTTTCCGTTAATCCACCCACGAGGCTCCCTCCGGGCAGCCTGCGCTGTCTCCCCCCCTCCACCCACACCCGAACACAATCCGAATGCCGGCGGAAATGAGGCAAAAGGGGTGAATGTTGGGCTTGCACCCATTAATCGCTTTTCCATTGATTCCTATGGGAAACTTTGTTTCGTCTTACGAACTTTTCACCTTACGAACCTCCTCCTGGCACCAATTAAGTTCATATCATGAGGTATTACTGTACTTGGCCTTATTGCTATGCTACGCCTCAAAAGCCTGATTAGACTAAAAGTCATATTTTGGGGGAAATAGGGTATATATAAAGTTAGAGAGTTGGAGGCATTACTTTTCATTGCAACCTTATAGACCAATTTTTTAAAGAGTTCCCTGGACCAAATAATACACTGATTTTTGTCTCACGTTTGTTTTTATCAATAACAATTTATAGATTTTGGTTTTAGTAGTAAAAAGGAACTTCTGCTATGTCAATCCAGACATACCTGCAAGCAATTCCGATGAAACCAAGCATTTTTACAGCATGGACTTGTCAAAATGTTGTACATAGGAGATTGTTCAACCAACTCCAAACATATTGGACATTGTGATGATCCTTTACAATTAGAAAGATGCTTTTGAGTGGGTCGGTGTTTCCAACAATATGACCTTAAATTAGAGAGGTAGAATTACATAGAATCACATCACTTTAAAAAACTAGAATTGTTATCCAGGTAAATCATGTACTTTAGAAAAAGATATTCTCAGATAAAGCTGTAAGAACCAATTTGCTATCATATCAACTAAAGTTAATCTGGTATTATTAAGTGAAACTTTGCAATTTTAGGAAAAAAATAGTTTCACTACTTTTGAAATAGTTTTGAAATAATGAGCAAAATAAACTTACGGAAAGGTTTCTCTGAATTGGGAAAGGCATCCTCTTTCTATTCCACAAGGAAAGTGGTAGCTATGTTTACATCTGGATGCTATACAACCAATTGAAGCACCTTTTTTCTTACAGATAGCACATTTCTAAAAAGAATACCATATTAAAATAATTGTAACTAAGGAGACTTCACCATGCTTACAGATCTAATCTGTAATAAATTTAATATTTTAAGCACCATTTGCCATTTATAAAGTTATTTTGCATTAAAGCTTATACAAGAAAAAACACTGATATAGTGAAATAATTAATCACTGAGTCAGATTTCAATCGGATTTTTTAATTTGCCGATAACAATTTTAAATAAATTATTAAATTCATAAATGTAATATACTTGCATACATTTTAATCTTAATATAAATTGTTTAATAAATTATCAACTCCTATAAATTGCAAGCATTAGCTTTTTCAAATAAACCATATTTTTTTTCATTTGTTTCATCACCTACAAACAATAATTGTGTAAACTCTATTGCACAGTCAATCCAGAATATCACTGTTTTGATATTTGATATTTGTTTTCAAGAATGTGATCCCATAAAATAAAAAATACCTCTTCTTTTATATTATTTTATATTAATCTTTAGTCTGTTATTCCCTCTCAGCCCTAATGAATATCAAGCTTTTCATCAAACCAGCCGATAAACAAACTCCCCTCAAATCACTACTTCTTAAGTAGGTGAAACAATCCCAAAAGAAGTAGATCTGGCAAATGTGCAGAACACTACTGTTACTGCTATTCTGAGCACCTATTTTAATCAACAGATTTTATGAAACTTAGCCACAATACTGAAGTTAAATTAAGTTCCTAATGGTTGTTAGTCTGTCTAGCTTAATCGCATCTCAATTTGCTGCTCCCTCTTCAAATGGGTTCCCGAAAGTATGGCAGCTCTGTGCATTACAGGAAGGATACACACAAGAAAAAAGGGAAGTATACCACTATTTAAACCTTATTCCAACCAGGCTTTCACAATCTTTTTATCCTGGAGGAACCGTTGAAATAACTTTCAGGCCTCACAGAACTTCTATACCAAAATCACAAAAAATATAAACATTTCACAATAAAATCACCATCTTCATAACATTAGCAAAGCAGAGATTGACAAGAGCCATAGAACTAAAATTTGAAATTTTAAAATTATATATATGACGGTCTTGGTATATTCGGGTTTCTTCCCATGTAGGATTTGGAAATTTCTGGCGACGTTTCGATGAGGTCCCACTCATCATCTTCAGGCTGGTGTTTCTGTCCTTGTTCTAAGGCGAACACTGCAAGACCTAAGCTGCCTTCCTTCTATAAATACTGGTGGCTGGGTGTGCTTTGATGGCTCAGCAATTGCCTGTTGTGTAGAAACTTCCTGGTGAGTCAGTGGGGTAACATCTGGGGTTGTTTATGTAGCTGAAGTATGCTGATTAGTTAATGGTTGTTGATTAGGCGTGATATCCTCAGTAGTTGAAGCTTGCAGGCTACTTGATTGTTTTACAATATGTGTTCTGAGTGTAGTTTCTGTTTTTATGGCTGGGTTACGTTTGAGGGCTGGTTTCCAGACATCTGCAAGCTTCAACTACTCAAGATATCACGTACATACAGAATATAGTTATCGGCTATAAATAAATTAACTGCCTTAAAGTGGCCCTGGGTTGGGCCTAGAGGCAAAAAGGAGCTGTGACGTTCCTTCAAATATACCAGGGTGATCCGACATAAAAAAAACATATATATATATACACACACACATACACACACATATATATATATACATATACATACACACACACACACACACACACACGCACACACAATGAATTTCATGGAAACCCAGATAAGAAAGGCTGTTCTAAACCTTTGTATGAAAAGTTCATTTTGCAAGAAACTATAAACCTGCTTTGGACAAGATCAAAGAACAAAGTCTTATTTTTTTCTTTTTCAACCAAAATAGCTTAATTACATCTGTTACTGCTAATGTGAACTTAGGATATATTTAAATTTATGAATATTTATAACCCCTTGGAACAGATTCATTATTCAAAATCTCTTACCAGTCTTGCAGCTCGATTAATTTCTTTTTGGATATCTTCAGTTAAAAAACCATAAAAGCCTTCTTCATCTTCACCTCTCTGCCAAATCCCGCTTGACATTAACTATAATAAATTTAATGATGAATTAAATCAAGTGATATTCCAGAAATATCTGCATTAACTTTTCACTATAAGAAAGCATGTAATTTAATCATTACTGAGGTTTACCTGCAGTATAATTATATGTGAATTTCAGCAAATTATTAAATCATGTTTGCAATATATTTGTCCTTGCAAATATGGCAATAAAAGTTGTCATTTATTCAGCACAGGTAGTCCCCACTTAGCAACTGCAATTGGAAGACTCAACTATGCATCAGTTGTAAACTAAAAAGTCATGTGACTTAACATATACGTTTTCACTGTGGTTAACAAATCGCCACAAATACTGTATTTTTCAGAGTATAAGACACACCTTTTTACTCCCTAAAAGAGGGTAAAAATTCAGGTGCATCTTATAGTCTGAATGTAACTCCCCCTTCCCCACCAGCCCTAAGTAGCTGCTAATGATCTACCCAGCTCTTACCTTGCAGCCTCTTTCATTGTTTCTCTCTGCTAAGAATGTTTTCCAAGCCCTAAGTCTTTCCATGGTTTTTTTCATTGCTCTATTTGCTCTGAATAAGTTTCTTTCCAGCCCTAACCAGGTGCTAAAGATGTTCCCAGCTCTTCCCAGCTTGCAAGCTCTTTCATTGTTACTCTCTCCGAATAAGTTTTTTTTTTAAGCCCTAACCAGGGGATAAAATAATGTGTTGAATCTGACCAGACTAAGGACACTAGCTAGATGAATATCTGGTAGGCAGATTCCCCCCCTATTTTCCTCCCCCAAAATTAAGGTGCATTTTATACTCCAAAAAATATGGTAGTTAAGTGCAATGTCACATGATTGCAACTCCTGTTTGACTTCTCTATTTACTTTGCTTGTCAGAAACCGACTGTGATGATTGCAAATGGCTATTATGGGATGCTGTGACTGTTGCATATGCTTGAATCATGATCACGTGACCATGAGGACATAGGAAAGCTGTAGCTTTGAGGATCGTTTGTACTGTAAATCTCCTTGTCCAGGACCACTGTAGGTTCAAATGGTCACTGAATGAATGGCCAGTAAGAGAGGAATACCAGTACATCTTTCTGGTCCACATTAGTTATGACAACACTTGCCTCTAAGGAAATATAAACAATTTCCATTGTTTTCAAAGAGGTTCACATCATTTGTAAAGCTAGCATTGCAACTTTATTGTATAAAATGATATCCAGATCTTTTACCACTTTCTAGTGGCATAGTTTTGAATGTTTAATATGCACAGTTTTAATTTTTAATGGCTTTCTATTTATCATTTTTATGTTCTGTAAGCTGCCCACTCACCCTCTCAGGGAGATGGCCAACATATAAATAAAAGATTTTTAGAATGGAACAATTGCTAAAGATAAGTTTAAGTTTTTCCTGCTGCAACACAGTATTTGCCAGGAATCTTTGCATGGCTCTGTTCTGACTCTCAATCTCAATCAATTCAGAATAAATCTGTATTCTTTTTGACCCTCACATGGCATATTTGCACATGGCGGTTTGGCATTACTCCCTAGTGGGGTTGTATCCAATTGTTCCCATACCTGACATCACCCATTGCTCTTATTTGAGGCTCAGTTTGCTATGACATTCTCTGACCTTTTCTTTTGTCTGGGGATATCTCTTCAACCAGGAATAACACGTATTCAGGTAACAATGTGGATTGCCGAATACTATGCATGGCCAGGAATTGGCTGAATGTGAATAGTAACCTTAAAATGAATTCAGAGAAAACAGAGGTGCCTATTGTGAAGGGTGATATTTCTGAACAAGTGTGGAAGATGCTCCATGTTTTTAATGAGTTTTAAAACAATTCTCCATTGTCAGAAAGACTATGCATACAGTTTGAGAATATTTCAAGATTCACATTTCTCTTGAATTTCTTAGATTGAAACAAGGAGCAACAAAACCTTACATCAGCTAGGTTT